>NW_020799097.1:36013984-36036645 GCF_003259725.1 Athene cunicularia
GTACCAACAGGGATAAAGCCCTCGGGCTTATTTAGATGAGTGGAACCCGTGCTCATTTAATTGTTATACATAAATATCGATGGGAAATCCCTGATGCATAGAAAAAGTGCTATTGATTTCCACTGCACCGTAGCAATGGCTGTGGCATACGGGGTGGGAACTATTACAATGACTGCATCTAATGTGATGGATAAAACAGATTCCCTGAATTGCCAGAACAAAGATGGTGTTCAAATTTGGAAAGGGAAAATCTTCATGGTATGGCTTTGAATACAATAACTTCTTGAAGAATTTGGGACATAAAGAATGCACAGTGATATTAGATGACGGAGCCAAAGCGACGTACTGCTTGCATTAACCAGGAATAAGGCATGATGTAAAACTTGGCTGTGAGATTCAGACTTAGACACTCAATTTCTGCAAATTATCAAAGGCAGTGAAAACCATCAGATTGAATATGAAATACCAAGGAAGATCCCTTTTGGCTCCTGCAGGCTTCACGTTTCCTGATGCTTTCCCTCAGAATAGGCTATGTGATCCTGCCTTGCACATTGGAACAGATGCATAAACATTTACACACATCTTTCTACATATACACCAGAGGTAGTATTTTGCATCTGCACTTGCAGAGAAGCTTTGTTCAAAATCCAGGAATTTACACTAAAGAGATTGTGGCTCAAAGCAGTTCTGCAGCTCTGGGTAGCCAAGAGCACCAGTTCAGGCTGCTGTTTCCAGTAGCAAGGTAAATACTTTCTCCCTCTCTTCACTGCTATAAAGGTGGCCTGGGATGTGACTAAGATATCTGTATTAGAGCATGAGTATGAATGTAGTTAGGGTCCAGTTGAAGGTTTTTTCTTTAAAGAAAGTAGTAAACTTTAAAGAAGTATTCTTCATACAGGATATGTTGTGTATGAGCACCTACTTCCCTTTGCTCTCAATTATCTGCAATCATATAATCAAAATATTTTAAATTCTAATTAAAATAAAATTAAATATCAGTCTGTTTCAATGCTAGAAAAACTCAGGGTCTCCTTGCACTTTTCAATGCATTTGGCAAAATGAGTTGTGGTTTTGTTGGAGGCTGGCTGCTTCTCTTACTGCATGCTCACCTACCTTCAGAAATGAGAACCCCAAGATCACTTTTAAAGCTTGTCTGTCTCCCATGCCCTGGGCTCTAAAGTGACCTAAAATCTTTTCATTGTTTCTTTTCTCAAGCGCTCTCAAGTCATCTGCTGAAAAGTGACCACTCACCTTTTGTAATTTAGTGTTATAATTCTTTGAAAGAACGTCTATTGGTGTCACTTCTCATACTAGGACTAGTTGCAACCCTCTCAAGGGGATTTTCTTGAGCATTCTCTGACTGCGGTGGTATTGGAGCTGCTACGGCGTTGCTGACACCCCTTTTGTGTCTCTGACAGGCAGTGGAGAATGGGCTTCCATGAACTCAGCTGAACTTGAAGATGTATAAAAGAAGCACGTTGGGCATTGTTCATGAGGAATTGTTTTTAACAATACAATTTTCCAAGGCTGTGAAATATTGAAATATTAAAGGAAAAATACAGTGCAATGAAAGAAACATTTGCATATACTTCATACCACTAGTTGATTTCAGAGATTTTATGAATTTGTTGCAAGCCTTTGTGTTCATATACCTGCTTGGATTTTGAGCTCACAACTGCCTTGTGGAGGAATAATGGGTGAATAACAATAGTGGTTGCTGGTGAAACACAGGGATATAATTTAAAATGTGATGAATTAACACATAATAAATGAAGATGCTCTGTTACTACAATATGAAGCTTTAACTGCTCATGTATATAGGTGTGTTTCTAACAAGGTTCCAAATTAAAACAAGGTCATTATTGCTTATGGACTAGCAATGAGTATTTTATAAGCAATTTAAATAACAAAAAAGCCCAATAAAGCCTGAGAAGGTGGAGAAGGTGCTGAGGAAACAAGTATTGAATGTTTGATTATAAAAACCCCAAATAAATATTTGAAAGAGACATTTCAGTTAAGGCCCTCTTTCTTCAGAAGGCCTGTGCTACTGGAAGGACAATTTCACACAGATTGTTCAGAATCTGGCAGTTCTATGTTAAATGTTGCATTTGTTATTAGAAGATTTTAGTAATGCTTTTCCAGAAGAGCACTTTTTGAAGGACAAATGTGGTATCTGTGGACTTGTTTGTGCTGCTTTTGCATAATCTACAATTTCATATTCACAGTATGTGTATTAGTCTTTGACAAAGAAAAAAAGATGCAGTGACCAAATAATTCTGACATATTCTTTAATCACCAAAAAGCAATGTGTGTTGCTTCTGAACATCCATCTCTTTTGGCTTGAAAATTCATTTCTATTGCCAGGATAGCAAGTGAATTTTGTTCTGTCTCTGTAGAGTTTAGTGGTATAAATTATGTCGTAGAGAAATAAGGTCAAATGTATCTTTGAAACCAGTAAAGAGAATGGATATTATATGAGAATAAATTTGGCCTCAGTGTTGAATGTGACTACTTTGAAAACATTTTTATTGTCCCAGATACACAAGTGTCATACAGGGATGAAGAAAAATCTTCCCTTTAAAAAAAAAAAAAAAAAATCTTCATTCAAAATATAAACACATCTTGATTATTAGTGTTAGACTCAGAAAGAGACCTAGGCAACTCACACCACTTCTAGGCACCTGACTGTGTCATCAAAACTGTTTTTTTGAATGCAAAATGGAACACTTCAATGAGGGGTGAGAAGTGCCAACATCTCAGCCCCCAGTCTTGTGTATCACAGGCTTTGGGCAAGTAGGAAGTAGGGATTTGTGCCCACTTGGTTAGAAGAGGGAGTTGAAACTCGGGTCCTTGGATTTCTGGATGCACCGCCCTGGATTTCTGGATGTGCCTCCCAAATCAAGCTTATTGAGGGAGCAAAGGCAGACTGAAGTTGTCCGTGAGGTACATCCCGAGCTGCCCCTCCCTGGGTAGGCTAAGATGCCTCTGAACAGAACATGTGCCATGGGAACTTTGGGCACCACTGATTAGGACAGCAACTTGGAGACAGCTTTCTTGACTTAATTACCTTTATTTGTTAAAATCCTCATTAGAGTAAGTCTGAGCCTTTACAGCTTGAAGTGTGTAAACTCTTGCAATGTATGCATCAGCTTACTGGAATTCTCTTTATTGGAATTAAATAACGTCAAACCAACATCCTTTTCATCTTCTCAGGATTTGCTGTAGTTTAACTTTTTTTTTTTTGGCTATAAAAAAGCTAGAATATTCTATTATTCATGTTGTGCCTCCATACTGTGCTTCAAGGATGATTGGATTGATGAAGACTACTTTCTGCATATTTTTTTCCCTTCTGTTTTTATAACTGAAACTGTCAATCCTCTTCTAAGACCTAGTAAATAATGAGATCAATCACTGGTGGAAAAGCAAGGACAGTGACTGAACCAACCCTTGACTGCAGGTGAACGAATGGGAGGGTTATTTCAGATAGTTAAAGAAAAATCCTGTGCCTGCTAAAACAGATTGAAGGACTTCACAAGGGATGTTTACAAAGGCTGATGTTAGGCTCGAGGGGCTAGTCCTCTGGACAACCCATTTCATCAATAAAAAGGGAGAGATGCCCGTTCAAACCCAGCAGGTGAAATAGGCTTTACTGTTATTTGCTTTATGTCTTTCTGGTCACCACACGGGGAACCTTCTGGTAGCCCATCACAGTGACACGAACTGCCTGCCTGCTGGATGCACCATCCAAAATGTGGTGAGCCAGCTCCTAGAAGATGGGAGAGGTAGTGGTGGGGAATGCTTCCTCAGGGAAGGATTTGGTCTGGGGCTACAGGTTTTGCCTGTACCACAGAGCAGATTCTGCCCCTTTCTTCGTATCTTACACCTTTCAGGCTCATGAGTTTACTGCAGTTCTAGAGCTGGAGAAAGGGTCAGATTGTAACTGAGGCTTTAATCCATTTTAGTTAAAGCAATAAACAAATTATAAGAGGTATTGATTATTGGGGGTTTAGTCCAGTTCATTCCATGGCTACTACCAGGAAATACCAGTTTGAAGAGGCAGGTGGCATCACATCTTTCTGTGCACAAGTGAAACCTGTCAACTGAAATAAGGTAGGCATTTCTGGTGTACACACTTGAAGAAAGGTGTTGAAAAACTAAAAAAGCTTCACAAACACATTTCAAGAATCACCAGGAGTCCATAAAACTTGATGTTACAGGGAGAGACGCCCAAGAGATGATTCAGTACAAAAAAAAGTTGAGAGATCGTTTGATAGTGAGTTCTGTCATTCCTCATGGCAGGTAGCTTTTAGTCTAGCAGTAAAAAAATGCAATGAGCCTTAGTGGTTCGAAGTTGGAGCTAGTTCCAAGCAAGAAAGTGCACATTTTTAACAGTGAAAGGAAGTGCTTTTACCCAGATGAACTGAGCAGAAGAGACGTGGGAGTTCTAAATTGTGAGTGCCCCCAGCTGCCTGCTCTGCCCCACTGCTGCAGGTGACTGCTCTTACAGGAGCCTGCAGAAGGAGGTGAGGGGCTGTATCTCAGGTACTCCAGAATAAATCTCATCTTCACGGGTGGCTGAAGCTGCTCTTCCAGGACAGGGGGAATTGTATCACGCTAAATTACCGTAGCAGTGTTTGCCAAAACTGATGGGTTGTGTCCTCATTACACTGTAAGAACAATCTGTAAGGTCTGGTTCACTGTGACTACCTGTCACTTGGTGAAATGATTGTAACAAAGCAGGCTGGAGTAGTTCTCCATAGCAGGGCACTGAAATCAGCTAACCTTGTGGGTTTAACTGGATCCTAGCTCCAAGGTCATTTCCAGTCTGGACCAGCCTTTATGTGACAAGGATAGCTGGGTACTTGTGCCAGGGAGATAAATACGTAACAGAGAACTAAGGGTGTGCTAGGACGCATTGTGTGTGATCCGTGAGCATTAGCGTAAGCCGGCAATGCACCCTTGTGGCAGCCGATGGCACCTGGGGCTGCAGGAGGGGGAGCGCTGTGCGCACGTCAAGAGAGGTGACCCTTCCCCTCCCCTCAGCACTGGTAGGGCATATCGGGAATGCTGGGACCAGTTCTGGGCTCCCAAGTACAGGAGAGACATGGACATACTGGAGTGGGTCTAGCGAAGGGCCTTGAAGGAGGTGACGTATGAGGAGAAGCTGAGCAAGCTGGGACTGTTCAGCTTGGAGAAGGCTCAGACGGGTCTCATCAATGCCTATAAATACCTGACAGGGGGAGTAAAGGAAAAGGAACCAGACTCTTCTCAGTGGTGCCCAGAGACAGGACAAGAAGCAATGGGCACACTTTGAAATATAGGAAACTCCATTTAAACATAAGAAAACATTTATTACTGTGCAGAGGATCAAAGACCAGAAGTTTGCCCAGGGAGGCTGTGGAGTCTCCACCCTTGGAGATACTCAAAACTGGACTGGAAACAGTCCTGGACAACCTACTCTGGCTGAGCCTGCTTGAGCAGGTGGGGGTTGGACCAGACAATCTCCAGAGGTCCCTCAACCTCAGCCATTCTGTGATTCTATGATGTGAGAGTGCATATTATGTGTGAGGGGTGCTGGGGCTGACAACACTGGTCCTAATAAGATACCTTATCATTTGAATTCTCATGTATGCATCCTTTTGATTAGGACTTCTTACTGTGTCATCAACAGCCAACTGCTGTTTATTATAACCACGCTTTTTTTCTGATGGGGTTCTTTCTCCCTGTCCTATTGCATTTTAAGACTCAGACACAGATCTAGAAATCTGATGGTGGTTTTGGTTCATAGGTCCATGAACTTGCATTTGGGTTCACATCTGCTTTAACAAAACTAGACATTTTTTTTTTATTTTTTTTTTAAATCTCAACAAATGGTCAGTCAGTCTGTATAATAGAACTGTTGCCTTTGTTGTTTTCCACATTAGCATTGTGTGTCATATTGCAAATTTTATGTGCAGTAATGCTGTTTTCATCAAGGGCATTGATAAACATATTGAAAAAATTCACACCAAACCAGATCCCTCTATAAACTCACAAAATATGCCATCCCTTGGAATGAAAACACTTCAAATATAGTATATTTTTATGACCTAGTTGTTAGCCAGTTTTAAAAATTATCATTTAATATGTGTTACATTGATTTTGCTTAGAGTTATTTTTAAATGCAAGATTATGTCATATGTTTGGAAAAGACACTTCTAACCACAATCTTCATTATCAGTCTAATGCTTAATCTCATTAAAACAGTATCAAATTTGTTTGACAGTCTGAGTTCTGTGAAGCTGTGACGACCGACACTAATAAATCTGTAATCCGTTAATTCTTTCATTAGTATACCATATCAGCATTTCTATTAGTTTGCTTGATGACACTTGCTAGCTAAAGCTGCCTGTAGTTACCCAAGCGATTATATTTATTGTCTGAAAATACTGGTTCAACATTAACTTTTTCTATATGAAGTCTGAAATTCAAATTGCTGAGGTACCGTTGCCAAGCGGACTGACAGCAGCAGCACACGATTGCCGTGCAGACCATTTTGTTTTCAGTTTCTTACCCTTTTTCCACTCCCTTCAAGACGATGGACGGGTTTTTGTCGCTCGCCCCGGAGCGCTGCCAGTGGCCGGTTCCGGCGGGGCGGCGCGGAGCGGGCGCAGTAGCGCGGCGATGCTCTAGGTGGGGCTTCAGCACCGGCAGAGGCAGATTGCTGGGCCTGCCCACCTCTGTAAGAGTAAAACCAGCCCTTAAAGGCGATGGAGGGATTTGAAACAGCTTTGGCCCATCTTTAAACTTGTCCTTGTTCCTTAACTGCCTCTTTACACTGGCTTTCTTGCTGGGCTGTTTCCTTTCATCGTGCTTAACGAGAAAACCTTTTTGTCTGCTCCCGTTTATCTTTCCTTAAAATTCATATGCGTGTGGCAACCAGCCAGCACACGTAGAGGAGGTCTGCACGGCAGTGCAAGGGTTTAGTCTTCTTAGCAGAAAATACATCCGTAAGTTCTCTAAACTATTTTTAGCATCTCAGCCTCCCATCTTAGTGCACTAGCGGGGAATGGCATCGCCTTGGTCTGGCACCCAGGTCTCTGCAGGCAGAAGGAGAGCTGGTCCAGCGTGCGATTTGGGGTCTGGGCCATAGGCTAGGACTCTGCATCTGCAACTGTGAACTGAACCACGCTAGGAGCTTCTCAGTGGCACAACAGCCAGTTGCTGTGTTCTGCCCACTTCCATGTCTTTAAGCCCCTTAGCCTCCAGGAGACACGTAAAGATGGAGACTCTATAAGGTGAGCGTAAACCACCAGACTCAAAAGTTTGTGACCAATGGTAAAAAGTCCAGCTGGCTGCTGGTGACTAGAGGCATCCCTCAGGGATGAATACTGGAGCCAGTATTGTTTAATGTCTTTATTACTGAGCTGGGCAAGGTGTTGGAGTTTGTTATGGCTTTGGGTATATACTCCCACTCCTGGGGTTTGGCTGCTGGACTCCAAGCTGGGGATTGGGGGGTGGGGGGCTCTCAAATGTGCTGTGGAGGGGTTGCAGCCAGGGCCACCCCTTGCCATTGGGAGTTACTGTCAGCTGTGTGTCTTGTGCCAAGGGCACTGGCCTGCAGATGGGACCTCAGCCCATCCTCCAGCAGCCCCGTGGCTGTGGACCAGCCTGGTGACCGCAGGGTGTGGGCTGACCCCTGTCACTGCCCCAGCCTGGCCCTGCTGGCTCTGCAAGAGCCATGGGGCTGGTCCCAGTCAGTGAGACCCTGCAGACCCCACTGTCACCCTCGGGGATGGAGTGACCACACTGGGCAAGTATGGGACAGGAAGCATTTCTCCAGAAAGAGCCCTGGGATCTTGGTGGACAACATGTTGAATGTCAGTGATTCACAGTAGGATTCCCAGTACAAGAAAACATTTAAAACCTGGAGTGAATCCTGTAAAGGATCACCAAGCTAATGAGGGGCTAGAGCACAGGATATCTGAGGAGAGGCTGAGGCTGCTGGGTTTGCTTAGCCTGGAGGAGGGGTGCTTCAGGGAGAACTTACTGCTGTGTACAGTTACCTGCTGGGAGGGAGTGGAGAAGATTGATCCAGACTCTGCTTCGAGGTGCCCAGTGGAAGGACAAGAGGCAGCCGGACACACATTGCAACATGGGGAATCCTGATCAGATGTTAGGAAAAAATTGTTCACCACGGTGGTGGTCAAACACTGGAGCAGGCTGCCCAGAGAGGCCGTGGAGTCTCTGTTCTTGGAGATATTCAAAACTTGACTGGGCACAGCCCTGAGCAACCCAGTCTGGTTGCCCCTACTTTGAGCAGATTGTCCGGCTGATGACCTCCAGGAGATCCTTTCAAACTATACTGGGGTGTGAGTTTGTGATGTTGAAATTGTGTAGCTGTATCCAAACTGCCAGTGGACCCTGGCCTGTGCTGCCTCTCCAGCTGTGCACAGGGATCGCTGAGGAGAGCACTAGCAGACTAGGGGTAAAGCCATGGCACTGGCCATGGCCACAGTTTAACAGTTCTAGTGTCTGGAATGGTTTAAGTAAATAAACACAGTTTCCAAAAATAAAACCATGAAATATAAATACAGAAAATAAACCCACTGCTTTATTTTGATGCAAATGTGGTTAGATTGTTCATTCCATTAATTTCATTTATGGCAATATTTACAAATGTAAAATCCTGATCCTTCAGAGGCTGCATGCTGGACATGTACCACTGAAGGCTTGTGCACACCATTACAACTATACGCAAATACCTTTTCATTAGCAGTGATATTTCATTTGCACTTTTGTATATTGTAAACCCTTTTTGAAACTGAAAATGGAAATTTCTGAACCAAACTAAAGAGTTCTGATTTTCTGTAATAATACATATATCTAATTATTAATTCCTTCTTCCTGGTGAAGATCCATTCATATCAAGATTTATAAAACATGATGGCTTTTAGGATTGCTCAATTTTTCACATACAGAAGAAAGTTTTTGCTTTATATATATTTTGAAGCAGGTTTTCTGGAAAAATAGGAATAGAAATAAAAGTAAAATAGGAATAGAAAAATAGGAATAGAAAAATAGGAAGCTGAGAATCTTTCTTGTTCCTTCCAAGTTCACAGTGTCATTCCTAGTGGAGGAATATAATCCAAAGCAACTGAAAATGGCCTGCCATCAGCCTTTTTCTGTTTAATCTATTAGCCACTCAGCTATATAATGTATTATCTGACACACAGTGATAAGCAGCTTAGCTGTCCGAGATCATATTAAATATGTTTGGTTTAGCCTAATTCTGCAGTGCTCCGTGAGGAGACACCCTGATGTCCATCTGGAGCCTTCTGAAACCAGTCCAGCCCTGACCAGGGATAGGGACCCTCCTGCATGGCTCCTGGCCTTGGAGGAGAATATACTTTCTGATTAGCTGGTTCTTCCTTCTTTTCTAAACCCCTTTCTTCAGCTCCTGTTCATGCACTTAAGAAATTAAACATTCAACTGAGCCCATGCCCTAGAAAACAAAAATATCCATATAGCAGATCATCCAGAAGTTTATAAGTTAGAATGGAACTGCCTTGATCTCTTATTTAATGAGTTCTGCTGGCAAAACACATTTTAAAAAGAACTCCTACCCTGCATTTTCCATCCTTTAAAAACACATCTTTTTAGTATTTTGTTAATAGTTCATTGGAAGATTGACAATCACATCTACTCCCTATATTATCTCTTTAATTACTTGTAAAATTCATGTCACCTTGCAAAAAACCCTGAATAATCAGGTTTCTCTGCCAAAAGCCCCAACTCTAATGCACAGGTGAGGTAGCAGTCTTTGCCTCTTTGACACCTCTCTGAGGTCGATGGGATAAAGACTCTGTAATGACAGATCCTCTCAACCCCCTCTTCACTGTGGCTCCAACTGTTCCTGGCACAGATGCGTAGATTCCTTTGGCTGTTTGGGGAGCTCCATCTGCAGCTCAGTGATCACAAGCTGAATTTTAACCAATAGATATAAATAGATTTGATAGGGATGATGAATGTGATAGTCATCCCTAGACAGTCACTGCCAAGAAAACAGCAATATTATTAAAAAAAAAAAAAAAATAAAAAAATTAAAAAAAAAAAAAATCTAAAAGGTTTGGCTTTTGGGGAGGGGGGAATGGGGACAAACTGAGGTAGAAAGGAGCAGTTAAGGCAACTGTAGAGCTTAAAAATAGCATTAACTGATATTAACATTGGTTAAATATACTAAATACAGCACTGGCTAAAACACAGGTCTACTGGTATTGGTGGGTGACCCTGAAGTAAGAATTAGTGAATACTGCTTGTGGTAGGAAAAGGAGAACAGGCACAAGTTTCTGCTTTTTTTTTTGCTTGACCTTTCTTTGCATATTTTTAAACACAATCATAGCCCTCAGATCATCAGTTTGGTTGTTTTTTTTTTTTTTTAAAAAAAAAATCTGCTCAGGCTTCTTCTTATAAATTCTAAAATTCCTATTTTAAGAGGATTGCTTGTACTTTTGGTGGGAAATTACATTTGACTTTGGAGTTAAAGGTCATATGACCTCAAACAAGATGGGTGCCAGTGCTGAGAAAACTGAATAGAGTGGTACAATTTCCACAGGATTTAAAATTAACCTCATTGCATGATCGGCTTACATTTCTAATCCGATATGTCAAGCTAAATATAGACTTTGAAGACAATTTCATTCCATGCAAATAATCACTGCAGGCTAAAAATTAGTAAAAATGTAAATTAAGGAAGAAAAATGTTAAATTAAATTATAGACAGACTGTCATCTTGCTAGAATATTGACCTAAAATTGCACATATAGAAGACACCTGCAAGGGAAAGAAAGCAAAAGGGAAAAATAGATAGAGGAATTAGTATATATTTGTAAAGTGAGAGTTTCTGATGCTGTCAGCAATTTCTGTCAAGCATCTACCTTCAGAGACATCACTGTTGACTTTCAAACATTTCATGTTTTATTACTGCATTTTAATCATTAACTATGAATGTTGTCCCTGGATGATCCGCAGGAGCTATGAATCATTCATTATAACTAAAACAAACTCTCTCTTTTTTTTTTTTTTTTTTTTTTTTTAATTAAAATAAACAAATATGAAATAGTTTCAAAAAAATCAGGACAACAAAACCTTTAGAAAAGAAATAATATTTTAGGAAGTGCTGCAAATCAATACTACAAAAAAAAACCACCAAGGTCAGAGAAGGAACCAGATTGGGGAGCTGAGATTAAGACTGCATGCAGTTTTTTTGTTTCCTCCTCTAGTCTCCTAAATTCCCAAAGATTGGAAATATCATAAAACGTATTATGTAGGCAGGTGCAATTCCAATTTAGTAAGTCCATACTAATATTTTGTAGATAAGAGATCTGCTTCTATGCAAGAACCAGCTCTGTGGCACTAAGCCCATTTGGGAACAGTCTTTCATTTCCCATATTAGAGCAAGACACGAATTTCCATGTGACAGACAAAAAAGGTTTGCTTCACTGACAAAGGTTCCTGTCTCTGTTGGAATTCAGTGAGCTTCAAACATAGGAGAGATATTATAACCCAGTTCACTTAGTTTTGTTTGTTTTTAGTGTAACTTGTACCAAGAAGTATAAATAGCCCTTAGTTCCTGGGGAAGTTCACAGCACTGTTTTTCATCAGCATCACAAGATATTTGCTTTGAATCCCTAAGGGGTTTGTTCCTTAATACATGAATTCCAGCCTATGGGAGAAACTACATCTTCAACCATGACCTTCACTATATCCAAGTCCCATAAAAATCTGTCTCATTGATTCAAAATCTAGATGAAGCTTTCAGATAAACAGGTGAGACAAACCAGGCTGAAGTGACAGAAGCATGGAGATAGAGTGAAGATACCACAGGTAAAGCTGAATCTTAGTAAGATGGAGATGTCTGTGGGTATGAAAACCATGACTAACAATTATCTACTGCTTGTCATGCTTAACGGCTGCATCCCAGTGAGTGACAAAATGGAAAGATCCTAAAAGAAATATTGAAAGAGAGACTGTCTCTCAGAAATTGCTTTAAAGATACACCTGCTACACAGGAGGTTGGCTGCAAAACTCAGAAGCAAGCCGGGTTTCTTGGCCTGTAGACCAGTGTCTCACCACTGTGTCATGCTACAGAAGGTTTGTGAGGCCCTCACCAGTCATATCCTAAAACAAAGTCTGCTGTTTGAATTCATGTTGATTCACAGCTGCTATCTCACAGTCTACAACCCATTTTGCTGAGCATCATTCATTCACACAGGTAGTCCCATTTATTTCACTGAATGCTACGTGTCTGAGCAAGGTCTACTCAACGGGCACAAGGACTGCAGATAGGGGTTTAGTGATTAGATGGGGAGGCAGGCAAGGGGATTGAAATGAAGAAGCTGAACTGACTGTGGGCATATGAAACAATGTTTTTCCTTTCAGTGAAGGCTTCCATGAGGTCTTTACTGGACCCTTGCTAGTCTTTGACCCACTGATGATGTGAGGGATCTCAGGAGGAACCTGCACACTGGCCTCCAGTGCAGCCTATTCTTAGGTAAAAAAACTCTGAGAAAGGGTCTGTTGTATGTTAAGTAGATTCCACTAAGAAATGTTGCATCCAGTTATGATATCAAACTATCCACTGTGCTGAGTGCAATATTTCTTAGGCTTTCCTAGACTGCAGATATCAACATTAAAAAGTTAATATTGAGTCAAATATATCTCCTGTTATTTTAAATAGAGCTGATTTTTTACGTTGTAGAAAGTTGACTGGGCATCAGAGATATTTACCCACTTAGGGTCTGCTATAGCTGTGGTATCATATTTGTCCATTTGTGATCAAAAGACAACTTTCTTTATACAAGTAAGGAATTAATTAATTTAAAAAAATAGGTTTTTTAAAATTGTAGCTTCTTTTCTAGACAAATTTATGGCTAAAACAGGGTGTGGTTGAGACAGGTATGCTGTCTAAAATGGGCTAGTTTGCATGCATTGCTCTTGTAAACTTTAACATTTGAGGTGTCTTTCTACTTGCCAAACAATCTCCTTAATATTTTTTTCTTTTAAAATTTAGTCCTATCTTTAGCATTATTACACGGCCTGGGGTCATATTCTGTACTCAGATTCACCCCCAAGAGCATCAGAGAGCAAAAGACTGCTGTTAAGTTTAGCAACATATTTGCTTGGCCATACCTTTATTAGTTATTTTGTATCTGCTATCCTGAAAGTAATTCTAGTTCAGTCCAGCTGCATTTAGAAAAAAATCGATAGCAGCTTTGACATGCTTACCCTCGCCATATTATTAGTGTAACAGCAGACTTGACCCTGCTGGCTGTATGATATGTCTGTTGCTTAGTGAAACAGAAAGTATGTATCTTGAGAAGATTGTTTTGATGAATCGAGCAAATAATATCTCTTGCAGCAAGATTAATTTTGCTAACCACTCATAACTTCTCATTTGGCTTGCCATGTTTGTTTTATGTTTTTCTGATGAAGACCAGTTGTGTGCCTTTCACCATCCTTTTCCAATTAATTAAAAAAAAAGGGTTGAATTAGGTTTTTGTTCTTACCATCCAAGTCATGCTCTGAATAGTCTGGAAGCTATCCTAAGATGTGCCTTCACTGACAAAAGTAATACATAGTTATTGTCTCAAACATCAGTTCTCCCAATGGAAAAACATGGACATAGGAATGTAATTTCTTCTGCAAAGAAGGTCTTGGTAAGGTCAAATGTGACTGGGGTAGCTGTAGTTTTGAGTTTTGTAGCCAAGTTCTGGGAAGTGCTAAAAACGCTGCTTAGCATTTTCACCACTTCACATTTTAGAACTGAACAACGGTTACAGGTTAATTAGTCCTCTATGGAAAGTATTACTTCCCAATCGCTACCTCCCCAGTGGCAGTAGAAAATAAATCTCAGATAGTTCTGAGACAGAGTAACAGCTGCACTGAAGATCTGGGAAAACATGGTACAAAAAGCAGGACATGGAAATGCAAAATGTAACAAACTTCATGCTACAAATCTGAAAGGAATAAATCAATGTTAGCAAATTTTGCAGGGTTACTTCACCAAAGAATACAAAAAGTGATCTGCTTGGACAGGCAGGCCCATGCTTAGCACAAAAGAACCTTGGGTTGAGACTAGTAAGACAATGCATGGAAGGGCGGTGATTTGTCTGCCCATTGCTTGAGACTTGTTTTCTCATTTATTTAGCTGCTGTTTAGCCTGGCTTACATATAGTCTCCTACATGCTTCTTTGCTCAGTGTATTAACTGCACAGGTTGTAGCTATGCTGACCTGATAGTGCCAGACCAGGCAGCTGATTTCTGTCCAGTGTGCTCCTGCTCTCAATCCACATCCCTTCCACTTCTGTCCAGGCATGAGAGGGTGCTCCCTGTTCAAACCAGCTCATGAAATTGCAATCAGTTCCCATGTAGGTCAACACAGCCTGTCTGCAGCACATCCCTAAACGCTGCCACCGCTTTTTCCTTTTCTGCTTTCTCCTTCTACCAGTTTCTGCTCCCACTTGCTTGTCCCTTCTTCAGTTTGGGACATAGGACTTTCATGCTTTCCCCACCCCTTCATTGTCCTTGGCCTCTACCTATGAAGTCTGCAATGCTGTCGGAGCAGTGCTCCCCTGGTCTAGAAGGATGTCATGCATGCACTGCTTTTATGGAGTTAAATTCACGCCTTTTACACATCCAGTCTGCGTGGAAGGGCTCTGCCAGTCACGCGGCATCATCTCCAGAAAGATGGGATGCACCTGCGACAGGGCCGGGACCAGGACAAGACTCCTGGGCCACCCATGCTGTGCACGGGGGACACCTTTGGCTCTGAGCTGTGGACTGCTGTGGGCCAGAGGCTCTTCCCTACTGTTCCTAAAGGTCACCTCAAACCTGTGCCCAAGTACAGTCTTGTGTCCCTGCAATGTGAATGTGGCCTCCATTGTGGGCTTGAAGTCATGCTTGAAATGCAGTGCACACATAATCTTTATCCTCAGATTTATGTCAGCTTTCCAAGTTTGAGATTTTCTTCCCCCTCTCTGTTCTGTGAAACATCTAAAAAACTCCTAAGTACTATAAAAATAATAACTATTCTTAGTTTATTTGGTGCATACACTTTAGGAAAGTTGCCAGTATTCATGTACTCAGCTGCTTCTTATTCTCCACAAGATTACTCGCTCTTTGTCCTGGTATACATAAATGTTATTGCTGACCCACTGCTCCTGCATCCTGCATGAAATGAATCTTCTAAAGTGCCTTGTCAGAGTGGAACTGGACAGATATGGAAAACAGCCAAAATTAATGTGGTGGTAGATTATTTTTCCAAGGGCTTGGCAGAAGATCCCCCAGAAAAGGGCTGGCAGGAATGTAATGCTCTATGACTGCTCCCTGAGTGCACTTTGCATCCCAATTGCTGTCTAATTTAAGTTTTGTTGGAACTGCAGATGAGGAAATGAGATTTGTAGGGGCTTTCATCCTTCATCCCTCTGCAGTAATGTAGATTACTAAAAGTTTTTCAAAGCAGAAATAAGGATGAATCCTTTCCCTAAGTTGCAAAAAAAAAAAAAAAAAAGGAGAAAACTGCTCAGAAGTTTGGTTTGATCAGGAAGTTCAAGACTATAGGGTTTGACGTTGTTAAGCCTAATTTGTTTGCAGTATCTTGGGCTGAAAGAGCGAATGCGGTAGAAGGCTGGGCACTGACTGAAACCTGCCTGGATTCCTGTTCCTCAGTCAGAGCCACTGGCTTCAGCCATGGTGGGATCTTTAAAGACATGAGTAGAAAATGAATGTTGGCACTTCTTACACAATGTAGCCATAAGTTTAAGGAATGATGAATGATTTAATACAGAGCATGAAAAATGTTTTTACCTCCAGGTTCAGTTATTGCAAGTCAGATGACTGAGCTAAATCAGGTGATAAATTTCACAGGGAAATGTTTTTCTTTTCAAAGGTTCTTAGTATTAGGAATTCATGGAGGGAACCAAAGCAGCCACAGCTATTAACAACTAGTCATGCTTCAACTAAAGGGCAGCAGATTGTGACTTCGACTAAAGGGCAGCAGCTGAGAAGAAAGGACTTTTATGTAGCTTAGGAATTATATATGTATAGATTTAAAGGGCATGAAAGGTTTACTCATGTCTCTGATTTTCTTTGTTTGTGGGTTTTTTGTTTTGTTTTGTTTTGTTTTATTCTTCTGTTGGTTATAAAGGGATGGTACAGAAATAATTCTGAAATCAAGAACAGCTGTACCCTTTGGCTTTCCTCAACACACCACAAATTTGTGAATGCACCAATCAAAACCTTTCTCAAAATTGTTCCAGCTCTGTGTCTTCCCAAGAGCCTGCTTTAACACCTGTGCTTTGTAGTAGTTTCAGAGTAATTCAAGTCAAAAAGAGAAAAAGCTTTATCTTGGGATGTTATCGTTAAAAGTTGACTGTGGGGAAAGATGTGAAATGCTCTGAATGTAAACCTCTGGCCTCAGTCAAGGTTCTGTAAAGAGAGTCCTGTGTGAAATGGAGTTCATTATTGGGAGACTTCGGTATGATTTACAAAACCTCTGAAGCCATTTTCGCAAGGAACTGGGTGATCTTGACTAGGAGCTGCTTGACCTGTTGTGTATGTAGAAGGGGAGTCATAATAGTATGCACAACCCACAACTGCAGGCATTAATGCACGACTGAGAGAGTGTACCCTGGAGGTTCCTCCTGTGATTAAACTGATACCTTAAAAATACAATGTCTTCTAGGATGTATGTGGAGAATCAGGCCCCAAACAGCATTATCTCATATACTTTCAGGTTGTGTCTAGCCAAGATATTTATAGGCTATCAGCCACCACACCAAGTGCCATTACTGAACAAGTGGAACAATCCTGTACTTAGATCAGATTTCTTTGTACATTTTGTTTTAGACCCTTTAAGTAATCTACTTTCTCTTGGGGTCTCCAGTGTGAGATCAGCTAGTAATACTCTGTAGCTCTATTGAAGCTGGAGCACTCTGTTTACTATTTACATTCTTCTTTTGCTGCTCCCTATCATGACGGTCACATTTCCACCAAGGAAGACTGCTCAGTACTGACAGAGCTTTTAATGACACTCTAAACGAGTAATTTTCAACATGTTTTTATACTTAGAATTTTTAAAAAGTGCTAAAGACCTCTTTAGAAATTTCAGGTATGTGGATTGTTGAAGAGTCTATGTGATTTTACTACTTCTTAGCAACATTTCAAAGAATCCAGAGAAATAACTGCTGGGTACCAACAGCCCACAGACTAGAAAACTTCTAAAATGCCTCAGACAGACTGGTCCTTTCAGGCGAGAGATGAAACCATCTTAACTACTTTTTAAATCCTGAACGTAATATTCCATTTCTCCAGGATTTTTCTCCTATGCCTGTTGCATCTTGCTATACAAATAATCTTTTATCATAATTAGAATCTTGTTTGTCCAAGGTTGTACTTTGGTTTTGTGTGTTCTTTGTTGCTTTAGCAGCAGTAAAGTTCTGTTTAATCTTCCGTGAAGATCTGGCATAACAATGCATCATTCTTACCATTAAATCTTTAGAAACTACCCCCTTCTCCCTTAAATTCACATTTTCAACTCCAGTCTTAGAATGCAGTGTTTCTGTACCTCCTGTAAACATGGAAAACTGCTCATAAATAATGTTAACAATGTTTTTCGTTTATTAGATTTCTTCTACTTAACTAAATGCTTGTGCTTGTACCATTTGGTTTTCAAGCCTCTAGAACTGCACAATAGAAATGGAATTAAAAGTATAGCCTCAGGACATTTACCAGCAGCAGCTGCTCGAGGGAGGGTGATGGCTCTTCTTAACCTGTACACCACCTGAAAGTGCAAAATGTCACATGGCGATGTCCAATAGGTTTTATCCTCCACAAAGTAATAGTTCTCTGCTTAGGAGCCATGTAAAGTAAGAGGCTGCTCTAGAAACTTTGAAATCTTCATCTTCTCAGTGTAATATTTATTTTTTCTAACTTTCTGGATTACTTTTACAGCAGAACGGAAACACTAGGAAAAGAGAGAAAAGAGTCTGGATTCTCAATGCCCATGCTACATCGAAGTTGGTGCTGAGAAGTTATAGGTGCAAGAGTTTTAGCCCAAAATACTATAAATTTACTTATAAAAATCGAGAGTTATAAGAAAATTCATTGAAATACAGTGTAAGATTATTCCAAATCTGTTTCAAAAGGTGTTTGAAAGGCCACTTTAATTAAGTTGCTGCATTCATTGTCAAGCAGTTGAATGGTGGCAGGAAGCCCCCTGTTTTGTCTGTCTTTGATGGTGTCTCTAAATATATGTGGAATAAGGATGTTGAAGCTTTGGCTAGAAGCTGTGTTAAGTGTGACGGATGGAAGATCTCCATGAGCTCTGTCACTTCGGCTCAATTTGGGTCTACCGACTCTAGCCATGAGTTTCGGTACTCAGACTGTTTTGAAGTTCAAGCTGTAGGAATATACTGACCCAAAGGCTATAGGAACAAAAGGGAGACTCTAAAAACAATGAAAAGAAACATGTGTATTGGCTTAGCTGGCTTGGGGATCAGTTTGGGGCATCTGAATTGGAATAGTGGATTTGGATTCTTCTAACACGTGCTGGTTTTACCTTTCCTACTGCCTCTTTTTTTCCATAGCCTTTGAGAATTTATGCAGCTCGGTTACACTTTCAGGTGAACTGAAATGAAAGTTGTTTGTTTTCCAGAGGGGAATGAAGATTAGATTTGTGGCTTTTGGAGCTGACGAAGTAGAGAACTCTTAAAAGGAGAGGAAACAACCTTAAAAATACCTTTGTTACAGTTTTTACAGTCTGTGCTGGGTTTGTGTGGCGAGGACTTTGGTAGCAGCAGAGGGGATGACAGCTGTGGCCCCCTGTAAGAAGCTTCTTGAAAGCTCCCCTGACTCCAGGTTGGACCTGCCTCTGGCCAAGGCCAAGCCAATTAGTGATGGTGGCCACACCTCTGTGATAACATATTTAAGAAGGGAAATCTGAGAAACGGTTGGGACTTTGAGGATGAGTTACGAGGAGGACACCTATGTGAACACTGAGGTCAGTGGAAGGAAGGAAGGAAGGAAGGAGGAGGAGGAGGAGGAGGAGGAGGAAACAGAAGGTTCCTCTGTATCCCATGGTGAGACTGCAGGGCCGCCCTCTGCCACCGGTGGAGGTCACCGGAGGAGCAGAGATCTGCCTGTGGCCTGTCAAGAACCCCCGGGATTCTGGGAAGAAGAAGCCCCCACTGTTGTAGTTCAGCACTGTGTAGACTGCAACATGTGGAGGTGACCCACACCAGAGCATTTTGAGAAGAATGCATCCCATGGGGAGGACTCATGGCGATTGTGGAGGACTGTCTCCGGTGAGAGGGATGCTATGTGGAGCAGAGGGAAGCATGCAGAAGGGTGCTTCCCCACTCCTTGGGGGAAGAAGTTGTGGATTGACTGCACCCCTCATCCCTTGCCCCTGGGGGAGGAGGTAGAAATGCTGGGGACAAAACTGAGCCTAGGAAGAAGGGAGTGGTGGGGAGAGGTGTTTTAAGATATGGTAACATGCTGTCCCATTCTGTATTTAAGTGTTGGTTTTATTAGTGTTTGAATTAAAGTTACTTTCTTACTTTCTTCCCCTAATGAGCCTGTCTTTTGTAAAATTGGTGAGCGATCCCTCCCTGTTCTTATCTCAATTCCTGAGCCTTTTGATTCATTTTTCTTCTCCCCAGAGCTGGGGGGAAGGGGTGACTGAATAGCTGCTCAGTTGCCCTCTGGGCTCAAACCATGACATAGTCTCATTTGAATTTCTTAATTTTCTTACTTACATCTCATGCTTTTTTCAGTTAGTGCTATTGCTACATGGTTTCTCTAGGTTACTGGTTATGTGTCAAGGCTGTCTCTGAGAAGTAGGAGCATGCTCTTCTTCTGTTTAGTGAGAGTTAAACATGTTCAGCACCCTTCAGAATCAGATCTTGCTATCTTTTTTTCTGTTTTGCTGTATTTAAGAAATATATTAGAAGGTAGAAATTATTAATGTTATAATTTTATGCTCTATATTAATGCTGTGAGAGAATCAAATACAACCAGCTGCAGTGAGTTGCCATGATTCCATTTGTTTCATATCATAACAGTATGGCCAAACTAGAACATTAAAACCAATATTTTATAGTAGGCAGTGAATAGGAAAGTAAACATCTCTGTCTTTTAAAGAAAACTTAGAGAAACACAGGAGAATATGTGGTCGGAAATAATCCTGCAATGTGAAGGAAATTCACTGAGTAAGGTAATGGGGATTTTCCAGCAAATTCCTATAATTGCTCACCTATGACAGAATTTTAACAAGTTACCATACAAACCAACATAAAAAAAGGTTTGCCTCCTTTGCCCCTTTTGCTGGTTGTTAAGCAGCAATTAACCAGTAAGTCTTTGTTGGTCACTGGTTTGTGGTTCCCACAGTAAGAGTTATGCTCAAATGAGGACAGGAACACTGAAGCCAGAAAATCTTAACCTTTGTACCTAAGTTAACTCCGATGAAGTTTACTCTTTTCAGCAAGCACTCTCATGAAAGCAAAGTAATGCATGGTTATAAATCTTTGCAAGATTGGTAACTGAATTCCCATTACAGGATTGGACTTTATATTGCTGGTATTGAGCTCTGCTCCAGCGGACAGTGAAGTCAGTGGAAAGCCTCCCAGTGACTTCCACAAGATGTAAATCAAGCTCAAAATGAGCACTGAGCGTCCCAATTATTTTTTATGGTGCTTGGTAGGTACCTTCCATGAGACCTGCAGAATTTAAAAATAAATGATCAATATTAAAATGTAAAGAAAGCTTTAAGGACATACTTGGCAGCGAGTCAGGGTCGGTGCTTAGTCTGGACGGTGGAGGTTCACTGAGGGTGGTGGGTACAAAGGTGTGAAGGAGGCTAGCACCACACACTTCGCCATCGGGGTGAAATTGTGGGAAGGGAGGGTTTAGTCAGAGGCAATGAGTAACCATCTGGCTGTGTGTAGGGAAGTAAGAGGATGAGGGTTACGATGGTAGTAACACATATAAGGCTGCCAGCTACATGATTCTGAGTCTTTAAGTAAAGATAGGCCGCGTCCTCACAGACCCACAAGCTGATGAGGGCTGTAGGGATTCCCCTCAGTCCGTGGCAGATGAGCTGACTGATGAAGGGTTATTTGGGGTTATCTGCTTATCCTGTTGATTAATAACATCTGTTACACTGCTGACAATATTGAGAACTGTACGTCCATAGCAGAGAGTGAAAACAGCGCTGTTTAACTCCTGCCAGACACACAGTGTAGGAGAGCCCTCTGGCCCGTCTCCTTGGCATTGTCCCCGCTGCCCACCCTGACAGGAACGCGCCTGGGTGGCCTGTCCAGAACGGCGCCATTTTCCACCCCTTCACCACTGTAAATGGTGGCCACTGGGGCCGGACCCGGGCCCGGCAGAGCAGAGGTGGCGGCTCCACACAGGGTAGGACCAGGGGTGGCCAGGCCAGGGAGGAGCAGCCCTTTTGGCGGAGGGGATGCATTTCGGCGCATTGTTCATCACAGGCTGGGGCCCCCTCGACCTGCGGGCAGCGCACCTGGAGGGCAGCACAGCCCCCTCCTCAGCCTCTGGGATGCTTCTTAGTCCTCTTTCCTCTTTGTGCCTGGAGTAAGGCTGGTTTGAGTTTGCAGAGAGGGAGGGATGAAGACAATGATTTGTTTAAATAAAAAAATATGCATCAATTTCCATATGTTAACTGGTGAAAGAGATGATATTACAAGCAAATATGAGCTAAACTCTTTGTATATGAATCCTTTTGAAATCTTTGGAATACCCCGGGAATGATAGGCTGAAACATTCCTGAGAAAGATAGTGGTTGTGTAGTCAGCAAAGGCTTCAGTTTGCATAAATACAACTTTCCCTGGGAACTTTTGAAATGTTTGTCGATCCTGATACTTGGTGTAATTTATTTTGTGCTAAAGATGAAAAAAAATGTAATAGTCATACATAATTTAAAGAGTTTACCACATAAAATGTTTTTGGGGTCATTCTGGAGAATGAGAAAAAGAAATAATTGGAGTGGAGGAGAAAAAGCAAAGACCAACATGACCCTTCCTTGCATTTGGTCTTGGACTTCCCCCTGCAGCATCTTCCTCACACCTGAAGGTTCTTAGACCCCTGAGATGTAACGGTAATAACTATGTTTTGTTGTTTTTAAAAACAATACTTGTGAATATGAATGTCCTATGAGCTTAAAAGAGCTCACAGATCCCAAAACCTAGCTGTTGCTTGTTGTCATCTTCAGTGTTTATGGAACTGTGGGTTTACCCCATAGGGATGCTTTAGACAAGTTCATGGGATCTTTTTGTGGGAAGGGAGGAGAGTGGCATTGTGTATATGTGTACATTTCTAAAAAACCTTGTGTTGTTTTAAGCATGCATTCGGCAGATCCAATTGAATCACAATGGGAAATCGCTGAATAGGCAGACAGGCATGTTTCTACAAGCCTTACTGTCTCCTACTTTTTCTGACCTGAATTTCTACTTGTTGGTAAGCTGTGTCTCGAATTCCAAGCACTTTTTTGTAGAACTGGGGAGGCAGGCTTTACTACTTCTACCTGATAAGGACAATCAGTGTTCTTTTGTACTTAGGAGAAAGGCTACTTCAAAATTAGCATTTACTTTTCTACCTCA
>NW_020799097.1:36036695-36051309 GCF_003259725.1 Athene cunicularia
AGACAACTTCCCCCGCCGCCTCCCGAAAGTCTGCCGAAGCGTAACTTGGTCTTAAATTGCCTTTGTCAAACCAAGCGCCCCTGAAACCCCTTCATAGGGGACAAGTATTGGGTGTGTTTAAAGAGTCTTAAAGGGGATTAAAGTGGGCTAGACTTGCCCGCTTGGGAGAGGGTTTCAGCGCCTTGATGTCGGGGGAGGCCACCCTGGGCATGCCGAACCCTCCGGGTGCGGTGCCTCAGTGCGTGCCAACTACTGCAGGTTTAAAAAAAAAAGGGGAGACTAGAGACAAACTTCAGGCCGCTAGCACCGCTTTGAATTAAGAAATACTCTGGAAAAGGTATAACTCCTTTCCAAGTCGGTTTTGAAAGTCATCACTGCATCCTCTGCTTGATTGAAGCACATATAGCTTTCTCTTGTTGAATTAATTATGCATGTGACCTATGAATTTTCATATTTTCATATAAAGTGACAGCTCTGTTTTCTGTTAAAGCAATCTGAGCATAAGCGTTCTACTGAAATTTTTCTTTAAGAAAATCATCAGAAGGCTTTAGATATGATTGCTATTCTTTATGCTTCAGCAGTGAAAGCAGCATCGTTTTTGCATTGCAGAAGGACATAGCACTGTATTTTCCCATCTGAAGTTTAATTGTGTATTTACTTCCTTCAGCCTTTTACTTCATGATATGTGTTTTCAGTTCAGTGGCATGGTGACAGGTATGTGTTCTGATATGTTTTGGCATGAAGTGTTCAAAATGCTTAGTGGTTGCATTACAGCTAATAAAAACTAATTATCCATTTCAGTAGCCACCTGCATAACCACAGAGCATCTTCAGGACTCTCTAACCCATGTTCATCAAAGCATCCATAATAGAGACAGCTCCTTCCCCACATGGGCAGTTGGTTTATGCTGTGGTAGCTCAGTATTACTAGATTTGCTTTCTGTTATATGCTTCATAGTTTCAACAGTAATGCATAGTTTTAGATTTAGTTTTTGTGGAAGGCGGGGGGGAAAGGGCTACATAATTAGCTCACCCAAATCTCCTGTTCTGACCAGTCTGCAAATAGGTTATTGATGATAGTTTTTGATTCTGTTCTCTCCTTCCCCTGTCTCTGCCTTCAAAGTACATATCCCATCAGCAGCAGCAATATAACCCTCTTGACTATCTATTAACCCAGGAAATCTGAGGTAGACAAGCAATTTAATTTGCACACCAGTTCATTTGCTGACTTTTTTCTTTGTTGGACAAGATGACATATTATATGGATAACAGTTTGCATACTGTTGAGTCAGCTTCTTTCATCTAGACAGCAGTACCTCCAAGTACAGCCTAGATAGAGAAGAATAGATAATTTAGTGATTAAAGGTACTGTTACATGGGACCATAACTGTGTCATCACTTTTCTGTCAGTTTTTCTTCACCTGTGTTGTCACACCATTTAAGAATCTTTGTTATGGGCTAGGTTCCTGCTGTGCTCAGTGTTGCATCACTGAGGTTTTTTTCTGTGGGCTTTGCAGGGGGTGTCCATATATATCAGGGCTATTGAGGAAAAGGACAAAGAAAAAATTATTATCAGCTGGTTATGTGAGAATCCGCATCTGGAGAAAAGGGTGATTACTGTATTTTAGGTCTCTAAACAGGGAAGTTTTAAACTTATTTTCATCCTCCTAGAGCTAAACATTAGCAAAAGGAAACAAAAAGTGTTTGAGTCATGTAAATCTTTGTCGTCTCCACCAGCCTTCAGCACAACTGCATCAAGTACTTTTTGGGATCCTGTGCAATTCATGAGACAGGATGGTTTCCTTGTCAAGAGAAATGAGTACCGCTTACAGATCCTATTCTGTCCTCTGCTAAAAACAGTGTCAGAATCCATGGTTTAATTTCCACCTGTAGGTCAGCTTGAGTCAGATTGTAGGCTAGCTGCTTGTGAGAGTGGATGTGGCTGAGGTTAGTACCCGACCGGTAATTGACCAAAACTGTCTATATGTAATATTTGCTGATAAACTAAAATCATCTCATAGTGACATTATTCACTTTCCTAAACTCACTAGAGATACTTTATTAAATTCCTTTTTATTTTAAAATGACATGTAGTCTCTAGAGTAAGCTTTCAGTTTTGTTTGTTACCTCACCCTCAGGGATGCTTCTTAGTCCTCTTTCCTCTTTGTGCCTGGAGTAAGGCTGGTTTGAGTTTGCAGAGAGGGAGGGATGAAGACAATGATTTGTTTAAATAAAAAAATATGCATCAATTTCCATATGTTAACTGGTGAAAGAGATGATATTACAAGCAAATATGAGCTAAACTCTTTGTATATGAATCCTTTTGAAATCTTTGGAATACCCCGGGAATGATAGGCTGAAACATTCCTGAGAAAGATAGTGGTTGTGTAGTCAGCAAAGGCTTCAGTTTGCATAAATACAACTTTCCCTGGGAACTTTTGAAATGTTTGTCGATCCTGATACTTGGTGTAATTTATTTTGTGCTAAAGATGAAAAAAAATGTAATAGTCATACATAATTTAAAGAGTTTACCACATAAAATGTTTTTGGGGTCATTCTGGAGAATGAGAAAAAGAAATAATTGGAGTGGAGGAGAAAAAGCAAAGACCAACATGACCCTTCCTTGCATTTGGTCTTGGACTTCCCCCTGCAGCATCTTCCTCACACCTGAAGGTTCTTAGACCCCTGAGATGTAACGGTAATAACTATGTTTTGTTGTTTTTAAAAACAATACTTGTGAATATGAATGTCCTATGAGCTTAAAAGAGCTCACAGATCCCAAAACCTAGCTGTTGCTTGTTGTCATCTTCAGTGTTTATGGAACTGTGGGTTTACCCCATAGGGATGCTTTAGACAAGTTCATGGGATCTTTTTGTGGGAAGGGAGGAGAGTGGCATTGTGTATATGTGTACATTTCTAAAAAACCTTGTGTTGTTTTAAGCATGCATTCGGCAGATCCAATTGAATCACAATGGGAAATCGCTGAATAGGCAGACAGGCATGTTTCTACAAGCCTTACTGTCTCCTACTTTTTCTGACCTGAATTTCTACTTGTTGGTAAGCTGTGTCTCGAATTCCAAGCACTTTTTTGTAGAACTGGGGAGGCAGGCTTTACTACTTCTACCTGATAAGGACAATCAGTGTTCTTTTGTACTTAGGAGAAAGGCTACTTCAAAATTAGCATTTACTTTTCTACCTCAGCTTCACTGTTTTCAGGAAATAGTTTATGTCCTCATTTTTCACCAAATTATTCCAAGGTGACTGTAATTTAATCTGTTTCACATTTCCCAGTCTATCAATAAAAATTTACACTTGTGCTACTGTAATACATACTGACTCAGTTAAATGGTTTTTGGTGTTTTAAAGCAGCTCTACCTTTGACAGGAAGCTGGTAGCATGGTCTAAGTAACTCTATGCCTGGAATTCCTGTAGTTATCTAGAAATTACAGAGGACACTTCAGTCTTCTTGCAGTCAAAGTACTGAAGATCAGGTAAGGGGGATGTCACTGAAGAGCTTTCAAATAATGGAGAAACTTCAAACAATTGTCTCACTTGTATTTTCTCCCCTGTGATAATAATTTATTGTCTTGGAGCTTCATCTGTTAAACTGAACAGATATTGTAGGAGAGTTACTGAAACAACAGTAGGTAGAATCTCCTCTGACCAGTGAGAGATGTGAAACACTTTCCTACTGAAATTTTTGTGTGTTCACGAGATGTGAAAAACACATATCTGAAATGAATTCCGTTTAGTGTACAAGGGCAAGTGCTGCTCAGTCGCATTCTCTATGAAAACGTATTTAGGGGGACAGGAGGGTTTGGTGAGAACAGCACCAACTTGAAATGAATAGACTTTTTTAAATGACCAAAACTTGGACTTTGATTCTTGCTACTGAAGAGAATTATGGATTTTTTTTTACCAGGAAGCTTGATAAGATAGGTTCAGTTATAATGAAATTGTTTCTATAGCAAATATTGGTTTTATGAGACCAAACCTCTGCTTTTGTTTAAGCATATTATGGAGGTCAAAAGAGTTGGAATTTTTGTTTCCTGGAGTGACTAAATCACAGTATAAGACATCAGAATGCCAGAATAATTCCATGCATGTTTGTTTGGTTCACATGTTTTTGAATAATGTCATGAAGACAAATACAATGCTAGCATTCTTAAGGCTAAGCTTATCTCCTAGCGATAATGATGAATTTCAGCTCCACCCTTGTTTGTACAAAGTCATTGTAACTCAGCATTTCTGACAGCACTTCTCAGGAACAATGTGCTTCTTGCTGAGAGGTATGGAATAAATTAGGTTAGATTCAGTCACTTCTAGAATATCCACCATCTAACGGGTTTTTTTACCTCTCTGTACCCCAAAAGTACAACATTCAAAACTGAAACTGATTTGGTTGAGTGATACAAGTGCTTTCTGTGAAAACTGTATTCGTTATGGTGGTCATTTGGAGGGATTTATAACTTGTTGCATGTGATTTACAGAAAGTCAGCTACCTATGATATAAAATATTAGGCTTTGCAAATTACAAACATTATGATTTTTTAATGTTAGAAGCTTGTAAAATCAGATCATAGCAGCAGGTAAATTAGCTCTTCAGAAATGAGACAATAATCTTTACAATTAGAAGTGATCCTCCAATATTTACATGGAAAATAGACAATACTGTGGTTATGCATTTAAAATATTGCTAACATCTGTCAGCATGCTGAGGATTGGATCCTCAAAGTCTGATTTATGCATCTCATATGAACATCGTACTGTGTCACTTCACTTGGTCAAGGTAGTGGTGCTTTTGGTTGTGCACCTACAGAGTAGTGCTGTAGCAATGGCAGCAATACTTGGAAGAAAAGTTTGATCCCTGCTCAGTCACAGGATACGTCATACGTCATGTGTATCCATGTCTTGGACCTTAGCGATTATATTGTGCCCATAGTAGAGATCTGGGGGCTTTCTGGATCTAGTTCCTTTTGCTGACAGAATTAGTCCGCTCATCCTTCCTCAGGTTTCTTATTTCAGGTCAGATGGCTCATACTTACCTTTGCTGGCTTCTGTCAGTCTTGTTTTGCAGGGTTCATGTGGCAGAAGGAGCCTGAGAGCCTCACTCGCTACTGTGAATTCTGCGAGGCAGAGAGCAGCCAGCGCTGAAGGCTTTAGCTATTTTTCACCCTAAGGGGGCCCTCTGTGGATCCAGCTCTCAAATCTGTAGTCTGAAGTCTAAATTCTAGTGACTTGTGATGGAGAGAACCAAGAGTCTCTGAACAGCAGTACAGATTAAAGAATGTGTTCAGGAGGGAGCTGTGTGAGGACTGTAGTCACAAGAATACAGGTGGAATTTAGACCATCTGTGTATGGTATTCAGTACCTAACTGTTGCACCATTCTTGTATGCTCTAGCGCTTTTCAAATATTTACATTTCTTCTTGGCAGATAGATTGTGTCAGAAATAATGCTACCTCGAAGAACATGCTTTAGACTATACATAATGTCATGGGCAGTAAGACCATTACTGACCTTAGATTACAGTTGTTGCTGCAATAAAACTTCAAAGGAGGTAGTGTTCTGACCCGGTTTCCGAAGACTGGAGTGTGCATTTTGACTCTCTGTATACTGATCTGCTTTGTACAGGCATATGTCTCTAACAACTATACAGTGACATTTTCATTAAAGATTTAGTCCTCTATTTTGAATATATTCACATGGGTTGGAAAGAATAAAATGAGTAATAAAAGGCAATTTGTTCATTTTGAGAAGGTTTTTCCCCTCTGTTTTTCTATAGAATACAGCAGTGTCAAAATGCAAGTCTCTGAATGGACGTACTTCACTAATGGTGACCTGTTCTCCTTAATCTTCCATCCATATCATCAAAGCCTAGAAATTCTTCTTCCTAACTCTGGTCATAGTGTCAGCAGTCACAGGAGGTCACCTATAAGTGAATTTGATTTTATTAATGAAAAAAAAAAAAGAAGTAATAACTAACTTGTATGGAATTTATTTTTACAAATTACTTTTGGATTACTTTTATTTTCCACATTGTTTTGTGAAATCAAAATGAATTTGGGCACTTAACTCACCTGTCTGTTTTCTAGTGGGTACAACCCAGGAGGAAAGGCAAGGAAGGATTGCCATTCTTTGGTTGTCTCCATTTTGTTGTCTGGCACTAGTACACCAACATATAAACTGCCACATTTACAGTTGTCTTCGTCACATTATTCTCTGCCAACATTGTTCCTGCAGAAAGAAACTCCAGCAGAGGGGCAAGGCAGTCAGCTCTTGTGCTGTAACACATTGGGTCACTGCAACTGCTCACTTCAGTGCTGCTGAACTGGAGGCCTTGATACCAGCAACTTACATCTGGTGAATTTGTTTGGCTATTCTTTTGTAAACCTAGGTCAGATATTCACTTCCTCTCTAGAGTTTTACATTTTTTCCAAGAAGTCTTATTTGGGCAAAATATGCTAAGCACCAGAGTATCAATGTTTTTTTTTTTTTCCTCTTGGAGGTAAGTACCTTTGTAAAAAGAGATATTAAAAGAAGATGTTGAATTAAAGTCACTGATGGATTAATGTGAATGCTGTGATCTGCAGTCATTTACTGGGATGTGGTGTCTAGTGTAGTAAATTCATGTAAGATGTGATCCAAAGTTCCTTGAAACTGGTGAAAACATCTTCATTGACTGACTGGGATTTCATCCAAGCCAGATGGCTTCCATGCTTACCATTAAACCTAAATGGTATCTCGTGTGTGTGAAAGGTTCAGGACTTGATTAATGTGTTTCGTTCTAAGTGTTTTTATTCATGCATTTAAATGATACAATGCTGCTGCCTCCAATTTGGAATTGCTTGACTAATGTTTGCAAACATGTCCTCATTAACAGTAAGGAGAAATGAACCTCAGAATATAATTTTCTACCTAAAATGAAAGAGGTGAGCTGTTGGTAGAAGGGTTGTATTGGACTCCTAAGCCTCTGTCCTTGGACAAACGACAGCAAGTACCAGTTGCATGACTTACAGACCACATAGTAGGCAAAAGAGCTGAGTTTCCTGAATCTCCACCATTCTGGTGGATAGTGAGACTAGAAACAAATAACTAGCTCTTGCAAAGTTATGCCTCTCTTCTATTCCTGAATGCCATTTTTAAAATCTAAGGACCTATAGATAAAATTCAAGGAACAGTGAAGACATAGCAAATGTGAAAGTGTACTAGTCAAAGTTACCTGATAGTACCAAGGCCCAACAAAGCTTGCCAATATAACGGGACATATTTATTCAGTGTAAATTACCTTTCTCAGTAGTTGTAAGAGCTTTAAAAAAATACCATATTATAACTGATATGTTGAAAATTCTGGTTTTAATAGTCTTGTCAAAGGTGAAGTATACTGCTGAATAAGTCCATTTCACTTGCTATATGAATGCTATTGATTTTAATTAAAATCCGAGCAAAAATTAAGTCTACAGTGCGACAAGTTTCATTTAAACTGTGTTAGATTCTTTCTGGTACCCTTGTGTACAATCTATCTTTCAATTTAATTATTTCACACAGTTTATACTTCTGTTTAGCCTAAGAGGGAGATGTAGAAAAATGAGGATTTGTGGAAAAACAGCATTTAAGGAAGTTCTTTGTTGTATAAAAATCAGTACCATCTGTGTCTTTATCAGTATGAGTGCAACTTGGAGATAAAGAGTTGTCACTAAGCTGGTAACCCAGAGTGTATTATTTTAGTAGAAAGTACACTAAGGGCAACAGTTTCCTCACCTTCAGCCTCAAGTGTTGGCCTCCTAAGGAAGTCTCTCCAGAAAGAAATACTGCAATCTTTGTTTTGCTTGTAATGTGAAAACTTGATAAGAAGAGTAATGAACACATAAATGCTATAGTCCTTGTAATCTAGTCTTAGTTGAAATTTACTGTATCCAATATTCCAGTATGTCAGTGTTTTTTACCAGCTTAATGTTTTGATAAGTTTTACCGAAGACAGTTAACATTTTGCATGTCCCCTAAGTTGGTGGATTTCCTTCCTAACAAGGTGAGGGGAAATGTGGAGGTGGTGGTAGTGTTTCCTACCTGTGTCTGTTAATGGAAACAGTCTGCAGTTAGCTCTGCAATAGCTTGGAAGAGCTTCTGAGTTCCTCAGTAGTCATGAGATTGTTTCCTTGATCTTCTCTCCTGGGGTTGGTACATTGTTTAGTCAGCACTTGTTGGATGGGCGGATGGCGTCAATTCAGAAGCCTAAGTTACTATTGACTCTCATTTCTAAAAACAAACATCAGATTCATTTTAGTGGGACTGATGTAGGTGAGCAAAGTGTGACATGATCTTTCAAGGACAGACTCAAAATTGGTGAACTTAAGATGTTTTGACTGGGAGGAAGGAGTGACTGATATGAAAATATTGTGCAGGCAACTCATTTAACATAGTAAGGAAACATGGTTACAAAACTTTCTTTCTTGTCTTCCTTGGGCTTTACTCCTCCATCTTTGAAGTATTTTGGGGTGAAATCTTTTGATTCTTCTGTTCAAGGCTGTTGCAGTCCTTCCATTCAGGTGTGCTACTTTACTGTAAGAGTTGTCACCACTCTGAAGGGGCTGAGTCTAAAGCATGTGGATATCCCCCTTTTGGAGTGGTAAGACCTATCACGATGATGAACCTTCTTAAAAGAAGTTATTGCTATCTCATTACAAGTAAGTTCTATCTCATTAGTGGGAGAAGAGAAAAACTACTGGGTTTTACAACAGTAAACAAGCTTATTTAGTCTAAATTTAATATTGTACTACACTATCATCAATAACAGTATGCCCTTCTGTTGTTGTCCATCTCCCTTGGGTAGGATAAAGCTTGTCTTGACAGCTAAGAGTTCCAGGATTTGTTGGGTTTGATTTTGTTTTTTTACCTCTGGATAACTATTCCACACCATTCCTGGTAAGACAGTGTGGAAAACTGCAAGTTGTCTCTCATTTTGCTGCAAGGAATAAACTTACAGAAGTTAATGGCTGGGAGTGACATTTGCATATGTGTCAACCTGCCTTTTGTTTGAATATACATATGTAGATGTGTATTTTTGCATACATACATGTATATATTTATATCTGTGTGTGTGTTTCTTAACCTTGGAATCACCAGTAGATGCTAATTATCACTTGATAAAAATAAACCACTGATTTTTGTATCCCCAGAAGAGAAATAATGATAACATCCTGGTGCCTCACATTGGTTGCTCAAGATCTGTTGGCATCTGTCAGGGCCCTGTAAAAAGTGACTGCTCCTTTATTCTAATGGCTGGACCTTATGGAATTGTAACCATTGGCTGTCTGTCTTCTGTGTGAGATAGAGTCCTAAAATCATGGTGATTGCTCAGCTGTCTCTGTTATTCCATGTGTCTGGCCTATACTTTAGAGCTTTACTTATGTTACATTTCAGAAAATGAGGTACTTACAAAACATCAAAATAGTTACAACAATATAAGGTATCCACCAATATAATTATGCTGGCTAATGGGCACATACAGGGGCATAAATATTTCCCTTCCTACCTAGGAGAAAGCTAACATCAGTGTAAACTATGTTACAAAGATTTTTACCTGAGAGCTCTGAGAGGGCTAGTAGTGGCAGTTTGAAGACCTTACTGCTGATAATTTCAAAATTGCTCTTCTGCCTGTTGCAGAGCTCCAGGACAGAACATTTGCCTGCATTCTAGCCTCTTCACTTGCAGCCTTGTGTGTTTGCCTTCATGGGTGCCAAAGGTGGGCTAGTAATGCATTAAGCTGTGAAACTGAGCATCTGCAGCACCAGGACGCATCCAGTTTTATCACTGTTGCAGGGATGATGATAACTTTTGGCAAGCTTCTGCTTGTGACAAAGCCTTAAAGAGACACAGTTTCTGGGTTTCTGAATGTCCCATTTCATGGGAGTGTTGTGCTGCAAACTCTGCCAGCAGGGTTATGCTCAGAGCTTTTGTTTGTAGGCAGAGCCCTGAAACCATGAACTTGTACTCCATATTAAATGCAAATCAAAACATGATATTGTGTGTTCTCTTCACACGTGCTTATAGGTTTTTCCTGTTGGCTTTTGGCTTTTTATGCTTTTACAAAAAGACAGAACTTTGTTTACCTTCACATGCTAGGAGATAGGCCCCATTGTGATCCTTTTCACCAATCTGCTGTGTAACACAGGTTCCCGGAATTCACAGTTGAAGCAAGAGAAAATGACTCAGAAAAAAATACATCAGAATTTAATGGTGGAAATTCCATCACAACTTTCACAAATTTGTTTTTGTTTCCTGACATTTTAATGTGCTGCAGAGGATGATACTGGGTATTATCTGTGCTATTAAAACCTTTATGAGTAATTATCTGGAATAATTTAATAGTAACATTACAAAACATTTGAAGACTATTTTTTTTAATCATGGAATTGGGGTCTGTGTTTTTCAGAGAAAGGCAAGTGAATTTTCGTGTGTCTTCCTTTGAAAGAAAGCTTCCTTTGATCTGATGAACAATAGAGCATGAGCAACTGAAACCTGTCATTATGTTGCTGCAGGGTTAGTGAAATTATCATCCCTGTCTAATCTAAAGAAACACAATTCAAGTATGCATTAAACCTTTGATCTGGATCTGCATCTCCTAAGGTCAGACAATCTTCCTGAAGCATCTCTAGTTGAGTGATCTGATATATTTATATAGAAGTAGATACAGGAGTGGCATTTGAAGGATTTAGACATTCTTTGGTAGGAACCTGCTAGGAAGCTAAAATTAGTTAGAAAAGAGATACAAAACTAGTCTTTGATCAGAGAAGACAGCTGCCATGAAGACCCTGATGTGCAAGCAGTCCCTTCCTACTCTGTGAAACTGGCTTGCCTGCAGTGAGGTCTGTTTTCTAGTAAAGGTTTTCAGCATCATGCCCTAGGGAAGTCTGAAAATCTATGCTTTAGTCAGCATGGCATTCAGTGATACCTTTGGCTATGTGGAGGTGACTCCTGTTGACCTTACAGGAGATGTCTCTGCAGTTTATGGGATGAAAGTCAGATGGCTGCTGTATTTGGAGATGCAGCTAGTCACTAAGAAATGGGTCTGCGGAAGTATAAAACACAGGGTAATTTGCACATATAGAGCTGCAAGAATGCACAAGCTACACGGATATAGTTGCATTTGTTGAAAGAGAAATAACATTGACTTTTGTTAATAAAGTTAGAAGCTTCATTCTGCTCTCAGTTGAAGTCAAAGGTAATTTTGTTATTGATCTGAATAATAGCAGTGGCAGTCAGCCTAGATTTAGAGGATTATATGAACAAAATCCATCATCCTAGCCTTACAAAAACATACTTATAGAACTTTGCAGTAATATAGTTTAATTTTATCTGAAATATGACATTTGTCTCAAGCCACAAATGCATTTTTCTGTTGCTGTTTCATATACTGCTGGGAGAACTTGTAAATATCTGTAAAAACTTGGCACAACAAATTCTGAATGACTTGCACTGCTGTTACTGCTGTTATTTTAAAGTGCATTATCAGGGGTGTGTATATCTATAGTTGGCAGGATGACACATCTGTGCTGTGCGGATAGTAGCTGTCAGGAGAAAATGTGAAATAAAGCTGTCAATACTTTCACTAAACTTGTTTTTCAAATTCTTTGTAGCCTTTTTGAATCATAATATCTCTGATCCTTCAGGATGAGCAAACAATTAAATGCAAGCATAGTCCTTCTTAGGGAAAGGCCAGATGTTTTTTCCAGGTGTCCAAGGGGTCACAGTTGGGTGTAACTGGGTGTTGGGCTATGGGTCCTGAGTGACAAAATACAGAGGCTGCAGCCTCATGGGTAAGGTAGGAGATGGCCAGCAGGACTTATATCTTGAGCTAACGGAACTGAGACCCCACCCAGATGAAATACAGCTAATTACTTATTATGTCTCATGGGTTGCTAGGTGTTTTTATCCATTCTAATAGATAAATATTCCTATACCACTGGGGTTTGATGCATAAAACTAATGAGAAGGAAGAAACATGACCTATTTTTTTTAATGCCAAGAAATTTGCTTTTATATCTCATTTGCAGTAAGTACAGAAAATACAGCTGGGGATGCTTTATTCATTTTGACAAAACAATGTGATAAATACATAGAATTAGTTCACAATACTTTCAGTGCTCTGCTGACTCACCACATCACCAAAAAAAAGACAATTGTGTGTTTTCATCTTAAAAGTTTAGGTGATAAACATATTACATAATAGAAAATGTATGTGTATTTCTTGCTAGGGAGATTTTTTGTTTTTACACTTCTATTTTTCTTTGCAGAATTTAGAATAGAATAGCATATTTCAGTTGGATGGAACCTACAACAATCATCTAGTTCAACTCTCTGACCACTTCAGATCTGACTAAAAGTTAAAGCATGGTATTAAGGGAATTGTCCAAATGCTGCTTAAACACTGACAGGCTTGGGGCATCAACCACCTCTCTAGAAAGCCTTTTCCAGTGTTTGACCACCCATAAGGAAATACTTCCTAATATCATGTCTGAACCTCCCCTGACACAGCTATCATGCATCCTATCACTGGTTACCAGGGAGAGATATCAGTACCTCCCTCTCCCCTTCCCCTCCTCCAGAAGCTGTAGAGAGCAATGAGGTCACCCCTCAGCCTCCTTTTCTCCAAACTAGACAAACCCAGAGTCCTTAGCTGCTCCTCAAAAGACATTCCTTCCAACCCTTTCACCAGCTTTGCCCTCCTCTGGACGAATTCAAGGACCTTCAGATCCTTCTTAAATTATGGGGCCCAGAACTGCCCAGAGTACTCAAGTTGAGGCTGCACCAAGGCTGAATACAGCAGGATAGTCACCTCTCTGACTGGCTGGTTATGCTGTGTTTGATGCATCCCAGGATGTGATCTGCCCTTTTGGCTGCCAGGGCACACTGCTGACTCATACAAGTATTAGAGCATTTTCTTATTTACCAAAACCTGCTTGTAGAACTTCTCTCTTCAGTGCTATTTCAGTGAACTTGAAACAATTACCAAATATTTAACACATTGTAAAAAAATAAAGAAACAAAATATAGTTATTGTGCTCTTCTTCCCTCCACAAAATCATTATTCTACCAAGCAAGCTTGAGTCATATTAACAAAGTAATATCTCTAAATCCCTGCAGATTTTCAGCTATAGCAGTATTGGACATCCATGTGCAAGACACCAAACTATTCCCTGCTCTCCTAACTCTGCAGGAGGAACTGTGAAATTCAAAGATCAACTTTCTGTTAATTTCTGCAGGACTGAGTACTGAGTTTCCAATGGTTCAGAACTTGACAGTTCTCAACTACCTTCCTGAACTGGGACTTTACTGGGTTGCAAAGAATATTCTTCAGAATCAAATAACTTAGAGAAATCAAAAGAAATGAACATATGAATAAACATAATATAGCATGGAGATCAAAGAAAACAACTTGCATTTAATTAGGAGGTACTAAAGAATAGCTGAATTAATAAGGGTTGCAGTTATCATACTTGTATTTATGTGTAGTATACATTTTGAGAAGGAAGATTGATGTAGCTTGTTAAAAGGGTTTCTTTCATGATGCAAAATACTTGCTATAAATATGCCACTTTGACAAAAGAGAATAGTATGAGGAGGAGTTAAATGTAGAATGCTAAACAGGAGATTTAAATTATTCTCTGGCATCTTTGAGAGGTTTCTGTTGGAAAAATGCATGAAAATAACACTTTCTTTTTAAGCACTCTCTTGAATTACTGAAACATATGGTAAATTACAAACAAAACCATCTATCGCAAGAAGTTAGCTGCCAGCTAGGATTTGTATTGTTAGTCTTTTGAAATGAATTATTCTAGTCCTGCAGGATGGTTGCATCAGGAGAAGTTTTTGATAGCTGAGAATATGCTTTATGAGTCCCTGAGATGTTCCAGGCTGTGCAGAGCTTCTCTTGTCTTTTGTGCTAGCCACTAGGATCCCCAACCTTGTTTAAAAAAAACCTCCAAAAAAGTCCTACCACATAATTCTAACAATTTTGAAACTTCTTGGCTCACTGTTGGCTGAGACATTTTTAAAAACAGCCCAAGTTACCAGCATGCTCTGGGAGTCTGTCCTCTGTTTTAGCTAAAGGCCCAGCCGAAGAAGAACCAGTATGCCTCCTCAGTGTCCTCACAAGAAAATACTATGACTAGGAAAGAACCTGTATCTGTAGCACAAATATAATTTCAGGGTGCATTTTGTCAAATAGAAATGTAAAAGTTTTCAGGATAGTGTAATTCCACAGAATAGAGCTCTTGCTGAAGGTTACAATCCAAACTGGCAGTAGGTTTTGCAAGCTTCTCTACTAGAACAACCAACAGTGCATCCTGACTTTCAATCTGTCAGTCACCTGCTGCTTGCCAGGCTAGGCTGGGAATCCTCTCGCTACGTTTCTCCGTCTGCATGGAGTCCTCTTGCTGCTAGTTTGTCAAGGTCTCTCTCATTTGCAGCCACCTGCCTGTACACTCAGTGGGACTTCCAAGTTCTGGTTCAGTTACTGTTGCAAAGTCTTCAAGTTTTACTTTATTTTAGCTTTTATTTATTTATTTATTTATTTATTTATTTATTTATTTATTTATTTATTTATTTTTGTTAAGT
>NW_020799097.1:36051359-36071823 GCF_003259725.1 Athene cunicularia
TTTTTTTTTTTTTTTTTTTTTTTTTTTTTTTTTAATTTATTTATTTATTTATTTATTTATTTTTATTTATTTCCACAAGCAATGCTGGTTTTTTTGGTTTCACATTGATGCAACAGAATACAAATTCATGTCATTAATTAGAAGATAGATCCAGCCTCAGTGGTATTCCTATTATTCTTTTGATGGGTCTCATAGCATCTGATTTCCTCCAGTCCATCAGAGACTCACATGTAAGTGGATTTTCAACACTCTAGGAACACACTGTTCCTACTGCAAGAAGAAAATGATGATAGAATCACTTACTTCATTTGTGTACATCATTGGCAAATCTTGTTTCCTGAAATACAGAAGAAATCAAAAGAAGTAGATTTGGGAGTGACTTTAGAGGCTTTCTCAGCTGCAGACAGCTCAAAGGCACCCCACATGGCACTGCCTGTAGCTGATATTTCTGTAGAACCTTCTCATTTTCCCTTCTTGGTCTTTCCTTTTTTTTTCCTGTTTGTTCCATTTCTGTCTCTCTTTTTCCCTTTACGCTTACTGAAATAATACCAAGTAAACCCCTGAGCAAACTCCCATCACCTCTTGTTTTGTTCAGTGATAGATGCATTTGTACTCGCTAAAGACTCTTATTTGCACAGAGAACAATGGTTTGTTACAAACTGTCTTAAATAAGAAACTTCCCTCTTCAGCTTGTAATGGACATGCATACAGAGAAATAGATTTAAATGCGTTTTATCATACTGCAACATCTGACAAAGAAAATACGAGGTTAACAGTCATTGGGCATGGAGCAGCTTACTGTCTTCTGTCTTACTGTCTTCTTTCTTTATAGAAAAAGAAAATAATGTGTTTTCCTTGGCTGACTGCTTGTGATTAGGAGTCTTTTAAAAAAAACAAACCTGGCTCAAATTTTAATTGCATTTCTGAAATACTGGACTCTTTCAAAAATACCAACCATATAGCACAGAGGTAAAGGTGTGCAAATTGCCTGGCAAAGCTGTGTCTCAGCAGCTCCCAGGGACTTGCAAACTTATTTTGCATAAAGCTGAACAGATTGCCCTCCCAGTTCGTAGAGTATTTCATTCGGCAAGTCCTTAATTATGTCTGTGTGCAAGTGTAAGATTGCTGCTAGCAGGAGACCAGGGCAGTGCAGGCTGGATGTGGACACTCTTCAGAGACTGTTATATTTCTTTTCTGATTAAAAAGTTCTGTGGTCAGTTTTTAGGATATTGAAACGTTTTCTCGAGGAAGAAGCATTAAAGATGTTTTTTGCTATTTGGAAGACTGTTCTGAGGAGACTATTTTCCTTCTATCACATGTAATGCAATATTTGCCACTGCAGGTAGCCACTTATTTTACTTTTGGGAATAGTTATGCAGTGCTGATTTTTTTTTAATTTTTAAAATTTCTTCATTACCCTCCTTCACCACACCATAGCTTTTCATCTCCTTTTTCCCTGTGTACATAGCTGAGTTGTATTTTCCAGTGCCAAGAACAATGAATTAATCATATGAACTTTTGTAAAGGTCTGTCACAGCACTGCCATCTCTCTGCCATAAAAATTGCCAGGGGTCAGTTGCGCTCTCCTTTCCTAAACCAGGCAAAGGAGAAATTCGGCAGAAAGTCTCTCTTAGGACAGGTTGCAAATGTAGCAGGACCACGAGGATTTGCATGTCAGCCTTGTGAATGTGTGAAATTGTTTTTCATGTGAAAGCAGAAACAGAGCGGAAACAGAATAAAAGAATGCAGATGTTGTTGAGTGTGTCTGTAGGAGGCATTGCCTCCTCCTTGCTTTTTTGAGGAAGGTATGTGTAGGTTTGCAGTTAACACTAGAGTTCTGTTCACTTGGTGGGGTTAGGGCTTGCACCTCTGTTAGAGCACAGTATCTCATTATCTGGAAATATGTATTAAACCTCATCTGTATGAGAAATGAGGATTAGTAATCCTCTGCAGTAACTATATTACATCTGTGTTTTACACTGCAACAGTCCCTTTGATCATGTTTGCATGAGCTGTAAAGGCAGAGGCTCCTGTTGGGTATTTTCAGCTGTGGGAATGAGCTGGAGTTTGTGTTTATGTAACACAGATGCTGTTTATGCAGTTTATATTTCAGATACCTGTAGCTGGTCATGCTTCAGCTTCTGCTGAGCCATTTTCTTAGGGTGCAGTTTTGCTACTGATATAAACCAACAAGATTGTGGTGCTGACATTATTGATGCTCCTTCCCTTGTTCCCCTGGTTCCTGCATTATGCTTGTGTAAGGAAAGCTGCAGAAGCTGCTTGGCAGGAGGCAGGAACATTGTGTTGTCTCAGTGACAGCCAGCGGAGAGATCTGCATAGCTGTATCATCAAACTGCACCCTGAAGGTGCCTCTGCCAAATACAATACATTCAGTTTTCAGCTGAGTCAGTGAGCAGATAACGTGACCGCTGCAGTTTTGGAGTAAGGGCAGGGATCAGGGAAGAATAACCAGATTGAAAGAGAAGGAAAGCACCCAGCAGGACCATCTCCATCTTTAGAGGTACAGATCTAGATAGACATATGCCAGTCTGTGAAACAAGTCTTTGAGGTGGACTGAGACATGCGTTCTGTTTTGTTTTTATAAATGTCAGACTTCTAAAATGTCTGTGATCTGTCAAACCAGCTTAGAAGATACTAATCATAAGGCCTTGTTCTCGGCACCTGTGGTCTGAATATTTTTTGGGGTGAGATTTTGTGTTAGAAAGCAGGCTGTTTGTTCCTGGGATCTGTCTGGAATGAGTGGACAGTGCAGGTTAGGCATTTGGGCCGTAGGACAGTCAGATGCTACACATCTCACTCACCAGCCAATGCACTGAGTGGTACCTGCCATTCCCTCCACTTGCGGGCAGGAGGACTGAAGCCCAATGAATGCCTTGTCTCCAGAAGGTGGGGGGTACAGTCCAGAGCAGAAGACCAACCTCCTGCATCCACTTTGTGGGCACCAGATACTCAGCAACATGCCTGCTGACACTGTGGAGATCTGAAACTGTGAATGTGTCTGCTTTGTCCCAGTTATATTAACCGGGCTAATGAAATAAGGCAAAGAAGTTATCTTTAATCATGGTTATTTTACAGTTCCTATTAATACAGCTGCTTGAGTCATCTTGCCTATAGTGTAGTAGAACTAATGTTCATTTATCCTATCTGGGTTAGATAAATCCTGGACTAGTGAGATTTTTGCAGTGTATTGAATATCTTGGTTAAAATAGTATAGAATAATGAGATGCTGCTGCCATTTAGTAATGGAGAGACCACATGTTATGCTCCTCTGGTTCAGCAGCTGTCTGTAGGCAAGCCTTTCTAGTACAGAAGATCTTCTGAAAACAGGTTCAGGAAGCATAGAGAAGGAAAAAAAGAAGGAAATTATGACCTGTTGGAAGTTTCCAGGGAATTTTGGACAGAGGATGTGATCTGATTTTGCTAAACTTCTGCTTCAGTCCAGAGATGATTTATGATGGTAACATCCTCATTTTGTCATTCTGCTGTTAAACAAGCAATAGGATTTCTCTTATTACCAGAGATCACTATTCAGGTTTGCTGGGAGATCTGTTTCTCCTCCATATTACTTGTGTGGGAAACAGAAATCTTATAACAGAAGAGTTTTGAGTCTAGCCAAAGATATAAAAAGAAAGCTGGAAGTGAGATGAATTCTGAAAAGAAGCAAGCAAATATTTTAAGTGAAGGCAGTTATCTAACTATGGGAACAATTTGCAAAGACTAGCAGATTCTCTGTTATTATCAGTTCAAGAATGGAGCTGAGGCAGAAAAAAATCCAGAGAGACTCTCTACTCCCACAAGGAATTAATTCAGGGATGCTGAAGGTCAGAACAGATAATCCCAGTGGTCCCACCTTGCCAGGCCTGAGTATGTCTTTGAAGTATTTCTCTAAAGAGGTCTGAAAGCGTATCCTCCTGTTACCTGTTGCAAATCAGTACAAAGAAATGAAAACTAGGGCAGAAAGACTGGATACTTTAGCTGTGATAGACTTTTCTTTGTAAATCAGGCTACTGAATAAGTGATTAGCTCATTTTAACAGTTTTGTATATCAAAACGGACATCCTATTTTTGCTGCTTTTTAATCCTAATAAGGAGACCAGATATAAATACCAGGATAAAATGGAGATGTCTCTGGGGATTTTCTGTCTTACTTTTGTGAATAGAAATACAGATTAACAGTTAAAAAAAACCAGAACAACCAAACCAGAGAGATGATGATCAGGAAACAATCACCCTGCTAAAGATATGGGAGACAAACATCAAATTATAATAGTAGACTACTAGCTCTATCAGAATTTTCTTCACTGTGTTAAAGATAGATTAGGGTCATATCATATAAAGATTTTCCTGTGAAACTTCACAATGGATATATATTTTGATGGTGTATCTTGTAGTGTATCGCGTTGTGCTGAAAACATTAAAACCAAAATATTTTGATACAGAAACAGTCTATCCTGTAAGAATACAGGTGCTTTCTTGAAGTGGTGTATGAATAGCCACAAAACAAGCTTTTTGAAACATAGTATCTCTGATTATTTGAATACTTTTTTCAGGTTCCTTTCAGTTGCATCACACTCTGTAAACCTTGGAAGAAGTAACTTTCACAAAGAGGACTAAATTATCCGCCTCCATAGCTTGTCAAATGAGGATTTTTTTTCTCCACTGAGCTCTGTTTTGCTGATTAAGGATACCAATTAAATTCGGACACCAGAATGAAAAGAGTAGGCGTATTTTACTGGGGATATCTAAGTAATATAACAGAGTAATATAGAAAAGATGCAGTAAGAAAAGGCAGAATAGTGCACTTAAAGCAACAAACAGGAAAATACAGGGTAATGCATCAAATCATTACTACCTGAGAGAGAAACTAGTGATTAAGACAGATCCATCACCACTTGCAGACGTTCCCATCACCCAGCCCCGCAGTGGCCGGGCAGCCCGGTTACAGCGAGGGTTTGCAGAGCCTGTCCTGGCAAGGGGGAAATCCTACACGGTGCATCCACCCACAGGTGAGGCTGCCAGAGTCGCTGTGAGCGGGTCCAGCCTTATATACCAGACAAGCCAGAATAGCTGGCACCGTTGTTTTGAGTAGAAACATCTGGTTTCACTCTCCAATTAGATTCCTTTAGAACCTGGTCAGGGCTCAAGGAGGAAGCTAAGGGAGTTTCTCTGCTTATTTAATTTATTTATGAGCAAGGTCACACATCTGGTCACAAGGCTGGACAGCTGGCTCCATGGCCTTGTTAACTTACCCCTACACAAAGAAGGATAAAAAATACATTTAAGATAGACAAGTTTTCATTACATTTATCACCAGTAATGAGTATATGATATCTAAGCTACATCTTTCATTAATGAGTATACATATTTCTCTAATGATTACTTACTAAGTTAGCAGCTTTGACTCAGGGCCTGTTGTTCAGGCTTCAGTACTTCAAAACTTCAGCACTTTTTACATCAGCATAAGTGGTTTGTTATAACCTAGCACAATACCTACTAGCACAATGGTTATCAGTTATAAAATATACAGGATTCATCTATAGGTCAGCTCTGGCTTGGGCCTGTAGTCCAAGCCTTAGCACTTCAGGCTCTTGACAGGAGCTCAGATCCTCTGCATGGGCTAGTGAGAAAGGGAGAAGTGACATTGCTCTTTGTGCTGTCTTGTGTTTGCTCAGTATTTCATGTGGTCAAATGCTGGAAGTTTTTAGGGCTTAGAGTAACCACAGATGAGAGCTGCAGGCAGGATTGTGAGGCTGACGCACTCCTGCGGCACAAATCCAGTTGTAGAGGAAGACAAAGGTCCTGTGGTTTTCTTGGGGAATAATCAGCTGGCTTCTGTTGTGGCAGATGCTCTGAGATGCATCTTAAACAACAAAGCATAATTTAATAGGATTTTAAATGTAACTAAAGCTCTTGTTTCAGTTTAGAGGCTTGAATCAAATCACTTGGGGGAGGAGAAGATGCTAGTTTTTTGTTAAAAATTTTCAAGGCATTTTGTTTAAATTTATGCAGCTGGCACATCCACAGCTGATAACTCATGCAGATGTCATATGGAGAATTGCAAGACTTCTGGCTAAAAAAAAATCCACCCACAATTTATTTCACTTCAACATCTTAATTAGTTTTATAAAAATAAAAAGGAGAGATTAGGAAATGGGGGTTTGCGGGAGAAGTCTTATGGTGTGAACAATAAAGTATTAGGGATCTGATTAGATCTAAGTTGCAGTTAAACTTGTGACCAGTGTACAGACTACTGGAAGACAACAGATGAAAATGGGTACATGTAGGTACACGCGTACTGGTATGTGGCCTGGGTCTGAACAGTGGAGAGCTCTGGTACTGTGAAATGTTAGAAAAATGGTCGCAGGCAAAGAGAGCTTTGGCCAAGGCTAACTTACAGTCTCATAAGCGTTCATGGATATGATTTAGATGTTACAGTCTCCCAGGGATTGTTCCTAATATTTTTATATCCTAATATATCCTAAGTTTGCATGCAGCCACTCTGAGAGGGTGCAGGTTTAATAGACTTGGCCAGATGATGCCATTTGGCCTCAGGGCCGGATGGCTGCCCAGGCACTCTGTGGTTTGCTAGTTGCTCTGACCAATGTAAGGGGAAGTTCATGTGGTTTTAGCAGTACTCCACTATAAGGAAATGACCTCTCCCACACATCATTTTAGACATCTCATTTGTGTTTAAACAAAAGGGCATGGACCTGTTGGAGCAAGTCCAGAGGAGGCCACAAAGATGACTGGGGGACTGGAGCACCTCCCCTGTGAAGACAGGCTGAGATGGGTGGGGTTGTTCAGCCTGAAGAAGAGAGGCTCCAGGAAGACCTTATAGTGGCCTTCCAGTACCCACAAGAAAGCCAGAGAGGGACATTTTACATGAGCATGTAGTGATAGGACAAGGGGTAATGGCTTTAAACTGAAAGATGGAAGATTTAGATTAGATGTAAGGAAAAAGTTATTTACTGTGAGGGTGGTGAGACACTGGCACAGGTTGCCCAGAGAAGCTGTGGCTGCCCCCTCCCTGGCAGTGTTCAAGGCCAGGTTGGACGGGGCTTTGAGCAACCTGGGCTAGTGGGAGGTGTCCCTGCACATGGCAGGGGGTTAGAACGAGATGATCTTTAAGGTCCTTTCCAACCCAAACCGTTCTAGAATTCTGTGAAACACTTAATATTCTTGTTAAGAAAATCTCAGTGTCTGTCTCTTTTGGGCCTCTCTTGCAACAGAGGAAATTATTTTTGTCTTTCACTTCTACACTGACAACAGAATTTGTCTTTGCAATTTTTAGGGGGATAGTAAAAGGCATGTTATTGTTGGTGCCAGCAGTGATGATGATGCGTTAATTTTGCTGTTGTTGATAATGCATTATTTGCACACAATTTTAGGAGGTGCCTTCTATATGAAAAAGTGATCCTTTCATATATGCCTAAAAAAACCCACCTGTATATGTAAGAAAGGGAAAGAAATTAAGGCACTGATGTACAAATGTACTATGCAACCCACTTCTCAATAAAGACAGTAATCATTTAAGAGCTTTGTCTTTGGAGTTTCTTGGGATGGGTACCCTCTTATTTCAATGAAACAATGATTCCATCAGCATTACCTCCAAAGGTTATGTATTTTCATGGTGCATTTAAATAGACAGACTGGGTTGTGTGACAAGAACAACTAGCACATACACTTTAAAAATCCTCAGATTTCCAAATAGTATCTAGGTCATATGATACCCACAGGCATGATTCATCCACCTGGGCTTTATGCCAGTCAGCAACTGCGTGGATATGACACTCCAGGAGTACTGTAGAATTATTAAAGCTGTATTTTCTTTCTTCAGATAATGCTGTTGATGATAGCTGTAAAAAATACAGCATATAATTTATAGTTCATTTCTGAAATAATTAATTTCATAAGTAGATGCAAAAAGTACGGTACGGACTGAAGAGAATGCAGAGCAGACCTAGCTGCATGAGCTCAGGTACCTTTCCTCAGCCCTACAGACTTTTATTTCAAAGGTTGCTATTTTGATATCAAGTCCTATTTGAGACAGAGTAGTCTTCACCTGAGTGTATCTGCTTGAAGCCCAGCTAGCTGTTAAGGGTTGATGATAGTTAGCTACAATAAGCTAAAAACTGCCAGTGTTCTACCTCTGTTAGGCTTCTGTATGAAGTTGATAATCTCTTTGAGGGGCAGAACCCCCATACATTTAATACAAACCTCATGCATTTTTTTTGCAGTGAAGTTAATTTTCAAGAGATAAGATCATGTTTATTTTTAGGCATGTGTATTATGCAGACAGACACTCTTAATTAAAGATTCAACAGACCTTGTTCAGGGAACTGTTGAGCTGCATTTTAAAAGATGTGTAGGTGTCTAGGAAAACAAAAATGTGTGTAGCTGGACTGTTTTTTTTCAGATATACTGACATGTTTATCTCAATGAACACATAGAGGAGTAGATTCTTCTGGGACTTGCCAGGTTGCTTACCTTGCATTTCTAGGTGCCTGCATATTTAAAAATGTAGCTCCTAATGACTTTGAAAATGAGCTGCTTCTTTTAAGTCCTACTTCTGAAGAGTCCCATACAGATTATTTTTCTTTAAATCATCTTTAGAGGGTAAAGACTGAAATTCCTACAGTTGAACTAAAGAGAGCCTTCTAGAAATGAAGAAGTATAACATTTGCCAACTTGTAAAGAAACAGCAGTGTTTAACTTTAATGAACTTAAAACTGAAAAATATTTTCTCCTTTCTCTTCCTGAGTTTGTGACTTCCCATCCCATGAAAGTGGGGTAAGAGAGGAGGAAAGTTCTCATGTTTGTAAGCACATCTGGGTTATGGTGGACTTGCTCTGACTGTTGGGTTTTGTTTTCTTTCTTTCATCTAGATAAAGAAGAGGCAACAAGATGTGGTGAGGTTTCTGGAAGCCAATCGCATAGAGTTTGAAGAAGTGGATATCACAATGTCAGAGGAGAAAAGACAATGGATGTATAAAAATATTCCTGAGGATAGGCAGCCTGCACAAGGCAATCCACTGCCACCACAGATATTCAGTGATGATCGGTACTGTGGAGTAAGTAGTTGTTATGGTTGTCAATGGATGATATATTGGTATACCCTGTTGGCCATTTAAAAGGCTGGGACTTGCTGTTGAGCTTTCTCTAGCAGTATCTGAATTAATGGTGATAGTTTGGGGCAATAGGATCAAATAATGATCATAAAGTGAAAATTCAGATTGTTCATCTCTAAATCCTAATGTTGTCTTCAGCTAGTGGATTCCCTCCATGAATGTAAGAATTTGTAATGTCACATGCTTCATGTACAACCTGTTGATGGTAAAGAGACCAGTATAAGCTGGGGATTTCTGTCTTCTAGTCCAAGCGTAAAAATTCAGAAGGATATCTTTGGCACAGTAAATGAGAACATTGGCTAGATTGAGTTATATTGTCATTGTAATTAAGCTCCTTCTTTGCTGCTCTCATAGCATAAATTTAATTTATGCTCAGAGAGCCTTTATGCAGTCAGAGTCTCTAGGTTAAATGAAAACTATTTGTTGTTTGAATTGTAGAATAGTTTTATTTTTCCCTAAAGCAAAGCAGCTTGAGACATGTCTTCCTCTGCTGAAAGTCTGCTAAGCATGAGAGCCTGTGAATCTGACAACAGGTTTAGATGATTTCTCTGATGGTGTAAATTGCAATAATTTCTCCATCCACTAGTGCAAGCTGAAGTGGTAGGCTTTCATATGTTAAGAATGGCACCATATGAATGTTTTACTCTCCTGCTTAGCCAGCATGGTAGGCTGCAGCTCTGAGTCATGGGCAGTGTTGTATTGTGGGGGAATCTTCCCAGAACTTTTACTCACCTTTGAACAAAATGTTGTAAAAAGACCAAAGCTGGGCTCTCTTTGCCTTGCTGCATCTTTTCATACTTCAAACGTGTGAGTTGTACATCCTTTAGGATGCAGGTTTGAGGTACCCGTTAGAATAGCTGGTGGGAGAAAGGGAGGTTTGATGTGCCACCCTGGCTGCATCAGGAGGCGATTGGGTAAGGTTCGTCTCGAATTCAGCAGAAGAATAAAATGGGGAAGATGGTCTCTGTGGTTATAATAGCTGGACCAGAGTAAATGTGGGTATTGTGTGGGTTTCTGACTGCAGTGTGGCAAAGATACATCCAGGCCAGTTCTAATTTAGTCCCTACCAGACTCAACAGTGCTGTAACAAAGCAGCTTCAGGCTGATAGATCATTCATATCTCCTGATAACCTGTCAACTGCAGTGCAATTGTTAGTTTAATGTAGGAAGCACAGAAGAAGTGATTTAGGATCTTCTGCAACAAAGAGATTGGGTATGATGCAGCAGCTAACTGGCTTCTTGAAGCAAGGTATTTAACATCCATCCATCACATATGATTTGTATTGGCCTTACTTGTTTGTCTCAGCAGTATAACTCATATCTTCCTACTTCCAGGTAAGAAATGTCAGTTAAAGAAATGTATCTGGGACATGGAAAGGATTTGACCCTCACTTACAAATAACATTTACTTGTTCTGTGTGATTTTAGTTTGCCTGGGAAATACATGTTTTAAGATGTTGTTTCTACCCTTTCAGCTTGTCTTTGTATCATGTTTTAACTTAGTCTTAGATATTGCTGTTTGGGATTAGCAAGGAAGAAGATGTTGTGCAACATGTGAGATGATTTTGTTAATCTGTCTGCTCAGCTGACAGCCTGATTTTGGTCAGCAGAGTTAATCCCATTACTAGTCCTCACTGTCTGCATGAACATCTTTAAAGAGCAAACATACTTAGAAAGAAACTGTATTTTCTAGGAAAAAGGAAGAAGTATGTGTAGGATCTCTAACATTCATCAGTTAGACTGCTGCATTAGTTAATGAAGTTCTTGGGTAATAGAGTGGAGGCAAAACATCAGGCAGGGGGCAAAGGAGGTCAGTGCTGGAAAGGGGTTTAAAACATCACAATCAGATGAAGTCAGCAGACATTGCACATCTTGTTTCTCTTTGTCATTTCCACAGTGAGTGTTTTCATATCTTTATCTTGACATAAATAACTCAAAAAATCACTATTAAATAACTTAAACTGAAAAAATACCCACTGAGTTTTCTGTTAGTTGAGTTGCTGAAAATTGTAGTTTATCATTCCTGATTTATGTCCAGGCAGTTTCTAATCCAGTTTTCTCTAATAACAAACATCGTCTGGTTTTCTGCCTGCCAGTTGTACAGTCTCACCAGGAAAGAGTTTATGTACTTATTCTGGTTTATACATTGTTACTGACAATACAGACTTACAATACAAACTGGTCAGTCCCCTTGCTGTTCTAAATGTATGAGGGCTACACAAAGCAAAGCAAAATAGCTACAGTTTTTATTTTCATGTTATTTCAATAAAGGTTCACAAGCATATGGTGTATGAGCCATGACTCAATGTCATGTTCATAGCCATACTGGTTTTTCTATGTTAGTAAAAACACTAATAGTTTTGGGGATTTTTTTTCTCCCCATTTTTTTCTTTAGTAGAATACGCACAAGGGTATTATCTCAGAATAGATTTTTTTCTGGCTAGGACATTCCCATTTGAAAGAATCACTTTTCAGAATGTAACTGCAATATAGAGGAAGCTTTTCTTCAGTGTTTTCAATATGTATCCAAAATGGATTAGTGTCAGCCTTTTGAACACATGATAGCTGGTGTAAGAGGGGGGAAAGATATAAAAAGGTGACCAGTGCTTACATTGTGACAAAATGTTTTGTACCACAGTGGGAGGGATCCTTCTGGTACCAACAGACAAACTCCATGTTTTGAAGGGTGAGACCTTGAAATTTTTCTGAGTCGATGTAATCACAAATATGATCATTAATTTTATCTTCTCCTTTTCTCAGTCTCCTGAGATATGCTCCCCAGTTTTTCAGTAACAAGTTCTGCTAATGGATTTTGTAATAAAGTACTCTGCAAGAACCATTTTTATTTCCTGTGAACAAGATAAGAGCTGTGAGCACACAAGAACAGAAATAATTTTACTGATAATCCAGTGCTGTGTCATAGCACCGACACTATGATAATTTACATATTTTTATGACTTTACAATCTGTTGTTTCATCTTAGTGACATTGCCATAACATTGTAAGTGTGTGAGAAGAGAGTCTACATTTCAGACAAAACATGGACCTGCTCTTCTAATTTACAGTAGTATAAATCTGAAATTACTACAGTTATCTTGCTCTAGTTAGTGCTATGTAAGTATAAGGAAATTCTAGTGCCTAGTGTATGTTCCAAGAGGGAACTAATGCACTTTGCATAAAGAAAAGTGGAGATAATTTGGAAAAGATTAAAAAAAAAGGACAAGTAGAGCCTTAATAGGAGCTGGTGTGTTATATTGGGTTATATTGGGTATTGAAACTGGTTGTGTCTTGCCTGGTTCTTTACAAGGCTCATCCTCAGTTAGTTTTAGTGGCTCCTGCTGTAGTACTTTGACACACAGTTATGGCATGCAACTCAAATCATGGATTGTTTTCCCCCAAGATTTAATCTCCTTGAGGTACACACCGGGTTTCCCCATCCTCCTGCATTACCCACCAAATACAATCTTGCCCTTGAGAAAAAGGAACCCCACAAATGGGTTTGCCTTTTCCTGTGAGAGGAGCAACCCACACTGTCTTTCCCAGCCACTGTTCTCCACAGCAGGGAGGTTTTACCCACTTGAGCTTGTTTGATCATGGCACATGTTTTGCATTCATGAATAACCTGTTCAGTGGCTTCAATGGCCAAGTCCACCCCTGTATCATGAGCCCATCTATACATTGCATCTCTTCCTAGGTGTCCCAATGTGTCATGCTAAGCTATGAATAGCTCACCCTTAGGTTCCCAGTCCAGGTCTACCTTGGCCATTTCAATTTTGGCAGCCTGGTCTACCTGCTTCTTGTTTCCATGTTCTTTGGTGGTATGGCTCTTGGGCACGTGAGTATCTACGTAATGTACTTTTACAGCACTGCTGCTCTACCCAGGCAGCAATGCCTTGCCACAATGCAGCAGCCCAGATGGGCTTACTTATGTGTTGCTACTTAGTAAACCTCTGTTGCTGTAGCCACCCCACAGGGCCATCATCCATGAGTCCAGTGTAGAGATAGAGTGCTGGCCACTTTTCTCTTGATTTGCCTATGGCAGTTTCTGTGACTTCTTGTTTTGCTGATTAAGGATACCAATTAAGTTCAGACACCAGAGTGAAAAGAGTAGGTGTATTTTACTGGTAATAACCAAGTAATGTAACAGAGTAATGCAGAAAACATGCAGTAAGAAAAAGCAGAATAGTGCACGTAAAGCAACAAATAGGAGAATACAGGGTAATGCATCAAATCATTACTACACGAGAGACAATAGTGATTAAGAAAGATCCCTCACTACTTGCACATATCACCATCACCCAGACCTGCAGTGGCTGGGCAGCCCCGGTTACAGCGAGGGTTTGCAGAGCCTGTCCCGGCAAGGGGGAAATCCTACACGGTGCGTCCACCCACAGGTGAGGCTGCCAAAGTCGCTGTGAGCGGGTCCAGTCTTATATACCAGAGATCAACAAGTCAGAATAGCTGGCGCCTTTGGTTTGAGCAAAGAATTTCTGGTTTCATTCTCATGTTGGATTCCACCCAAAGCCTGGCCAGGTCTCATGGGGGGAGACCAAGGGAGTTTCTAACAAGGCCAAATACGTGGGTTCTCAGCCTTGAACAAGGCTAAACAAGGGAAGCTGGATACATTTTCTCAGCATTCTGTCCTCACTACTGGTTATATTCTGTCTAAGCTGTGTCTTTCACTAGTGAGCTTACATACTTTGTTAATGATGACATACTAAGTTAGCAGCTTTGGCTTGGGGCCTTTGTTCAGACTTCAGTGTTTCAATGCTTTAGCACTTTTTACATCAGCATAAGTGGGTTGTTATAACCTAGCACAATACCTACTAGCACAATGGTTATCAGTTATAAAATATACAGGATTCATCTATAAGTCAACTCTGGCTTGGGCCAGTTGTCCAAGCTTTAGCATTTTACTTCTCCCAGACACCTTTGCCACCCAGGAATTGGTTGCCTCAGGGCACATTACTGTGTGTCATTCCCTACTGGTTGGTTAAGCTTACAAAAAGCCAGTCAGTGTCACTGCACACACCGATACAACCTTCTGGTTACATTGGGATGTTCAATAAACTGCAGGGCCATTGCAACAAGGGTGGAAATCTCTGTCCTGGAGAAGAGGAAGATGCCATTCTTCATTTCCTCCACAAAGTGGCTCCTGCAGGAGAAAGATGTAATTGCTAATTGTCTCCACGAGATGGTTCCCAGAGTGCTGGGATGGCAGCACATGTAGAAGCCAAATACCAGATGAGGCTCAAGGCCAATGCTTTTATCATGGCTCTCCCAGGCAAAGCAAAATAAAGTGATAACATGGCAAAGAGCAAAAGCTGAAAACAGCTATTAACAAACTCTTGAGTTTGATGTACAGGAAGAATGGGAGCAAGTGACAGAGCAACTGAGGGGAAAAAAAAAAATCAGCATCAAGAACAACAAGTTAATGTGGTGACCACTAACGTGAAGTAACAGCTAAACAGGTATTACAGCTGTAAATTCAGTCTAGCACTGATCAAATCTGTCATTATCTTGAACCTTTTTGAGTCCCTGTTCAGGAGCCAAAAGGGAGTGTTGTGGGTTGACCCCAGACAGCACCACACAGCTGCTTTCTCCCCCTTCACTCCTCTAGCAGGATGGTGAAGAAAATAGGAAGAGCAAAAGCAAGAGAACCCATGAGTTGAGATAAAGACAGTTTAATAAATGAAGGAAAGGGAAAAAAACCTGTGATGCAAACGCAATCACTCACCATCTGCCAAGAGCAGACTGATGCCCAGCCATTTTCTGCACAATGGCTATCTTGCAAGACAAACACTCCCCAGCTTTTATGAGCATGACATTATATAGTGTGGAACATCCCTTTGGCCAACTGGGGTCAACTGTCCCAGCTTCTCCCAACCTCTTGCCCACTCCCAGCCTCCTCTCAGGGTGGCAGGGGGAAGCAGAGTGAGAAACAGAGAAGGCCTTGATGCTGTGTAAGCACTGCTTGGCAATAGCTGGAACATTGGTATGCTATCAAGGCCGTTTTAGACACATATCCAAAACACAGCACCATAGGAACTACTGTGAAAAAAGTTAACTCCATCCCAGCTGGACCAGTAAAAACGTGGAGTTAATTTTCTAAGTTTTCACTAACTAGATCATTTACTTTCAAGGTAACAGAAAAATTTCTAAATGCTCTACCTACCACTGTGAATTTATTTTACGCAGACAGATCTGTGATTCTGCATGTGAATTATTCAGATTTTTCTAAACACTTCTGGTAGGATCCAACATTGTACTAACTATTAAGTATCCTACAGGTTAAAAACACTATTTAAAAGAATGAACAAATAATTACTTACCCTTACTTACTCATTACTTACTGTTACATTTTTTACACAGACCAAGGAAAGTCCAGACAGATGGAGAGGTCACTGCAGATTGGTGCATTAGGGCCAGATTCACAGAGGAGCTATAACATGATGCCAAGCACTGAAATGCCTGAATTTTGGGCAGGTGGTTTCCGGAGTGGAATTAGCAGCCCCCAGCTAGGGCTCTAGCTTCTTCACTTGGCAGGTGAGGAGCCACAGGTACATGTATCCAAACAGGATCTGCAGTATCCAGAACACTGGACACAGAGAGCTTTTAAAGCAGAGAGCAAGAAATTCTGGAAATGTGATGTCTGAAATTAGGCCTGTGCCTCATATCTCCCTCTTCTGCTTTCTCTGAAATCTCCACAATTGAATGCACAACGCTTCTTAGACTAGAAGCGACTCCCAAATCTTTCAGAAGAGTGGAAATCTCCACTTCCCAGTGAAGCTGCATTCTAATTTTAACCTTACAAAGCTGCAAGTTAGCACTTTGAAACAGTGACAGTTTTATATGCAGAAATCTGCCACTGATGTGAGATTGCCTGAAATTTAGGCCAACCAAAATGAAAAGGAAATCTGTTTCCAGGTGGGAGTTTGAGCTGAAGGGAAAATATTTACATAGCAGGCTGACTCTTTTTTTTTTTTTTTTTTTTTTTTTTTTTTTTTTGTTCATATGGTTTAGAGTGTTAGGGTAAGTCCTGTTAGAGTGCCTAGTGGGCAGCAATAGAGATGGAGATATGTGATATTTATTGTCCTTCCCTGAAATGTAATATATGGGTATCAACTCCATCAAAACAGTGAAAGCCTATAGACAATAAAGAAATAAAATAGGCTGGTGACAGAGGTGCAGTGTTCTCAAGAAACTATTCAGCACACAGGCAATTACTGTGTCACTGATTTCTTTGGACTGTTAAGTATCAGTCTCTTCTGTTTTTTTTAAAGATCCTGGAAAGACTCATACACATTTTTTTTCCCTTTTTTATATGTGACAAATGACAAATCAGTAACTACTCAATGATAAGAGAAAGAAGAGGAAAGAGAGAATTTAAGAAAACTGGCTAGATAGAGGCCACCTCAGAGTTTCTGCCCTGGCTTGTCACTGGGGAGTTTGTCATTATTCTTGTGCCTACAGACACAGAGAACATGAACTCTGTCTCTCTAGATTCTCAAGCAACATGGTAGAATTCATCTTATCATGCCTGCTATAGTGTGTTTACTTCAGGAGCTAGGGCATTTGTGAGGCTAATTTGGTATTCAGCAAGTCTATGTTCAGTTCTCTGCACCTCAGGAGATGTCTTACTTGACTCACTTAGCATCTTGGTGGTCTGGGTCTGTCTTTAGAAAGAAGAGGGATAGTCTCACTAGATAAAAGTTAGTGTGAACTGCTCAGAGATCATATAACAGCTGTTAATGCTTGATGATGCTGAAACTTTCTTGATAAATTATTTTTGCCATCAGAGGTAGAGTTTCCTGTATGGTCAACATAAGCAGTTTGTTTTTAATTACCTCTTGCAGTTACATTGGAGTAGTTTGTGGCTCACAGGTGTCCACAGACCCTAGGCTGAATGTGAGTGATTGAGGCTAGTGACACAGCACTGTTTATCTTCCTGATTAAGACCTTTTCTCAAGAAAGGAATATAGAAGGAAGAGATAGTGTTAGAAAGAAATCCCTGCCAATGTGTCTTCTCCATGTTGGCAAGATACTGTTCAGACCTTCACAAGGTCTGTATGGTTATAACTTACAGGCTATGCCTATGCTTTTGCTATCCACTTCTCTACTGCATTTCTGTGTCCTGAGGCAAAGAGCTTTAGTTCCATGTGATATGTACTTAATACAGGGGAGTGTGGTACCAGAGACAAAGTGTAGAGTAGCCAGCCTGCCCAGTGTTAGGGCTTAAAAATTAGAATCTCAGCAACTCAGTAAAAATAAAATAACCCAAGAATTTTTTCCTCCTCAGAGCAGTTAGAACTGTTATCAGTAATGTGTTGTAGTGCTGCAGTTTAGCCTGAAGTAGAGAGAGTACATTCAGTGGAGACACCGCAATTGTCATTTGGACTCTTTCCTCTCTGCATTCTAAGCTTCATGAAAGCTGATTCAAAGTGAAATAGCAGGTATCTTGTAAACCATCCCACCACATAAAGATGATTTGACACATCTCTGGAGATACCTTATTCTGTTTGCAGACTCTCTATTTCCTAACTATTATAATATAGGATGTTTATGTATTTTAAAACACTTAAAGATGACCAGTATAAAATTAGAATTGTCACCTTTACAGGACATAGTAGAAAATACTGCATTTTTTTTTCTTTTTGCTTTTTTTATTTATTACATTGATGCTCTGCAGAACTTACAGCAAATCAGTAAGTGTGACATAATTACTAATGATTTTTGGGGGGATCCTAATTCTCCTTTGCAGAAATGGAAACTTCCTGTTATGCCATTTTCTTGAAGAAAATGAGTTTATTCTTGAAGGTGCCATGACTACTTTGGTTAAAGCCTTTTATAATGGGTCAGTTCTACTAAAATGTGGAATGTATGTTATATATGATGAAAGGACAGGAAAGCTTACTAAGTGGCAGTAATACTCTGAGGGCACATAATATTGCTCAGAATGTGGATGTAGCAGTATATTGGAACAGTATCTAAAGAAGGCCATGGCTGTTGTCAGAGAACAACCAGAATGATATAAATAATTCAGGGCACCACTGTTCCACTTGTGATTATGCTAGTATGATTATATTCTAAGAAACACTTTGAAGATATAGCAAAGTTATAATCAATTTATAAGTAAAAACTGTATTAATACATTGCAATGCTATTACAGTTAGTATGGCTTTCTTCTTTCTTTGGTAGCTTCTCATTTCTGTTTCTCTCTGAAAGAACCACAGAAAACAAAGGAAATGTTGAAGGATGACTCTGCCAGTGTCAGATTCCTAAAATAAATGAATGGAAGGGGGCAATCCATATTTCATTTAGTGCTCTGAGATGCCACCTAATATTGGTATGAGTAAAATTCTATAAGAGGAAAACCAACCAACATGTGGTTGTCATGACCCTGTAAAGTTACAGCTACCTTAAAACATGGCCAAGTTAAATTCTGTGCATGCAGAGCTTGTGTGATTTGTGAAATAACATGATGAGCTGGAAGGTGCACAAAAGGGGCAGGTGTCACCTGTTATCATTCATAGTACTTACTGATTCTGTCACTGACTCCCCTGAATATTCCCCTGGCCCAGGTGGGCATTATGCCAGTTTGAGGTCTTCAGAGCTTGCCTGGGGGAAGCCCTTGGGCTTCCTGTCTTAGAGGTGAGGGATGCTGGTTCTTAGATAGTTGATGTTTGTGTACCCTGTGACAATTGCTGAATGAATGGCAGACATCACATCAGCCTGAGTTTGTCATGTACTGTCCAGATAATAGAGCTGTAGCTGACATCTGCTTCCTTTTATTAAAGCCTTTGTTTCTGGAAGCCTACGACTAAAGCGATTATTGAAATAAACATCTGGCCTTTAGGAGAGGAGTAACAGGTTGCTTTGTGGAGTCAGTTGTATAAGCTCTTTAAAAATCCTGTGCAGAGGTATTATCGGAAAGTTGGGTAATTGAAAACGGTCATGTTTAAATTGTCCTGTGTTGTGCAGACAAGATCTTCTTATTTTTGTATATTTATATAATATTAAAAAAAGACTCACACATGCACACACATTCATTCTCCAAGGAGAGCTGTGCTGCATAAGGGCTTTCCATTGTAATCCTAATCAGATCAGTAAATGAATGTCATCTGTTTTAGAGAACTGAACTGCCCTTTTCAGGAAGGATGCTAAGAGCTCATTCTTCATGGCATATAGTAGACTCAGTAGCATTTAAATTACGAGTTCCCCACTATTACTTGTAAGAGCAATTATGTTGCCCCTTTTAGAAGACTGACGAGATCATAATCATCTATTAAAAAAATATTGACAAAGAAAACAAATTCAAACAGCATGCCAATAGACTAATCTTTTAAGTGCTGCCCAATAATCAGTGCATTTCAAAAAATATGTATGAAAAGCAGTGCAAGCTACATATGGGCAGGTGCCTTGTTTTCCTGCTTCCTGGTGTAGTAAGCAATAAGAGTTTGTCTGAGATGTTTAACAAAGCTCACTCTTTCTCTTGCTGCAAGGTAAAAGCAACAAAGACAGCTTGGTTGTTTAAATAAACTTACTGGGAGGAATTTTATTCACAATTACTGTCTTTGAAACTTCATTAGATATAATGTTCTCCTAATCTCAGTTGTAGTAATGGATAGACAGTGTCTGTATAATTGCTAATTGTAAATGAAATCTACTTTGTGTTAATGTTTTACTTTGACCCAGTGCCATCACCCTTGTGTTATGTTTCTTGAAGCACAAATAATTATTTATGCTGATCTGCAGTACTGCCAATTTTAACTTTGGTGTGCAGTAAATAGTTTCTCTCAGCAGTGACAGTGTTTAAACAAACCTCAGCGTACTTGCTTAACAAGATGCTCAGACAAATTAATTATGGCAGTGTCTGTAATCACATCACTACAGTGATCTGGTTTCCTATGTTATAATCAAACAAAGCCAATTTTTATAAAAATATATATTTTTATTTGGGTTCAATCAATTTAGGGTGGGAAGCAATAGGCAAAGCAGCGCTGGGTGCATGGAGAGCTGCAGCTCTGCCACACGCACACTGAGTTCCAAAAAGCAGCTTTTTTTATACTCTTGTGCCATTGTCTTTAACCAATCTCCTCCCATCGGATAATTGTCCTGCTTTTTCTCCATTGGGTCCTTTGAGATGCTTGGGTCTTTGTCCTCCTCCTATGGGGTCTTTTGGAAGTCTTGAAGCCTTGGTCTCTTGGTGCCCTTTTCTCCTATTGGATCTTTTAAAATCCTCATGATTCCTTTTTTTGGCGGGCTTTTCTTCAAGTAGCAGTTACAGGTTATCTCTAGGGGGGGGGGGCAGGGGG
>NW_020799097.1:36071873-36176961 GCF_003259725.1 Athene cunicularia
TCCGAGAAGAGGTTACCTATCAGCTCTAGGTGATGGGGTTTCCGAGAAGTAGTTACATTTTTCCAACCGAATGGCATACTTTATATTTAATCCATATATATTCAAACATTCATTGTAATATAGGTTATAGTAACTGCAAATAATTTCAAAACCCACACAGGGTACCATATTCTATTTTTACAATACTTTAGACAGCAGGATAGTATGGTTTAACATTTACAGATCATTCAAACCTATCATACCCGCCTTGCTTAACTTAGCAAATTAGTTACAATAGTTTATTACACCTAGCACCAGGGATACAGTGCACTTAAGGTCTCCACATCGCAGATGGGATACAGGTCCTGTTGTAGCTAAGATAGTTTTTTGAACTTGGTAGTTGCTGTTGAGAGGAGAAGCTACCCTGGAAGTGGGATTTCTAAAGAGGAGAGAATTCCCAAGGACCAACAAATTTCCTACTGGAGTAAATTGTCATAAAACCCTACAGAATTTCTTCATAATGTAGACATTAAAAAAGTGATTGTCTTTGATTAATCTGATTTTAAAGAAGTGCAAAGCAACGACAGCACCTTTTAGTTTCAGGATAAACTTCAAGGATTCAGATTTTGAAAACAAAACTATGTAAGTGTGAGGCTTTTACCAGCATACTAAGTGGACAATATTGCCTGACCTTGCTGATTATCTTAAAACTGTGTAAGGTGCACCCCAAGATGACATAAGTTGCCTTAAATGTGTGAGACTGAAGGTCCATCTAGCTCAGTTTTGCCCTGGCAGTGGCCATGAGCATATGCCTAGAAAAGTATACAAGAAAGTCAAACATATAAAATACTTCTGTTGAGTATTTTCCCTGTCTCTAGCTATTTTTCTCACTTTAATATATTTAGCAATTCTTACTACATTTCTCTTTCATGAACTTCAGCCTTCTGGTGAAGCCATGTAAACATTTATCATCTTTAGTGTGCTCTGGCAATGTGCTCCATGGCTCCACTGAGCTCTACATCTAGTACCAACCGTCCTGCCACCACAGCGAGCTTCACAGCCTTCCTCCCATTACCACCTGGGGTAACTTTGCTCCTGGAGGCATTTGCAGCCGCGGCCTGCCTCTCTATCCCGTTGAGAGTCACTGCAGGAAGAGGGAAAGCAAAGAAGAGCTTTATGCCATGCAAGGCCAAGCAAGATTTTGCTTGTCTGTGGGTGAGCTGTTGAAACTTCAGTACAGTTAGCTTTGTTTATTTTCAACAAAGCAAGAGCTTATTAGGTCAGCTAATCCATTCCCCAGTAGCACTTAGAGCATCTTTGATGCAGTAATTGTTCTGGTGGTAAAACAGACCGGCTGTATCTTGCTCAGACTGCTTAATGGGTGATCAAGCTGCCATTGACTTTAAGGGTGAGGAGCCAGGCCTAAAGCATTTAGATGGCTGTTATCCTGTTAAGAAACCTGTTCTGACTTGAAATAGCTTTTTACTTGCCTTGTCACTTCTCTATCCCCTAAAACCATCCTGAGATATATTTTTTTTTCCTATCTGGCATTTGTCATTCTTGGTAACCTTTCATACCTTCCTCTCTGTGATTTATCACCTGTATTTTTGGCTTTTCAGCTTTTCCTGAGGGATTGGGTGTCTCTGAGTCACTGATGATTCATGTCAACTGCTTCTGTGTCCCCTTAGTTTTAGTAGCCTTAATCAGATACTGATGTTGCCAGAATTTTATATGTTAATAATGTGTAATTAGCAGCTCTGGAAAGCACCAAGGATCATAATTTAAAGCAATACGGTCAAAATTATATTTGTGCACATAGTTGCCTTTTGAAGTGCGGCAGTGGGTGGCAGTTTGCTGTGCTTGTGTATTTTTAGGTTAACAGCTGCTTTCTGAATGCCTCCAGGGCATCAGTGGAAGCCACTTCCTTGCACCCAGCAAAGTTGCAATGTCCTCTGCCTTGGTAGAGCTGCTTGGGACAGCGACAAGAGGATTGTGGTAACTTGCTACCGGTGGTGAAGCCTGGTGCAGAAACATGGAACTAGTGCCTTGCCAAAACATGTTGATGGTAGTGTCCTTCCTCTGTGGGAGGCAGTGTCCCACAGAGTTTTTCCAAGTGGAACCTGTTGGCTCACAAGCAAGTTGGGCTCTTGCCTGTGCATGAAGCTCTCAGCTTCTGCTGAGCTTGGCACCATTTTCCTTCTTCGGCCTCTGCATTTACTGCTGATAGCAGTGGGATGTTCTTTATGCGAGACAAGAATTTTCATGTTCTCACCCATGCATTTAGTGTCTTTACATGTGGCCCAAATTTGCACAGACTTTCTTTCCTTATAAAGGTAAGGTCAAAGGCAGAATGTTTTTGGAACATCTGTTATCTCACCTGTATTACAGGGAAGGCCAGGAATGTCCACTTTGAACTCCTACCACATGCCAAAGCACAACCGATGTGTCCTTGAGATTGTGTTCCTTGAGATCATGCTTCTCAAAAATCTCTTAAGAAACTACCACACTAAAGTGATTTCTTTCAACTTTTATAGCACTATTATGCATTTTTGTAACATTTTTTTCACATTTGAATATTTTTGGATCATATGTTTTCATTGCAGAGATTAGTAGGGAAATTCTCCTATTTAAAGTTTTGCTGCTACTTTATCTGAAAGCATCATGCTTCTTCCCTGCATCCCCCACAAAAGTATGAAAGTGTCAATAGCATTTCAATATGTATTGCAATGCAGATACTTTATAACATCAGGGAGATTGCTTCTGGTGGATAATCTCTTGTGGTTAGTAACTGTTATGCTCCTTTTAAAATGGATCAATCCGTTGGGCTTTGTGCTCTTTTAAGCATACACTTATTCAGTTTAGCTCATTGTCTAACCTTCATGATTTTTTTTCAGTAAGTGAATCTAGGTTTGATAATCATAAAAATGTGGAAAAGGCATACTAAATTAGGCCTGGATACCTCTGGAAGTAAAAATTAATAACTAGCACTTGCAGAAAGCTTTTTATGAATAAGTACTAAATTACTTTACAGGAGTTAAGGTAAACAGATGTTCATAGATATTGGTGGATTAGCTGAGTTACAAAGTCATTGTCAGAGCCAGGAATGCACCCTTCTTATGACATTATTTTCAGGCTGTGAACCCTTCCCTGCCCTGTTTTTCTTCCCAATTTATTAACAAAGAGTGAAAAAAACATGGTCTTGGAGTAGTGATGGTTCTAGAGCTAACTGTATTAAGACACTTCAGGAGAACCCCAGAATTTGAAAACGGTGGTAAGAGATGATGACTAATGCAAACAGAGAACCTTCCTTGGACAAACTATTGAGATGAACAGGTGTCTGGGGCTTTGTGAAAACTGCCTGTGTGCTTAGAAGGAAAGGGTGCTCCTGGTGGGGAGTGAAAATGTCTGCCTTGAGCCATGCTGCTGTAGAAAAGCCCACAGGTTGGCTGCTTACAGTTTACAGGGCTGTAATGAGCAGCTCAAGGCAATTTAAACCTGCCCTGATATTGAAGGGGAGGGGGGGTGCCCTTGTTCTTCTCACCATGGGTTATATTCATCCACTGCTCCCCTACCTTCAGCTCCAGAGTCAGTGTGACTCACTTGTAGAACCCAGTGGAGGAAATGAAGGTTATATCTCAAGTTAGATCAGGTGCTTTCTTCATATGTGATTGCTTATATAGCTTGTGTCTCTCATGACTTTTCATCTGCTTTAGCAGAGTCAGGCTAGACCTTCTTCAGGTTGAACAGTGTCCATGCAGTTTTTCAAGTCTCATTCGCAGAGGTCAAGGATTTAATCAAGCATCCTTCTGCAGAGTTTCAGTATTACTTACTGCTCCTCCAGCTATTCAGTGATTACATTGTCCCTTTTTAATCCGTGGCATGGTTGGGGTTGCCTTCAGTACTGTTTCAGTTTATGCCATGGTTTACTTGTGAGATCTGTCTATTTTATTTGGATTTACTTTCTGGCTATTAATTATAAATTTATGATAATTCAGAAATGACCATCAGTTCATCACCTTTAATGATTTTTTAAATGGGTGTAAAAGTGTCTATTTCCCCTATTTAATTGTATGCTTAATTTCAAAGTTATATAGAAGAGACCATACCTAAAATTAATGTGAGGGAACTTAAAACTATGTCTAATATCTTCATATGTTAGCATTTTAAACACTACTGGTGATAGCTCTCATAATGATAAGCAGCATCTGCCTGCAAGTCTGTTTTCCAGTCTATGATGCTGATCGTTGCAGGAGATTCTACCTTCCTTTGCTCCAGAACTGATTTATTCCTTGAAGTGTTTCATTCCCCTGGCAGTGAAAACAAATCAACTTGACTCTTCCCATAGAGTGAAGTGGGTAGATGGTATTCATTAGAAATTATGTATCACATAGAGACAACCATGGAACTGCAAACCTGATAGAAGAAATGTGTATGTTGTCTCCCTCTGTATACACGTAGATATACACATATGTATGAAAGCTGAAAAGATCAGTGGACACAAAGGTTAGTCCTGCAATGCTGATTTATCATCCTAGTCTATAGCACAGCAGTGTGTCATGTTTTACGAAGACGATGACAAAAAGCCACCTTAAGAAGGTTTACTGGTTCTACTTAGGTCAGCTAATATGCCTGAGGCCTGATGACCATCATACACTCCTGATGGCCTCTCTGTGTCTTTCAGGGCTGATAGTATAGAGGGTTAAGCTGGGAAACTGTCTTTTTGTCTTTTTCTGGGCTGAGGGCATTTGAATGATTATGCGAAGTATCACTTTGCTAGGACAGTTGTGTTCACATTGGTATAGCAGTATATCATTATGGAAATGCTAGTAAAGCATCTTTGTCTAGTGCACCGTAAAGGTTTTAAGAGAAATTCTGCACATCTGCAAGATGATTATGGATCTCGTGGGAGGTATTATCCTTGCTACAGTGACTACGTATTTTCTGTCCAAAAAATCTTTTCTGTTACGTTGGTGGAGAGAAAAAAAGAGAATGAAGAGAAGCAAAGTCTTCATCTACAATCACACTCTTTCCTTACAAAATTATTTCACAAAATATCAACCATCCTTCTCAAGGATATAATTTGGTATATCTTATAACTGTGTCTGGCAGGTGGGATGAAGGGCTATTCAGGGATTCACACTGCATTGTGAAGACCCAGAGAAATACTGGGAAGCAGAATGCTTGCCCAGACCTTTTTTTCTTCCTGCTTAGGATCCGAGAAGCCAAAAATGTAAGCACAAATGGATATTGGCTAGGCATGAGTAAACTCTGGTTAGAAAAGAAGGTTCCTCATCTTTGTATATCCAGTCATGGCCTTCCAATGGTACCCAGGTCAGAGAAAGATTTCTGCTTTTCAATTAGAGCTTCTTCTGTTTATCTTGGTCCCTTGTGATTGTGGGGTGGCTTGTGAGGTTAGAGGTTCAAGGGAAGGCAGGAGCGGAAGGAGACAAGTGGGCAAAACAGCTGCTGCTGGGGAAAAATTGAGGTCCAATTTCAGGGAAAGTACCTGAAACTGTAACAATGAGAGATGAGCTCTCAAAAAGTAATGAAATCAGAGGTTAGGAGTCAAAGAAGTGCTCACTTTGGGGCTCAGGTGTATTGGGAATGACTGTTACACAGATGGGAAGCATGTGGATGCACGGAGACTGCCTGTTACTATTCTATATTGAAAGCATGTATGTGCACAGTCAATATTTAAAGGCATTTCTCTTGCTGAATGCTTTCAAGTTAAGTGTAACTACTAATATTAGATATTTAAAGATAATTGCTATGTAGCGATAAGCACATGCCTGAAATTTCCTGTCATTTGCAGAGTATTTTACATGTCAGAAGTGGTTAAGTAAGGATTAATATTTCCATTTTGCAGCTATGTGGTGAAGGAAAAGAGTCTGAACTGGGTGCTTTATTGTTTGCTAGTGGTCATAGAGGAAATCTTTGTGAAACTACAAACAAGACCTGAAACTTCTTGACTTCTTGCCATATACCAAATCCATTCACTAACTGCTCGGTTTTTCTCTTTTTCCCTTGTAAGCTTGTCGGCTTATCTGATGATAGAAGAGTAGCAGGTGTCCAATGAAATAAACAAATCAGTAAAAGTAGCAGTAACACCTGGAGGTCAGAACCTGACCTTAAGCAGATGAAACCTAAAAGGAACTTAATCATGATCATGAAGCTTGTTTTTTATCTTTCTATAAAACAAGTTTCTTTATGCTAACATTTTGTATTTAACTATGTGGTTGTCTAAGGCTGAGATATGATTGCTGATTTCAAAGGATGCAATAATGATGAAGTCCCTGTTCCACCACACAAGAAATAAGAAGTTCAGATGCCTTAGGACTTCCTGGAGGTTTCCGTGTTAGGAAGTATTTTGTTTGCTAAAATGCAAACTGGAAACATGGTCATAAACTTATTTGCATTGTTGGGCACTTAATTACCTTTAAAATATACCCACAATAGATTTCCTTTTAATACAAGTCTATGTTTATATTTTCCTCTCAAATAAGTTAATGAAAGGTGTTGTAGTTCGAGAATTTATGTGTTTTTCTTTGATGTTGTAGTTGGTGATATCATTGCATTTTGAATAGCTTTTAGGTTTGCATAGGAGTACATGGGTACGTATCAGTATTTTCCTGAGCATTATTACATATCACCCCTCAGACTAATACACAGTGTGGTAAGATCAATCAGGAAATGAATACAAATGTTAACTCATCTTTTTTTTTTTTTTTTTTTTTTTTTTGATGGCTTTTTTGAATCAAAGGAAAGCAACACTGTTTTCTCCTTTCTTGGACTGAAACCTACTTTGGCATCAAAGGTCAGTGTAGTATTGCAAATTTTTCATGGAATTCTTGAAATATTGAAATTGATTTTTTTTTGAACTGAAAGAACTCTGTGTATTTGGATGCACCACTGCCCTGATCCATACCTTGTCCATATCAACTTCATGCTAATGAGGTAATTGAAATGGTTGCCATGAAAAGCAAAGCATTTTAAATGAAACCAAGGATATACATGGGAGTTAATTTGAGACAGCAGATAAATAAGTTTAAAGAATACATTCTGCTTCACATTATCAATTTAAATTGAAAACAACTGATTTAATTATAACAGGAGACAGAATTAGTGTCTTTATCATTGGAATATCTGCAGCTTATGTCACCAAAACATCGTCTTACTGAGCCAGCCTGACAATGGTTCAACCAGGACACCATTTATTCGTTAGGCATTAGTTGTTGTTTTTTAAATGCTGAAATGCTGGAGCAGTCAGGAGTTATATCAACTTTTTGGGTAAGAATTTGGTTTTTACAAATACATATATATACAGGTAAGAACACAAAGCCAGATAACATCTTTCTGTTGAGGGCAGTTTAATAGAGGAGATTTTATTGACATATGGAAGCCTGGACACTTGTTCAAAGAGACTATGGTGTACCTTTGAGCAGTAGATCAGACAAAGAGGGGAGAATTTTTCTTCCTTTGACTGCTGTATATGTAGTGGTTGGTAGTAGCACTGTTTCAGGCTTGGGTATCTACAAAGTTCCTCTTCTGCCAGGAATTCAATTTATTTCTGAAATCCATGAGTGACAGAGAACCTCAAAAGGGAATCACAAAAGCAGGTTATTTTGGCAGCCTGCCTCTCTTCGTAGCTTGAAGAACTAGTCCCAGGAAAAAGATGATGTCTTACAGCAGTCAAAAATAGCAGCTCTGTGCAGATCTGTTCCTGAGAAATAACCTGCTGTAGGCCTGAAGGAGTGTCTCTATAAACTTGGCCAGATCACTGCTTCAGTCTGGTAGTACTTCAGAGGGATGCATCCTCAGCTGCTGTGTGGACCAGGACTAGGATCTCCTTGTATGCAAAGGTCACAGACACAGGAGATTGAAATCTTTATTTATCTTTATTGATGATCTAGAGGAGGGGATCGAGTGCACCCTCAGTCAGTTTGCAGGTGACACCAAGTTGGGTGGGAATGTTGATCTGCTCGAGGGCAGGGAGGCTCTGCAGAGAGACCTGGACAGGCTGGAGCCATGGGCTGAGGCCAGCTGGAGGAGTTTCCATAAGACCAAATGCTGGGGCCAGCAGGGACAGGGAAGGGATCTTACCCCTGTACTCGGCACTGGTGAAGCCGCCCCTCGATTTCTGTGTTCAGTTTTGGGCCCCCCACTACAAAAAGGACATTGAATGACTCGAGCGTGTCCAGAGAAGGGCAACGGAGCTGGTGCAGGGTCTGGAGCACAGGTTGTATGAGGACCGGCTGAGGGAACTGGGGGTGTTTAGTCTGGAGAAGAGGAGGCTGAGGGGAGACCTCATCGCCCCCTACAGCTCCCTGAAAGGAGGGTGCAGAGAGCTGGGGATGAGTCTAACCAAGTAACAAGAGATAGAACAAGAGGGAATGGACTCAAGTTGTATCAGGGAAGGTTTAGACTGGATAATGTGAAGCATTTCTTTACAGAATGGGTTGTTATGCGTTGGAATGGGCTGCCCAGGGCAGTGGTGGAATCCCTGTCTCAGGGTTGGCACAGCACTGAGGGATATGGTGTAGTTGGGAACTGTCAGTGTTAGGTCAGTGGTTGGACTGGATGATCTTCAAGGTCTTTTCCAACCTAGATGATTCTGTGACACTGTGAAAATGTATTTTCATAACATTAATAATATTTTTGTTGTTGTTGTTGTTTGTTTTAAATAGGAGTCAGAACCCTAGAAAGCCTATCTGAAGTATCGACAAGCACATCTCCTGGATGAACGACCCTGTTCTTCAGCACACAACAGCTTCCATAATGGATCACTGTGATAGAGCAAACATGCATCATTAGTAGTAGTCTGCTTGCCATGAGGCGGTGGTCTCCAATAATGTGGACTTAATAACACATATATGAAACAGGATTAAGGCCGGGCTACTCATCTTCCTTTTTAAAAATACTCATTGCTGGTGATTTACTTTTGTCTTTGGATGTTTTTTGCAACTGGCTCTGGTATTCTAACAAACACATATGTTTGAGAATAAGGAGTGAAAGTGAAGGGCTTCTGTCATGCATGGATATACTTACATAGTCAGATTCCTTACCTTTTTTAATTCTTGCAGCTACTGTTAGTTGAAATTAGCTCACCATGATAGTTAAAGTGCTGGTGGTTACTAGAATGTTTATGCTGGCTATGATCCAGAAGGTAAAAACCATCAATCTTAAAATCTCAGTCTAAGCCAATAACTGCCATTTTTTTGATGTACATTTGTTTTTTTGTGCTGTTTTGCTTGATCATGTTTATTGTAAGAGCCATGGGCTGATAACCTTGTTCATGAAAACTTGATTTGTCTAATGATGCACACTGCAATTGACTGTTTAAAAACAGTTGTTACCATGGAGGAGGTGCCAAAGTGAAATAACAGAATCACAGAATCGTCACAGAATACAGAATCACAGAATAATGTTTTGACATGGTTCCTGTTCCAAATGCAGGTGAAATGTGCAGGAAAACACTTGGTGGAAAATAACTGAGTAGTTCAGAAGAAGAGGTTTCATAGCTAATGATAATACTAAGTTATCTCTTAACCAAGAAAGGTTTAACACCCAAAGTCAGAACTCTGTAGTTGGACTGTCTTAAAATGAAATTTTGCCAAAACCTTGAGGTTTACCTTCCATAACACACAGCTCCACCATTAGCCACATGAGAGACAGGGGATACTTTGAGAGGCAGGGATCAGTGCCATGGATGGTTAAACAGTCTACCGTGGTCCAAGAGCACACCTAACTTGCCCAGCTGTTGTCCTAGTTATAACCCCAGGTGTGGAAATGTGGAGGTGCCTCACAGACAGTGAGAAAGCTGAGTGTGTGCTTTGCTGGATGAGGCCACAGTGGTCAGCTCAGCTGAGGAACAGGAGCCAAGTGAAGGAAGTGGAGATTATTCCAGTGGGACTGTATTGATGCACATAGCAGAACTTAGGCTCGTCACTTGCCAATAACCATTACAAAATGCATTCTAGACAGAAGCTGAATTACATTATGCATTTTGAATCAAGTCTGACTATGAAAATAACAACTACACTGTCATGTGGCTTTTACTCAAGTGATTTTATAATGACAGGGTAGTGCCATTCCACTAAATGTCCATATGTCTTTGGCTAAATGGAAGACAAGCATTATGTGGGAAAGTTTCTTTGCAATCACAGCGTCACTCAGACTGTGTGTCTTGAAGGAAGCAAAACTTGTAAAAAGTGTCAGGAAACAGCACTGTCTGTGCAACAGATCACATCTGTTTAAATCAGTAACCATGGTATCCAAGACATGTTAGTTGGAAGGGACACCTGGAGGTCAACTGGTCCAGCACTGTCAAAATGAGGGGTAACACCAACGCTAGCTTGGATCAGATATGGGTTTGTCTAGCAGAATCTTAAAAATATCCAGAGATGAAGATCTCATAACCTGTTAGGTAACCTGTGCCTGTGCTGCAGTAGTCTCCTGGCAAAAAATTTCTTTTAATGTCCAGCCTTAACTCCTAGGCTGTAATTTGTGGCTGTTGCCTTTGCTGTGTTTTCTGACACTCATTGGCACCATCCTTTTTGTAATTGCCCTCAAGATAGTTGCAGGCTACCACTAGAACACCTCTTAGCCACCTTCTTACCAGATCATGCAAACCTGGCTTCCTCAACCTCTCTTCACAGGCTGTGTGCTTCAGGCCCCTGGCTGCTTTGCTTTGGTGGATGACTATGATTTCCAGTTTGTCCACATCCCTCTTGAATTGGGAGGAGGTCCCAAAACAATATTTTGGATGTGGCCTCACCAGTGCTGAATGGAATAATAACTTTCCTCAGCCTGCAGGCCCCCACACTTCTTCTGAAGTAGTGCACTGCATGCTTTCCCCTATTTGCAGTGAGTACATTGCTCACCTGGCATTCACTAACATCCCCAGGTCTCTTCAGCAGGGTATTACTCTGTCAGTCGCTTCCCAGCCCATACTGATGCTTTGCCACCCTTAAGAGCAGAACTTTCTACTTTTTCTTATCAAACTTCATGAGGTTTCTGTTAGCCCAGTCCTTAAGGTTATTGAGATGCCACTGGACTGAAGCTCTGCCAGATGTTACCAACCACTGAACCAGGTTCAGGTGTTGTTTACAAATTTGCTGAGGGTGCACCCTACGTCATCACCCAAGTCCCTGCTGAAGATGCTGAACAGTAGAACTGTAGCCTCTCAGATGCTGGACAGTAGCATACTCATGACTACAGAAGTATGACATGAACAATGTTCGTGACTACTGTTTGCTGGAGTAAAGAGCAGGTTACCTTCCTATCTGTGTTGTCTCAGCTACAAATTGCTTACAGCCGTGTGGCTTTTCCCTCTAGTACAAAGCCAAGAAATCTTTAAAAATGGAGATGTTGAAGGAGTCCATCCATAAATCAGTTTCTCTTTGGATCCTCTGGTGCCTCCTCAGCTCAGATAAAGGGCTAGATGGAGTAAGAGCACACACAGATTTCAAGTCTATGTTGTATTTACTGGTCAAAACCTTAGCTACAGCACCTTCTCTAGAGGAATCCTGAATGGGAGTTGTTAACATGCATATACATATATGTGTATACATATATATATATGTGCATTTTTAAAACTTACGTTGTCTGTGGTAAGTTATTGTGACATTCTTTGTCATTGATCCCGTATTTTCATGAGACTTGAACCTCACTATAGGAAGGGAATGGGACGCGTGGTGGAGCTGCATGTTGTTAACTTCACCAAATTCAGTTTAACTATTCCTAAAAAAATTTTAAATATTTAACTTTGCAAATGAATATGGATATAAATTTATATAATTATGCAGTTGATTATAGAGAAGCCATCCTGGATTTATCATGTACTTGATATGTTGTAAACTTTGAGAACTCCCTGAAGTCCCAGTTTCTAAAAACCTACCTAAGTGTGTAAGTATATACACATGAGTAATCCTGGGTGAAATCCCAGGTTTACTGATGTTCTGAAAGGCACACTGATTTCTCCAGGGATGAAATCAGTTTCACAAAACTCATCTTGAATTTTGGTAATTGTAGAATAGAAGCCTCCCATTCAGTGGAGAGCTAGTGCTGTTACAGCTGTTAGGTAAACCTAGCTTATTTCAGAGCATGCATGTGGACATAATTAGTTGTATGGAGGACTACACTAGCTCCAAAGATATCCTGCTTGCTTGCATGGATTGGCAGTGTAAGTCCCTTAGAATATGTGCTTTTGAATAATAAGTGGCTAGGTTTTTTTAAAAAAAGCATGTATGTTGCTTGAGTATAAATTTGGTCTGTTGTGCAACAGCCTTATTTTTGTAATTAAAGCAAGTAGAGTTCTAGTTTGTTACACAAGGTGATCCGGAATTTTTTAAACCAGTTTTCTAATAATGGAATGTAACTGTCGGGTAACTGAAAAGGTCTGTGGAAACTAGAGCCATTTATTGAAAGAAATAGCAAATTCTTAGTTCTGTTTCAAATACTTGGATACAAAGTATCTTGAGAACCAAATGATCCCAATCTTTAGCTAATAGTTGTAACTACCCAACTTTTTAAAAGGGAGAGCAGTGTGAATTAAACTGTAAATCTTTGTACCTAGCTGAAGTTGCTGTGTGGGCTGACGTGCACCTGCACATTCACTGTATCAGTGGCTTTGATAGAGGTGATATTATTTGTGCCACACGCTACTGGATAGTGCCTTGCTAGAAAGAGGACTGTTTCTGTAGGGTCTTCTTAGACATGCTTAAACTTTGAACTGAGAAAAGGGTAGTTTCTATATTGCTATTTTTTTAATAATGCAGTAAACTGATTTTGAGGCCTGAGTCAAAAGACACATGCTTTGGAAGGTTGAAACAGTTCTTAATAAGTCTTCTGAACACGTGATTTTTCATAGTGTGGCTTTCTCTCTTTTTTTTTTTTTTTTTTTCTTGACTGTCTAGAATCAAACCTTCCAAGGGAAGTGGACCTGGAGTAAAGCCCCTAAATCCATGATTACACTTTAAAATAACTGACTCAAGTGTTGAGCAGCCCAAGTGCTATCACTGAAATGAAGAGTTGCTACCAAGCTCTCAGTGGATTTCTTGGTTGTCCCTCCCTGCCCTGTCCCTCTGTCAGGCCATTTATTTAGGGAGTCCCAATTCAGGGAGTACTGTGATTCAGAACACTGAGATTTTAGGCAGTGCCTTGAGACACTTCACAGGAGTGCAAGAGTGGGGTCATCACCAGGAAAGTGCCAAATCCCATTAGTCCACTGATTTCACTAGATCTTGGTGCGAGCAGTGGGAGGAGGAGGGAGCCCCACGTTTGTCCTGCACAGAGAGCGGGAGCAGAAGACATGGTGTGGAATGGCCATGGCTTGTTGTTGGCAGCCTGAGCAGTGGTTCTAACGGGGCCCTTGGCTGGCAGCACCGTGTGCAAAACCACACAGTGCCACCCTCCACGGGACTCCAGTTGCATCATGGCCTATCCTTCATCCTCTTGCTTCCTGAGGAATACGGGTGGGAAAATGGAGAACAGCTTCTTGAGAGCAGTCCTTCAGCCAGGGCAGATCCTGCTTACTCCCTTCTTCCTATTCTTTACCTTTTCCTAATGTGCTCTGTCCTGTCCTGTGTAGACCCACCTGCGTGCAAAGCTTCCACTCCCGGCCATTTGTAACATCCCTGTGAGGCTGCAAATGCAGAGCTGGTGTTCACCTTCACCGCGTCAGTGTTTCGTAACTCAATGGGAGAGGGAGCACGTTGCATCCTAGGCTGTGTACACGTGGAGTTTTAAATTATATATTAATACCGTGTTCATCTAATAAAAAGTATATTTCAAAAAAGACATTTGGACTCTGTTGTGTGTGCAAAGAAAACAGGAAAAATAAGTCTTTATTCTTGCTGCAGCTACCTCTGGTGGCAGCCTGGTGCTTTGGCTCGGGCAGCCCCTGCAGGTGAGAGCACTGCAGAGCTCTGCCTGGGATGGGTGAACCTGATTCTGTAAGATGCTAAGCACCTCTGATCCCTGTTGATTCATGGGAACTGCAGTGCGGGTTAAGGTCTAGGTCCTCCCCAGATAAATAGCAGTAAAGAAAAAAAAAAAAAGGTGATTTATTGTCTTACATTTTTGTGCTTTGTTTAGTTGATAAATACTGAGGAAATAAAGGCCAGATCCTCTGGGGTGACTTGGGACGTGGGGCCAGGAAGTTTTCATATACTGAAGATTTTCTCCTAGGGCTAAAATATTAAGGACCTCTCCTTTTTCTTGTCTGAAAGGAATCATAGAATCAGAGAATGTTTTGGGTTGGAAGGGACCCCAAAGATCGTCTAGTTCCACTCCCCTGCCATGGGCAGGGACACCTCCCACTAGACCAGGTTGCTCAAAGCCCCGTCCAACCTGGCCTTGAACACTGCCAGGGAGGGGGCAGCCACAGCTTCTCTGGGAAACCTGTGCCAGGGCCTCACCATCCTCACAGGAAAGAATTTTGTCATTATATCCAATCTAAATCTTCCCTCTTTCAGTTTAAAACCATTACCCCTCATCTTATCACTACACTCCCTGATAAAGAGTCCCTCCCCATCTTTCCTGTGGCCCCCTTTAAGTACTGGAAGGCTGCTATAAGGTCTCTCCAGAGCCTTCTCTTCTCCAGGCTGAAAAACCCCAACTCTCTCAGCCTGTCCTCACAGGGGATGTGCTCCAGCCCCCTGATCATCTTCGTGGGCCTCCTCTGGACCTGCTTGAGTAGGTCCATGTCCTTCTTATGTTGGGAGCCCCAGAGCTGGACACAGTACTCCAGGTGGGGTCTCAAAAGAGCAGAGCAGAGGGGAAGAATCACTTCCCTCAACCTGCTGGCCACCCTTCTCTTGATGCAGCCCAGGATATAGTATGGGTTTCTGGGCTGTGAGAGCACAGTGCTGACTTACAGTTTTTCAAACCCAAGTCCTTCTGTGCAAGGCTTCTCGCAACCCACTCATTGCCCAGCTTATATTTGTGCTTAGGACTGCCCTGACCCACATGCAGGATTTGGCTTTGCTGAACTTCATGAGGTTTGCACAGACCCACCTCTCCAGCCTGTCCAGGTCCCTCTGGATGACATCCCTTCCCTCCAGCGTGTTGACCGCACCACAGAGCTTGGTGTCGTTGGCAAACTTGCTGAGGGTGCACTCAATCCCGCTGTCCATGTTTCTAGCAAAGATGTTAAACAGTGGTCGAAAGTGAGTTCCTGTTTTGCCTATCCATTTTGCCAATCTGTATTTCAATATGTTTCATGAAGTTAAGTGTCTGGCCAAAGGTACAGTTTTATATCATTGCAGTCTTCCCTTGATTCAGTATAATATGTAATTATTAATACCTTGAGACTTGCCCATTATCTCCATCATGAACATTGCTATGAAAACTCTACCTACTTGTGTTTTCTGTACCCTGAAGTGAAGTTCTGTGCCACCTACTCTAAGACAGGACAAGTAAAAGAGATACGGATGAGGAAGGCAAGCCTGAGATGCCTGAAATGAGATCCTCAGCTGATGAAGGATCAGAGGCATCAATGTGAAGTGAGCAGATATGTAGCAGCGGATCTGTTGTGTCACGCTGGGTAGAGGCAGCCAGATTTTGCTGCAGGGGTGGGTGGAAACTGGATTGCCAGAGAGGAAGATGGAGAGATATTCTGTATCACTTTGTGCGTGTAGCATTGCTGCCTGCACTCTGTGCGTAATCCTGTGATGGTGTGATTCCTCCTGCGTGGCTGCCAGAGGATACACCAAGGGCATTCAGCGGGTGGAGGTCACACGATGTGAGATGCTTTGCTGTCATCCTCCCATGGGTCCCCAGCTCTGCGTGTGCTCCCTGTGCCAGGCGAGCATCAATGGCTGAAAGTATTTTAAAGTCATCTCTGTCTTTGCCTGCATACGTGCATATGTGTGTCTGTCAGTCTGTCTACATCTCCTACTCCAGAGCAGTCAGTCAGTCTGGGCTGTGAGAAGGGTGTCCTGAATTGGAAAATTCACTTGATTTGCTTTTTAGGTGACAGAACGACTTTCTTTTTATTTCCACAGACTTATCGAGCTGTCACTGAAAGTGCCTTCATTTTCTCATCTGAAGTAACCTCTCTCAGGCTGCATGATGCAGCACAGGTAAATGTGGATTTGGGGGCAAGTCCTCCATACATTGATTACTTTAAAGGTGACCATTGCACATAATTCAATCCCCCAATGATATGGGGAAACATTAGAAAATTATAGGATTAAGGATCTATCACCCTAATAAAAGGGCAACCGCAGCCTTGAAAAACTGTGTTCGGAAGGCAAGAAATAAATTGTTAGATTCTGTCATGCAAAAAGAGAGTTCAGGAGCAAAGTCCCTGAGAAATGTGTGCCAATCTCTAGCTGCTTGGTTGCCCCATACAGAGATCAGAGCCAACACAGGTAGGTGCAGTTGGAGAAATTCCTTCCTCTGTGTCTGGGGAAGCGGGCAGACCCTGAACACCCCATCCCTCTCCCTGCACTCCAGGATGGCCCCAGTGGGGTCACTCTGGAAGGGACAGAGCCGTTACATGCAGTTACTGCCATCCTCAGAAGATGCCTCACATGCAGCAGCCCTGGGCATGCTTCCTGCTCCTTGGTGCATGAGAGAGAAGGTATTTTTCAAACAGCAAAAATAAACAGAGCACTGATTTGGTGCCTCTTGAGTCCCAAAGATCGCACACCGCGGGTGAGTGTTGCTGAAGATCACAGCTCAGGTCTGTCCCAGCCTGCTTCTCCAGCGGCTGCTAGCCCATCCCTGCTCTTCTCTTCGTTAAATATTTCCAGCTCACACCTTCTTGTTAGGAAAACAGTAATTACTGAATTTGTTGGCTTTTGCGTACATTTCCAAGATAATGTCAGCCAATATTCTTTCTCCCTTGTAAATTTGTATGCCAACTTCTCTTCCACAGGACAAAGCTCCACAGTGCTGAAGTCAGTGTGGGCACAGCTGCTGCAGGGTCCCGGTCTTGCAGCACATTAATACCGGCTTGTCCTCCCTCTCTTTGCAAAATCCATCTCACAGAGCTTGCAGCTGGGGATGAAATAATGCTAACAGCTCTTCCTTCTTTTTTTCCTCAGCTTCTCTTATTTTCACCATTTTATGTGCTTAATGGGGGAGAAGGTTAGAATGTAGGTGTGAAGAGGCAGAGATAGATGTACTGACCAGCCATTCAGATGTGAGAACTAATAAAGCTGAATCACCCTTTAGCATGATATGAGCAGCCTACTAACATGTTCAAATACATAACTTTTATAATTTAGTTACAATTTTTCTAGTTAAAGCTGTATGTTGACAGGAGTCCAGTTCTTTCTGCCTCAGCTTCCTTTGCCAACACACCCATATTGTCCCTCTCCTGGCTACTGTCTGATGACTGTCTCTGCTGGGAACGGCCCTTGCAGAGCACTTTGGTGTTGGCACCTGTCTGCAGCAGTGGTGTGGCCGTATGTCAACTCCAAAAGACAGGAAAGCTGCTTGCTGAGCTGGCTGTAGCTTCCTGAGCACTGCCCCTGGCCAGTGCCATGACCCATGGAGGCTGGGCATCCTGCTGCCATCCTGCCATGCTGTGCCCTGTAATGATGGATAGTGGCTCTCACAGTTGACCCCCAAGATAATGGTCTTCCTACTACGAGACTTTTATAATTGTTGGCACCAGTGGTATAATTTTCCTTCAACACATTTTCTTCTCTGAGTTTTCATAGGTTTACACTCTTCCAGTTTTCTTCCTGGTTTTGTTGGATATAATTTTTCCTTTAGGTATCTTCTGTGAGTGGCATAAATTTGAGTTTAAGCCATGAGAGGGCTTTTAGGTCAAGATAGCTATACAGCACTGCTGTGAAATACACTCCTGAGGGATTAAGGTAAATTGCTGTAGCATCAGCACTGTTCCAGCAGGGCTATAATACGTAAGCCCTAAAGAGGCTATTTCATGTCCTTTGGAGCATTCTTGCTCTGAGCAAGGTGTGGGTATCTATCAAATCCTTTTACACCTAGAGAAACCTACAGAGGTGATGGCATTTCAGTGCAACAAAATTTCATGGTCTCTATTACATTGTCAACCTAGAGAAGATCCTTTGGTTTACAGAGCACCAAACTGTGTCTGGGTTTTTTCTGGTTTTTTTTTTTTTGGCTCTGCTGTGCTGGTTGGAAGGTTGTCTTAAAATTGCACTTATCTTGCATCAAAAAATAAACCTTCTTTGAAATTTCAGTGGAACTTTATTCATGGCCAGCTTATCTCCATCACTGTCATTTTATTTGAATAAGTCTCCCTCACAGGTATTACCTGTCATATGTGCTTCCATAGCAGTTTCCATTACTGCCTTAGCTACCCTTTTGTCAGGTGGAAGAAGCAGCTGAGCCAGTGCAGAGTCTAGTTCTGCTGCTGGTGCCATAGATGTCCAGGGACAACTGAGATTCCCTAGGATGAGAATATCTCCTCTATACAGTAGCATAACTCCATGAAGCAAGTCAAGAACGAACTCTTTAATTACTTCAGCTAGCAGAATTCATAATTTAGAGATGATCCTGATACTTGCTTTCAGTGTCTTGGCAGAAGTGTTGCCATTTAACAGTTTCTCATTTTAGCCCTGACTGAGCTATTGCTCCAATTTAGCATATTTTCTGGGCATATTGTGTGGGCAGATGAAAGAACTGCACTTGCTAAATACATGAATTAAACATTCTCTTGGCAGACTTTAACCTTTGATTAATTGAAAGGTGTCAGAAAAATCAATATCTGGGGATGTACTCCTTGAACTTACACCAGCTGCAGGAGTGAAATACAGACTTTGGAAAGACCGTGAGTAGCCAGCTATCTCTTTAAAATTTATTTCAGTTTAATATATAGACATATATTAAAAGAAGTTGGTAAAGGTAGGTCCTTATTCCCCACTAATATAAACAAAGAACATAACCCTCCGTGGCAGACAGCGGTTACCCTGGCATAAAAACTTGTATGTGCGGGGCCAGAGACCTGTTGTGGTTGCAGTTTTATTTGTATGTGCTGTGGTGAGCGGGATAAGGGCAAAGGACACTTTTCCCAGAGATTGTACACAATCTGTCTCCTGCCTTTCAGCAGCCAAATGCTGCCTGCTGTTGCTGTATGGGGCTCAGTCTCTCCCCCTTCCCGCTCCTCTGTAGGCTCTTGCTGCTCTCTCCTTCATATCTCAGTGCAACCCTGCTGCCTGGCTTTCCTGCATGTCAAGCCAAAATCACTGTGTTTGCCCACAAAATCACTATTGTGTGTTTGCATCAACCTGTTGCCCATATGCATCCCTCAGTAATCTCCCACAACTGAATTCTTCCTCCCTGTCTTACTGTCCTAGCTGGACTTCCAGCACATTTATCAGTGTATTTTCCAGTCTTCTCACTTTACACCTCGTTGGGTCTTCAAATACAACCTCTGTGACGGTGGCCTCTCCCCTTTGCCTTCCTCCCCAACTTCACGTCCGTCCCACTGCCTTGCACCACCAGCTGAGAGGTTATGAAATATGTGAGATATTTTGAGATAGTGATAAGGGTAAATGTAACAAACATCTTTATTATATTCTTCCCAGGATAATCAATTGCCATTACATCAGAAAACACCTCTTACTGTGTTAGCCAAAACCCCACAGAGCAGTTGCATCACTGCCCCAAGGGATGCTACGGATTTCATGCTCTCCAAACCCCAATGGGACAGATGCTCTCATGGTTAATAATAATAATAATAATAATAATAATAATAATAATAATAATAATAATAATAATAACAGCAACAACAACAACAGTGTTGCATATGTCCTAAAACCATTGAGAATAAAATATGAAATGTTGACAACTTCAGCAGTTTTTCCCAGCTACAGACTGGGTAGAGTTTTGAACACTGTAACTTTACAGGTTCTTCTTTACTGTTAAGGTGTGCTTGACATCCTCTCAGGGTTACACATGACCTAAAACTTAAATTAATCAGTCTTTAGGGATGGTGATGGTTGAAACTAGAAGTGCATTCCAAATTTTCTTAACTTCCTCTATCCCAGCCAACCATGCCAACCATGCATAATGATATCTGCTTCTTCGAAATGTCTTCAACTGATCAGAAACAACAGTCTTTATAAAAGATCCTCTTATAGACACTGTAGGGGATCAATATAGGCAGACTACATGATGATTACACCTTCTTGAAGACCTTTTTGACATCCTGGTGGAATAAAAAGATGGGGGGGATGACAAGATGGTGAAGTTAGAAAATGAGTTCTGTAGTGAGTATGGTCTTCCCACTGTGCTGACTGAAGATTTAGAAAAGTTTAGAAAAACATTGTCTGCATCCCTCATAGAATAAAATGATGGAAAACAAGCCCACACAATAAATGAATGAATTCTTTCTCACATTCTCCTTAAAAGACAAAAATCCCCAAGAGAGTAGGTATGTTGACCATTTTTAATGCACTTTCACCTGCCTCATTTTTCACTGAGAAAGGGTTTGATGGAAATTTTTTTTACCAGCAGCTCCATTAAAAAGAAGTTCATCCTCATATAAATTAGCATAGCAAGTTATTAAATAGCCTTTTTTTTTTTTTTTTTTTTTTTTTTTTTTTTTTTTTTTTTTTTTTTTTTTTTCCCTCCTGCACATCCTTATCTATCTGCTGTTGAAGATCCTCCTGTAGAACTGTCAGCACACTCTGGCATGATGATCTGCATCCTCCTCTGCTCACCTCTGAGGACAGCATACTGCCTATGGGAAAGCACCCTTGTGTTAGTCTGGAGACCTGGATGGCCTGGTCCTATCAGCACATAGCAAGAAACCGTATTACCAACCATTGCTAACCCAGGGGAAATTTGGAGACTGGCCTTTAAAAAAAAAAAAAAAAAAGCTCACAGATTTGCATCTCACCTTGGTTTGGAGGACCATCTCCTTTGGTTCTGTCATGAAGGGTCAATTCTGTAACTGAGACAGCAAAGCCAGGGAAGGGGAAGGAGGGAAGAGCCTGGCCCAGACATGAGGGGGTGCAGGTGGGAGCAGGGAGTTGGGATGCACTGTCTGTCACTGGTATCTAGAGCACAGCGCTGACAGTATGTGTACTCTGAAGCATTACAAAGTAACCAAACCTGGGACATGATGAGTCTTCCTTTGCCCTGGCACTGCTCGCAGGCACAGCAGCCCTCACATGTAAAACGTGCTGGCTTTCCAAACTGGTGCTCAGGCTGTTTCTCAGCATTTTACCCAGTTTGGACACCGACATTGCATTGTTCATTGTTGGTGAGTCACCAGCACTGCTGTCTGCTATGGGGGTCTTCTCATCTTCCTCTCCCCAGCAAACACACAAAATCTGAGATGGACCAAGCTGACTGGCACTGATGAACATTTCCTAATGGGGACCATGCCAGTAACTCCACACGCTGTCATCACTCACCATGACTGTGAAGCCCACAGGCTTTATCTGACCAGGTGAAGGAGGCCAGGCACCAGCAGAGCCCCTGTGGCTCCGATGCTGGGGTCCATGGGTGACTGTTTGGCAGCTTGTGGTATGAAAGGTGTTGGCAGGATACTGTGAGGTGCTGTCAGGTGCTGTGTGGTATAAGCTCTGCTACAAGGTGTGTCTGCTGCCCCACTGTACTGGGGCTGGAAGGCTGGATGGGGTCCCTCGGGTTGAAGGAGCAACTAGCAGCATTATGAGATCCTGTTGTCATCCATTTGTATTATGAATATTTCACACCTGCCTATAAAATCTATGTTGTTCAAGCCCCTGTTAATGCAAGGTAATCCAGCTTTTTAACTGAAAGAAAATAAGTAGGGAGGCTCCTGGGAAAGTAGTTTTTATTTTAGAGACATATTTTCATAGTAGGCACCTCTTCCTGGCACAGCTGAAGAGGATGAAGATGAAAGTTATTATAGACAGGCCACCTTCTCCATGTCTTTCTGTCAGCACCAAGCTTTTGAAGATGCAGAAAACAACTGAAAAGGCTGAACCAGCAATTCATACCATTTCCAGAAAGCTTTAGTGGGATTATTTTAAACTGTTTGCAGCTCTTTGGGCTGGGCGGGATTCTTTTGCCACAGAAAATGATCAGTAATCACTTCAAGCCAAGGAGCTGCTGCTTCTGTATCAACAAGGGCATCACCAGCAGAGATAAAGAAGTCATTATCCCACTCTACTTAGCACTTGCCAGGCCACAGCTGGAATACTGTGTTCAGTTTTGGTCCCTGATGTGCAAAACAGATGTGGACAGGCTGGAGAGAGTCCAGAGAAGGGCCACAAAGATGATCAAAGTTTTGGGAAGCCTGCCAGATGAGGAAAGGATGAGAGGGTTGGGTTTGTTCAGCCTTGAGAAGAGAAGGGGACACCTTATCACCATGTGCCAGTATTTAAAGGCTGGCTACAAAGAAGATGGAGACTCTTTTTGCAAGGGGTCACATGGAAAAGACAAGGGGTAATGGGTACAAGTTACTTCTGGGGGAGATTCTGAATGGACACAAGAGGAAAATTTTTCACAGTGAGAACAATCAGCCACTGGAATAAGTTCCCCAGGGAGGTGGTGGATTCCCCAATGTTGGACACTTCTAAGATTCAGCTGGACAGGGTGCTGGGCCATCTTGTCTAGACCGTGCTTTTGCCAGGACAGGTTGAACCAGATGATCCTTGAGGTCCCTTCCAACCTAGTATTCTATGATTCCTCTCAGGGTGGCTCAGCATGTGCACAACAGCTCGTCACCCTTTTTGGATCATGCCAAATTGGCACTGAACGGGACAGTTTCTCAGGATCAGCAGATTACCACACACGTTGGTTTTCCAGCACTCCTGAGCAGGCTGTTCTCATAAAGAGACTGTCAGCAGAATAATAAATGGATGAGTAAACTTTTGCACGAAGCTAATAACAGTATTTAGAGGGTTTTTAATTGAGTGCTGCATTTAATTAGCTTTTCCCATGCTTTCAGCTTTTCCCTTTGGATTTACAGGGCTGAGGTCAGTGAGGGCAGGTAACGCAGTAGGTGTAACCTGTGCCGCTGCTTCCTGGCAGCTCCAGGTGTTGGCTGAGCAGCGCTCCCATCAGCCACCCCTATTGCTGCTTACTTTGCAGCTGGGATGACTCCCACTCATTTGCTTTTGGAAGCAGTGGACCTCAGTGGCTGATACTTTGGACTGATGAAGGATCTCCAGTAGAAAGAGATCATCAGTGAGCATGGTCCCCATGACTGTGGCCTTTCAGCTGCCCCTGCACACCATGCCAGGAACAGTAGACAAATACAACCTGAAGAAAGCAGGAAAACCTGTTCATCTGCAATGAAAATGTGTTATGTGTAGAAAATAAATTGGGCAGTGGACACCTGACAGTGTTTCAGTAGAGCTGGATGACACAGGAATTGACTTCTTCACAAAGCTTTAAGATTGCAAAGTTCTTCCCATTGTGCTCTGGGACAAAACACCCAAATCTTTATTGTTTCACTTTACAAACCATCCAGTAGCCGCCGTCCTTAGATGCAGAGAAATTTCGTCGATGAATGGAAAGAAAAAGGTTATTTTATTCCTTCTACCTACTTCCTCCCAATGAGAGGCTGTCGGCATGGACCTTGGCAAAGAAGAGATATGGACAAAGCAAATATGCCCTGACCTCAGGGGACAGCACTCCCCTGACACAGGACCCACCTCTCTGGAGCACTTTTGCATGAGGACAATGGCTTTGGGGTCCGTTTTACACCATCTGAGGGAGCTGGAGTGGAGGACAGTGCCTGTGTGCCCAGGGGAATGATTGACACGGGTCTGGGGGGCTCAGCTCAGTGCTGTGCAGAGATGCCACAGCACTTAAAGTGGTTGCTAAAGGAAATCAATTTTAAAAGCAGATGGTTTAATTAGAGCACCAGGCTCCCTCATTATAATGCTGTGTCTCTAGATATTTTTACTGTTTTATTAACAAGTCTCTCGTACTTATTTCTTTCCCATTAGTTGACAGATGCTTTCATCAGGGTTATAAAAAGTCCTATTTTCATCCCTACTTTGCCTAGAAATAGATTAAAGCGAAGCAGAAATACAGATTAATAATGATATGCAGAGCAAAATATTTACTGCATACATGTTTTAAATAAAAAAATGTAATTTTAAACCAGTTTTAGAAGAGTTGATGCTCCACAGCAGTATCTGCATACCTAGGAGTGGTTTCTCCAGGGAAGCAGCTGTTTCACTGAGGCTGACAGGAGCTCTGTGCTGCCTGGGGACAGTCAGAGTGAAATGTCTCTCCTTGAACAGGTACACAGAAATGGGAAAAACCCTTCAGAGGATTCCAGTGCTGCTGTTGTCAGACAGTAAATTAGGCTGAGATTAGACAGGTCCCTGTGAAAACGTGTTGCTTCTGCTTAGACGTGTTTCTGAACAGTCAGACTGAAATTAAATAGAGTGACACAAGCTCACCAAAATTTGTGGGGTAAAGTTAGCTCTCCTTATTGCTGGGTTCAGAGAAGCACTCACAGAAAGCAGAAGTTTGCTGGCAATGGTGTCCCTGTATGTTTGCTTGGCTGGACAGTCAAAGTGACCAACGTATGTTACAGGTATATTTTGAAAGCAGATATGTGCTTTCTTACAGCATAAGCCACCTAAAGTACAAATTCTGTTAATGCAAATAATTTTCAATTGTTTATATATTGGTAACAACCCTTCAACATTGATGATGTCATCAAGATCATAGCAACTCTATAAAGACCTTCTCAACACCTCTACCTCATTAGTTGGCTTTATCACTGAATAAAGACATCATAATTTTTTTGACATTTATCACAGCCCAACTGAATGAATCCTTTGGCTTTGTGATATTTTATCCAGTTTAGAAAACTTACAAACATGGGGACGTGATTTAGCTCCATTTAAGATATCCAAATGCATGTTCTTATGCGAACAAGGTATCAAAGTTCCCATGACTGCACATGAACATCTAGGGAAGGCTCAGTTCAGCTGCCTGGATGTAGGCATTGGGGTATCCCAGCCTAGACCCAAATCCTGCCTTCTCTGGAAAAGTTAATGAATCTCCGTACTTTATACCCATCTCTGATGTTCCAGCTGTCACAGCTCCCAATGTCTGGGGAAGCATTTTCTTCCTGCTTGTTCTACTACAATTGCCCAAAGCTTTAATACAGTCACTGTGACACAAGATTTTGGGGATGGAGGAAAATGAGAAAAAGTCTGGTTGATGTGATTTAATAGTGGTTATCTTATAGATAAAAAACATATTTCAGCATAAAATGAAAGACCAATCAAAACCAAATTCAGTCTTAGACTCAGCTGTGCTTAAAAAGATTTTCTTCAAACCTGTATGTTTACATCACACTGATCACAGTAAACATAAATTCAGAAAATATTAAATATTTATTTTAACTGGAGTACCTATAACTCAAGGATGGTTCATAAATAGGTCCCATATACCGTTATCTTCTTCAAACATCCTTAAAAAACAAAGACGGTCTAAAGAAGGATATTTGGAAGCAAAACTGACCCCATAACACCTGGAATCGGAGATACCATGCAGTGACCAACCCTGACTTTCACCTCCTGCCATCTTAACACCAGAATGAGCAATGTATGAGCATGTGCAAAACACAGGTATCATCTGTGGGCAACAAAGGTTCCACCTTCTGAGTGCTAATATGGAATCCAAAAAACACATCATGAGTGTGCTTCCCTCTACAAAGGGCTGGATTTCTTATTGACTGAAAATATATTTATAGCCAGTGAAGTACTAACGTGATTGTGCCTGATTTTACGTATCAAAAAAGAGCAGAACATCTTTGAATTGCTCTTGAGGGAAGGACAAGAGAGTCAGGGAATGGGATGATGTCAATATTCCCTAAGAAGTTGCTTTTAATGAACAGCATTTAATAAATGGTAAGCAGTATATGTTACAGACTCTGTAGTTTAGCTAAAAGAGGCCATAACCCTCTGGAGTTTACAAGTGCTTTGTATGAACTAAAACAATTTGGCTGACATCTGCCTTTTCAACAGATTTCCCACAGCATCCAGCTATTCCATTTATTCAGAATTAGATGACATCAGAGACATCTGCTTTAAAAGTGGAAGTAAACCTTCCAAAGCAGTTACAGCTGCATGGTCTTGATTTTATTTTTCAAAGCAATGAGACCATCTTCTTTTCAAAATGACCTTTAATTAATATCCTTCTTCTAACTACCTCTATAAATACTACCATTGTCTGTGTCATTACCACAGTAAATTACTGAACTAGAAACAATACAGAATGACCTTTTAGATAAAATTATTGGGGATGAGGCAGCAGCGGGAAGGAGCAGGAGAGGCACAGTGCTTAGCAGAAATATCACTGACACAAGCAATTATAATCTTTAAGAATATTTCCTGTGAAATGGGGATCATAGAATCACAGAATCATTCAGTCTGGAAAAGACCCTACTCTACAAAGTTCTCCCCTACACCATATCCCCCAACATCTCATCCAAATGACCCTTAAACACATCCAGGGATGGTGACTCCAACACCTCCCTGGGCAGCCTGTTCCACTGTCTGACCATGCTTTCTGTGAAAATTTTTTTCCTAATGTCCAGTCTAAACGTCCCCTGTTGCAGTTTAAAGCCATTCCCTCTTGTTCTGTCACTGATCACCTGTGAGAAGAGACCAGCACCAACCTCTGTACAATGTCCTTTCAGGTAGCTGTAGAGAGTGATGAGGTCTCCCCTCAGCCTTCTCCTCCTCAAACTGAACAGTCCCAGCTCCTTCAATCTCTCCTCATAGGATTTGTTCTCCAGGCCCATCACCAGCTTCGTTGCCCTCCTCTGCACTCGCTCCAGCACCTCGATATCTCTCTCATACTGAGGTGCCCAAAACTGGACACAATACTCCAGGTGTGGCCTCACCAGTGCAGAGTACAGGGGGACTATCACCTCCCTACTTCTGCTGATCACACTATGGCTGATACAAGCCAGGATGCCGTCGGCTTTCTTGGCCACCTGGGCACACTGCTGGCTCATGTTCAGCTGCTTGTCCATTAGAACCCCCAGATCCTTCTCTTCCAGACAGCTCTCCAGCCACACCTCCCCAAGCCTGTAGCCATGCAGGGGGTTGTTGTGGCCCAAGTGCAGGACCTGGCACTTGGCCTTGTTGAAGCTCATCCCGTTAACATTGGCCCATTGATCCAATCTATTAAAGATCAGGTGAGTACATAATCAGGTCTTTATTAATACCAGATAATAGAAAAAAAAATCTTACATGGACCATACTCATTCAAACTTTTCTACTCAACTGTCATTTCACCTGGCTTAGGTGTTGGGAAGAAAGATCAAGCAAAGGCACAAGTTACTCCTTTCCCACTGGCCAACTCCCTTCATAAAGTTTTTTATAAATGATAGAAATAGAAATTAAGCCTTGTTCACCCATGCTTGGAAAGTGAAACATCACTGCCGTTCTTTTCTTAGTGTACTTTTGTTTCAAAGGAAGCCCAAGCTGCTTCTGTATTTCCCTCTACTATTTAATTGGCTGCCCTGATCATAACATCCTATTTCCAGCTTCATATAATTGCTTGCCTTGAATTCACAGCCAGTGGCTGAGAAGGTAACTGACCAGCTGGAGGGACAAGAGAGGTCACCCAAAGCTTGTGTTCCTACTAAGATTACTATAATAAATGATTTATCACCTCCAAGGAAAATATCTGCGAATAGAAATTATCTTTCTCAGATACTTACAAAGGAAAATGGCATTGGCCCCATCAGATGTCAAGTAACATGGCAAAATGTTTTGGTTTTTTACTCCCCATTTTTTAGCTAGATTCAGGCTTAGTCAATTCTCATCAAAGGTGTATCCTCCAGAAAACATGTTTGCTACCTGAAATGAAGCAGCAGTGCGTGCATCTCCTCAAGTGCAAACCTTGAAGCAGATCAACCCCCTCCAGAAGTACAGATCCAGTCAGACCTGAGCCCCAGCGACATTTTCCATAGCCTCCAGTCAATAGGAGGTTGTATCTGCTCCATTGTCCTACTTCTGTGGTGCCTGGACTGATGCTGTGATCAGACTGGTTGTCCCTCCAGCATCAGGAAAGCATCACCACAGGGCACTGGGTTGCAGAGGATCAGGATGGTGTTGAGATGGTGCCTCTGATGGAAGTGTGATTGTGTCCCAAGAATGTGTCCAGGTTAATGATTTATAACTTAGCAGAAAAGAGAGAGCAGGATGTGCTGTGAGCACAAAAATAGAGTGTGAATTTTAAGATAAGCTTTGACACAGTTTGCATATGGGAAAAGACAGTGCTTGATCTTACCTGGGGCTGAATCAAGGAATCAAGACATGAGCAGGATATCATGTCTCAGAAAGCATGTAAGGTAAGCAAACTGAAACCAGTATGACCTGGATAGTTCAAGGGGAGTCTGGAGGCTCTACTGAGGAATGGATCCTTGTAAGGGCAGCTGTACCTAGGAAGCCATATCATTAATGCCATTTAACACTGAGACTGCATATGTAATGGTATCAGAAATACCAAATTTGGAAATGGTTGTAGCAAAATAGGCATAACAAAGGGGTTTGTTTGGAAGGATACTGGGTGGAGAAAGGGAGGTAAAGGTGGTGAAAAAGAGAGAAGGAATGGAAAAGAAAAAAAAAAAAAGACAACAAAGCATGAAATCAGTCAGTGAAGAGCAGGAGGTGGGATGTTTGCTGGCAGGAGCATGGACACTACAGACAGAGCTGAAGCTCATGGACACATCCCAAGCACACTGGGATGCTGGTGAAAACACTGGATAACCCACCAGACTCTCCCTCAGGTCTGTGTCCAAAAGACTTGTGTGGGAGGTTAGAGCAAAGAGAGGTGGAACTGCACTGCAGTAACACATGGTGTGGGAGGGCATGGGGACGAGAGGCAGAGCTCGGACCCTTTGGAAATGACCAAGGTGTGATCTGCCAGACTGTTACACTTTCCCATTGAGCCTTCAGTCTCATAAACAGATAGAAAAAAACCTTCAGTCAATCACTGGGAAAATCATAGTGCTATCACCCATTCTGAAAAATAAATATAATAAAAAAATTAATAACGTATTCTAAAAATAAGGTATTTTCATGAGGCTTTGAACATCCTTTTTGTTGCTAAAAAAAATAATCTTTGCATTCAACACACATTTCTTAATACACATGCAGTTAAGGTGAAATATTTGTTGACAGATACATAGTTAACTTGGCTTTTCCTCTTTACAATGAATGATGATGAAACATGTATGCATTTAGAGAGTGACAGAGTAGTGTTCATCATTTATGAGCTGGCTGGTAAACTAAAAAGGGAACTGTTCCCTATTAGCCATCTGTTCTGGCAGATAATGGTTCAGCACAGAGCACTGTCTTGTCAAGAATGCAATGGTCTCTGCTGTTTCGCACATCAGCATGAGCCTGGGAGTGCAAAATACGGAAAGGCTTTCATTGGGCTAAGCAATGAGAAACTCGCCAAGTGCACCTGTAATTTGCTTACTGGTTAAGCTGGTTGGGAAGCAAGTGCCTGAGATCTTACTGACCTTGCTCAGCGGTTCATCTCAGTCCACGCTAATTTTGGAGGGTCTCAGACTCTGCTAAGGTGGTGTGCTGGCCCTGCTCAAAATTATTGTTACTGCATCAGTCAGAGATGTGGTGTTGTCCTTCCTGCATGAGTATTTAGAAGAAATCTGGTTGTGATGATGTTGGTAATCTGCTGCTAGTTTGAAGAGTCTGACAAAACGGACAAAAGGCAAATAACCGTTGCAGGAAAAAAACCCGTGTATTTTCCAACAGAACTAAAGACACTATATTCACATTAAGAGCAGGGGTTTCTTTTCCATGATGCTCACTGAATGCCTTGAAGCACAAAGTTTCCTAAACATTATGTAATATATAGATTTTAAAAAATAGTATATATATATATAAATACAAGTATGAACCGATTCGAGGAGGCTGACTGGCTGGAGGGGGATAGAATTATGCCTCTATCTTGAAAATGCAGTGTGATGTGATGCTGTGGCATACTTGTTCAAGTTTTCACTGAAAATCTGCCAATATACACAAACTTTTATTTCCTTATTTTAAATATTTATTTGTACCTCAGATGTGGACACTATAGTGACAATTTACTTGATGTAATATTAGGTCTTTCATACTTGCTTTTCCCTTTTAGAAGGAAGCCACATCCAATCCCAGGTATTCTGAAAGGCTGGTTTTACTAGGAAAGATCAAGGCAAGGATGGTGTTAAGTAGCTTGGATTTTTTCACCACCATCCCAGGGATCAAGGTGTGGTTGACCAACCCACAGTTCCCTGGATCCTTCTTCTTACTCTTCTTGAAGATGGGACTGACATTTGTTTTCTTCCAGTCCTCAGGAACTTCTCCCAGTTGCCAAGACCTTCCAAAAGATGGTCAGAACTGGCCTTGAAATGATGTTGGCCAGTGCCTTCAGCACTCATGGGTGCATCATGTCAGGTCCCATGGATTTGTGTATGTCCAGTTTCTTTAAATGTTTCCTAACCTGATCCTCCTTCACAGGGGGTAAGTCTTCCTTGCTCCAGACTTTCCCGCTGGCCTCAGGGACCCCTGATTCCTGAAAGCTGGTTTTACCAGTAAAAACCAAGGAAAGAAGGCACTGACCTTGGCCTTTTCCATGTCCTCTGTCACCAGGTCTCCTGTCCAATTAATCAGCAGGCCGACATTTAACCTGTCTGGTTTTTGCTGCTGATACACTTGAAGAAGCCACTTGCTTTATGTCCCTCACTGGATTCAGCTCCGGAGGGGTTTAGCTGACCATCTCTCTTTCCCTCTGTGCTGAATTCCTACAGGGACCATCTGCATTTAACCTTAACAGAATCTTCTACCTTTTTTTTTTTTTTTTTTTTTTTTTCAGCAATTCTGCATAATTTTCTGTAGTAATTTTGTATTATTAATATGGCCCACATTGCATTTATTTTAAATTGGCACTATGCTCTGGGCAGATATTTGTATGTGAGTATTTGAAATGACTCCTCACTCCTTTAGAAGATCTTGCAGCAGCAAGCTGTTACCATGTTAAAGGTTCCACCCTCTGTTATCATCATCATTTATGCTTAATATAGATATTATTTTTCTGGGGTAAAATGAAAGGACTAGAGGATATTTGGGATTTCTCCCTTCGTGTGAGCTTTCTTTTTTTGTGAAGTTGATCAAAATGGATTAGAATTTCTCTGCAGAAGTATTTCTCAATTTGGACTCTTTTTTCTGGCTTTGAAATGTTTTGACCCTTTAAAAAATTAAAAAAAAAATAATTAAGCATTCTTATATTACATTTGTTATAATTTTCTGTGGGGAACACACATTATTACAGAGACGTGAACTTCACACTTGTAGATCAGTGGAATGAGACCATCAGCTATGTCTGTTGCCTTGTGTTGCCCTGACTGTGTGTGGATGATCACCACACTTCTGTGGCTCTTGAAGGACCTTCTGGAGTCTATTGCCATCTCGTAGTGTTTCCTACAAGAGGAATTTCTTTTCACTGTGATGCCATAGCACTTGAGAAATTCCCATCCTGGGTGCCTTTGCCTGGGGCTACTTGTTCCCCTCCTTGGTTTCTCCATCCCCAGGCACTGCAGTTTATTGGCACGCCAGCTGTTCCTCATCTCCTTGATCCTGTTTGCAGTGTGGAACTCAGTGAACAGTGACAGAATGAGAGACAGAGATTGAACTGGAGAAAGGGAAAAGTGGCACAGAGAAGTGGCTTCTGGTTTGAGGAGGACTGACTTAATTCAGCTTTGCATGAAGCCAGTGTATTATGCAGTTATGACTTTGGAGGTCAGCTACTTCTTCAGAGGGTGATGAAGAAGCCAGAAAGACTATGATATTATGAAGGATTGTTGTTACATCTTTACCCTACCAAGTCTCTTGGTTTATCCTTAGGAAAAAATCATGCTCTTGTGAAATGAAGTCATACTCTATTTCTCATCTTCACAGAAATGAGAAACCAGCATGCGTGGGAAGTGGAGAACGAGGACAGATTGCCATATGTTGGGACCCAGGAATGCTTGAGTTTGTTTTTTAAGATGGATTTGGTAAAGATTTGGGGAAGATTTTTTTCACTGTTTTACTGGAATTACAACTCCCTTCCTAATTTAAAAACACTGTTGTGTCACACCCTGTTCACCTTCGGAGATGGAATTGTTTGTGCCAGAGCAAACTTCAATCCTCCCTCTCTGCCAACTTGCTCAGTCACCACTACAGAGCACAGCTTCTTCTATGTCCCCCTGTGGAAAACCTATACGTGTATCCACCAGGGAGGTTCAGCATTTCTCAGTAGGCAGGAACAGCCATCTGCTATGATTTCTGATGCATAAATGGACCTCTGGCTGTTCTGCAATTGTGTCCCCACCACCATCCCTGCTCCCCTCCAACCTCTTTTTCTCAGGGGTGTTTAGTTCTCCCTTTCTAGTGCTTTAGCATTACACGTGATGGACCAGGCTGTGCTAGTGTACACTCCTTGCAGTCGCCCAAGGGTCCCCATCAAGAACTGACACACGTTTCACCTAAAAACCCCTACGTGACATGAATCACTGATTTTAACCAGCTGTATACTGACCCTGAGTTAGTTTAAAACAGCAAGATTCACACTTGAAGAGAAGCATATGGATTAGTTCTGCTTATTCATTTATTTTTAACTGTCTCTAGAGGTTTTCACTGATATTCTGGTTTCTAAATCCTGATGTAGTAAATAGGCCTTTGCTTGAAGGCAGCTCACAGTTCTGGCTTACTTAATGATGTTCTTCCTAAATATCCACTCGGAAGAAAGCATTATACATCCATTAGTCTGTTTCATTTGAATTCTGATAATAGCTTAATTTCAATAATTTAGTAGTTCTAATTTATAATTTAGTGACCAAATCTACACATTGGTGTCTATTTTTTATATACTCTATGTAATTTATGGCATTATTTATATAATGTTATATGTATTTATACATAACATTATATAATGTTAGTGTTTTCACTTCTCCCCTAGATTTCATCAGACTATTTATCAGATTTGTATTTCCAGCTTGATTTTACTAATCTTTGTATTCCTATGCTTCACTTTTCTGGCATCAAGAAGAAATTCAACAGTAAAAAAATATCAGATATTGCTCTGTTTCTTCTTGAGTAAAACACATTTCAAAATTTGATAGCTAAAATTTGGTGAGACTACTTTTTTCCAGTGTTAAAGAGGAAGACCTCAGGTCTCCATTAGCATTCATAGAATCATAGAATCATTTAGGTTGGAAAAGACCTTTAAGATCATCAAGTCCAACCTTAAGATCACCAAGTCCAAATCCATTAATCTAACACTGCCAAGTCCACCACTAAACCACATCCCTAAGCACCACATCTACATGTTTTTTAAATGCCTCGAGGGATGGTGACTCCACCACTTCCCTGGGAAGCCTGTTCCAACACTTGATGACTCTTTTTGTGAAGAAATTTTTCCTAATATCAATCTAAACCTCCCCTGGTGCCACTTGAGGCCTTTTCCTCTTGTCCTATCGCTTGTTACTTGGGAGAAGAAACTGACACCCACCCCACTGCAACCTCCTTTCAGGTAGTTGTAGAGAGTGATAAGGTCTCCCCTCATCCTCCTTTTCTCCAGGTTAAACAACCCCAATTCAAATCAGCTATTAAAACAGAGAAAAACTGCAGTGGCACAAGGCAATGCCCTGAACAGTTTCTGCAAGACAGGAAATTTGGGAAAGTCTTTCTAGCTTGGACGAATTTCTGAAGAAAATGTTCATAAAGAACAGATTTACAGTTTCCAGTCTATCAGAAGAGGCTTTCCACTCTCTTGTGTGTTGACATTACTTTCACCAGCGTGGCCACATGAATATCTGTTAGATGAGAGGTGTGTGTGGAGTCTTTATATGCTGTGGGACACTTTTGTCTCCCCTCCATATAACATTGTCTTCTTTCTAAAGCAGATTCTTGATTTCTAGTTTACAAGATAATAAAGGACTTAAAGCCAAAGTTGGTATTTCAAACATTTCCTCTATGATTACTGTAGCAGGTTGCGTCTGATAATGCTGGTCACTAGCACAGTGACCCCCACCAAGTTTCTGATACACAGGATAAAGAGTGAGATGGAGTGTCACTCCCTTCAGCAGGGGCATTGATGCACTCTCTCCTTTAACCAGCCAGCTTTCACAAAATTTAAAAAAAATGACACTTCTGTTTTCCTTCTCAAAGTAGCTTGAATCATTGATCAATGAATTCAAAGTTATAGGGAAGAAGAAAGTCACCTGGGAGAAGAAGTTCAGGCAGCCAGGCCATCTCCTTCTCTTCTGGATGGTGACTGAAAAAAAATTATGCGAAAAAAGGTTAAAAATAAGGATTCTGCTAAGCTCCCCAAAAGAGAACACCAGCTTCAGACTGCATTTCAAAATGGACAAAGTTTCGTAAGAGCAGGTCTCACTAACACCATTTTTCAAAACGTAAACGAGTTTCTGTACAAAATAGGTACAATCAGATTATTTTTTTTCCTAAAAAAGAGGTGCTCGCTTCAAGTTATGAATTAAATAACTTGTTACTTTAGAGTCGTATTGATTTTCCATATCAAGATAAAAATTCATTGCTAACAGAAACTGTGGATGACTAGTTGCTTCAAACCAGATACAGAACAACCGATTCGGACATTTTTAGGAAACACTGAAATTTATCTAGCCATGGCCAATTTATTCCATTCACTAATAAAAATTTATTCCATTCACTAATAAAAAATTATTACAAAATGCAAAAATAGTGAAAATTAGGTAAGTTATTTAAATACTAAACTCTCATTTTCAAAAGAAAATGACTGGACGTCAGCGAGAACTGTGAACTCAATCCCCTGCCATCAGCATGGGAAAAATGCTTCATGCTCCATGTAGCACGTATCAGGGCAGCTGTATTTGAGAATCAGGTTTCAATATTATACACAGTTTACATCTGACCACCTTACACCTGAAAAGCACAGAGGTTAAATGACTGATTTAGACTCCTGGTAGAGGCAGGATGTGGCTGTGTCTCCAGCAGTACTGGGCAGGCTGATTTTCAGGACCATGCAGGCTGCTGATAATTGTCCCTGTGAGTCTTCTGCAATGAAAAACTGGTAAATTTGGGCTCAGTCCCATCTCTCACACCTGATTACCAAGGAATCCTAAATAATCAGGTACCAGGTCCTAGATGGCTAAAATTAATTAAATTTTGTGCCTTTTTATTTCTGGTGGCATACTAAGATAAGCTGGTGAATATTATGAATATACAGCTACAGAAATATGCTCTTAGGAGACCTTTTGATCCTGCCTCCAGCTCCAGAGAGGCTAAGCTATACCAAACTATCCTCAACAGAGGTCTGAGTAATATAAAAACCTTTCAGTGCTAGAGACCCCTCATGCTCCCTGGGCAATCCACACCAGGGCTTCACTATCCTCACAGCTTGGAAAGTTCCTCCTGGAATTTCAGCTATGTCTTCCCAGATCCTTCTGGCTAACGTTTTTACTGTTTGTTCTTCTTACAGTAGACATGAGAATGAGTAATTCCCTTCCGCTTTGTGAGTCTTTTAGACATTTGTTAGTTGTATCCTCTTGCACTCATCTTCATTTCTGGGTAACCCTCTCAGACCTGTGTTCTTATCAGGTCACTCCTTTCTCCCTTCCTGGGAGATGATTCCCTCAAAGTCTTCTCCATTTTCCAAGTTCATTCATCATTTGTAATTACAACTTTGAAATCTTAAATCCAGTTGTCATTTACAGTTCTGTCTATCTTCCATTTCTTGCCAAATAACTCAAAAAGTTACTTCTCAGGCTGGGACTACACTTTGCTTTTCTTCTAATCTATTTTGCATGATTTTTACTTGACTGCCACTGATAAAGCAGCATGAAAGTAAGATGTGTGATTGAAAGGTATCTTTCATAGAAGCAGGGAATACAACCTGCTCTCAGCATTTCACTGAGAGCTCTGCTCTATTAGCATGTGTTATCTCTGCTGGAAAACAGTCAGATTGTTTCTCTTGGTGCTCCTGTGAGGGTTTCTTACTGCTAAGTCACAAGGAAATGGCAATGCTGCAGCCTGGTTTTCCTTGAAAGACCATCTTGTAAAGTACCTTATTTCTGATGTAGTTAGAAAAAGGGAAAAGTTTGCTCTGTAGTGCTTATTTCAATACAAATTTTTATTCCAAATACTGTTATTTTTTCATCTGTTTTCCGGTGATCAACCCTATAAAGTGAAGCAATTCTATATCTCATTTCACTGTGATTTGATGCACTTTTTGAAATTCTCTTTTTTTTCTTTTGCTTTTCTAGTGAGAGAAATGAAAGGAAGGTTAGAGACTTTTAGAGGAGTGGTGGCCTTCTTTTTCCTGGAAGTCTTGTAGCCAAATCTTGCTGTTCTTACCAACCAAGTTAAACAATTTTTTTCCACTTCAGTTATAATAATGCAATATCCTCAGTGCAGAGCCCAGAGTTTTTTCTCTTCCTTTTGGATAAATTTCACAATCAACTCTAATTTTCAAATTACAGAGAAGTGGAATTATTCATAGTACGTACAGGAGCATCTTTGTTAAGCAGGTCAATAACATGTAAAACTTTGTTTGCATGATAAATGTTAGCTTCTCTGCTTCTTAGTGAAGACTAACAAATCAATAGACTGCTACTCATCTAGTTAAGGAGGAGGCAGAAGGTATGATACCTTAGACAAGCAGCTGAGGCATTGAGGATGTGTGTGTTTCACGTCCCCCTTAAATAACCACTGTAGATAATACTTGTCCCTCCATGCAGTATTGACCCAGAAAGATAATTTGGGGCAGCCCAACACTGGAATCACCTCCTGGTTCAAACATTTACTGAAGAGCCAATATACCTCTAGGGTTTCAGGTCCTTTATAGTCAGCTGAGGAACTAAGCATGGGGAAGGGTGGTCTCCTCTGGGACAATGAGCACTTCTGCAATGGGACTTCGCAGAGGCTTGAAGCAGATGGCATGCTCTGAAATGCTTCTGGGTCAGGCCTGGCAGGTGAAATAGCAAGTGAATCCCCCCTCTGCCAAGGTAGTGGGTGGCTAGGAGCTGCAGCCTCATCCAGGAACACACCTGAGGTCTTGGTGAGAGTTTTTAGCAGAGATGATGCTACAAATGTCAGAACGAGCCAAAAGCAGGTGGCAGAGGTGTGTGCATGAGTGACTGAGGAGCAAAATATTTACAGTCAAGCTGTATCTACTGGAAGTCAGGCAATGTTTATGCAAGTATGGAACATGTTTAGCCAAACTGAAAGATATTTTTTGTACCACACTGATTCATGAAGTTGCAGGTATGTAGGGAATAGGGGCCACAGGCTGCCTTTCCCTCTCCTTTCTCTCTCTTGTTTCTAAAGTTTATTCTGTCAGCCTATACTGATAAAAGCCTATCCAGGAACATGTTTACCTGAACATCCTAATACTCAAAACTTTATTTGTCCTGCCCCCCAACCCTACAGTAGGTGTTACAGGCACAAATGTCCATAAAATGATGAGGAATCCCAGGGCATGGGAGGGTGGTCCTTCTAGTGTCTCCACAAGTCACATCAATAACAGAGTTAATATTTTCTAGGCTACCCAATAGGTCAGAAGGGACAATCTGTTTCTGGATCTTGGAGAGATTATTGAAGAGTAAGGTTTTGGGTATGCATCCTCATACTCTTGTGAAGTGCTAGAAGTCAAAGTTCTGTCCTTTTGAAACACTATAAAGTCCTTTTATTGTTTTCTGTCAGCAACTTTTTCAGACATGGTTAAGTGGAGGTCTTTACATACAGATATATAAATATATATTATAAATAAAGAAATAAAATAATGTAAATTTAGCAACCAAGATAAACTCAGCCATCCTTCTGCTTGTAGAAAATTTGAAGTGTTGGATGACATGGTTGTGTGAAAGAAAGCAACTTAGTCTGGAACTATTTTTGGTTTTCATAATGATGAGCAACATAATAAAGTAGTAAATCTTTAGGATGGGAACTGCAGGTCGTATCTCTGACAAACTCCATTTCAGTTCCTGTGAGAGTCTCCTTGTCCTCCTACACCAGCACAGGGGGCTGATAGAGCAGAGGGAAGCTCAGGTGCCTCCAGGTCCTGTCCTCTCTTCAAGGATGTGGCAGCATCACCAGGCACATCTTTGTGCTGTCTGGAGGGCAACGTTGGGTTTCAGAGCTTAACACTGTTGGTGCAAGGGGAATGTGAGCTGCTGTGTTTTTAAAATGCAGGTGTGGTGCCTGGTTTTTTGTCACAGCCTCCCACTCTTCTGAGAACTGAGCAGGGGAACAAGAGAGTGCTCAAAATAAAGAGTAGGAATAACTCACTGCTATTTTTACTTACATTATTACCAGCCTGCCTTGCTTGTCCTGCTGAGTTTTGCTGAGTGCTTTGAATCAGTGGGAGACTCGATGATGCAGAAGGCGGAATTACAAGTCATGGCAGTTTGTACAAGCAAACACCCATAAGTGTCACTGTCGAGTAGGTTAAGGATGGTACCACTGCTCACATCCAGCTGCTAAACCAATACAGCAGTGTTAAGGGTGGTTTTATTCTGACATTAATTTTGGAACAATAGTTCACTGTTCCTGAGTATTATTTGGAATTTAAATAATTCCAAGTGATTTGTGTGAGTGATCTGTGTTTGGGTGATACTCATGGTCTCTGCCAAACTTTGTTCCCTACTTATGATAATAATTAATTGAAATGGGAGAAAATGAGACCCTGACCCAGTTGATTTTCCCCCATTTACTACATCAAAATCTCACTCAGGCCCTGTCACCTGCTGCCTACTTTGGGGCAATATCTCTAGACAAAAATGTGCATCTGAAAATGTAAATGGCACCTTCAGCTGAACCTCCAGACTATCCAGTGGGCATCGCTGCCAGGCATTTTCTCCATGTCTAAAACCAGTGCCAGCTTCTAGGGCTAAGGGCAAAGCCTACAGAGAGGTGTCGGGAGTTGTGGCATGTACCCTTTGACATCCTGCCCCTCGGTGACATGCTGTGCCCATCGCATGCCCAGACTCCTTGGGGGAAATGGCCCCTGAAAGGACCTCAGAGCCACCCAGCCAAATTGAAAATTGCCCAAAGCAACAAGTAGGAAACAACAATAAGCAAGTAAATAGGCTTTGTTTGGTATGTTATGTATAGACCTGGCCTTCCATGTTGTGGTTTAACCCCAGTCAGCAACCAAGCCCCACCCAGCTGCTCACTCACTCTCCCCATAGTGGGATGGGGGAGAGAATTGGAAGAGTAAAAGTCAGAAAACTCGTGGGTTGAGATAAAGATGGTTTAATAAGTAAAGCAAAAGCTGCACGTGCAAGCAAAACAAACCAAGGAATTCATTCACCACTTCCCATCAGCAGGCAGGTGTTCAGCCATCTCCAGGACAGCAGGGGTCCATCACGCATAATGGCTACTTGGGAAGACAAAAGCCATAAATTCAAAAGACCCCCCCTGACCTCCTTATTTCTTCTTTCCCCAGCTTTATATGATGAGCATGACATCATATGGTATACAATATCTCTTTGGTCAGTTGGTGTCAGCTGTCCCAGCTGCACCCCCTCCCAGGTTCTCGTGCACCCCCAGCCTCCTCGATGGTGGGATGGTGTGAGAAGCAGAAAAGGCTTTGACTCTGCATAAGCATTGTTTAGCAATAGTGAAAACATCTGTATTATCAATGTTGTTTTCAGCACAAATCTAAACCGTAGCTCCATACTAGCTATTATGAAGATAATTAACTCTACCCCAGCGAAAACCAGCACCCAGGTTCACGAAAGACAGAGTTAAACTAGAGCAGGAGCAGAAAAGGGCAATGAGGCTCTCTTTCCCCTCAAGAGCTTCTTATTGCATACCATTAGAGAAACTTGGTGTGCTTCACTTAACAAAAGTAGGACAGAGAGGGGATAGTTACTGCATTTGAACACTGCAAGCAGAAAGGCTGGAGCTATTCGAGCTATAGACACAATGAGCACAAGAACAAGTGATGTAAACAGGCCATGGATAAACTTAAACTGGGAAATAGAAAATTTCTAACCACATGTGATATAAATCCTGGAATAACTTCCAGCTGAATGCAGAAAGTTGTTTGCTTTCAAAGTAGAATTTAAGCAGTATATGGGAGGGATGGATTAAGGTAAGTGCGTGCACAGGCTGTCTTACTTGCAATGATATGTGTTAGAATTTATTTTTCATAGGATGGTCTGAATCATGACTCAAGGAGCACGTTACATGTGACATGGCACTGTCTCCCCATCAGACATGTTCTGTGCCTAATGTATGACTGTGCTCAGGTGGGGTGGTTCACCCTACCCAGTGACCAGGCGGACTGAGTATTTTTCGAGGACAAGTGTTTCAGATTGAACTGGGGAAGTTGTAAAACCACACCTCTGCTATCATGTGAGCACCTGCATCTTCTGTTTGGTTCAGCAGAGAGGCTCTGAGTAAAGCTCTTGGTTTGGTCAGATGTTGCAGACAAGACAGCTGGGGAAATGCTGTTTTGAAATCCTCCCATGGATGAGATAGGAGATAAAGCTCTGAGCAGCTTAGTGGCATCAGGTTCTTTCTAGCTGTGCACACAGTCCCCAGAGGAACCGTAGCCACCACGGGGAGCAAGAAGGGGTGGAATGGAGGCTGGGAGGGCGCCTGTGGCACACACATGCTTGGGACAGGCACAGGTGTTTGGTCACCTCTGCTTTGGTGGCTACATTCAAACACTCATGAAGCCTTCAGGAGGGAGATATTTTTATTATTTCACACTTAATGTTCCAGCCCTCACCTTCTGGCTGCTCGTCTGCTGACTACATTGGAAAAGCTTCATCTGTGTAATAAAATCAGTTGGGCATCCCCAACCAAAATGTTGCCAGTGTTTGAGAACTGGAGTTGGTGGTCAGGTCTCCTGCCTTGGAGTGGTGCAAGTTCAAGCCCCTGGGTCTGTGGACCATAACAGCATGAAAACATAAGGGCATGTATGGCTCTTGCAGTGTGTTTCATTCTTCAGCCAAGCAAGATATAAACATGTTTCCTTTATGTGCTTTTAAAGGCCCTAATTCCTCCAGGAATAAAAAGAAATTATTAGGTAGATTAATGTAAACACTTCATTATACAATCAGAGTTTTTATGTTTGGGCCAAAATATTTATGTTTTCCATCAGTAGGAAAATCCATAACAGATACCTGCCCATTATTAATCATCTTGATGTTAAGAAAACCTTTCATTTATGGTTACCAAGTACATATTGTGTGATTAGGCTATTTTAAAATGTGATGAATGGAAATTTTACCTCTGTTCTGCCAATGAGGCAATTTTTATACTCAGATGATATTTACATTATAAATAGCACAAGCTGACTGCATTAATACTAATAGAATCATTTGTTATTGCTCTCTCAGCACTCCACGTGAAAGCTGGCTTCATTGGATTTAAATCCAGCTGGAGTGTTTGCCCGAGAAGGTATTTGTGTGCCATTAACATCCCTCTGTGCTGGCATTGGGGTGCCAGCAAGCAGGCGCATTTCCCTGCGTGTTAGCTCCACATGGAAACAAATCAGTGTTCTTTCACAACTTAAATTAGACTATTTATCCCCTCTTCCCCTTGCTGATTTGAAATGTAGTTTTCACATTAATCTTCTGGATAAAGCTCAGAGGCTCCTTCCTTGACCGTTTATACCCAAATTTCCATGAGAGGTGAATCAGGACATCTGGCTCACTGCAGTCACAACACTTCTCCTTTCTCCACTTCTTCATACAAACAGTATTTCCTAGGGAGAACTCCAAGTCTAATGAGATGCTATGGTAGTTAGACAAACTCTGCTGGGTGATAGTGCGAAGTATGCTGCTAGCATGATTAACTCACCGCAAGCTCTCTTTATCACAGAAATACATTTCTATGCTGAAATACATTTGACACTCAACCCCTTCAGCAAATAAGACTAGTTACAGGATAAGGGCTGAAATTACCCCCTCTCATATTATTTTCCTATAGTGCTTAAGGCCACGTGACAGGCCTGATGTGAGTAGGGGTTATGGAAAATCCCAGGGCTGGACCTTGCCATGGACCTCCAGCACCATCTCTCACCATTCCCCAGCTCATGGGAAGTAAGCAGTTGCGAACTATAGCACAGCATGCTTTGCTTTACTTCTCCTTGGGTAATAACATTACACACACACACACACACACACACACACACACACACACACACAGCTGTGTTAAAAACCCTCCAAGGCGAGGCGGTGGCCTCACTGGGGCGATGCTGCAGCCCATGCCAGGCCCTTGGTGTGTGGTCATCACCGGCCCCTGCTTGGCTTTTCCCGCGGGTCTGCTGCCAGCCTCGGAGCTGGGGATGCACTAGCCCGGCTTTGGGAGCAAGCTGTTCAATATTTTGTTTTTCCTCGCTGTCAAACATGTGGCCCCAGGCCTTATTTACTGCATGCTAGCCAAAATCTGTTCTCAAATACTAATTTCCTCATACGTTTTTTCCTGTGGCATTCATTACCCCATAGTGTGACTGCTTCACACACATTAATTAACTTATCTTCACAACATGCCTGCAGCAATGGAGAGGCACTGTTGGCCTCGCTTCCAACCCTTCTGAGGCACAGTGTGATGAATGCAAACTGCTACCTACCAAGGGCTGGCCCAAGGCAAGCTCGCAGTGGGGGCAAAAGGAGCGAGAAGGAAACTTTGGTGTGTTTTGCTCAAGTGTGTATGTACTTAAGAGCCTTCCTGAACCCCTTAGTGCAGGACTGGCAAAATCCTGTCCTACCTGAAGTCAGAAGGAGATGCTGTAGTTGGGTGTTATTCTTTGTCCTTTCTGACATGCCAAGGCACTGGGCTAGGACCATGGCTTCTGGTACCCTGGGATCAGCAGCGTAGTGAAACCAATGAGGACATCTCCATCCTCCTTGTAATTCCTGCAGTTTGCTCACTACAAGCATCAGAGTGGCGAATTAGATTATTGGTGGCAGGAGATGTCAACTCCATTAACTGGAACAAGACCCCAGACAACTGAGCAAAAGCAAAACAATGGAGACCTGAAAATCTAACATTTTGTTTTCTTTATAAGGAAGTATCTTGCTTTATTAACTAATAGAGAAATAAATATGAAACAACTGGTAGTCATCAAGAGATTCAGAGCATTTATGACAGAGCCAGAGTTGAAGAGAATAATAATGGATAGACTCTCTATTGTCATATTCTACCCCTATGGTTGATGGTGTTGGGCAAGTTGGGTTGGACATCTAGGCATGAGCTGTGTGAATATGGCCCTTTTATGCCTCAACTGCAGAGACCAAGGCATGATTTTGGAAGTCTGAACCATTCAGGACTTTCTGGTGTGGGAGATACTAAAACCTACCTTTGGGTCATAGCAGGCAGTTTAACTACGGTGAGATGTTTTCAGAGACACAGAGCAAATCGCCATCTCTCTGTGAAGAGAATATGCATGAGGAATAACTGGAAGGACACTGCAAATGGAAAACTGCAACCCTGAAATCAGCAAAACTATGGTGTTGCATTACTGCTCTGTAATGCTCTGCTTACCGGAAACAATCCGCATCCTCTCTTTATGGGTCCTCTCACATTTGGACTTCAGACACTTCATTGCTTTTAATATTTATTTTTATGTGCATAGATGCTCAGTGACAGTCAGATTCTAATTAGACAGCATTATTTAGAAATGCAAGATTTCCCAAAAGATGGCATTTGGAGTGTCTTACTATAGTAATTGGTGTTTTGTTCATTCATAGATTACAGACATCATACATCATCTTCCTGCTAGTTGGAAAAAAATTGTTTACTTTTTGGGGGGGAGGGGGGGAAGGAGACCAGCTGCTTATTTATATATATTGGTTTGTAATGATGAGAAAAAGAAACATACAATAGCACCAAGTCTCCCACTACACTTTTTCTGTCTTCCCTCAGGGTATGCATTAGCTGCCACTAGAGATAATCACAGCTTTGTCCCTTCCAGGTGTTTCAAAATTTCTCCCTTAATGTTGTTTATATACAATCAACATGCATTTACTAGTCAATACTTTGACAAAATGTGGTTTAGGGTTACTTTTGCTGAATAAATACTGCCATTTTTTTAACACTGAATCAAACTTGATGGCTTTTGCAATTATATCACTAACCTGATTTATACAGCTGCTAGAGTAAACTTGGAGAATTATATTAGCAAGCAACATCTCTAACCTCTTTCATGTTACTTTTTTAGCTCCATTAAAGCAACAGTAACAAAACACCCTTTAAGATGTTGTCTTTGTTCTCTAAATCATAGTATTGGATGGAGCTGAGTGTACATGAACCGTCTTTCCATGGTATATTAGATTGCTTCAGGGGTAAGTTGTGAGCAATGAAAAGTTCAAATAAATAAATTGCAGCCAACAAAATCCTCTCATCCTTCTATCATGTTGTTCTCTTCCAAAACCTCAGCTTGATTTCATGGTCACAACAGCAGTATCAAGATGTCTGCAAAGCAACAATTTAATTTTTTTTGCAACTGCAGGACATAGCTTCTGCTTTTGTGCCACTTTATGCTGTCTCACAATTACATTCAGTTTCCCAGTGCCCACCATTCATCCAAAATCTTTGGAGCAGGAATCTTTGGGGCAGGAATCTTTTGTCTAATATGTACTATGTCTCTTATGAGTCTGGTGTCCCTAAACACTAAGGTACCATGCATCATTGCTAATAAAATACCCATGCATGCAGTGAGGCTATGACAGAGATTTTTGAAGAGGCTATTGGAGGTTGCAAGTACTTCTTTATAACAAATCCTTGGGATTTAAGTAGAAATCTATTACTTTGCTGAAATCGAGGAATTTTAACCTATTGCTAGCCTCCATCATCTGTCATTAAAACTGTACTTCACATAAGTTAATCTGTCCAAATATTTCCCCTATGGTTTTGTTGTCCATTTTACTGCTGCCCAGCAAGCATGGCAAGCTTTAGAAGCTTAAAAAAAAAAAAAAAAGATTCCCGAAGACTCTTGGGAGTAGAAATAGGTAATGTTATCCCTTGTCATAAGACTAAATCAACTGTTTTGAAATAGTGCCATTCGTTGACATTATTTCAAGAGAATTCCTGGAGAAGCTCATTTCTGGAGCAGCACATTTTGATGGTTGCGGTGTGCACCTGAGGTGTGCGGGTATATAAAAGAAACAAGCAGGTAAAGTATGGCACCACAGCATTAAAAAAGGGTCTCCGGGTCTCCCTTACTTAACTTTGAAGCTGATGTGAACTTACTGTTGCTTTTGTGGAAATGCAGGTGTGACCATTTCCAGAACAACTCTGTGAGAAAGATGAAGCATTTTGAAGGGACTTCCAGATCCAGTGGCTCATCTCTGTCAGCCCATCTTACCATTGGCTCTGTGGGATGAAGGCTACGGGGAGATATCTGGGACCCGTGGTGCTCTCCAATTCACTAACAGAGAGTGTTCTGATTTTGGTCAGAAGAAGCTGTCCCAAAGCTTGTTTCTTTCTGCAAATACATCCCAAAGAACCTTTTCGAGTGGGCCTAAATCAGGCTTGAAATTATAGCTGTGAAAACCTGTAGCATGGACTCTCATGCGTTGTAACCAATGTCCAGGATACCTCAGAAAACATGGGAGAGACTGCAAACGTGCAGTTGGAAATAGAAGGATGTCACAGGACCACCTCACAGGACCACAGGCAACCTCCCAGGTGCTCTTAGAGCCCCCGAGACTGGGGCTTTTTCACCAACAAACTGTTTTGCATTTTTGCATATATAGAGGTCATTACAACATTCCTGCCTTGTGTCTTGGACCTTCATTATACTTTCAATCTTCCTTTCAATCACTTCAAATAATGCATTATTTATTTCTCTCAGATACTCAAAGGACACGTCTGTTGGAGTAGATAAAATGGAGTCAGAGTACTGGATCAAATCCTGGCATGTGATTATCCACCATGTCCAAACGTCGGTGCAGGGAGATGGAATTTAGGCAATGTCCTCTGCAAACTCTGACAGGCCACTTGAGCATAAGGTCAGAAAATGAGCTCTGATCCCTTTCATTTACTAATGAAAATATGGTCTCTGTGTCCAAAATAATCATTCTCATTGTCCCCCTATCGCTGAGGCTGGGGAGCTGGCCTGTTTGCAGTCACTTCCACCTTATATGTCCCATGTGAATTTTGGACAATGTGCTTGGATGCATACTTCATTTTGGTGGTAGTTCAGCATGCCAGGCATTTCTGCAAATTTAAGAAGAGTTCATCTTTGGATGCCAATGTGCATTTTTATAAGTTTACCCCTTTGCTCTAAAAATTTTGGTGTTTCTGTGAAGATGCTTCCTTGCCCCTCGGTGGTCTTGTCTGGAAAAAAAAAAAAAGTAAGTGAGCAGAGGTACTGCAGCAATAGGAGGCTCCGTTGTGTAAATATTGTCAGCTTAAATGATTTATGAATGCTAATATAATGGACAAAACTCTTCAGATGCTATATACATGTCCTGTGTTTGTAAGCAGTGACGTAGAGGGAATCTGGGATCTCATATGTTGTAAACTGGGCCATTTGGGTGAAGGTCATTATGTTTTATTCATGTGTTGCTTACTTATTTCTGGAATTCATAAACACTATAGGTAACTATAATAATTGTTACAATAGATAAGCAGTACTTCCATCTGGTGGGAAAATCACATCGGTACTTCTGCATCTGGGGCCATACAGTGAACCAGGCTGAAGAACCGATCTTGTTAAGAGTAAGTAATCCATTGAGGAAGGTTCATTTAAGACCCAGATAAAGGTCATTTTATGGTCCCAGAAAAGCTGTGAAGGAAAAACTGAGGAGGTGACATGGGGTTGGGAGCACTGAAAGACAGGGCAGGACGGGAGCCATTGAAGGGAACTTTTGTCAAATGGCAGCCTGGCCGACAGTATAACTGGCATCTCCAGTAAGTCAGTCAGCTGCTAAGTTATGGGTAATCATTGATCTAAAATGTGCTTTCAGTAAACCTATACATCTACCTAGTATAGACTCAAGCAATTTAACTGTACCCCACATCAGTACCTGACTGGTACAACCAAACCTTCTCAGGAACACTGCACTGGGAAAGGATTTGGGATGACACGTGACTGAGTTAAGAGGCAACATGTGACAAGGAAATTAACATTTGTTCAGAGACAACTTTAATTTGTTCAATATAGCATAGGTTTTAAGTTCTTAAGGCTCCCCAGGTATTTAATACCTTCTAAATGCTTGCTGATGAATTAAACATTCCAAGTTTTTTTCCTTTCTCATACTGATGTGGGTCTGAGGGGAGATAAAAAGTTGGATTTGATGTCATTGTTATGTAATTAGACTTGTTTAGCCTTTCATTAGTCAGTGCAATTGCTCCCTCGGACCTGTCCATGTAGCATGATTTGTAATTCAGCACAGAACAGGTTTCCTTGGCTTCATGTAATTGCTCAAATTTTTATTTGTCAACTGTTGTAGATCACAAGCATTTTCAGTTCTGCATAGACAGGCAAATGCTGCTTAAAATAACCCACATCCTGCAATTCTTCCCTCAGGAGCTTATCCATGAACATTTTCAGTGTACCGATTAATGAGACCAAGCTTCCCCCTCCCATTCATCTGATTAAAATATTTAAAGGAATATTTGACAAAATCAGATTGTCTGGTAAGTACTAGACATGCTTTTCTCTGTATTAGCTGACTCTTGCTCATTTTGATAACAGAGGGAGAGGAAATCTCAATAAATCACAAGTCCGCTACTAAGTCAGGCATGCTCTCCTCCAGTAAAGGGGACAAACTTCAACATGCAACAGACGGGTGTCAGGTTGGGCCAAATTTTATAAAACAAGCAATGAAATAGGCAGCAAAGATACCCGGTGTAAGTTAAAGACGTATCTGTTACAACTGTATTAAAAAAAAAAAAAAAAAAAAAAAAAAAAAATAGTAATTGGGTCTGCCAAAATGGTTCAAAGGTCTATAATTCAAATGGAAAATGAAAAGTCCCAGTGTGAGAATTTAGGGGTCTTGGCATGAAATCTGTTAACCTCACTGTTTGTATGTGATAAGAATGTCTGACATTCTGTAATGGGATGTTATGGTGGGCATCAGGTGCTGCCCATTTCAGCTGCTCCTGTGTGAATCACACAGATTCTTCTTGTCAGAGTCAATGGTCTCTCTTCATCTGCTCACTGGTTTTGATACCAGCTGCACTCTTAAACACGGGACTAATCTATATATTCCTAGGAGTGGTATAAAATTTATGAGAATGCAGAGCAAACTACATCCAAATGGGCCACTATGAGGCTAATAGTTAATAAAGAAAAATATTTCCTCTACAATGATGATTTAGGAATCCTAATTTTCATATACATGGACATGAAACCAATGGGCAGACATATGTGCTATGCACAGCATATGTAAGCAGGTATGTTTGGGAAGGCATGACTACAGAGCAAGAAACAATGACTTCTGTTACAACTACGGTTCCCACAAATATATATCCATTTATTGACTTTAAATTACCTTCAAATGTATGTGCCTCTGCATCCTCCACAACCTTTAGCCTCTTGAAACTCTTTGTGAACCACCGTCCCTTCATGAAGCTCTGAAATACTGTATGTGACACTCTGGAAATGGGGAAGAGGGAGGCTGAGGACTGAGTTCTCAAAGGCAAGCTGGAGCTGAAACACAGCTGCTGCCTGTGCCAGCGGCACCTGTGTCATGCCCCAGGTTGTGTGCTAAGTCTCCCACAAAGCTCAGAAACAACCAGGAGCTTCTTGAAGCCAAAAGCACCTACTAGGCAGAATGGAAACTGCTTGGTGAGCCTTCCTCTGCCTCACTTTCAAGCAGATAGTATGGCTTTGCCCCAGCCCGGGAAACCCACGTGTGAGGATGAGCTGGGGCTGAGGGTGGGGCCCAGACCCTTTGCACCAGCCGAGACAAAAGAAGTAATGTTGGAGAAGCAGGTGCTGCAGAAAGCAAGAAGTAGACTTTCATATTGGAAAGATCTTCCTGTATTATAAAAAGACATTGTGTTGGTTTAGGCCCTGCCGGGACCGGAGACCACATTGTCATTGTCCCTCCCCCCCACTCGGACACAGGTAGGGCACAAACTCTGGGTTAAAATAAGAAGAAATTTAATACAACAGTGTAATAAACAATATGAACAACAACAGTAGCAACGATAACAGCAATAACAGTAAACAAGACAAAAGATATACAGAGAAATACTGCAATGGTTACAGACAGCTCTCTCGTGTGCTCCCCGTCACTAAAGCCACAAAGGAAAAAGTTCCCTCTCTCCCGCGCCTGGACCTGACATCAGCATGGTATGAATAACCCGCCTGAAGATTCCTTCCCCCTCTCTGCTGGGGAAACTTAACCCTATCCTAGCTGAACCAGGACAGACATATTTCCAGTATCTCAAGTAAGAAGATTAATGGGAACTTTAAAAAGCTGTTTCAATCCTACAATTTTCCTCTAATTTTCCTGCTAAGAAAAAAAGTGGTGTGTGGGAAGAAATGCTGATGGGGGCTGTTTCTGATGGAGTCAGTGGTCACCAGGAGCGGGATGTAGCTGTTCATCCACAGCATAATTACATAATCTCTCTATCAAGAGAAAACCCTAAAACAGCATTGACCAAGGAGGGAAAGTGTAAAGGTCTGCTGATAAATGCTGGGTGGGAATGAGACAAGTTGGAGATCCCCGTGGAAGACGGTGCATGAGATGACACTGATATGCAGGTCTCTCCATTCAGCTCTGGGTCTTCTCATCTCCCTGCGGAGATGTCCCCTCTGTGGTGGGTCCTGTGGTCCACGGGTCAGGAAAGGGTGGCAGGAGGACCATGGGCAATGTGGGTTTTGATGCCATCAAGCTGGATATGAAAGCGAAGGTTTTAATGGTCCTACCAGGTTTGGGAGCTTGAGGTGTGAACCTCTACCTTGTTCCTGTAGACTTCGCTGTCCACTGGCCATACAAGCCACCCTGCAGCACCCAAGGCTGCCCTGGACGGGCACATGGGCTTTTCACACAGCCCACCCACCAAAATGGGTGGGAGGAGGAAAAGTGAAGGGAGAAAGGAGGGTGAGAAAAAAAGGCCAGGAGATGTTCACTGAGAGAAGGTTCAAGACAGGCAATGGAGTAATACGGACAAGAACAAGCCACGTGCATGTGGTGTGCCGGCTACAGCTCTCATCCTTCCAGGTCAGGAGAGGCTACTCTGATTAATGATTTCACCAGCACATGGGAGAGATGTTAAAGAAGCTTCTTCTTAATCCACAAGAAAGGCACAAATAGTTTCTGATGGAAAACAATATTAAAATTGTTGATTTTTACAGAAAAAAAATAACATCCATTAATCAAACAAATGGCATGCTTAGGAAGTGAGCAGTGTGGGAGAGCAAATTGATTGCAGGAATTGTCTATTCCCCATACATCTCTCAGCATCTCAAAGTGTACATAATATCCAGCTTTATTATTTGCTGGCCCTTTAAGTTGGAATTGAAATGCAATTAATATAACACTTGAGAGAGCCATACATTTTAATTAATGGCCAGCATTGCTGAAAAGTTGGAAAACAAAGAGAACATTGCCCACTTGAAATGAGTAAATCAAGACAGATTCGTTCCTGGGCGTCCATACATCAATATGACGACATAATCTAGTAAAGCGAGAAACCCATCTCTGCTGTAATATCACTCGTTTTGCTTCAGAAATTTAGCCCAACAGGTGCATATGATAAGTTGAGTGCCAGATAAACAGCCTCAGTTTTTAAAAATGGGACAAAGTATATCCAAGGGGGTGTGTTTCTCCTCAGGGCTGAACTCCCCGCCCCACCATGCTGCTTCTGCTTTTGGTTTCCAGTGCTCAACGCTCTTGCTCTGAGCTGCCAAATTGGTGGCTCAGATGCAGCAGTTGTAGACAGGGGTGATACCTACGTGTGGTGTGAGCCCCATGATGTAAAGTCTGGGGTTTGCTCCAGCTCAACAAGATTTTTGGAGCCTGGGCCAGTGAGCGCTCTCCCCAGCAAACACGGACACTGCTGGGAAGTATCCAGGCTAATCCCTGCTGCTCCCATAGATGCAGAACTCCTCTTTTGGAGGGTACCTGGATTATAGAGTATATGTATACATGTGTATAAATACATATATATTTGTGCCGAAGACTTGTACAATGCAAGTTTGCAAGTGTAGACGTTGACTTTCTCTCCCAGTCCCTAAGTTCATGAATATTTTACATGATGATCATCTTGTACATAGCATTTACATGGAAACATATTGACACACTGAAAAACAAATAGTGCCACTAAATTGTGCTAAATAAATAGTAAAATGGGAAGTGGTTCATGTGATGTAAGTCACAGAGACTTTCAGTCATATGTATATGCACCCACACATCACACGCCAGTTATGATTTTGGCTAAGGAGCAGAGGCTACATAGAACATTTATTCAGGTTTTTACAAGGGGAAATCCAAACCAAACCAAACCCAAAAAAGCCAAACTCTTAAGAAAAACAGAAACTGAAATGCGAGACTGGAAAAAAGCAAACCTAGCATGTTTAGAGCCCTTAAAACTACAGACCATAGGGACAATTTGCAGAGGACAGCATTTTTTTAGGCAAATCTGTCTTTCCCGAACTAGGAAAACTCCAGGAAAAAGTGGCAAAAGACAGGCACTTACAAAGCAGAATGACAGATGAAATTGACTGCTGTCAGTATGAGATGATGAACCTTAACAAAAATAAGTTGAGCTGTCCTGTCCCCTTGTTCATTTCTCAGTTAAATCTGATCATTTTGGAGAAGATGTGGGTAACCTTTGGGGCTACAGTCCAACAGCGCGCTCTGATCTAGACACCCTCAGCAAAACACAGAAGCGACTGGGATAAAGAAACGAGAAAATGCCACTTGACAAGTCAGTGGTCCTCCCGCATTTCAAATACTTTAGCCAGATTCGATCACCTCATCTTAAAACATGTGAGGCTGAAACTGATGGGCTTCAGAGAGAGGTCAGCAAACAAGGGAACCCAGGGAAAAGCCCTTCTTGCTTCCACCTCGAGGTGGAGGTAGCTGAAGGCTTTCTATTTGTCTTGAAAGAGCAGTCTGGCTTTCGACACTTGCTCCGTGTCATGGAGGGCTGCAATCTGACCATCACAAACTGACCTACCTTTCACCTTTGCAGAAGTACCTCTGCCCCTGAGCAGCCTCCTAAGAGAGACACCAATGCAGATGAAGCAGCTGCCACAGCCAGGGACAGCAAGGGGTAGGCTTCTGCAGCCTTTGGCACTGGTAGAAACCAGATCAGAGAAGAAACTGCAATGACCTGAATATAAGCAAATGTCCAAAAGCCACCAAGAACACCTAAATATTCCTTATTTTATATCCATTGATTGAGATGTATGGATTCTGTGGTGAGCAAATGTGGGATATCTGCTTCTTAATCATGAAGCTATAAAATAAGGTTTTATTTGTATATGTCCTCTTCCTTTTTCCCCTTGTGGGAACACCCAGACAGTAAGTTGCCAATGTTGGCTGATGGGATCGTTGACTAATCTTGGGGTCACTGCTTCTTCAGCTGGCTCACATCATGTTACTGAGCAATCCAGCCCAGTCAACATATTCAGCACATATGTCTACAACAAAGTGTCCGAGCGGCTGTGGGCAGGCATAGGCATCCTTCTGCCTGGTCTGCAGGTCTTGACTAGGCAGGAGACAGACACCTACATGTCCAGATCAAGGAAGTCCTTGGCACCTGTGTGTGCAGAAGGGGAGTTGCATGTGCATTGATCGGGGTGACTGGAGAGGCTTTTTGCAGCCTGGCTTCTACCACCTCTGCCTTTTCATTAAACATGGTTGGAAAATATTTCGCAAGTGGAAAACAGTTGCTTGCATATTTTGTTTATTTTTTCTCCACAGCATTTAATAGCTCTTTTTAAATGCATCACCAAGGTTTTCTAGCAACTGATAGTCATAGTAACCTGTTCCCACTTCAGAGTGCATGATTTATCCCTGAGATCAGAAGAAGGTGGGTGGCCCTTAATCCACATCTGCATATTCACTGGAGAAGCAGCAAAGATTAAGTACTTCATCTTCTGAAAAGTCTTGAGAGTGCAGATCTCCTCCTGACAGCATCTTAGCAGAAACTGGAATATCATATCATCACTCAGACCTGTGAAACAAAGCCCAAACAGGGTCCTTACTAGCCTTATTTTATTTTCAGAGGTATCAAAAAACTGGAATGGGGTAGATGCATGTGAAAGGTTACTAAGAGCTGAAGCAAAGGTACCTAATTAGGTGCCTAGATAAGTGCACTGAACTGAAGGCAGGGAATTTGGATGAAACAAAAAGACATGGTGTAATTACTAAAATAACCAACATGTTGCATTATAAACCATGACGAACCACATATTTAGGGTTATGCTGTATTCTGAACTTTGATTGACTCACATAGTTATGTCTTAATTGACAACTTTTATAGCAAGATAAAACAAACAGCATCAGACTAAGTCCCAAAATCTACATGCTATAATTGATGTCAAGGAGAAAATCCGGTTCTCTAATGATCAAAGACTGAAGGTGAATTTGAATTTTTCAAGAATCTGAGGTGGAGTTTGAATAAGAATTCGTAGTGAAAATGGCATCAGCCTTTGGATCGGGTATCCAAGATGACATACTAAAAATAAAGAAAGATATCTTCCTTTCTTTTGTCATCTGTCCATACCACCGTGGGCACTCAGACCTGACTGCTTTTCACCTGAGAGCACCATCCCTCTGGCCACCTTCTGCATGTTCATTGCTTTTATCCTGCCTATTCTGCAAGTGAACACAATGAAAACCAGCTTGTGGTATAACTGGTAAAGAAATAGCAAGTTCACCCAGTTGATATGCTAGGGAAGTGGGAAAATTGCATTATCCTAAACTAACAGTGGGTAAAATCCATTTACTTACACTTAACCCTTTACTATACCTTTGCTTTGTCCCTGAGTCTTGAATCCAGTCTGCAGGTGTATTTAAGTAGAGTGTTTGCAATGGAATGTAAATGGGAACAAGCTAAATATGGGACAAAAATATAAAAATGCCCCGGGAAGCTACTGGAAGATCTTCACTTTTAGCATTTTAGCATTTAAAAGCTTTCTTTAAGAGCTACACTGTGTTTTCTGGTTTCAAGTCCTTACAGTGCTCCTTCATTCATGCTCATAATCACCTTCAGCCCTCTCAGGTACTCTCCCCACTGGGGTATTCCTCAGAGAAGGCTCTGACAGAGATTTAGCACATGTACTGTAAATTGGTAAAGCCGTTTCATGGGTATGTCTGTGAAAGAAACAAACCACACACCTAAAGTTACTCATAGCTACTGTGGTTTGCTAATTAAAAATGAGAAGAGGCAATTCTTTCAGGAATTCATCCCTCTTTTTTTGTTTGTAAAGCCAGATAGCTCGAGTGGCTGTCCTTTAAAGATAAACTTTCAGAGATAAAAAACAGGACCAAAAACCTAAGCTTCTCAAGATACAAGATCTGTTACGAAATGGGCCTGGAGCACATGTCTTGTGAGGAGCAGCTGAGGGAACTGGGGGTGTTTAGTCTGGAGAAGAGGAGGCTGAGGGGAGACCTCATCGCCCTCTACAGCTCCCTGAAAGGAGGCTGCAGAGAGCTGGGGATGAGTCTCTTTAACCAAATAACAAGGGATAGGACAAGAGGGAATGGCCTTAAGTTGTGCCAGGGAAGGTTTTGACCAGATATTAGGAAGCATTTCTTTCCAGAAGGGGTTGTTAGGCGTTGGAATGGGCTGCCCAGGGAGGTGGTGGAGTCCCCATCCCTGGAGGTGTTTAAGACTCGGGTTGATACAGCGCTGAGGGATCTTGTGTAGTTGGGAACTGTCAGTGTTAGGTTAAGGGTTGGACTGGATGATCTTCAAGGTCTTTTCCCACCTAGGTGATTCTGTGACTCTGTGAAATAGAAAGCCATAGGTAGATTCAATTGGGAGGACAGTGACCCAAAATGTTTGCTTGTCTCCTCACTACAACCTTTCCATGACTAAAGCCACTCATGGTTATAAGGCACCATTGATCAGATCCAACCTCAGGAAATCCCAATGATGTTGACTCATTTCTGGAAGGACAGGACAAATACCCTAAATGTGCCCTCTTTTTACACACCTTCCCTACAGTGCTGTCTTCTGGCAGAGCCTGGGCACTGAGCTAGGTGGGCCTTTCTCTGGTCTTTTCTAGGGTCCCCCCCCGTGGTGTGGCAGTCCCCATGTTGCTACAACAGCCCTCAGATTTTCTTCTTGCTGCCTCAAAAAATGGCACCTGCTCTCATAGATGTTGCAGACTAGATAGTCTATGTTTGTCTCAGTTTTGCCTTCCTGTTTGCTTATTGCTAAAAAAGATTTCAGGGGTGCAGGCAAGCCTCCCACAGCCCACCAGGACTGCTGGGCTTGGTGTCTATGACCCATGGCCATGGGCAGATGTGATTCAGCACTTCTTCTTTAGCCTACTGCAGGTTAATGGCAAAGCAGTCAAGGTTTGGGCTGCCCCAGGAAATTGGGACATCCAGAAAAAGAAGAAAAAAGGACTCCAGGATGATTATAGCAACACCCTGCAGGACTGACCCACTGCTGCGGCAGAGGATCCCTTTGCAGGACCCTGAACTATGTTGATAACACCTGAGGTTTCCCCATGGGACAGCTCAGGGGCTGAACAGGTTAACTGAGAAAAAACACATTAGATATTTAAGAAGTATTGGTGGGCAGCCCTGCGCTGTCTAATAGAAAGAAAACCGTCACAGGCTGGGTAATCCTGTGATATTTTGAAGAAATCGTGCCCCCTGCTGATTTAATTAGATTTTTTTTAGCCTTAGCTCTAAACCTGGAGAGAACATTCAAACATACTGATTAGCGTTCAAGGTCAATAACTCAGATGTCCTGCTGGATAGTAAAAATCTTCTCTTTCAACCCTGAAATTAGATGCTTATTATTGATTTTTTGGAGGCAGAAAGCAAAAGATGAATGGCATATCCTTGCAGGGCCAGCCTTTTGGAGACCATGCCTAGAATTTTACATGCCCTTTGTAGCATTTAATGGGGAAATAAAAGCCTGGAATAATAACAAGCAGAAATAAATAACAATATTTATTTATTTATTTATAAAGCCTCCGTGGATGTTTGTGACTTATCTACATGTTAAAATCACTTCATTTTCTAGGGTGCCTACGAAGGACAGTCATTGGCTGCCCATTTAAAACGATCACGAGTGATCAGCACAATAAAATAGATTGCTGTGGAATAACAATCACTGTTGTTTTATACCCCAATATCTCAGAACAAGTCTCTCAATGGCCAGCAGTACAAAAATTCCACATTTTTCAGAAAAGCTCAGCTGTGCCAAACCAGCTAGCACGAAGATCATCCCCAAAGCTTCTCTCATTGCACGTCAGGCAACAAAAGCAGGAAAGAAAGAAATAAAACTCAGTGGTGCGCTGTCATGGGGTGAGAAGTAGGCTTCTGGCCAGCCATGCAGCCCCGTCCCACGATGGGGCTGGACACGGGCTCACTCCCTGCACCGCTCCCCAGGAAAGGACCACCAACCCCCCATTTCCCATTGCCCCTTTTGCATCTGGCAGCTTGGGGTCACTGGAGCTATGCTAAAGAGATGTTTCTGCTGGATTTAAGCTAGTCCAACATTTCTCCCCCCTAAAATCCCCCTCACTGTGCTGTTCGGTCCTGTATTGTGCTCTGCTATTGTTAATGCAACTATCAGTGACGTTTTCTTTTGGCTTTCCCAGTCGCTAGATTTCAAACCTGCCTTCACTGGAAGGTCATTGAGTACCCTCTAGTGGATATTTTTTGAAAATATAGCTCAGATCTTTATTGGTCTCTCGAGATTTACCAGAAGGTCTCTGGAAAGCCTTATGTTTATATTTAAGATACACAGGGGATGGATTACAGTAAGTACGGCACATGCTAACAGTTGGAAACTCTTACAAGAGCTCCTTCTCTTTAGTTAAATCAAATATGAAGGGCAAACAAGATTAAAAATCAATACTTCATAGAGAAACTGCTCGGGTTTTTTTGAACTAGTAGATGTGTACAAGAACAAAAATACATGCAAGGAAAAATCAGTCTGCCAATAGCATCCATTTTCAGTTTTTGGAATAGTCTGACATGGCACTGGGCCCCCAACTTAGGGCATCCAAGGACAGGCTGGAAATCATAGTAGGGAGATCCTGGGAGGAGTAAGGATATATCCCCGTGATTGGCTTCCTTATCCTTTATTTATTAGATTTATTAATAATCTGTATTTTTAAAATTAGCTAATGCATTTGCTTTTTTCTTCCCATGAACTGTATGTGGCAGGTTAACCTTCACAAACAGCTAAACTCCTACCCCAGCCACTCACACCCCTCCTCAGAAAGCAGTGTGAGAAAGGTCTTAATTCAAGCTAAGGACAGGGAGCTCACTTGCGAGTTACCATCACAAGAATACTAGACTTGACAGGGGGAAAGATATTTTCATTTGTTGCCGATTAAAACAGATTCAGGTAGTGAGAGACAAAGACAAACATTAAAATGATACTTGTGTTCTCCCCCTTTTCCCAGGCTCAGCTTAATTCCCCATTTCTCTACCGCTTCTTCCCCCCGTTTGCAGAGGAGGATGGGGAATGGTCGCTGCAGTCAGTCCATAACAGCTCCTCTCTGCTGCTCTTTTCTCCCTCACACTTTTCCCCCTGTTGCAGTGTGGGGTCCTCCATGGGCTTCAGTCCTTCAGGATAAACCTGCTCCAGCGTGGGTCCTCAAGAGTGTGGTGGAGTACCTCCTGCCCCGGTCCCTTCCTTCTCCTCCTCTGACCTTGCTGTCCTCTCTGTTGTTTCTCACTTTTCCTCTCCTCCTCTGCCCATTCAATGTTTCATTCCCTTTCTGGTACAACTTACTGATAATGTTTTCACTATCATTGTAATGTATTGAACGGAAAGATTCGCAGAAACTGAAATATCTGCCAACACAGAGTGCAAATTGTGTCCATTCAGAAAAAACAGCCATGCCTTTCTTCATCACACCAAGCAGCATTAGTTTCTGTTCCTGTCATCTATCAGTCCAATCCTTCTGTCAGCAATATCATCAGTTTGCCTTGGGTTGATGTCAGACTAAATGTCTTACAATTACTAGGCTCATCTTTATGCCTTTTTTAACAGTGGCTTAATGCTAATACTCTGTAAGGCTTCAGGAATTTCCCTGCTACACTAAGATGTACTGAAAATGAAGATGAGTGGGCCAATTATCTCCTAGGCAGATCTTCCAGGCCTCCTGAGTATGTAGCAAGATTTAAACCTACTTATGTCTAATAGAGATTTTTAATGTCCTCACATATAACTTGGCAGATAAAAAATATGACTTTTGCTTGAATATATCATCCCGCTTCCTTCTAAATTCGTAACAGAAATATTTAGCTGTCTTTACCTCTTTTCCTCCATCTCCTTAGTATGGAGTGGCTGCAGCTGCTGCCTGATGTTTTTCAGGGACATCATCAGGCTTTGCCCTTTGCATGTATCATTTCGTTCCAGGAGCACAAACTCCATGCTAGTCTGCTGGATATTTCATAAAAAATACAGTACCTCTGCCAGCTTAAACCTCTCCTGGTTGTACGTTGTAAGATCACCTCCTTTTTTAACATTATCTTTTCTTGTGGAGCTTCTGGTTGTACCTCTTGAAGCTGCACCTCATGCGCTATTCTTATGCCAAATATTTGTCACTGGTGAAGGTTCAGTTTCTGAACTACTATTATGGGTGGAGTTTTGCTTTTTGCAGGGAATCATCATTAATTCCAGCAAGTAGCTGGCTGTATATTTGTCATGATTTAAGAGAAAACCAGACTCTCTCTCTATATATATGTATCTAAAGATGGGCAGTTGAGCCTTGAACCCTCTCTCTAACCTCCTATTTCAGATCCTCCATAGTCCACCCTCTCCACTAATGCTGCGACACATCCAGCCTCCCTCTGGCCCTGGATTGGTTGAGGTTTCCAAAGTGTGAGTGTTTGGTGAGAGCACATTTTCAGTAATGAGCAGGGGTTATCTGAAGAGCTTCTCAGTTGTGGGTAATTGGCCCTGGCCTGAGCAGAGGTTTGAACCAGAAGGTCCCCAGAGAGAGACCTCCCAGGCTAAATTGTTTTATAATTTGACGTAAAAATATGGTATATCACATAGTAAGATAGGTGGAAGTATTAAAAAGAGGCAAGGGTGGGGATACAGGATGAAATACAAGATGTAACTCAATTACATTATTGAAAAAAATCTTCATGATTTTTTTTTTTTTTTAGATTTTATTGCCTGATGTAAAAATCTCCAGTAACAAATTTTAGTTTTATATTCCCTAATTCAAAGATTTCCTAATTGCTTTGAAGCTTTTCCGCTGATGCTACGCTGTGGTGCTACTGCCCAGGAATGTACCCAATGATGATGTACATTTTCCTTGTTGGCTCCTCTGTTGTTAAAAACTTTGCACTCTGGTGAACAAGGCAGTGGTAACAGTTTTGAGAGTTTTGTCACCTTGGTTTACTAATGCTTTGAAAATCTGTATAATTTCTGGTTGTGTTTTAGCCAGGACTCTGAAACACCTACCAGACAGTGTGGGACTGCAGGAAGAAGTTAACCAGCTTCAGTAAATGCTAAAAGTAGTTTTCTAATAAACCAGTCCCCATGGCCCACACAGGTTTGGCTTTTCAGACATGCTCCTCAAGTATGTATCTACTACATAGGAGGTTTATGTGGACTCTCCAGAGTTAGTGAGTCCATGGGTTTTGCTTTGAGAGTGTAATGGCAGATGAGTAATTTTTTTTCCCCCTTCACTTACTCAACAGGCTTCAGAGAGTTTCCTACTGCACACTGAAAAACAGGATGTATTGGGTTTGTGTAGCAAGGTTTTGGTAGCAGGTGGTGGTGGCTACAGGGGTGGCTTCTGTGAGAAGGTGCCAGAATCCGACCCCATGTCTGACAGAGCCCATTCCAGCCGGCTCCGGGGTGGACCCGCCGCTGGCCAAGGCCGAGCCCATCAGTGATGGTGGTAGAGCCTCTGTGATAACATATTTGAGAGGGGAAAAAAACTGCTGTGCAACAGCAGCTGGAGGAGAGGAGTGAGAATACGTGAGAGAAACAACCCTGCAGACACCAAGGTCAGTGAAGAAGGAGGAGATGAGGTGCTCCAGGTGCTGGAGCAGAGGTTCCCCTGCAGCCCGTGATGCAGCCCATGGTGAAGCAGCTGTGCCCCTGCAGCCCATGGAGGTTAACGGTGGAGCAGAGACCCACCTGCAGCCCAGGGAGGACTCCAGGCTGAAGCAGGTGGATGTGCCTGAAAGAGGCTGTGACCCCGTGGAGAGCCTGTGCTGGAGCAGGCTCCTGTCAGGACCTGTGGAGAGAGGAGCCCAAGCTGGAGCAGGTTTGCTGGCAGGACTCATGACCCCAGAGGGGCTTCATGCTGGAACAGAGTGTTCCTGAAGGACTGCACCCATGGAAGGAACCCACACTGGAGCAGTTTGTGAAGAACTGCAGCCCATGGGAAGGGCCCATGTTGGAGAAGTTCGTGGAGGACTGTCTGCTGTGGGAGGACCCCACTCCGTGGCAGGGAAAGAGAGCAAGGAGGAAGGGGCAGCAGAGATGTGTGGTGATTTTACCTCAACCCCCATCCCCTGTCTCCCTGTGCTGCTGGTGGCGGGGAGGTAAAGAATCTGGGAGTGAAGTTGAGCCCAGGAAGAAGGAATGAGTGGGGAGAAGGTGTTCTAAGATTTGTTCTTATTTCTCATATCCTACTCCAGTGTTAATTGGTAATAAATTAAATTAATTTCCCTAAGTCAGGTCTGTTTCACCCATGACAGAAATTGCTGAGTGATCTGTCCCTGTCCTTATCTCAACCCACAAGCCTTTTGTTGTATTTTCTCTCTCCTCTCCAGCTGAGGAAGGAAGCAATAGAGCAGCTTTGGTGGGTGCCTGGTGTTTAGCCAGGGTCAACCACACCACACAGGGATGCGCCATCTCAAGCACCGAAGAGACAGTCTGGTTTACAGAGCAAGCAGAAGTGTTTGTTTCCGTGTGATTTAAGCACAAGTAACAAACATGTATGGTAAAATATAAATTGACTTAGCCAGCACTTCAAAGGGCGTGAGTTGCCATCTGTGGTACTTTCAGTGTGATACTTGCCACCTTCCCTTTGCAGAAGGCCGCTTGAGTGATTCATGTGCTTGTCTATGCACTCGTTGTTTCTGGCTTCTTAAAACACTCCACTTACTCTTTGTCTTGGGCCCAAAAATTTCAGATAGTTTTTAAAAGGCTTTTTTTCTTTGTGTGTGTGTTCACAGAGCCTTCTTTTGAAAGAGAGGCGTTCCCAGCCTGCGCCCCGAGAGGGCTGGCAGCGGGAGGTCACCCTCCTCCCCTGCCTTACTCACCGCGCTCTCGCTTGCTTTTCCTCACGCCTGCTCCTTGTGAAGGGATGGAGCTGAGTCCTCCCTCCCCACAGGCGAGAGTTGAGACACCAAGCCGCCGGGAACTCTCTGGCTCTCCCCACCAAGGGGTGCCTTGCCCTTTTCTGAATAGGCTACAATGTTCCAACGCTGATGTGCAGTTAAGCTGCTGATCCAAACGCAAAGCCAGGTTGTGGGGGCACCTCCTCCCCCTGCTTTTGCTAGGTAGAGGAAGGCTGGGGGCTGCAGGAGCACCGTGCTTCCATACCCTCCGCTTTTTTGTGGTGGATCCCCTGTGCCAGGCCAGCTGTTTGCTATTTCAAAGAACCTTCAAAATATTCCCTTAAAAAGCATTACGATTTTGTTTTAAATTGACGGCAATGATTACTTTTTAAGGAGAACAAGGAGCTCCGCATCTCTCCAGCCTTGGCAAGGGGAGCTGTTGGGCGATGGTTGGGCAGCGCTTCCCTTGGCGGTGGGCCTGGGCAGCCACGCTTTCCCCGTGCCTCTGGTGACCGATCCACTCGGCAAAGAAACTCCTCTGGTTACGTTTAGCTTCTTAATCCTTTTCTCTTCCTTTCCAGAAGTTACAACTTTTCTGTTTGCAGCTCCATTGCATCACCACTCCGCTCTACAGCTGTCCTGCATTTTTTTTGCCTAACAGCATGTAATTAGTCAGCTCAAGTTTGTAATAAAATATGACGCACATTTAATAGACTGAGTCACCGGTAGAGCCAAGCAAAATTAGCCGATGGGAAGGATGGCAGAGGTGATAACGCCGGGCTGTCAGCAGGCGAGGGGCAAGCCTGCCTCGCACAGCTAATGCTCTGCAGCAGCAGCCTGGGCGACACCAAGACCAAACCTGCTCATGTTTCCTCATGGCTTGGTGATGTTTTGGCATGTTTTCCTGCCTTACCCAGTGCTTCTGCGGTGGGAGCCAGATTGGTCAATCCTTTCCATAAACGATGGGTATGAGCAGAGGGTTAGGCTGGGAACCAGGAAACAGAGTGGGTGGAGGGGAGAGGTGGCTGCCACCCCCATGTGGACACCCACCCCCTGGGCAAGGGCCAGACCACACCAAGGGGATGAATCTTTCAGGGGGAGCCACCAGCCTCACCCCCAAGCTGGTGCTGTCATTTCAAACCTTGGTCTGATTTCCATTTGCAGCATTTTTTGTTGTTGTTGCCAGCTGTGGTACAGTTACATCATTAGTCTTCATCAGAGGGTGGTAAAATACACATGTAAAACCCACAGTACAGCCAGCTGATCACTAGCACTGTGCTTTATGAACTCTGGAGTCATAAGACAAAGCAGTTCTGTGGCATTATAAAACAAATCTCCCTCTTGTGGCTCAGAGATCATCAAAGCTAAATAAGAGGGGTTTTGCCAAGAAAGGTTGGACCAAATGATCCTTGACAACCCTGGTATTCTATGATTCTTAAGCAACTAACAGAGGCTTTAAGGTTTGTATACAAACAGCTGCATTGATGTATCAGAGACTGCTCCTTAGTAACACCAGGAGATGTTTGGGGTTTGTACAATTTACTTTGCAAGAGTTGCAAAAAAATACAGCAACAGCAGATTGGTTCCCTTTTAACGTTAGAAATACCGAAAACAGACTGTATAGACTCAACATAACAGATGATAAACTTTAGAAACAGAAGGATTGACAAAAGTGAAACCTGTAACATCATATCAAAAATGGGAGTGTCTGGGTGTGTATATTCAGATACATGTAGCAAAAGTAAACCATTTCTGATTTTATGATTAACACAACTGCAGTTGTGGTAGCAGCTTTCTAAGCAAAATCATTTTAGCTTTGTTTCATGTAATTATGAATATTTCCAAATGACTGCTTTTCAGCTGTTTGTTAGAAAAGGCTTATCTAGAAAACTTTTATGATGTAAGCTAATTACATCCTAAATTAAAAAGATTTTATTATTAATGAACAAGATAGTGGGATTTGGCATTTGCTTTCAGCATTCAGCAAAATTCCTATTTAATGCTGTGCAAACTAATTTGGTCTCTTATCCTACAACAGAAAGTGCAAAAGTTGTGATGGTTACAAATCATGCATTGCAGGATATACATTGCACGAGAAGATTCAGGCTCCTCTGGGGATGGGCAGGAGAGCAAAAGCTCTGCCAGTTCTTGGTGTTTCTCTGTACCAGTGTGACCAGAGAGGCAGCTATGGCCAGGGGACCTCATTTGCTGCTCCTCGGTGCGATCAGTCCCGTACACAGCTTGCAGACGCAGCAGCAGCCTTATGTTAGCCTGACACAGCTGCAGAAGGAACAGGATCAAAGGAGAGAGTCATCCCTACCCAAGTTCTTGCAAGTCTTGTTTCTGGTTGTTTACCAAGTATTCCAGCCACTTTGTACATGTCTTTTTTTTTCCAATTAAAAACAAACAAAAAAACAAACAAAAATCTTAACAAAGAGCTAGCACTAACACAAATTACCTATTCCAATTTTTATTGTTGAATAATCTCCTTACTTTATAGCGCTGCCAGGAGGGATAATGCTATTGTTAAGGCATGACACCACACTCCAGAAAGGGTGTCTTCTCAAAACTTGTCCAGTCCTCTCTCATCCTTGCCTATAGCCACTGGAAAACATACAAACCTCCTGAAATTAAACAGCAGAGTAGCCATTCCAGATAAACAATAGGTCTTCTCTTTTGGTCTCCTTTCCCTGTTAAGGTAAAAAAACCACCCCAAAGCTAAACACCTGAGAATGGTTTTTTACTGATGTTGAGAAGCTCCTGAAAGAACAGCTGCTTTTGGTGGTAGGTGGACACCAGAAAAGCCACTTTAAGATTGCCCATCAGTTAAATTTTTAAAGCAATGGAGGTGGAGCTGCAGAAACGCCCTACCTATTGATGCCAGAACATAATTTAGCCTCTTCCTTAGAAAACATCAGCAGTTGGGAGAGGCTCCAAGTTTTCCTAAGGAAACAATGCAGTGAAACACATCAGTCAGCTGGCTGTGCCTTCACTAACACTCACCTGTATACATCCCTATGCAGTGCAATCTGGTGACAGCACACAGGTTGTGCAAAACCTGCTAAATCCAAGTGCCACCTCGTAAACATTTTGCAAGCGGATGCAGTTCCCAGCTATGGGAATTTTCACCTTCACCACTAAATCACCCACAGCAGAAATTCAGCACCTGTTATTTTTATCTATCTATCTATCTATCTATCTATCTATCTATCTATCTATCTATCTATTTATTTAAATTGCTGTTCAGTCAATCCAGCAAGTCCCCAAAGGTAAACCAGTCCCAAGGAATAGGAACGACCAGCAATGAGAAATGTTGTAATTTTAAAAGGAGGTCAGGGCCAAATATTCCTATGATTTCTAATTCTTTCACCTTCCATGTTGTGCCAGGGCCATCCTGCTGGGAGTGTATGGATTCCTTCTTGCTAACATAAAATACTACTTCTGCTCCAGAATTTCCAGCTTCAGGAACTGAAATTCTGGCTTAAACGTTCAGACTGCATTATAACAGCCAAAAAAAGAAACACAAATAGCTCACCCACCATCTCTGATTAAACGTATCATTAATCTCTTTTCTAAAGCATTCTTCACAACCGACAATGCTATTTTATCTAACCAACAAAGAGAAACAGGTTCCAGCTGGGGCTTTAAAACCTGATACCGATTTTCTTAAAATAAATAGCATAAGTAAGCAATTATGAGGGTATTTCTTCATTTGACTGCTTCTGCCACTAAAATAGCAGAGGGCACATAAAGAACAGTGAGTAATAATGTCAGTGAGCACATTTCAGTGAGTTTTCTTCTTCACCTCATTTCACAATGCTGAAGAAAGTAATGATAAAGTTGTGTTGAATGTAATAACTTTAATAAATTATTTATTTAAATCAAGGATTTAGGATACACAAAAAAAGCTGTGTTTTCTTTTGAATTCCTGGTTCCTAAACATAGCTTTTGCAGCTAATAATGGCACATATCCTGGCCTAGCCACAGTGCTGAAAAAAAGATGGAAAAAAATCTGGTTTAGGCAGATTATGGAATTTTAAAAAATTTATAATTCAGATCTAGAATACACTGCTCACCAGTCATAACAACATTGACAGCTGATCTTAGTGTCTAGCATGATGCTTACAAAGGGAGTTGTGCTCAGTGAAGGAGGTACTGTACAGCAATCCGTGTCCGTTCTAACATAGAAGGAATCACATTGCCTCAAGATGTTAAGCTGCCAAAATTGCTACATCAAAATTTAAATTGAGAACAGAGCCCAAATTCACTTGTCCAGCTAAAACAGAAGTGATAAAAAGAGGTGTTACTTTCAGCATCCTTACAATTCAAAAGCAATCAAACCACTAATGCTTTGGGTGTCTGTCTGTAACCCAGCATGTGTTCATACTCCCCCAAGAAAAACACACATCGATACATGAAGTGAAGAAAACATCAAGAATATTTTGGTCAGACTAAAATACCCACATAGGCCCCAATTGGTTTTTAAAATTCCAAACAAAACACATTACAAACAAAGTAAATTAATTCCTTCTATTTAATGCATCACCTACTAGAGTTACTGAGCAGGCATCTGCTCACACTTGCAATGAACTGCTGAGAGGCCAGTGCTGCTCCCTGGTAGACAGCGGCACGACCAGAAGCTTGTAAACTCAAAGACTCAAGGTGTTGAAAGAATGAAAAATTGCCTCAAGCAGGTGCCAAAAATGAGTGAACCATACTTTTGCAAGGGAACGTGGGAGTCCAAGTATAAAAAAAAAAAATATAATACAGGCTTGCTTAATTTACAATTCAAACCACCACCCTAATGGTTCAGTTAAAGGATTTTAGTAAATGAGTACTTCTATAGCTTTCAACAGCCTTTAGACAACACGTTCCAGACCCAAGAGATTTATAAACCTGTGAAACAGGTAACTTATGCCAACTGCTTATCATTACAGTACTACAGGTGTACTCCATAGGGCTGGTCCACCCAGCGGCATTCAGGAGGGTCAGAGCTACAAATGTTGCACATACAATCTCATGTCTGAGCTCTTATCAAAAGAATATTTAATAGTGTCAGAAAGCAAGGGGGGAAAAAAAAAATTCCCATGCACTCGTCTGCAGCACAAAGCAGTTTTTTTCTCAGTAAGGAAGCTGCCACAGCCAACACCACTAAAGTCCAAAATACGTTGCCACTTCTAGTGTTTTACAAAAACAATTATACCTTTCTGTAAAGTTCTTAAAAAATATATAAAAAAAAATTAAAGCTTTTGGTACTTATTGTTCTATTATCTTCTGAATATCTTAGTGTGCAATGTGAGGTCTAGATGGTAAGTGAGCTCTTATAAATTCTGTTAGCATCACAGAATATCCTTAACTAATGAAAATTCTCACTGAAGTAAGTGAAACTTCTCCTAGAGAGCATCAGAAAGTCAGCATGAGAATTTTTACTGGTGCAAGAAAATATTTGTATTAGTTATCTGACTTTAAAATAAAAAACAAAAGTCATATTTATATAAAAATCCATTTTTTATTAAACTCTGATCACAGAAGAGAAGAGCTCAGTATAAAATCTCTAACAAAGTGATTTTATAGTGCAGTAAACTCTCCATCTCTCACAGCCATAAGCTCTGTTTATGAGTGTACAATATACCTTTGTATCATAGAACACAAAACTGGAGTTTGTCCTTGTAGCCTGGTATTTGTTGAGCAGGAAGACAAAATTTAATAAAAGCTGTTCCTTTTTCTAGATTATTGTATCCAGAACACCCAGTTTTGTAGCGATGCGTTGAGACCGTTATATGCGAAATATTGTCACTACTCAATCGAATTGGACTGCGTGGCTGCTATTCAGCATTTCAGACCATAAGAGAAGTCACTTCAAATGCCCCAGTGACAAATCACAGCAATAAATTATTTCCTGAACACACATAGCAATCTCATATCAAAGAGCCACCCTAGCAGAGAAGAAAGACATGCACAATAGTTAAAGAGAGCGAAGGGGACAAAAAGGGGAAATTTTCAGTAAAGAACTAGCTACTACATAAAGCCTCATTTTCTAAATAAATCCTAAAGGTGTTTTGTAGGTTTGTTTTTTTTCCCCTTCTATTTAACTGAAGTATTTCCAGGACATTTGGTTTATATCAAGCAACTAAGAAGAGCTGAAAAGCATGCTAGACTCTCTATGAGTACTGAATCCAGAGCCATGTTTCCTTCAAATTCTGTACCTCAAGCTGTCAGCCGAAAGTGTTTGAAGACCCCCTGACAAGTTTGGTATTTGGAGAGTAGGCAGAACTGCAGAAAAACCTAACCTCCTCTTTGGCCCAAGGACTTCTCCTGCCCCAAGGACTTCTCCTGTTCTTTCTGCCAAATGTGTGGAAACCAGGTCACACCAAGTAAATCCCAGGTGAGAATCTGCTGTCCAGAAAAGAAAATTCATATTGGGCTGGGTAGACCCAGATTGCTGTTCCCCATGCCCAAGAGCATTTGAGGCGAGACCAGTGTACCGTGGACTTGACACCCTTGACTGTACAACACGGCAGAGTCCATTCTAACATTTTATGCACTTGCAACTACTACAAGGTCTTTCTATGAAGTACATCCCACTCTGGAGCAAGAAAGTATTAGTAAGTAAGCACCTGACCTACAGACATATTTAGAGAAGGAAATAAAGCAGTAATAGGAGCTCTGCAAAATAGGGTTTTAGCAGTTATATAGCAATTTGCATCTTCACAAAGCTTTGTGCTATTGCAAGAAGCTCCTCAGAAGACCTGAAGAAGATTATTAATCAGAAAATAGAGTACACATTTATTATTTGTGAGTCCTGCCAACGCAGGACTATGATGCTTGTCATTACTTCCAATACAAGCATTTGTAGCTAGATAAATAGCTCTCGTTATTGTAATTTAAGACAGAGCAATTTTTATGTACTTCATAATGTGCGTGCTTACAAATATACTACTTGTATACTGTTACAGCATCTATAAATAATAAATACACAGCTGTAACAGTTATAGAGTAGCCATTTAACTCCGGCAACGAGCAAGTACTCCATGTTCTCTAGCTTTTGGCCCAAGTTGTTTCTTGTATTTCTCATTTTCTCTCATAAACACACTCCAAAAGATACCAGAATAAAAGTGTTTTTTTTAATGAAAAAAATTAAGATGGTACCACTGCACAGTTCTCAACCTAAATACAAGTACAAACAACATTCATCTTTGAATCATTGCAAGAATCAAAGATTTCTTCTCATTTAGCAGACTAAAACCTATCTGATATTGATTTGACAGATAGCAGTGATGCCGTACAAGCTTGTATCAATTCTTACGTAGTGAATCAAAACACAAATAGCTTTTTCCCCTCAAAGCTGTACCGGCTGTATGGTGTTCTGGCAGGAACCGCGACACTGTTTCAATACTATCAGACCAGCATGTGCTAATCAGGCCCTGGACAACTGGCACCATGATGATCAAAACAGCCATAATCCTGACCATCGATAAATATCTTTGTAATTAAGTCAAATCCAATGTCCCTGACGCATCAGGCAATCAATAGAAAAGCGTGCGTGCGTTCATTAGGCTACCTAGACGTCTCAAGCATAAAAAGACACTGAAAGGCACTAGGCCACAGGAAGCACTGCTTTCAAGATTGTCTTTGAGTACATATTTCTTTTGCATCTAAGACTATAGCTGGCATTCACCCACTCTCTTGTGGTGCTCCAGTGCTTTGAACTGAGCAAGCAAACAGGTAATAAAACCTTTCCCCCAACCCTAATTTCCTCAATGTTAAGAATGGGATACAATAAAGAAATCTGAACATGAACAACCAAGGATCCAGTCTATTCAATCCAATCATCTGATGAATCTAACTTGATCACATGTGCTTATATTTAATTGCTGGTCAGGAATAAGTATTAAGGAAATATAATAAGGACAGACTGCCTCTCACCAGCATATGTCAATCACCTAAGGGACCATTCTTTCTCTGAACACTTAGTGGATTTTCTGATTCCAGGGAGGGGGTAAGCAATGGGTTGGAGCAGCAGCTATGAATTATGAAGGAGATAACTGACCACACCATATTCTGCTACGACGGCAGACTTCACTCTCTATTGCCTGACATCCAGAGTAGCTATTTGCACTTAGGTGCTAGGAGTGCAGCATGGGTGCCACTCGGTATTACAAGGTTGGTTACAGAGATCACACTTGGTGGTCTCACTATGAGGGAACTTATAGTACATAGCAACATGCAAATGTGAATTACACCTACTGCCCAAAGTGCTCCAGATTCTCTGGATGAGAGATACCACATTAACACAATGCAAGGTTCAGCAAAAGCTAAACCACATGGCTAATTGTATTCCTAACTTAATACTTCCCATGTGGAGCCTTGAGTACAGTGTGGAGTCTCTTACCACCACCTTCTCAAACCAGAAGAATTATTGAGGTTTCTCAGCTAGAACCATTATACTTGGTCATTACCTCCATTTTTCACTTTGCTGATCCTTCCCTTCCTCTCCTGCATATCCAAGGCATAAGCCATACTGGGAGAGAAGCAAAGGCCAACTCCATCTGACACTTTCGGTTTATCCCAGCATTAGGATGGCATTTGCTGTACAGCCAGAATACATTCCAGGAGACTTGATTTTCGTGTAAGTAGACATTCTATTTTCACTCAGTTCCCTAAGGGTGACTTCAAGCCACTAGACTACCATTTCGGGGTAATATCCAAAATTAGAAACTCCCATAACCTTAAAATGCCAAGAATTCTTTTTTTCTCAAACTTTTGGGCTACATAACTGATTACATCAACACAACCTGTGTGACACTGTAAAATTAGCAAGGATCTGGAAGCAGGATGGGACACATTCTGTGGAATGTATAAAACCAAACTCAAACAGCATGAAAAAAGTAATGTTTATTTTTATTGTTTACAAAAGCATGAACACCTTATGCAAAAGCAGCATCCTGAACCACACATTACCCTCATCCTCCTGGGATATTGGCAGAAAACAAGTACTTTCTCTGTTCTTTAGGGTTAAACGTACTCCGCTGAGCTAAATGGAACCCACCCCACCGATATTCATGGAGCTCTGACTGCTTACGTTAGCAAAGAGGCCGACTCATCCGACTGCGATGCAATGAGATGTCATATGGGTGACGTGCTTTAGGTGCCAAACTGGATTAGTCTGCGTCTAACCAAGATAAATACACTATCCAGATAATGAAGAAGCTCCCCATTCTCTTCAATTTTAACTGAAACAGATCTAATTTTAAATATGTGTTTAAACATTATGACTCTTGTCCCACACTAACTTCATGCAAGGTTATGCACCATGAACAATTTTACTCAAGTTTTGAAGAGACAGCAAGTGTGCTCATAAGCTATTTTAAGAGTGAAACCTTTCAGCACAATAGCTATTTACTCCTTTCTTACCTGCCTCCCCAGCACATGGAGCTCAAGTGCTTACTCTGAAGAAATGTACCCTAAGGTTAACCTGAAAAAAAATGTGCAGCATATTTATTTTGCCTTCATCTTTTTCTCCTGATCTGGAGCTGGAAGTAGTTAATGGTCATACAAACAGGCAATGCTTTTGAACCTACAGAGAAACTTTTTTTTTTTTTTTTAAAGTGTCTTGTTAAACAGAGAATTTGATTGCAATAACTTCAAAGACTTACCTGGAGCAAGTTACTTATTGTTTCCTAAAATGATCCCTATTATAAAACAGCGTAATTCCTCAGCTCCTCTGAGTTGAGGTCCCTCCCCTCAGAATCTACAACTGATGCCGCAAAATATTTATTACACTGGGAGAAATGGCTCTTGCTTGCCTGCCATCCTATCTCTAAAATGACTGACAAATACTATTTATGTCTGCAAGACTGATACTGGATCTATGGATCAATGAAAACTGCTTCATTTTACTGCCCAAGCTGCAAGAACTGTTCTATTAGCTCCTGCCAACTTCACATTAAAGAAATACAATTTACTTCACATATTGAAAGAACCTGCTAAGAACCCATATACAATGTATGTGTACACATATACACACACACATATAGGTATTTTGTATTTATTTTACATCAACAAAGTGCTAAAAGAATCCAACAATGTCACTGCTAGAGATGAGGCTAAATGAAATGGTATCGCTTATATGGCATCAAATAATTATGAGACTCTGGTCCAAGAACTTCAGAACTGTTAGCAAAAAAGTGTCTTTCACTGACAAAAAAAAAAAAAGTTCCAAATGGCTTGAATTTCACTTTTAATAAATTGGAAGCATTTAGAAAAAAAGTATTTGAAAAAATACCATGCAAAGTAGATTTTATAATTTAAAGTTCAGTTCTGTGTATAGCAAACATACACATTTATACCTATATTCTATTACTTTTATGGCAAAATTCTGAGGTGTCTTGACTTGATTACTTTAATGAATCTGCAGTATCTCACATGCATATCAATGCCTCAAATTCTGAAAAAGAAAAAGCTATATAAGTTCAGCCCTGTGTTCTGTGAGTCTGGCTGCATAGTCAGAAACAGAAGTATTGCACTCAAGACCATGCCTACAAAAATGTACATTTAATAAGGCCATTATATTCAAGATCATAATGGGACTCAAGTCACACAATCAAATATATCATAGACCTAGCAAAGCCATATTGCAGATGATTGACTCAAAACAGCAGTGTATCAGCAATTCAGTAACTGACTTTTTTTTTTTTTTTCATTAAATGCCAATCTCTTGAACTGGTTTTACCCACAGGGCTAGACAACCTGAGGTGTATGTATGCAAGCATTCTCACAATGCATTGTTTAATTTTTTTTCTTCAAAGTTACCAAATGCCCCAGAGTTTGAGGGTAGGTTTCTACTCAAGTTCTGCCAATAAGGTTCAATCTGTTACCAACTTTAAGCAATTTCCATGATGGAGGGGAGAGAAGATTTGACTTTCAGTTATTTAAATATTTGCCAACATGCAAGACATAATTCTTACTTTACAAAGTGTAGCAAAACCATAATTGAACATGTACTGGAATATTTCTCAGCCTGCTCTTTCAGAGCCAGATCACATTAAGAGTATGTTTATCTGATCTGGCTTACTGAAAGACAGAGTAAATGATCAATTTAACACAATACAAAGAATGATACAGATTTACAAGTTAGCTGCCCACATCCCATGGCAAATAGAAAGAAGCTACCCTTTAATCAAAGGGGTAAGCTACCTTGAATTTACAGTAGGTTAAGTGTATTCACACCAGCCATTACCCTGGAGTAGGTGTCCTGTAAATCTGCTAGCTTGCTTTGTAGTTATTTGCTCCTTTATCCATTTCAAAGTTACCCAGTGAGCCAGCATTTTGGCTTGGTTAACAGTAGTGGCATTTGTCCAAGAAGGAAGGGTAGACCACTATCCTTCTTCCCCATGCCACACTATGTTAAATACACAGAGCTATGCAAATGCAAAAAGCATCAGTACAAAGGCTGGAAGAATCACAAGACACAGCAGATAGGAAACTTAATGTTCACATGCAATACAGTTCAGCAGAGAAATTCTTTCACAATCCTATATTCTGTCATAAAATCCACGGTGGTGGAGATTATGGATGACCTACCTTCCAGCTGAATCAACTCCAGCATTAGGAATTATTTCTGAATACAACAGACTAATCCAACTCTTTTTTTGTTCTAGGACTTGTTGTTTGGGTTTAGACACTTTTTAGTATAGAGACGAGAAAAACCTGAGACACAGACAACGTGACCTGTTTGTGTATCATAAACAGACAAATGGATAATCAAGCTGCAAAAAAATATGTGTCACACACTTTACACCTACAGCTCCATGTACTTTTTTGCTGCAGCAATGGTGTCACTAGCCGATTGCTAGTTTGTCACTAACTGTGAAAATGTTTTTGACCAGAGCTGTGAGGAATGCATTTAGACGGCAACAAGACAGCCCTTGGAGTAATGAACAAGAAACATGTGAGTTCAGGAGATGGTTTCTGATTCCACCCCTCTCTTCTAGTCACTGCATCCTGAGCAGCTCAAAACATCTCTCTTCGTAATCACATTATTTGGAAGGAGATTAACTCTTTCCGTATTTTCTTCACAAAAGGAGCAGTAAGAAGTCCATTAATGTACCACATAAGATGGAAAGCCATCTAAAAGGCTTCTACTTATTTTAGCAGTTTTGACTAAAAAATAATTAGCAGAATCACTTTGTCAATTAGGTTGAAAAGATCTGAGAATATTTTGGAAATAGAGTTTCAGAAGCCCATCTCTGACATTCACATTAAAATGGTGGCCTGACTACTAGCAATACATTGTCTGCAAGTGTCTAAACAGAGTTTTGATGGGTATCAAGCAGTAGCAGCATCTTCAACATGTTATGTTTGCTGTATTTAGTACTTTTTAATTGAATTCTCTCTCCCTATAAAGCGACTTCTAGTACTTAGCATGACTACTCATACACACAGCATTTCTAAATGGAATTACATATTGTTGCTTTCTCTCCACCATAATATTATCTTACCATTTTCAGTATCAGCACCACAGGTTTAATGTAGGTCATGGACAACAAGCAGCAGGCCTACTTTTACCGCTTGCTTCAAACAATGTATTGTTTCATATTCATACATTCTTAAAACGTTTTCTTCACTTAGCTATACTAAGTACCAGTCTAAAATTTAAGTTTACATTGAAAAAAGTTATCAATGACTTGACCAAAACCCACCAAAAATCCCTTTTACTGCCACAGGAAACCATTTTCTCCTGAATTAGTGTTAATGGATATTTATATTAGAGGACTCCATATTTCAGAAACCAGTTATTTAATGCTCAATATTCTTTTCAGCAGATGAAGAGGTAGGTATATTGCCACACAAGAAAAAAAAACAAAACAAACAAACCTGTAACAGACACTCAATTAAATCAAATAATGTCTGAAAAGTCAAACACTGTTCTGACAGCACATAAACATGATGTATCTGAAGACACTCTCCAATGAGGACAAGAAAAGTTGCGCATTCTGATTAGATAATACATCATAATTTGAAATTTAATAATTTTCTGGAAAGAAAACACAAGTGTCCAAATGCTACTTCCTTCCCACCTCCCTCCCCCAAAGAAATGTGGGTGCCAACAAAACTGCCTGTATCAATGGTAGTATTAACTTCTGGACTGCTAAATATGGAATCAACTGCCATTCTTCCTTACATTCACCAACACCAGCAGTCTACAAGTTTACACAGAGACCATATGCATGATAATTACATAATTACAATAGAAATTCAACTTTAGTGTTGTTCTTAAAACAATCTTCATAAATAACGAAAATATCTGTGTTCTAGCTCTTCAGTAACCTAAGGTTAATTGGTACAGATAGTGGTTTTTTCTTCCTTTTATAAACCAAACTGGAGGTTCCTCACTGCCAACAATGGTTAAGGCCTGGATCAAGTTATTCTCCTTTTGCTTTTCCCTTTTTCTGCTTTTTTCCATTTTCCACCACTGCATTATTTTCTTGTTTGCTTAATCCATTTGCAACAGCACCATTTGCTATTTTGCCATTCTTCATGGGTTCCTTGGGCAGCTTATATGTCCGATAATAAAAGTTACCAAACAGGAAAATGAAGGTGACAGCATAGAAAATTACACCCCAGTGCATCCATTTAGGGAAAGGACAATCAATATAAATAGACAAGGCTGTGTGGCCAATAGTCACATGGAACTGCACCTGAAAGACAAAAAATACAGAATCAAAAAGGTCTGGATATATTCTGTAGGTCTGACTGCACCAGTGTATATCAGTGCATAAAGTTATGAAAACTGCTAAACTGGGAGGGGGTTAGGAAGCCGTATTTGGCTGCTACATCACACATATGCATGACCAGGGACATCAAATTTATTGCAATACCTGGCACCAGCTTTCAGAAATAGCAAAAAGAGAAGACATTAAGAGATCTGGATTTTCTCTATGTTTTGAGCAGGTTTCTGCAATTCAGTTGCAACCAACCAACCAGTAAAGTAGTATTAGACTTTACTCACACAACTCCTATCTATGCTGTGTGGTTCTGGGAAATGAAATAAATACTTCCATCTCCAGGAAGTGTTCTAGCTTGAGCTGTGAGTATCAGGCAGCTAAGAACTTTTGGAAGGAGCAGCATCTGTTCCAATACTCTGCAAATGCAAATCTACTCAGAGACAATACCTTCTGACATAAAGGGAGAAATTTTACTTACCAATTGTAATATGGTCAAGTATCGTTTCCACCACAGGTATTTCTGAAATTTAGGGCCACAGGCAGCTAATCCATAATACATGTACATTATGACATGAATAAATGCATTCATCTGAGCTCCAAAAAAAGCTGTCCAGGAACAGAAGGGAAAATTGCCATGTAATTAAAAAAAAAAAAAACAACAAAAAAACAAACAAAAAAAACCCAACAAAAAGAGAGAAGTCTTTTCTAAGATTATTCATGTGATAGTAAAAATTATAAAGCATAGGACATGCTGGGATTCCATCCATTAAATGTTCAGTAGTATAGCATAGACCTGACTGCTAACATGTGCTGACACAAATAGCTGTTCACACAAGTAGTATGTCACATCTTTCATGGAAAAGCTTATGCAAAAGCTTTTCATAAAATCTTTGTTGAACAGACATAAATCACATGGATTACACATTAGTTATTGTAGCATAACTGCAATTGTTTTGCTAAAGGATTATTAAAAGCTATATTTAACAATGTAAAGTATAAACTATTAGGTTCTGAGCTTAAATCTTCTAAACTGTATTTGAACACACAAGGTCCCCTTCTCAGCAAGAAGTCAAGAAACTCATGTGGAAGTCTGATTAAATAGGCCAAAAAGAAAAGATACAAAGCAAAATTTCACTTATGGTTATGTTTAAATTGCTCATCTTTGGTTTACTTGTGCCTTAAAATATTCAGCATTCTTAAATATATAAACCTAGAGTATAACTTTTGCCAGAATAATCCATGCTGGACATGAAGACAACAGTTCTTATTTGCATGAAAATCCCTTTGCTTTGTCAAGATTAGGAGCCATTTAACAGAAACAAATTATACCTTGTTAAGGTACTCTTACAGTGCCAGAAAGGCTCAAAAAAGCTCTAATGTATAAGATTAGGCCAATACAGGCAATAGCTGCTGACATCAAACAGCTCAGATGTCCATGTGGTCTAGACCCAGTTAGTTATAATAGGGTCTAGCTTATAATAGATCTGTCCATGTAAGCAATGTGCTATCAACTAGAAAACAGAAGAACATAGATCTAGTCACGTTTATGCAGTAGTGCTACATAAATGAAGAAGACCAACTGTTGCTTCTCCTTTTGCAGGGGCTAGAAACTAAAAGACAGTGCAGGAACACCAAAACTTGAAATAAATTTGGAAATAGTTGCAACTGTTATATTGAAAATTGCTGATACTTAGCATGAAAAGACTGAAAAGGCAACAAGGAAGAGAGCATTTTGTGATATCCAGGGGATTTCTAAGACAACAAGTATGCATTCAGTCTCCAATAAATGTATTTTATGGGTGCAGTAGCCAATAAAGATCATTAAATGTCTGGCTGAGTATCTGCATCCTGCAGATTACTTGGGAGAAATTCAAGGATAGTCACAGATACTCATTTTACAAGATATCTATAGTAAATGAGAGCATAAACCCCCCATGCATTAAGTATTAGTGTGGTTTGACAAAAAAAAACCCAACAAAATATTAGTTTGGTGTGCTGTTTTCTATATGTTATTTTCAGTGTCTTAAGCCTACTAAGTGCATTACAAACAAAACAGGGTACTTTCCCTGAACTCTCAGTTCTGTAGAGCTTCTAATTTGCAAGAGACAAGACAAAACAACAGGTACAGACATACAATGAATGCAAGGGAGGATGTAGCAAGTACAATGAAATAAAATTCTTTGACAGGGGCTTTAGCAAGAAAAAAAAAAAAAAGGCTGATAATGAATTATAGACGTGTCATTACAAACAGGTTTCAAAAGTTAATTGACAGATTTACTGGCTCAGCTTCAAGGGAAGGTTTCAGAATTTTATACATGCTTTTTTATAAAAAAAAAAAAAGCAAACCCCAAACTCAGATACAATGCCAAAATAATGTCTCCATTAACTTTATTACATTTGTACACAGATTGTGGCCTGTAATTAGATTTTGCAGTTCTCTGTATCTGCAAAAATTAAAGTTAGGCAAGGCACGTTCATCTTTCTATTTCATATAGAACATGGATAATTTTGAAGACAGAACTTCAGGCCCGCAATTGATGTCCATGAGGAAAAAAAACAGTTTTGCAATTCATTAGATTACTGCCCTGTTATCTTTTCCTCCCCCACATTTCCCACAGAGGGAAAACTGTACACATTAAAGATACCGCGCTGCTTCAGTGCTATTTAAACAGTCTTGTATATTATGTGTTAAGATTATGAAATTTTTCTCCCCCGTCTCTCCCAAACAATAACAACTCTCTCTTGTGTCCAGTCAAAAGGGTATGGGAGGAAGGTAACTCACCTTGTCCACCTGCAACCCACTTAATACCAATCCACCACAAGGTGAACATGGTGAAATGGTGATAGACATGAAGGAAACTAATTTGGTTAAATTTCTTCCTCAGGATGAAGAATACTGTATCCAAATATTCAATTCCTTTAGAGACATAATACCACCATAAAGCAGCAGCTATCTGCAATGAAAAAAGACAACACAGAAGTTTCAGTGATTCCAAGCTGAATGGAATAAAGTTTTCTCTACCTATCTATTGCAAGAGAAGGATACATCTTCCTTCCCCAAATCCTGGTAAATGTTGAGGTGGAGTCATCAAACACCTAATGGTATGAGAACAAAAACTATACTCCATTCATCTATTCTGGACATGGAAGTATTATTCTGAGTCTACTGCTCACAAATCACAACTGTAAAAAGAACTAACATAATTAAAAGCTTTGTCATCTCTTTTACCAGTTCATGAGTTAAACATAAGGCGTTTGCGTCCTCATTCTCTATCCTAAGCTTTGCGGGAGAAGACTACCACAGGGCTTCCCATGCTAATGAGGCAATGGCACTGTGATATGGTCAGACCAACACGGCAGAAACATGATGATAAAATGAAGTTGCAAAAGTTGAAACCTTATACACAATTCTTTCAGTACCACAAGTATATGGGTGGGATGATACCAAATCACTCTTACAAGCTAGGTGCAGCACTGATTTCACGTCCCTTAGAGCAATATTCTCCTCAGCTTCTCTGGTCTGCTCAGTAAATCCCTCTGGAAAGCATCATTCTCCAAGTGGCTCTGTGCCATTCAGGGAATAGATGAAATGAGACCACGGGAGCCACACAAGCTGCAGAGATATAACCCATCTCCCCAACGTGCAGTGCTACACACCCAGAATTCCTCTTTTAATCCATGAATCACAGGGAATCTTGCCCAAGATGCAACATAAACATGGCTTCCTGCTAAAATCAGGATAGTGTTGTACCAGGTAAAGCCCAGAAGCTCTGCATAGCAATTTGCAAATACTATGATATGGGGGTATGGTGGTGGTGGGGACACCCTTCCAAGTCCCAAAGCATAGCAACAAGTCTAGTTCCTGGCATTGTAAGTCATCTAGCTTGTTATGCAAGGGTGGGACCAGAACATATCCCAGATGGTGACTCACAGAGAATGTAAAAAAAAAAAAAAAAAAAAAAAAATTTGGAAATGGCATCACCAGCAAGGAGAGGAGGCAATGTCACAACACACCTATTTGTAAGAAGTTCACCTGGTCTTTCAGGACTCATCTGACAGCAAATTACCTTACCTTAACATGGTGTGAAATAACCCCACCACCCCAAGTCCCCAGGGGAGACAGAAGGGAAAAAGTTAAGACAGCAATAGCTTCCCTCACCAAATACACACATACCACTAGGCAAGAGAGAAAGGAGAATCAGAATGAGCAGTACAGAGTTACGCTACAGCCTCACATTTTTTCCTCCATCTCTCCAAACTATCAGGAAAGGAATGCATCTCTCCTCAGAGTAAGTTTGTCACAGCCATAATTGGACTGCTGAGCATTTCAGGAGAGATTACAGCAGAAGCCAAAAAGCAGCACAGGAACAGAAATGTGCTGCAGATCTGCATTGCAGACTCTGCAGTTTCCCAAAGGGACTGCACAGCTTTCTGTTGCCAAACTGCAGGCTTCTATGTATCCACTAATGAATACCCTTCTCATTCTCTGGACATGATTTAGCCTGCTCAGGTCTCAGGAAAAGGAGGCAGATTTTGTTGTTTTTTTGGTGTTTTTTTTGTTTGTTTGTTTTTTTTTTTTTATATATAAAAAGATTATAATATCTGTCAAAATTGGAGAAAGGCTTAATGAGAGAAAAATGACTCCCACAGATCTTGGAGTTCCCAAACACACAGGCAAGCTGCAAGGACTATATATAAATAAATAAATAAATAAATATATATATATATATATATATATCTATATATATATATATCTATATCTATCTCAATATCCAGTGCAGTTCTGCCTCTGGGACAGGTAGGCAGTTGTTTAATGACACCCACATCAAGGCTTTGTCTCACATCCATGGATTAGCATAACAGTCCAGCATCTTTTATAGATCTTTGCTAAAGCTGCATCTCCTAAATAAAGATAAGCATCTTTTAATCTCATGAGTTACAATAAACACTTATAAAATGACAAGCCAGCACAATACTCAAGCTCTTTGGAGGTCCTTCCTTCCGAGAAACTTTTAAAGAATCAATAGGTCAGTCACAAGCAAACTGCCATAAAATCTTTTATAAAGCCAATGTGCATTTTGTTAAAGAAACAGTGGAACAGTAAGCCAAATAGCCAAGAAGGAAATAGTCAATTTACTGTATGACACAGAGCAAAATTTAAGTGAAGAAAAATCAAAAAAAACCCCCTTATGTTTTATGCTCAAGATGCCACACGTTCACCATACGCTCCTAGACAAGCCATTTAACATACCTCATTTTTCTTCTTTTGAATTCCACCTGTCTTTCACAGAAAGCAATTACAGCCCATGTATCAAAATCAGCTGAACTTTTGATCAAAATGCTTCCCATCACTTAAGAACAAAAATAGCCTCCATTTCTTTGCAGGATTACGCTTGCTTGTTTTTGTGTTCCTGTAGATTTTTTTGCCTGACAGCTCTTTTGGCCTCTTCATATCATAAAATTCTACTGCCATTTATTCTCAAACCTGATAGGTTTCATGTACTGATGATCTGTTTCAGTGCTCCCAATGACTTATGCAGATGTTTTGATCATTAGCTTATAGATGTAGAAAGAAGTAGAAAATACACAGATATGTAAGCTATGTCTCAGATATCTATGACTACTATTAAACTTCCACAAAGCAGCAGAAGTTAAGACATAACCTGTAGCCTTTCTTTGGACACAGCATGAAAGGAAGATTGAGCTTAGAAGAAAATATGCATTAAAAAGGCATACTCCTGAAATGAGTAATACTAGTCACAACCATACCTTTTCTGGCAATTTTCATATGCACCAAACTAAGTCTGTTAAAACAGCAGATGGCACAGAAAGATTACATTACAGCCTAGGATTAAAGGGGTCAACAAGAGGTCCAATCCTATCACCTCTGCCTCCAGCAAGGCTTTTGAATAGAGGGCTGTTTTAACATGGGACTCCATTCCTGCACCCTCCTCCCTCATGTCAGGTTGGGGACAGTTATCTATTAAGGGGTTTGAAGGGACAAGTACTTCTTAGAAGGTAACAGTAACATGAAAAATTAAAGTGGCTTTTAAAGAGAATTCTTTTCCCAGCTTCAGTTACAGAACCATAGTTTACAGGACCATGAAGTCTGTTTGTTACATTAAACTTCTGTGAAAAGGGAATTCGGAGTAAATTATTATTATATTTATTTCATAATAGGAAGCTACTCAAGCTCCAGACATAAATGCAAACAACACAGATTATGATTACAATACAGAAGACAGCCAAAGCTCAGCTTTATGATTACAAATAGCACACTTAAAACTAAGAACTAATTTACACAGCTCCAGATTCCTAATTCTCAGATCTTCAGAAATGCTAATAAAATAGATGAACCTTGACCTGAAAAATAAGGACAAACAAATGTAAGCAGAGGGGGAAGGTGACTACTCACAGACACTAACATGTCTTAAGTTAGACAGCGTTAGGAAATTGTTCACTCCAAATACTGGAGCTTCCAAAGGAGTACTACAAAGCATGGAGTTAACACCTCAGACCTTTGCATTTACTATTTTGACTCCTAAGCTATAACAAAAAATGTTCTTCCAAGGAAGCTGCAGCTCCTTCAAAATCCTTTCTTGGGGATTTCTTTAACCTTTTCTTTCTTGTCTACTATAAACACATTTTATATTTTTATATAACCAATTACAAAACACACTCAACTTCCTGCCAGCAGTCAGTAAGGTGGCCACCTACTACACACAGAAATCCTTTAGAAACGAGTTTATTTCTGCAATTGTGGAATCTAATTTCCATCCCTGCTTGGTCCAGTCATCCATTGCCTCTTGTAGAACAACCACCAGGGCTGACTGGATGAGATTAACAGGTGTGGGTAGGTTTGAAACAGTAAGGAGGAAGACAAGCTTCTTCATACTATGTATAAACTACCTACAGAATTAATTGTCATAAAAGCCAGAAGCTTGGTAAAGCTGAAGAAAACATACAAATTCATGGAAGAATATTCCCTTAGAAACTGGCAAAACAAAGAGGCTAGGCCTCACTTAAGAGGTCTGTGAGCTACAGACTGCTAGTGTTGTGAGACTATACAGAAGTGCTACCACATGCCTTTACACTGTTCCCTTGAAATCACCATTGGCTTACTGTCTTGACACACGATGTGAGCCAGAGAGGAGAGGAAAGTTATTCTCTAGCACCCAGGATAGCCACACCTTTTTTGGGGACTGTTTACCAGCAATATGTACTCCCTCAAGGACAAAGGATGGTTTCTTGACCCCTCATTTGGAGCAAGAGCTTTGGTCAAAAGCAGCCACTTACATGGCAACATCATAGTGGCACGTTCCCAACAAGATAGAAACAGAGGTCATACCAGTGCTTCTATGTTGCCGTTTAGACAATCATCTGCAATTAGCGTCACATTTCTCAATATTTGTTCCAGCTTTCTAAGCCCCACAATAGCCATATATGAAATTGTTGCTTTCCAGAGCATGTTCCATAATGCTTTCTGGGCTCAGTGCTGTTTCCATTTGAGTTAGTCCCAGTCTCCTTTAGCTGACTTATACAGGACTGACTTACTCATTCTCTTACAAGTAAAGTTAGTGCATTTGTGATTAATTCTATTACTGTAGTGCAGCATTCCTCTTCAGAGAAAACCCAGTGCCAACAGATATTGGATATTTAGTATCTAGATCTATTAAAAGGGTGTGAGAGATGTGCTATAAGGTTTATCAATTCTAAACTCAAAATTGCAAAGAAGCTCACATTTACTTACATTTTAAAACTGCTTTTGCAGGTTTATACTAGGAAAGATGACGGTGAAAGGCATCTTCATGAGGTTTGGGGTTATTTTTGTCCTGCAATGTCAAAAACCAAAACTATACCTTCTAAAAGCAGAGGATGATCCACTGTAAGGCAGGCCAGAAACGTATCCCAGACTCTTTAGTTAGACAAAGTACACTTATGGACAGCAGAGTTTTCTGCTTTTGACTTATTTACCTAAATTGAGAATTCATTCAAAAGAACTACTGGATAATGATCAAGATAAGGATCTTGACTGGTAACATAATATACAGGTGTTGCAACAACTAGAGAGAAGTTTTTCAGTCTTCTCAGCTTCATCAACTCTCTCCGTTGCAAACTGAATGTTACAACTTAAAACTTTAGAATTTAGGCAAATTCATAACTTTGCAAAAAAAAAAAACAAAAAACCAAAAATCAGGAAACCCAAAGAGTAGATATTGCTAGAGTAGCCTTTCTTTTCTGGACATATTATTTAATAAATACATTGTGCACATGATTTTGCCTTTATTTCATTTCATTTGGCATAATGAACTAAACAGAAGATAATTCTTTTAAGCAGGTCTGATCCCTCCATAGCTTCCCACAAACACGTGCACCTAAAAGTGAGGCTATGAAACAGAATTTTTGTGTACTAAAAGTCATTACCTCTTGTACTTAGCTAATATAAAAATTCCTTCAATATATGCCATATCAGTCCTCAATGTCATCCAGCTGAGTACAAGGGTACCCTATTTTGCTTAGCTATCAGAAAAAATCCTGTCAAGCATTTGTTATACTTGTCTGGATTTTGTTTTTAAACAAATTTTTTAACAGAAGTATTTCAGCAACTGAAATAGCGAGTGCACAGTACTGTCAAAGGTGAAAGATGGGTAACTGCCATAAAGCCAATAAAAATCTACACAGAGCTGTTCTACAATATTAGCGATTATACATAAGGTATAAGAATCAGAACTGTCCTTCTCACTACCACCCCTGCCATGTGCACAAGATTGTAAGTAATACTACCCACGAACAGCCATCTTGTAGACAGACATTTTTTAAAATGTGTTATTAAATATTAAATGTATTTATATTATAACACTCTTTCATTACATTTTCAGGAACATGTTCTAATCTGTAGGCGAAACTTGCAAGAACAGCCAAGAGATTCTCAAGTGTCAGCTTTGCCAGAAGATAAGACTTAGCACATGAGCTAATCAACACTGTTATGGAAACTAACAAGCATCTGCACTTTGATTTTAATTTGAATACTTTCCAAAAACCACATATTTGAAATGTAAGTTTCTACAATGAAATGTACCAATAGTACATTTGCCAGAAGCCAGCAAGACCTCATGAAGCCAAACATGGGTAAAGGAGACAAAAAGCTGCCTCACCAGTATGAGTGAAGTGCAACCACAGTATATGCTGACAAATATTACTTGCTTTGATCTAGCTAGAACACTACACCTTTACTGTGGTTATCCTGGTATCATAAACTTCAGCAATGTCTAGAAACCAAAGTATGTATACAAAGTTTATCCTGGATCATACAACCACAAATGAAGCCAAGGATGGTATCTTTAAGACTACCTGTAATTGTAGCAGTCAGATGGAAGTTAATGCAAATACACTGATACACTTTGATTAAACTTGCTAAGTGCAACGTAGTCAAACCTGAAGTAGTCTGTGAGAACATAACGGATACAGTCATGGCTGACAGCAGAACTTTGGAAACACTATTTTCAGATAAGACTTAAACCATCATGTAGTGCTATATATTACACGCATTCATATACAAATACAAAAAAGAAATACTCACCCTAACTTCATAAACATTATCTGAATAATCCACAGTCTGGCAGACATAGCTGTACCCTCGAGCTCTTGATGACAAAAACAGCTGAAAATATTAAAGTCATACATGAGGGGAAAGATGATACATAAAACATGTTCATAACAACTATCAGCAAATCTCTTGCTACATGAAACTTACCTGAACAGAAATATTTTTTAAAATCCTTATCAGTCCTGAGAATACTACTGAAGAAAGCCAGTATTTAATTCTAACAACCTTTTTTCCCTTGTAAATTAAAAAAATAGTCATTTTCCCCTGCATGTTTCATCCCAGACACTTAGAGCCCTGTACACATTAGTAAGAATTCCAGTATGACTTTAAGCTATTCAAAGATGAGTGTTCCCTCTGACAGCTCTAGCTTCAGAAACAAAAAATAACTAATTGCTTCTACTATGAATGACAGAAACGCTATTCCTACAATGAATTTGAGAGACGGGGCTTAGATAAAGTGGGTCTACTATTCTTAAAACAGTATACCAATCAAAAAATCCAGAACAGCCAATGCTGAGCACCCATAAAACATATTGAGAGAAACAGAATGAAGAAAAGTTCCCCATTTTGTGCCAACAGAAATGGCCAAAAGTACATGAAGTGTTCCTGTAGGGCCAATTCAAAATAAGGCACATTACAATAACTTGAACAGAAGATAAACTTGACATTTGAGCAAGTTCCCATTGGAAAGAAGAACACTTGCCTAGAGCTGTACATGGTTCAAGTAATACTTCTAACCTTGACATTCATAAATGTTATGATCCAAAATTGTTTAAAAACAGGTAATCCCACCCTGTTAAGCATCAAACAAGACAGTAGTGGAGCAGACATAAATTGTGAGCTCAAAAGTAAAGAAGGGTAATACAAAAAGATAGCCAAAATAAACATGGGTAGGCACTGACTATTCTTACCGCTAACCTGACTTCCACCTTATTTAGAGTCAACTCGAATTTACTGCAGTATCTCATCTTGCACACAGCACTAGGAGTGCAGTCAGATGCAGAGACAAGTGTTATCCAGATAAAACCAACTCACAAAACCTTGTAAAACTCTAGACTTACATGCTGCACGTGTCTGTTAAAGTAGGGAAGTGAAAGAACCGTACACAGAAATGATCCTAAGAAAGAAATCGAACTACTTCTGCATCATTCAAGTCCATTTACAAACTGCTGTAACACCACTACTCTCCAGCATGGTCCTACACAGGTACAAGCACATTTGATAATATCAAAGAGCAGGAAACAGTTTAGTCTGCACTATTAACAGAAACTAACTGCTACTGTGACCTAATGGGTAATTTGACCAAGGTTCACTTGGCAAAAGGCAGTAAATTGACTTCATCAGACTACCTCAAAGTAGAATAAGAAATTCAAGATTTTGTGGCAAAATAGGGGCTAGGCATCTGGGAATTCTGAATGTTCTAAGCAAAATTTGCTCCTAATTTGTACCTGAATCTGAGTCCAACATATGGCAGTCTTGGACTAGACAACCTAGCACTGCTTTATGGACTTATATTTTTTTAACATAAGTATCACAGATGAACAATACAGCTTGCCATCAGGGTGATTATTAAAGTAACATTTAAAGGCATTTCATATTCAAATTCTGTCCTCAGCAATACCTGGAAGCTTTATAGTCATTCACAAAACACAAACTGTGTATCATTTTACTCATAACAATTACATTACTCATGTGAATTACAACAGTGGCACACTAGTACTGTAAACCCCACGTAGACTGAAGCAGAAGTTGCCTGGTTAAAGGGAGCAAATGAAACTTGAACACCTTCCCCCTATCAGTCTCTAAGATCAAGAAAAGACACATAGCAGGAAACTAGAACCTCAGCCTGTGTCTGAAATGATAAGCTTTCAGCCTACCAGCAGCAAATGCATCCTTTCAGTCCCATTCGTTTTTATGTTGATTCAGTGATTTGGAAATGCCATACAAACACATATGTTATAGTATAAGGAACACAGGCTTGAAAATTAATTGACCACAAGTCTGGTATAATTCAGTTTATAGACAAAAGAAACCAATTTAAAAGAATAAGGAAAAAAAAAACCAAACAACCAGACATGGCAAAACCACCGCAGAATTCATTTCAGAGGATTTTCAGTTTTAATCTGTCAAGATGATTGAATTTCATCCATTCACACAACTATCCTTGGATGTCAAGTACTAAATTCTGTTGTACCTGTAGTATTTTATTACTCAGTTGAATAGTGCAAGGAAACAATTTAGACAAAATGATGACAGAAGTGCGATGGCTAAAATTTTACCATGTCTTAAAAAATGATTTTATTACAATGCTCTGGGGAGGGGTCAATATGCAGATCATCATCAGCTATGCCATGCTTTCCTGGAAAAATTACAGAACAGACCAGCCAGAAAAAGAATCCTGCAAAATTGCAATGTTGCAATTTTAACTGCTCTGTTCATTTACTTCTTTCTGGATATGTATTTTGCAAATTTATGATTCAAGGTCTTCCAGGAAGAAGACTCTCAATCCAGATGAGCAAAATCACAGCAGCATAAAGTACTCCTTAACATCAGCTATATTCTGGACAGCTATCCTTGAATAATGATTAGCAAACTGTTAAGTAATCCCACTTAGCTACTGATAAAGAGCTGATCCACTGCATTGTTACTAGTCATTTCCTCTGTACAGAAAATCTAACAAAGGAGAAATGCAGCAACACTGAAATTTATTTAAATTAACATTTTCAGAACATTGCAAACAAAGTATTAGGAGACTGTATCATTTTTATTTAAAGATACAGTTCATTTTTATTCAAAAGATAATCTACAGACAAGACAGTTTTCCTCACTACAGACAATGGACATATGAATTTCTAAAAACAATAAATACAGGGAAGGCATCAAACAGCCCAATTTATAACAAATACATTGACACCCCTTCAGATTATTAAAAAGAAAAAAAATCTGTTACAAGTGTTAAATCTGTACGGATTTTAGTTAATCTGTCCAGTATTTACACTAATATAAATCTAAGAACAACGAGGAGTGGAATAGCTAGTACACATATTCTCTCTATAGACTCATTTTAGTGCACTTAAACAGAATGTACCCAGCTACAGAAATACTCACATCAAAGCCAAACTCAGCTTTAAAAGTCTGTGCAAAACATTCACCCTCAATAGACATCATGAATATGTAAGATTATTTTCATTTTGACACCCTCAGACTTAAACAGGAATTCCCTCCTGAGAGAGGGCATACACACCTCTTTGAAAATGAAGAAGTTGAGTAGAACCATTCCAAAGTTGTAAACAACCAACAGGAAACGTAACTGGAAGGGTTCTCTTGTCTTCATCCATTTGGGGCCCAGCCAGACAGTGAGGAGATAAATAGTGCTTATAGTCAGTGTTGGAAATGGAGACTGCATCAAGGGCCAATCATCAACACGTTTGTCTGGGGGGGGTGAAGCAAACAGAAGGAGTCAAGGTCTAGACAAAAATATATTTTATCATAATTTTCAGCATTGCATTTGTTAAGTATTATTATCTCCTGGAATAGCTGCATCAGATAGTAGAAACACAATACACTCATTCTTTCCAGGAAGGTTAAAGAAAATAGCTTTAAAACCCCCACTATATCACATTAACTCACACAGAGATTCATTATGTCATGCAAGTTCTATTGTACAGTTCTACAATCCAAAACAATAAAGCAAACAGAATCACATGAGCCCAAACCCAACCCACTAATCCCCCCCAAACCAATTTTGCTTATGATGAACAGTGACTGCAGTGGCAACGTAACCAAATATTCAGCACCACTGCAAGTGAAAAGATACACAAAACTGGCAAAATACTGAAAAAATTAACAGGTTTTATTAGTTTAAAATTAGGCACTAGGAAGCCTTCTATTATTTTTTTAATACAGGTTGTATGATGTTAACCAAGTACCTTTGCTATTTGATGTAGATCAGTCTCATATGTTTCAGACAGAATACTAACGTTAACTGGAAAACAACTAAATAAAAGAGTTTAAAGGGATGGTTCTAGTTAGAGTAATCTCTGCTGCTATACAGGAGACAAAGGTTTTATTTACAGTCTCTTTCAGTCACTCATGGAATCCAGAGTTACACATATTCTAGAGCCCAGAATATGCTAAATTCTGGATCTGTATCAAAAAAGCACCCTTAGCATGATGAACCAGTGACATCTAGGTTTAGAAGATGGCTTTGTTACGGAGGAGGGAAGGGAGAGACTACTGTGACACCTCCTTACTCAGCGTTTCCTTCCCCCCACCTCACCATATGAAGGTTAATCTCTAGTTATAGCAAGAAATAAAAGGTAACTATTCCATAACTACCAATACTTCAGATACTGCACAGCTCTACAGTACTAACTGGATTACTTTCCAGATGCTTAGGCCAGCTGAAGTTCAGATGGAAATCACGCCACAGGGTTCCTTGGGAAGTTCAGACATCTAAACACACCTGTCTTCAGTCATTTGTGAGCAAGCTCATAAATAGCAATGTAGTTGCCCACAGACTTACTTAGAGGACAAGTTTCTTTTGGAGAACTGTTTTTCTTCATGGTAACCCAAAGACAGTGAAAAGAACCTATACCACATATTAATTCCTGATCCCAGGCATACTAACGGGTAAGTTAGAAAACCCTTCTTAGCTACAAAATGAGGAACTCTGATGCAGTGAAAAAAGCACAGAACAGCACTGCCATTACTCCTCCACTTTTCTCTCGTTTCCTTGGTTGTCCTTAAAATCATAAATTAGAACCTCATTTTAGGAGCAGGTTTCATGAGACCCTCTATTTCTAATGAACACCACATATTGTTATCTACAGAAAGACAGTGTGCATTGCACCTGTCTCTTCTTTCTTCCAGTTGATTTAATAATACTTGATCTCACGTTGCAACTAAGATTCTAGGAGGCCTAAACAGTAGTGGAAAAGAAGAGAAAACAGCCTAGCTGCTTCCATTATGGCTGTTAATGTCAGAAGAGCGAAGTCATCCTAGTACACAGAAACCTCCAGCAAGGCTGATGCTACCAGAGTGACAGGAGTCAGCCTTGCGACCACAGCCACCGATAGAAGCCAAGGGCAAGGTAGGGCAAGGAGTACAGGGAGGAGTGGCAAAAAATTGCCTGTGTAGAAACACAGGCAGCAAAACAGAACTGAAGACAGTGAGAGAAGTCAGTCAGTTACCTCTTACTTTTCAGCAAGTTCCTGGAACAGACGCTTCTATTAAAATATAATGTACTTTCTGTAAAACATGAAAACAATTGCTTTATAGTACAGTTTAGTGTCTTGGGATGTAAAGGAACATTTGGATGTAAAGCCCCATTTCCAGACTTCACTGAAGGTTACCTATTGAAGCTGAAATCATAACACTGCGTTGCAATTATTACAGTACTATCTCCCTTACACTTTAGTTCCTGCTCGGTTTTAGCAATTGCTCTACCAATCTGAATTTAAAAGTAAAAGATAACATCATTTAAAAGACAAAAGAAATGGAAAACCTCAACATCCACCTGATAATGGCAATGGGCAAAGACTCATCTCCACCAAGCAAGAAGAAAGGTGTCACTTCTTAATTAAGAGACAACTCTGGGAATAGCTAATGTGTGACATGCTTTAACCAAATCCACAGCTCACTTCAGACACTGTAGCATGCAACAAGTTAAGCGCAGGTGAGGCAAGAGGACTGGTTGCTTTGCCAGCCTTCTTGCACTAAGCAATATAAAGAAGCAAGAACATGCTAGAGAATCTCTCTTCTATTTTCTAACCCAGCATTTCATGGGATGCTGAATGCTAAAGTGACAATATGAAAAGCGTGAAAAAGGAAGAAGATTTTAATTTTACCCAGAAGCTGAATGTAACCTACTGCTGAAAATAAGAAATCATGACCTATCCCAGATTTCTTCTGGTGACAGGAGACAAAGATTTCTAGAGGGAAAACAAGAATTCACTAGAGGTGAAAGACAGAGGGACAACTTCTATGAAAGTCCAGCTGCAAGTGGGCTTTGCCCCACACTTCATCAGTGCTGTAAACAATTCTTTCACCTACTTTCCATAAATACTACAAATTGAAGAACTTAACTGGAGAAAACCAAGAGATCCATTTAATTAACTCTGACAGCAACATAAGAGCACCTGGGCAGCTGGTATTACACTTCCATACCTGTACCATGGTTTCAGCCTGTTACTTTTCATTTGCACAGTTTTGGACAGTGGGACACCACATCTCAGAGACAAGTCTTAAAGTATTTGCAAGAAAAGCATAGCTTACTGATACAGACTGCATAACACACAGCCCAGGGATTCTATTGGATTGGGATTTTGGGGGCATGACCTCTCCTAGAACAATCAGTTACGCTTTGAACACAAAATACCTGTATGAGAGAGAACACAGTAGGCAATTCAGTTCTGGAGTATATCCTGGCCAAAACAGAAGCATATCAATAGTCAAAAAGTTTATTCTAATTCCTGCTGTGCTAACTAAAAACACCACCTTGCATTTATTTTAAGGGCATTTAGGAGACTCTGCACATGATTATTTTTTACTAATACTGTGGCATCAGAAAGCATGCTACTATTCATCCCAGAATTTGTGAGATTTAGAAACCTGTTCATCACAAGATCTTGCCTGGATAATGCAAAGTAACCTGTTCAGTTTTAAACCAGCTCCATGCACCATTCCTGTTGCACAGAAGATATTACAAAACCAATTTCATTTCAGTTTATCAGGCAAGCCTGCTTGTCTGTGTTCTACACAGAAAACAGTTACATGCAGACTGACCCTTGTTCTGAACTTCTTTTCAGATACCCTCTTCCAAACCAAGATAAATTGACTCTCTTAAGTCATCTCCTTAACTGACAAACCTCCCAAGATACTCCAATACCCTCCTCCCTCACATCCCCACCCTGTTTTAGCAAAAGCAGCATAATTTTGTGTCCTACTGACTAGCTGGTGCTGATGACCACAAATGATTTCTGCAAATTACAGAGAATGTCTACAGTTTAAGGGGACATATGAGTGTATTAAATCCTGTAATACTTCACACACTATAAGTACATTATTACTTGAAAGATGAAATAAGCTTGAAATAAAAAGGCCAGCTCCCTGAATTAAAAAATCCTTCCAACTGCTTTGCAGCAAAATGACCAATGCCTTCACCTGATTAGAATTGACAGAGACTGACTGAATCTTTCAGGGGATTAATGCATTTATCTTTCAAATCCTAAGACCCAGATTCTAATTCGATCACAAATAAAATGTCTGTTGTGATGGCATAGGCTGTATAGTACAGTGCTTTTTTTGTAAGGTAGGAGAAGTTTTAGAACAAACATTTCAGGTTGCACTCAATCATAAAGGTGAATCCAGAGTAGCATAAGGCAGCTGCTAACATGTTCCTGATAAAAAATTACTGTTATTTAAGGAAAGAATATGAAATGCTTATATACACAAGGTTTTCCTGTCATTTTGTGTATATACATTTTAAAGTTTCACATTGTAAAGACAAGACAAGAAATAGAACATATATATATATATATATATATATAAAAATAAATAATTGAAATTGCCCTGAGGCACCTACCCTTGCAGGATTTAATTCTTTACATGGGGCAATTAACAGGAAATACACACATAAAAACCTCCGATTTATTCCTCCAAAGCAAGAACAAGGGCAGAGCCAGTGAAAGGGACTGAATATCCTACCTGGTAATGTCCAAAGAGGACATAATTATATTGAAATATGGAACGCAAATGAAGATAAACTTCAATAAGTAAGGCTGCACTGATGGTGAAACCTCTGTGAAACGTGTTTTAATATGCAAATACTTCTGTTAAATGTGGTTCAGCACTTCCTTTCCAATAGAGAGGATTTCAGATGGTTAAATTTCCTTTATATTACTGAGCCTATGATAATTTTGTTTTCTTTCATCAAGTAGTACAAACTTCAAGAATAAGCAAACAAATGCACAGCATAGTCGCTCCTACATTCATCAGGAAAAATCCTGAAACAGTGCGATGGTGACTACATCTGCTTTTAAAACTAGTTTTAGTATGCATTTTAAACAAAATACATTACTTTTTAATTTCCCTACATTCATATTAGATTCAAAAAAAATCAATATTTAGTAAGTCTTTATTTTCACTCAAACATTATATGCATTCTTAGCTATAAGGTCGCTACTCACTAATTTATCTGGAGAGCCTTTCGAAGTTATTAATAGCTATTGATACTATTCTCAGCGCAAAGACACTTACAGTGCCAATCCAGCACATCCATCTGTCCAATTACATTTCTAAAGACACTGCAGAAATGATGGTGACTGTTTAAAAGTGGTTCTTAACAGTGAGAGCTCCCTGCAGATCACACAGTTTATTTTAACAATAAAAAAGACCAATCTGAAATTTAAGAAAGATATAATTAAACAAGTGAAATTTTAATTCCACTATATAAGGAAGGCAAACCAGTATTATCTAATTGGAGTACTGCTCTACAAACTACACTGTTTTAATTATTTAAGAATTTCCCATATCTTATTAGCTCCACTAGCACTATAATTGAAGGATATTACAAACTGAAAACACGTATTAAGAAGACATGTGAGAAACGTAACTTCATACACCCTAAAATGTTTTAAAAGCTTTCAAATTAAATACCTTAGCAGTATTTCAGTGACCCCCTCTCCCTCTCTGCTTTCTGGTTAGGGAGTAATATTCTATACAACGTACTTCTCTTTCTGCATTTGTGTTAGAAATACTGTCTCAGTCCTGTAAATATTTAAAAGTGAATCTAAGTTTCACTGCGGCTATATAACCACTGCAGACTGGCTCAGCTGAAATTAAATTCAGATAGACATCTACATGATTAGACCCTAAGCTTTTAAACTAAATGGAGTAACACATCAAAATCACATACAAGTGTCTGCCAGTTTGTAGACATTCCAAGAAAAAAAGTTCAGTCTGACTAAAACCTCAGAATGTACAGATAGAACAATAACAGCAATAAACTGAGCCTTTAAAGCAGTACATGACTAACTACATGGGCTGCACAACTTGAGACTGAAGACTGTCAGAGAAGTACCACTGCAGAATCAAAATTGAGAGGCCATATATCTTTGGACTGAATACCTACAGAAGTTAAATTTTTCTATTCACTTACTTATTACAATTTTAATGGAGCAGTTTATATGGCCCAAAATTATTATTTTCTAAGTGTCCCTTGCTTGAATTGTCTGCTTTGATACTGATTATTCATTACACGTATTGCACTCTAATCTTCAATTAACTCAGTTCATCAAGTTTCTTTACAGAAAAAAGTCGATGTCCTCCTAGGAGGGACTGTGCAGACAAATTGCTGCAGGAAAGCAAAAGGATTGGAACACTAGGAATGTCCAGTTTATGATTCTTTCTCACCTTTATCTCACCTATCAAACCTGGCAATGTCTGCAGGCTCTGGCACTATGGGTATTTCTAAGGAGTCTGACAGGGTCAGAGATACTGGTACCTAACTCAGGAACATTGCAATCTAGTATAATCTACAAAACAAAGGCCATGAAACTTCCCTTAATATACATTTTAGCTAAGAGATCTTCCTCAGAAGAATTTCCCATTTTACTATAGAATATGTCTTTTCAGAGACAGAGAACCCAAGTAGAACATATAACAGCTTGCTGTAAAATGTTAACTAGACCCACTGCCATACATTTGCTCCCTAAAGACCAAGGATTTAGGATTATAGTTTGACCAGTTAGTGATACTTTTCTCTGCTAAACTGAAGACCCATCTTTTACCAATTTTTTTTTTTTTTTTCAATCCTCATTTGGGCAGTTACAAGCAGCTATCAGATCACTCACTAGCTGCTTTTTTTAAAAATGCATTTTAATTTACGTAAAGAAACACCTTATTTCATTCACCTGAAGGCATATTTTCCAATCCTTTAACCATTTTCATGGCTCTTTTCTGGATCCTCGACAAACATTTAAATCAGCCTGTTTTAAATCCCCGCCACTTTCCATCACAGAAGAATTCTGTATTATTACAATAACATCATAGAACCAGTAGTGGTTATGATTGGCAAGAAAACAAATAGGTATGTTACTGGTAAAGCTAAGGATGACACATACACACAATACCATGTAACAGTTACTAAAGCCTGGCACAAAAAAGCACAACAGGTGGCCTGATTTAAGTAATTTTTTTTAAAATACAGAAGAGTACAGAAAAAACATGTTTACTTTGATCTTCAAGAATGCATGGAAATATCAGAGTTAAGTATTTGTCTACCTTCAAGCTTTAACTAGCCAAGAAGAAACAACTTTGGGCTGAGAACAATAGACATCAACATTTATGGCAAATCACTGTCATTTTAACAAGCTATGAAACATCAAGCTAACATGCAAAAATAAAAATATTCAGTATCAAACCCCATGAATAATGAAAACATATACTCTGAAAAACAAAACAACAAAATCCACATATTTTAAAAGTTTGCCAATGAAGCTATACGAATCCTGTTGCACTCAGAAATGAGGTGCCTGCCCCAAACCCAAAAGGACTACAGACAAGACTAAGAGGTACTGCCTATAACCAGATGTGGGGTGGGGTTTTTTTGTTGTTTTTTATTTTTTTTTAATTTCAGGGCTTTGTAATTCACTGTTTAGTCTTTTTTAAACCTATATACAGAAAAATAAAATCAAAATACTACACAGCTAAGAATCTCCTGAAGCTAATGAACACCTGTGCAATATGCATATATTTCATAAATTCCCATTAAAATAATAGGAATACCTAACCTCAATTTGTTGTTAAAAGGTCAGATGTATTTTTGCTAGTATTCCTGTTATTCCAACTAGCATGCTAGTCTTCTTGGGACTCCCATCATTCAATCACTAATACCATATTCTCTTTGTGCCTGTACAGAGCAGATACACTTGTTTCAAGGCAAAGCTAATAACTGAATTATTATGAAGTTCAGGAGCCATATCAATTCACCATTAAGTTGCGGTATTTTCAAGTCTAAAAGATTGACTTGTTCAAATTATTTTTGATTTACATCCTCTGTTGATTATGATTATTTGTGAGGACAGTGCAAACACTCTGCTTCAAGGAATAAAAAAAATATAATCCTCATTAAAGCTTACACAAGATTTGCAAGACAGCAAGCCCTTGAGGCACGTGGCATTCTTCTGTTCGTCACCTTATTTCTCCAAAGATCAGAAAAGCAAGATGCATTCCTAGTGCAGTGATACCTGCATTCCTTTTCTTAAATGTTACAAGTTATGGAATAAATAGATAAAGAAAACAGATGGAAAAAAAAAACCCAACCAACCCATGGGATGCAAGTTTATGAACTAGTTGCAGAACTCTATGAACCAGCCCATGACTCCATATTTCTAAAGAAATAAAAGTGCTGCATAAAACACTTCAATAAACTTTCCTTCCACACTGTTTTGTTTGGGGTTATTTTGTTGTTTGTGTTGTTGTTGTTGTTTTGTTTTTTTTTTTTCTTTTTTAATTGAAACTTTTATTCAAATTTCTCTGGTCTTAGCCAAAACTATTCTGGAGAGCTCAGACTGGAGATGTCACTACTCCACACAGAAGTGGTGGGTTCTGGTCCTATGAAAATCGTTGTAGGAGTGTCATTAAGCAGTAATACAAACACAAGATTTATGCACATTCAACGTTGCAATAACAGATTAGACTACTGGCCCATCTAGTGTGATTCAGTGGATGATCACAGCATAAATCTTCTCCATAAACAGATTTTTTTTTATTAGATTCTCTCAGTTAGACGATAACAACCTTGAAAAATGTGAAGGATTATTAATAACAGTTTAATAATAACTCTGCAAGGCCTTATCCACTGTAGAGACGTGTCAGCATACACGGGACGGTAAATTCAGCACTGATGTATGTCTTGCTAATGTGCTAACACAGCACAAGGTTACTGATGCTTAGCTACACAGCAAATGTAAACAATTTATATTGCTGCTCTCGTAACACAGAATGATTTGGGTTGCAGGTGCGCATTTAGAGACTCCTAGATGCACTGACTGAACATGTATGAAAACCAGCAATAGCAAGTGAAATCTACCTAAAAACAATACCAGAAAGCTACTGGAGAACATTTATGAGAAGCTGCACAGAAGTCTCTCTGATAAACTACTCACTTTTTCTGTTTGCATCAGCATGAAGATGCTGCTCATCAATTTTATTTTACAGAAGGATGAATGAGGTAGGAATTATGAGTAAAAACTACAAAAGGAGTTATTGAAATATATTTGCTCCTATTTTCAAAGTTCAGGGGCAGAAGTAAAATGTATAGTTGCGAGATATTTAAGGTCTTCCATTAGCCTAACACAAATACATCAGTCAAAACCTCCAAAGAAAAATAATACTGCAAAACACTTAGAATTTTTTTCCTAACATGCCTTTGACATCAGCAAAGATGACGAATCTTCAGTGGGAATAGAAAAAAACACCCAACACCATAAAAAGAGACTAATTTTTAACTGATGATTTTCAAAGCATGAACTGAATGAGAAAATGTTCTTATACCTAAAGATGGCCAGAAGAACAATCAGTGTCTGAATCTTTCACTCACTAAGCATGCAGTAGAAAAATCATCAGTTTGGCAGTTAGATAATGCCATATGCAAATGACTGATACAACTACATCTCTTCTCTTTAACAGCCGTGTTACCTTTCATGGTAACATATGGCCCCCAAATCTAAGACTCTCCGGTGTCTTCTGCAATGCAGTTTCTCACTCTTGATCAAAAATTCATGGATCACTGAAACTGAGATTAGACAGAATAGAAGAAAAATCTGACCTAAATATGAAAGCATTTGGGGGTATTATATGTGTAGGTATTTCTACTGGGCATATCTGTTCCTGGTAAACTACTAAATATTAAATGCATACCCAAAAAATATGGTTATGACATCTCCTATTTACATCCCACCTATTCAATTTAGCACCTTTATTTCTTTTTTTTTTTTTCCTTTAGAGTACCATAAACCATTTAAAAACAGGGTATTACAATGATGCTCTAGGAATAGAAGGACATAAAATCTCGTCTAGAGAGAAGATTTACTGGCTCAACAGAAAAAGTGAAAAACATGGGTTATAAATTCCTTTCTTCCAGCAACATCCTGTGAGCATTTAGAAAGCAATAAAACAATCTCTCATATTTGCTGAAACTGGGAGAGGGAAACAAGGAGATGGTATCTGTAAGTAGATTTAAAAAAAAAAAAAAAAAGAAAACCATCATGGTCAAGAATGCAAACTGAAGTATAACATATACAAGAGCTGGAAGAAGATGCTTTTGAGATGCTGCAGAAAGAGATAAGAGGAATATGAAAATATGATGGAAACAAATCAAATGGTTAAGTGTCCACGACTATGCTGAAACAGAGGAGTACATGTGGGAGGTGGATGGATAGAGTGAAACTAGGGAAGAAACTCATGGTACAAGCAGACACAATGCCACAGGGAGAAAGAATGCTCCAGGGCAGGAGTTAAGGATCAAACCACTGAAATTATTCAAGTACATAAAGAAAGGAGTTGAGTTGCAGGCATATAAATGAGTTAATCTGACAGAACCAAGAGCAGTTAATGCCCACAAGTGTGCCATTACCTTGCATCAAATGCAAGCCAAACTGAGGTACCTTATACCCCCTCACCTTCCATGAGCAAAAGGTAAGCTAGCTCATTGTTTATCTTGAGATCCAAGCATGAACAATGGAAGTTAATGAAAAACACACTACAATCAATTCATCTCTATGCTTGCCTTGGAGCTGCTTATTGCTTTATCTCCAGTCTAGGATTCAGTCCTGGAAATCCCCAAAGAGCTGACACCTAAGTTTTGGCAGGCCTGAATTTCAGAGATGCCTTCATTTATGTCCTGAAAATGCCACAAGACCTAGAAGTCCATAGACGCAGAAGCACTTGAGTCTTGACAAAACTGAGCACAGTTGTACTTACCTGCCACCTAAACAAGATCCAAAAACTATGCATCCCACATCTATATCTTCCTAAAGGAGATGTCAGTCAGATAGTCTCACACGAGTTCCTTATGAAATGCAATAGTAGCTTCAGCTTTGTTTCCAAATACAGCCTCAGAAAGCAAACCCCAAAGCAAAACACGTAACAGTTCACTGGTCAGAGAAGTCTTTTACCTTCTCTACAAACTACATCCTATGTTTCCTCCACCTTTTTCTACTAACCATCCTTATGCAGCCTTTGACAATCTTTCCTGGTTGAACAGGATAATTCAGCATAGCTGCCCTGCATACAACCTCTTCTGCTCTTCCACAGGTATAACCATGGATCAGATCTGCCCTTACAAGCACACCAACTTCTGTGCTCCAGGAACGCTCCACTCATACCAACAGTCTTTAAAAGCCAAAGCCCTCATTCTTTTTAAGGCCAATTCTTTCTAGCTAATGAACTGTCATTTAGTTCCAATTTTTCAGGCCATTCATTTTTAGTGCCATTTGCCTTACCTCAAAAAATTCTTCAGCACACACCACATCCCTGCACCTGTCGTCGCCCCCCCCATCTTGCATCCTAGCATTCTTCCTCCAAAAGTTCTCTCCATGGTCACTTGGAGCCCTTTAATTCATTCACCTTTCAACTAAACACTCCCTTAATCCTCTTGATATGGATCAAGTAACTCCAAAAACCTGTCTGGACTGGCAGAGGAAAAAGTGGAGTCTTATCTCACCCACTCCTCATGGCCCCAGATCTACAAGACCTTAAAATGAACTACATCCTATGTTTCCTACACCTTTCTCTACTAACCATCCTTATGCAGCCTTTGAGAATCTTTCCTGGTTGCACAGGATAATATAGCATAGCTGCCTTGCATACAACCTCTTCTGCTCTTCCACAGGTACAATCATAACCCTGCTACCTGCCTCTTCACCCCGAGCACAGCATAAATACAGAATGACTACCGTGATCAACTAGTCAAGTTTCTCTAACTACAGACAGCTACCTACTTCAATCACTATGCTCGATCAATTTACCTATCCAGTGCAGTCCCAGGATGAATGCATCTGTGGCATGCCACAGATATTTCAACTGCTCAAGAATTCTTCACCTCTTGTTGTAGTATGTGGCTCCAGAACCACATGCTGATTTGCACCTCACTAATGGCATGCAGCCTTAGCTGAGAAACATGATCTGCCAAGAACTCCACAATAGTAATTTACAGTGTGCTGCAATTTTAAACTTCTAGTCATTTGGCCTTCTGCAGTAGGTATGAAGATCATGAAATCAGCTTGGTTAAATTTCGTATAAAGCCATTTTCCATTTTTTTTTCCATGGAATCTGCTTTAAGAGTCTTCATAACATTTTCCTTCCTCCAAAGATTTCAAAATATTCTATTACACTGCCTTAAAAGGAATTTTCAGAAGTTCAGTTATATTCTTGCCATTTTGTTCAAACATTTGCTTTTTCTTCCAGAATATGCTGATCAGTGTTCAAACTTCAGATCACATTCTTGCTGGTGCTCTTCAGGCTTTTTTCTGGTTCATCTCTTCACTGAAGCTGAGAGTTGCAGATGGTCACCTGCAACTCCTCCCTCCTTCATATTAGGAAAAAGTAGTCTTCCACTCATAACTCAGCTCTTCATCCATAGTGTTAGCTTTGCTTCAGGCTACTCCTTCAGGTTTGAGTTCTTGAAGTTTAGTGATCCAAAATCTCTAAGCAGACGTTTCCACTTCAGTAATATAATTTTCTGTCTGATGTTTCCATTTCCAAAGGTGCTTTGTATCTGTTTTGTTCTGATTATCTGTCTTTCAAATTCCGCAATCTTGATATAAATCTCTTGGTGATGAAACATGGGTGTAATTTCCTTCAAACACCCAGCAAATTGTCTTCAATACCAAGAGCTGTTTTTTCTTCATTAATGAAGTCCCTCCCTCCACTGACAGGCAGTTAAATGTGATGCTTTATGGAACAAATCAAGTAAACTAGGATGTTCCTTTTGCTGAGTTTGGTTGACAATAAACTCACATAATCTAGCATTTAACATTCTTTACTTCTGTAACCAATTTCTCCCGGTGCTGCTTCTGCTACAGGTTTTTCTTTGTGCTTCTTCTCCAAAACAGCCAAACCCAATTACACTAGCTTCTCCAGTTTCTGGTGTGTTTCTTCCTGTCTATCTAATCCTTGTGTTTTATGGTCACAGATATAAAAAACAGTTCCCTTGAGAAGAAAATTGTAACTGCCAGACAAGTATCATAGCCAAATCTCCAAGTCTTATGCTTAGCCAACCCTCCAAAGGCTTAGGAACACACTCTGCTTTGTTTCTGTGAAACAGGCTTCATGAATCTTCATCTCATCCTTCGTTCTCTCTCCCCATTATCACCCTCTGAAGAACTTTTATTTGGATTCTACTTGCCTCCAGGTTTGGCACAAATTCTCATATACAACAAAGTACTACCTGCACTCAGACTGTTCTGCTAACCATCCAATTAACTTTACTCAAGCATAAACTTTCAGGATCTTTTGGCTACTTGGTTTCTGCATAGGGAAACGAAGAAGGGAGAAGAAAAAGAAGAAACATGTTTTCTTCCAGTTCTGTTCCCTGGACTGAGAATGAAAACTGAACCTGAACTTCCTGAGCATTCTTAACTTAGTCTCAAGATCTTTCTGGCAAAACTTTTTACGGCAATTGCAGTTCCCATGGGAAGCTGCTCCACTGGTTCACTTTTAGGCCAAGCAGCTGTGTGTTTCACATCCTCATTGCCCTATACTCGGGACCCATCTGATAAAAGCCCCCTTGATATTTCTCCTGAACAAGATGCTACTAGAAGACTATTCTACCACTAAAGTGAAAGTTCACATCTTTCTCCTCTCTCCTTTCCTCCTGATGGAAAAAGTCTGTAATCTTATTAACTGCAACAGCTGTAAATAGTTGCTGTTCCAAAGCAGTCCCACGTGGGCTGTGATGACCCTGCCTCCTTTTAAGTCTGAGCTCCAAGAACAACCATTCTCACCCAAAGTAGGTAAAGCCTTCTGTCCTTTAGCTCAATAGATTCAAATTAACTAGTTTTTCTAAAACAAAGTTTTTTGATACAAGGTTTCACAAGTCTCATTTTTGAGCCACAGTCTCTCACTCCCCCTCCCCAACTGCCAATGGTTTCTTCACCCATGTTTGGAGATTTCCACATTTTTCTTTCCTGGATTGTGTCCTGAGTTATTCACCTTAATAGTTCCCCTGGACTCAGCCTGGAACCTCCCTTTAAGTCACTTGCTCAGTCATCTAATCACACCCTTAATCCTTCCTGGCAGATCTAACCCCAACCAGCTACCCGAGTCGAGAAAAAGGTGGCAGCCCTGCCCTAGCTATTACATGTAACCAATCCCATGCCCTTACAGAAATAATGGAATTCCTAGATCATCTTTCCTGATAGTAACTGTTCCACCGACCACCTTTTTTTTTTTTTTTTTTTTTACTAAGACCACGTTTTTGTCCCTTCTATCTCTCCTTTAAGTTTATGGCTTCCTAAATGATCTCCTTCAGTCTTTTCAGGTGAAAATATGGTTACAATGGATTTTAGGCTTTCATGAAAGGGGTCTAAAAAGATAGTCAAGGAAGGAGAGAAAAATAGTAGTTTTTCAACAAATTAACAAGCAATAATATTAAGCTAAGGCTGAAAGTGTAATTGATAACATATATGGGGAAAAGAGTCACAGAATAGTTATTATTCCCAAATGTGAGATTGAAAAAAACCAAAACCACAAACAAAAGAGCTTTAGATAGCACACAATGCTAAAATAATTGTGACATCAATTTAAAAAAAAAAATCCACTTAGGCTCATCATAAACTTAGTCTTTTGGGGTTCTTTTTGGTCACACAAAAGGTCAGTTGCTTTTTCAATAGCACAAACCAGGGGAGGAAAAAAAAAAAGACCAAATCTTTACAGCACAAAAATAAAGCAGCACACAACTCAGTGGGATGTTCTGGCACAGTTCTACACAAGTCTCATCACAGAAGTCTGGAGCAGTATTAGAAAACACCTGCTGGCAGGACAATCCTGATGAATACTGAGACAGGGCTAAAGACAGACTTGTGTGTCCAACAAAAAATGGAAGTAGAACTGGAGAGAATAAGTAAATTTGGTTTTATATGAATGAGAAGTTTTTGTGTAGGAGTAGTAGTGGGAATACAATTTCTTCACATTTTATTGTGTAATTTTGCTGTGTGGTAGTGTTTCAGTATGATTTATTGTGTAATGCTACTGTATGGCATCATTTGTTGAGCAACTTTGCTGCGTGGTATAGTTTTTTTTATTTAATGATATTGAACATTAGGCAATGGTCTTGCATGCCATAATTTGTGTTTTCTGTTGAGTAATATCACTGCCATAGTTCTTAACACAAAGGTGAATTGCATGAATTCACATAACAGTGTTGAATTAATGTTTTTAACATATATTCACTCAGAGATGGCAAATGGACACTATTTTTTTCTGAACAAAAACACATGCAGAAAAGCTGCAAACTGAGCAGGTATTTAAGCGGAACTCAGGGCATTAAGATACAATTTCATTAAATAGCAATGCAGCATTGCCTCATAAATGACACTTTTTCATCCGGAGCTACCTTGTAACCGCATTGTGCACTATTACATCCATAGCCAACTGTGAAAACTACAACAGGACCTTGTTTTACGTACTACGAGGTATAAACAAGAACTTTTGATGTGACTTAGGCTCTATCCAAACCATCCTTGCAGGGACCTGCTGAAATCCAAAACCTGAACAAGAAACTCTCCACCCCATATGCAAAATGCAAGTGATTACTTCATTACAGTACGATCCCGTGTTAACAGCAACACTAGTGAACTTAGAGCAATAATTAAAAATTTTGCATTAGTATGATAGTAAAAAAAGCACATTTTATATGTCATCACAATGTCATCCTACTACTGCTTAACATTCTCTAAAGAGGCAGAAGGAAGAAGTAAAAGTCTGCTCTATATATAGTCTTAATGTAAGTTACTTATCTTTACATTCCTTACATACACTTGCCTTTTCACCTTTTTTTTTTCCCCAATCATTTTTGGTTACAACAAATATGGTCTATATACAGACTTAAATAACATGTTTGAAGCTCAGGAAATCAACTTTATACCCACACCTATTTTTATATCCATCTGAAAATGCTGCCGATTGGCTAGAACAGCATCTCTTTCACACACTACCTGGCAGTCTATGAACAACTGTATGTTGCAAGAGGCAGAGAAAGAGAGCAAACAGTGGTAGATTACAATGCAGTGCTGCTGCAAGCATTTTATTTGATCTCATATTCTGGCAGGTTTTAAATACAGAAGAAAAAAATATGTACACAGGCTTAATTTTTTAAATGTGGCAAAACCCAGAGGGAAGGCAAATTGTGAAAAAGTGAGCTCTCTCCATCTATAACATAAGATTAATTTATTATCTGACAGATGGCAGAAGGGAGGGGGGTGGAAAAGAAAAGACTGCTGATGCAGAGAGCTTCCCCGTCTGTAATGAAGGCCCCACATTCTCACTTATCATACTACCACAAAATACGTCCATAGTTGCATTCACTCCAGAGTTTTACTCCATGTATTTCTAGGTTTACATCAAAATCGCCTAGACCTCATTGCTGTGCGGACAACTGAAAAATTAAGAAAATATCCAAAGAGTTGATTCTTCTCTCAGCTGCCCAAGGTGACTCACAATAGCAACTACGAAAGCTGCGACTCTACCCTGATTGTTTCATTTGACCAAGGAGAGTGAGCCATTCACACTGACCAATACTTCCAGAGCTACCTGTCTTTGTAGCAAGTTACCATCTCATTTGCTGTCCCAGCACTAAAAGCTCCTTTTTCACATTTCTCCATACTCCAAGACATTTTCTCTTCCTTCAGCATCTTCCACACTGGAGTCATTGGGTGCCAATATAAAAATGGAGCATATTGAAAAGGGAAAACAGCAGAACTAACCCAAACACACTTAGCATAAAAAGAAAAGCTTCTGCACGGACGGTAACAATCATTTCCTCATTTAGCTTGCTGAACTCCACGCGATGCTGTCACAGGACTCCCACCTGCCGCAGAAGCCTAAGGCGGCCTGAGCTCCAGTGCGAATTACCGGACACGAATTAGCTCCGACACCGGGTTCCCGTATGATCACCCCAAGGCAGGCTGTGGTGAGTGGGAACCAGAGGAACGGCAGCTCTGGGAAGCAGATTTTGCTACACCCAACCCGCGGGCGCCCCGGGGACACCCTCACCTTGCCACCAAGAGATGCCCCACGCACGCCGGGCCGTTATACGGGATTAAGACAGATAAACAAACAAAGCACGCAAGCACACCCAGAAGGACAAGAAGGAGAAGCGGGTGCGGAGGGGCCTGGCCCCCGCCGCCGGCCCAGGCCCAGGGACCC
>NW_020799097.1:36177011-36186597 GCF_003259725.1 Athene cunicularia
GGCGGGAGGGGGAGGACGGCGGGGCGGCTCCCGGTGCTCCCGTGGGGACCCGTCACCTCCCTCAGTGGGAATCCGGGGTGGAAAAGAGCTGCTCGTTGTCTTAATTTGCCGTTTATTTTCAAACAGGTATGCTTTTACCAGGCGGGGAATAAATATTTTAGTCAACTTCACTTCTTTACTTCCTTTTCTCATTTTAGCAGTTTGGGCTTTTCTTCGTTTCTCACTCCCCCTTGACGGACAGGCCGAGGCGTCGGCGTGAGTGGTGCTCACTTTACCTCAAGCTGGTGTTACCGCGGAGTTGGCATTGTAGCTGCCTGCCCGGGGGAGCCTCTGCTAAAATCCCTTCTCCTCCCAGCACCGGTAACACCATCAGTCGCAGCGGGAACTCGCTATCTCTCTGCCCCACCAGTGGTGGTTGGTGGCATTTCCCTGCCACCGAGGTGCTTTTTGCACGCTCGCCTCCACCTCCCGGACCAAAGCCTTTATGGTCACTTCGTGGTGCAGAAAGGTTCGCCTGCCTGGACCGTAGCTGCGGGCTGCAGGAGAAGGAGCTTCCATGGCAAAAGCCAGCAGGGCCACAGGTGCAGTCCCAGTTCATCCATTCTGCACCCTACGTTTCAACCCCAACAAACCCTTTCTGCTGGTGTGGGTGCACCAGCTGCTTCTCGCACCCTCTGCCTCTCATCTCCTGCCAGCTTGTATCTCCCTCTCCCACGGTCCGTGTAGGTGTAGTGTGGATGGCTGCATGACACCCTCTGGATCACTGAGGGACAGAAGGGGAGCTGCTCCACCCGAGTTGTGAGCTTTCCTCCTGGCAGGCAGCAGATCAGATGCTATCTACCTTTCCCTCCCCCAGTGCACTAGCACCTGTGTTTCTTGGTCGTGGTGAGCAGAGATCGCCCTCCTCCTCCTGGCTGAGTCACCCTCCGCTCTGCTCCCGGACCACCCTGGCTGCTGCAATCCCAGCCCTACGGATGGGAGAGGCACACTGGCCATCGCTAGTTACTCCACCGCAAGCAGAGCTGCTGTGCCTGCAGCTTGGAAACCAGCAGGTATTTGGGAGTAGGGATCACCTGCCCTGGGGAAAGGAAGAGGAGCCATCTCAACCCCTGGAGGCCTGGACGGACAGGGAAATCCAATTTATACCAATGCTGCCTGAAATTTGAAGCCAAAGCAAGGTTACCTCATGCTGATGTATGGACAGCTGGTACTTCTCTCACGTGAGAAGAGTCAGATCAAAACTCTGCATGAATTTCACTGACTTGAATTACATTTTATTCTGATGGCACTAATCATGGCAGGAGGTCTGGGGAGAGCTCTCAAATGGATCTGTCGCTGGGTAGGGCAAGGTGAACACCAACCTGCTTCCCAAATTGCAGGCAGACAGTATAATGTTACCTGTGGTTCCTGTACCTCCTTCAGGTGAAACCACTGCGGCGTATTGTTTATTTGACGTGTGGTTGGCATTGTCTAAAGCATAGCTTCAGAATGTTTTTTTAACATTATAATTTAAATCAAAAGGAAACCAGAAGAATGAGTCATAATCCTCAGATTGGTATATGGCCATTTGCCTTGGCCACATGTTTGAAACAGCATGGGCTACTGAATGAATCATGACAAAGGATCACATTCCTCTGCCATACATGATGTTGGGCAAGATGTGGACTAAGTGGAGTGCCACCAACACAAGGAGTAAAGATCCACAAGTCTACCAAAGAACAAAAAGGAACAAGACATATTAGCAATATTAATATATATTCATAATAATGTGTTTGTTATAGCCTAGATAGACTTCTTTATTAAAATGATTGTTTATTTATTCTATGAAAATCTTTTTTGAACAATTGACACCAATAATTATTGTTTATAAAATATACAGTCCGGTTTACTGTTTCATCTATTTCAGATTAGATAACTTTTCTTGATTGCAATTAATTCCTTTATATTGGCAAAATGATTGTACTTTGATAATTTTACAAAGCAGTTAAGCCTTGAGAAGAGCCACAACAGAGCTGCAGAGCTTGGAGAACAGGGAGAAGATGAACAATCTAACCAGAGTAACTTCTGTGCTTTGACTTTGGCTTTAAAAAATGTGATGAAGTTTATGACAAACTATTCTCATTAGTTTAACTTTCAGCCTGCAAGCATGCGGACATGCTTTTAAAATTAGGTCTGTATCTGAGGGCTTCCAAACACATCCCACTTAGTTTCCTATGTTTGTGCACCCAGCAGGATGTGCTGGTTCTAAGAAAGCTGAGACCCATGTCTGCTACTTAAAGAGCACAGAAGGAGGAAGGCATTCAAAGGCATAGCATCAAAGCAGCCTCCAAGGAAATCTGCAGTGTGGTAGTCAGCAAAAGATTATTTTTTAGTGTCATTAATTAGCCAGTGTTGTCACCTTATACTTGGTAATATACATGTTCCTTAAAACCTGGACATCTCAGATGGACAAATTTCTGCTCGGAAAAGGGAGGCCTGTGGCAGCTGACCCCAGAGGAACACATGAAATCCCAGCTGCAATCCGGCCATTTGTCCAGTGCTCCAGGGTGTTTGTGCTGGCAGCGGGCAAGTCTGTGTGCTTCAGGAAAGGTGCAGAAGGTAACAGGAAGTTGTGGGACAGCCTGCTCCAAGGAAGGTTTTCTCCCAGTTCCCATTTGAGACAATACAAACTTTGTATTCCTTCCAGACTTTTTTGTAAAAAAGCCAATGAGATATCTAATTTCAGAACTATTCAAGCCATTTTCTGCTTCTTCATGACACAAATAAATAGCAATAGAAATGTTACAAAGTCCAGATGATCGGTGCATTTAGTAATGCATGTGAAAAAGCATTTATTCATGAATTTCAGTGGACCATATTCTACTGTAATGTTTGATAAATGAGCAGATGCTTCTGCACTAATTGAAAGTATTCACACTCAGGTTTTGCTTCAGGTTAGCAATGAGATTGTTGTAAGGGAAAAATGAACTCCAGGTATGTATGTTGGATAATATTTGCAAAGTGTAGTAGGAAGAAAGCAGTCAGAGCTTTGTATGTTGCTGCCAGTAATCCCTCCAGGCAGCTCACCAAAAGACAAAAACAGTGGTAGAAGAACTTTGCTACAAAGAGAATCATCACAACCAGGAACTTTCCTGGTGGGAAACCATAAAAGTGCTTGAATCAATGCATTCGACAGAAGATCTAAACGTTACACTATGTGGCAAGGGACAACCTATTGACTTACCTGTAAAGAAGGCATACAAAGTATTTTATACGTTAAGCATGACCAATTTTAAATTGTTCAAAAGACCTTAGCTTTAGAAATGTGTTTTGATTACTTTATTGAACTATTATAATGTTTCATTTCATCCATTAACATTTTAAGAGGGAAAATGGTGAAATAAATTAGCGCATCAGTTTGCAGTGCATGGGATTCTCTTGCACAGCCTGTCAAATTTATATGCTTCTTGTATGGATGCTTTCTAGCTGATATGCCTTATAAAGACTGCTAGCTGTGCCAGAAAAGCTTGTCTGATCTTTGAATCAACAAGTACAGGCTTAAGTGTATGCATATGCAATAGTACAACTGCTATCTGCTTCAATACAGAAGCTGGTTTAAGGCAGCTTTATAGTATACATGCTTAAAAGAAGCTGTTTTCAAACACCCATAATTTTTAAAAAATAACATTAAAACCAACAATGTGTCTTTCAGTACTAATTGCATTTTTTTTTAATTACATAACATGTTGTTAACTCCATAATTTGAGGTTGGGTAACTCAGGCCCACAGGGATTACACAGCTTTTGTACAGGGAGTCTTCCATAGGATCTGAAACAGATCCAGCTCTTTTGTCTTCTAAACCATGTGCTAGATGCCATCTGTCCTTTCATACTTTCAACTGCATCAAAACATTTTTTTTCCAAACGAAATATATTGGAATGATGGATGCATCAGAAAGTATCCAGAGGAGTTAATACTTAGTGCAGGCTTTGGCCAAAACTTACCTTTGATGTAAGTTCCCACTAGGTGCCACCTTACATCTGCCAGCACCAGCACTGAATTTGATTCCTGGTCTGTAGTAACTTCATATTTTGAACATCAGCCATATTTGCTGTGGCTCCATCTGAAATACCAGAATTAAAATATGTTTAATATCCTGGCTTAAATGCTCAAGGGCAAATACCTAGTGAATTACAACTTTTAAATACAACTTTTGCTTCCACAGTACTCTATATACATATTAACATTTCTTGTCCATCTTTCTATCCAAAAATTTGCTCCCAAGAAGAAGACCAGGGAAGTGGTGGACAGCTTTCTCACAAGCTACATCAGGTTTTATTCCCAAGTAAATATAACTATGGTTTGAGTCCAGATCATTACATTTACAGGTTTTAAATTGTAGAACTAACTCATTTATTACAAATCTGGACAGAGACAGGAAATGGCCTGCAGTGCTGGGCTGCATCCAACTTAAACTGCTGCTGTACTGTGCTGGTCCAGAAGTGGAGCCATTAATCCAATGTTTCCCAGCCCCATTCCAAAAGATTCATTTGTAATTAATTCCTCTGTGGGAGATTTCACCCTAACCAAGAAGCTAATGTGTCTACAGAGTATACAAGATGTGTTTTATACCCAGAAGGTACATGTTCACAGATTTACCTGTGTTTCAGCTTCCTTTTAAAAATGAGTGTTTCACAGATGATCAAAGGATGTATGCATACTATCTCATTCTGCCTTACTGATACTCTTCTTAACATGGTTTCTCATACTTTTACACAGCTAAGATTTTTATCTGCAGTGATATCTGTCACAGCATCTATCATTTGTGAGGTGTGGCAAGCACGCTTTTGCAATGAGGGCTTCATATGTGTACATGCTGGAGAAGGGCAATGCCAAAGTATCAGCTGATGTTTTGAGGACACTATGTTGAAATGACAGCAACATGTATAGTCAGATCTGCAGCACGTCGCTACCAAATCCAGCCTTTTCCATAGGTGTGTGTCACTGCTACTGCACCCACTTCACTGGGTGTGTCAGCCTCCTGAAGGCGTGTAGCTGTTTGTAGGGATGATTTTGCACCTTTGCTTCTGGTAATGGCCTGAAATATAGGGCATGGTCCCCTGCAGAAGATGCTTATAGCAATATAGTTAGGTGGAAGGGTGTTGATTATGCAAGCTCTGTGCTATTACACGGTCTCCAGCTGTAACGTGAGTCTGGGTGGTAACAACAGTGCTGGGGATACCCTTTATTTGTGTGATGTGTGGAGGACAAAACTGTGGTAAAGGAGTTACATAAAAGCTGTGTCAGCCTCTGGGCCTCTGAACCGGCGTGACCTGGCGCATGCTCCACCTTTCACTCTGCCAGGGGGATATTCTGTAGAACTGTATGCTCTTGACGGACAGCCAGAAAGCCAGTCCTCATTAGAGGCTTGCATTGTCCTGTCCTCAGGAGGTCATGTGGAAGTATTTGCCATGGGGGTTATACATTTTATAAACAGCAGGTTAACCATATAACACCCTACTGAGATAAGCAGGTATTATTAATTTCATTTTATGTATGGTAAAATCAAGCCTAGAGAAAAGCAGCGCCAGTTCCAGGTCTTTGGAATAGAATACAGCAAAAATGTTGGGATCTTACTTAAGTTAGCTAAGTCCTGTCAACTCACTGGTATAAACCCATGATTCACTGGTCTTTCCAGTGCCATATTCAGGCATGATTGGTTACGGCATGAGCCTCAGGACCCTACTCAGAAAGAACATGAAGATCCACTAGGTAGCAGTAGGCAAGACAAACATAGATAACATAATATTTCCTATGCTGTACGGTGAAATTCCAAATTTCTCACAAAACATACAAGAGTTTTCTTGTACATTTTCATGCAGTGGCTGCTCTAAAGCTTTTTAGTTGTCAGGGTCCTCAACAGAAAATTTTGTAGTAGTTGTGTGTGTGTGTGTGTGTTAATATAATTATATTAATCTCTTAAAGGTGTTTAAGAGAACAAAAGAAGAGCAGAACAGATAATATAAGAATATTTAGTTGTTGAAATCAGAAAAAAACATCTGTTACCTTGTAAAGGACCTTGAAAATGTCTTCTACAAGCTCCTGTCCACACTCAGCCCAAATTGCCATACTTCTGTCTCTCCAGCCTGGGGACAGGCAGGGAGATCCCCAGGGAGGGCTTCTGTGCAGGTACGCCGTGCTTCCTTGTGGGGTTTCAACTGCCTGTTGCAGGGTGTTGTGGCACTGGGATTGGCGTTAGCCTGTGAGCCATCCATTCTTAGCGCAAGAGGCAATTAACACTCAGGAAGATTTTACCAGGATTACAGAGCTCTGATGGGAGTGAAGTCACCTGCCCCCAAGGTAAGAGTCACAACTCAACATGGCAGCTAAATGGACTTCCAGAAGGGAAGGTGACACCCTAACTATTGTGCTTTTAAAAAGGCAGCTATTGCATATGAGTAGTTGCACAAAATATGCACATTTTACCTGTTGTGCACATTTTATCCACCTTGAATCTAGCCACAAATCTTTATTTTGCCTCAGGTCTTCTCTCAAAATTGTAGGTCTTATAATCTATGTAATGGAGCAAGATGCTTAAACCCAATTCTTGGGAGGCCTGACAATGAGAGAGGATCTATCTGTTAGAGGCAATATTAAAGTATGCCCAAATGACAAAGACCAACCAGATACTGTAATATCTGCCCCAAAATCATAGGAACAGAGGTGCTCATGGACACAGAATAATAGCTCTGTATCTGAATTACATCAAGAATTCACAAAGCAACTGGTAGAACAGATCCTCATCTTGTATGAATGAACAGGAATCTGGACTTCAGTAGAGTCTTTATGGACACCTATTTTATGCCATTCACAGGCAGAAACACCAACAGAAATATTTACCTTGTCATTGAGCAAGTGGCAACTGAAAATGTGAGTAAGGCCAGAGATGCTGGACTAAAAGAAAACAAGAAAATTTTTATAATTATATTAACATACTCTGAGGATCAATTTATTGATACATGTCAACATGAAAAAATATTTGTTGAATAATGAAATTTGGTTTTATTTCTTCCTAGCTGATTCTAATAACAAAAGAACTGGACTTTTTTGGTCTAGTTCTAGTAAACCTTAGGATTTGAAGATGGAAAGCAAAAGAGGCAAGTAGAAATAATGACTATACGCTTCAATAGAGAGGACTTCAGGGAGATTCCTGGTGTGCTAGCTCCCAGGAGCTTCTGCTTTGAAAGACAAAGAAGACCCCAGGAGAGTGGGTTGATATTCAGGGACAACCTCCTCAAAGCACAAGAAGCATCCACTTCTGTCTGCAGGACACGATGCAGAAGTGAGGAGGCCAGACTAGATAAATGGGGATCTCCTGGCTGGGCTTAGATGGAAAAAGGGAGCCTACAGGAGATGGAAGCAGGGATGGGCTGTTCAGGAGGCATAAAGAAGGATTGCCCAAGCATGCAGAGATTGAATTAGGAAAGCCAAATCTTAGCCAGAGTAAAAACTGGTGAAGGACATGAAGGGTTACAAGAAGGGTTTCTATAGGAATAAAAGCAGCAAGAGGAAGATAAGTGGACAGGTGACCTAGTGACAAAGGAGATGGAAAGGTTGACGTTTCTATGCCTCAGTCTTTACTGATACAGTCTGTTCTCAGGCTTCTCATGTCTTTGGTGGAATATAACCAATGTTAGAGGAACACTGAGTTAGGGATTACTTAAGCAAACTGAACACAGAGCCAAGCAGGATGCATGGCTGATACCACTGCATGGCTGTTCTCTATCTTTTTAACAGGCTGCAGTGATCAGAAGTTCCCAAAGACAGCAGAAACAAATGTCACACCCATCTTCCAGAAGGCCAAAGAGGAAGAGTTGGGGAAATACAAGCCAGTTGGACTTACTTCAGTCCTTGCGAAGGTTATGGAACAAATCCTTCTGTAAGCCATGTCCAGGCACATAAGGGAGGAGAAAGTGATTGGGAAAAACCAGCATGGATTTACCAATTGCAAATTGTGCTTGATCAACCTAATTGCTTTCTACAATGTAATGACTAGATTTGAAGATGAGGGCAGATGTCATTTACCTTTACTTTCCAAGATTTTGACTTTGTCTCTGGCATCTTTGGTGCTAAATTATAGAGATAGGGACTAGCTGGGTGATTTACAAAGTGCGTAAAAAAATAAAAGGCTGGAGTAACAGTCTGAAAGTGTCATGGCAGCTATTTATAAGTGGTATTCCTTGGGCATTCATACTGGGGCCAATATTGTTTAGCATTTCCATTCATGGCTTTGACAGTGGAACAGATGTGCCCTCCACAAGTTCACAGATGATATCCAACTGGTGAGAGTAGTCATTGTGCTGGATGATATGGCTGCCATTAGAGGTACCTTGACAAGCCGGAGAAATGGGCTGACAAATATTTTATAAAATTCAACAAGGGAAAATGCAGTCCTGCATCTAGGATGGAATAACACCATGCAACAGTACAGGGTGGGGACTGAGCCAGAAAGCAACTTTGCAAAAAAAAGACATGGGGGTCCTTCTGGACAACAAACTGAACATGAGTCAGCCAGCAGTGTGCCTTTGCAGCAGAACTGGTCAAACACATGCTGCTGTGTTTGACCTGCCTGGCTGCAATACCAAGAGTGTATCCAGCAGGACAAGGGAGGTGTTTCTTCCCTCTGTTTGGCACTTGTAAGACAGCATCTGAAACTATGTGTGCAGTTTTGGGCTCCTCATTACAAGAAAGACTTGGCCATACTGAGCCCGTTGGAGGACTACCAAGATGATCAGGGGCTGGAGCCCATGATGTAGAAGGAAAGACTGAGGGAGCTGGGTTTGCTCAGCCCAGAGAAGGGATGGCTTCAGGAGGAAGTTATTGCTGTCTACAGCTACCTGCTGGCCTTGAAAGTGGAGAGAAGATGGAGCCAGATGCTCCTCAGAGGCACACAGAGAAAGGCTTAGAGGCGTTGGGAAAAAGTTGCAGCCAAGAAAAAGGTATTCAGAATCCAACCAAAGGTCCTGATCAATCTGTTCTGACTTCAAAGTTGTCCAAGGTTTGAGCAGAACACTGGACTAAATGATCTTGAGATCCCCTCCAACCTGAATACTTCCATGATTCACCTTCAACTACAAAAGTTAAATTCTCCCTCCCTTAACCCCAGATGTTAACTTTAATTACTTTTAGTAAATGTCAGCACTCCAATCTGAGCAGAGTAGTGGTGAGCTGAGGTTGGTACTATTTCTCACATCACCCCTTTCATAGACTTGTACAACTTTCTGTATATATTGTTAATACTTTTCAACTTGTTCTTAAGAATGTAGCCTAAGTGCTAGGTAATACATGATGATATTACTGTGAAGTGAATGTAAGTACATTTTATTCTTTTTGTGCCTCACTAATTTCGCCTTAAATTTCTGAGTTTCCGCACTCCACATGGCAACAGCTGAAATGATCACAACCATGTGGCTGTTCATGCTGGCAGTTGGACTAGATGTTTGTTGTAGGTCCCTTCCAACTGAACTATTCTATTCTATTCTATTCTATTCTATTCTATTCTATTCTATTCTATTCTATTCTATTCTATTCTATTCTATTCTATTCT
>NW_020799097.1:36186647-36211133 GCF_003259725.1 Athene cunicularia
GGGGTGGGGGGGGAGGCTAGGGAGAATGGCATCTGGTCCATGTTATGGGTAGGAACTGCCAAGGAAATATTCCTATAAAGGAATAGTGACCTATAATAATGATTCACTGATATTATTGCTGTTTAAATAGGTACCTGAGGTGATTCCACCTCCTTCACCTCTTCCTGTTCCTCCTTTCCTTTTTCCAAACATGAGCTCAGCTTTGATGTTAATTTTAAATAGATTCTTGCCACATATTCGATTTCTTTGCTTAGGGCTTGCCATGCATTCGACAAAGAAACCTGAGCTCATGCCTGCAGGACTCAAGAGTTTCCAGGTGATTCTCCTGTTTCATGTCTGTACACTAACAGCACAGTGTAATAACAATCCACATGTGCAGTAATAGAGCTGGGTAAATGCTTGTATAATTTTTGTTCTGTGGCTGTCCAACTTGACTTAAAGGATATGGTGAGTCCAATGCATAATATCATCTTGTATAGGTGATATTTTAGCCATATCATTCTTATGAATAAATAATACATAGCAGCAGTTTATTGAACAAAATGTTAAGTCTGTGATTTACTCACTTTACTTTATGCACCTGCACATCTTCTATGAACTACTCTAGGTTTATAGCTAGTGGGGAAAAACAGATACTTGCAGAGGAAGATTCATTCTACCACCCTTAGATAAAACAAGCCATTGCCTGAGGTTTTCTATCAATAATATAAAGAGCCTAGAACAGTGACTAGGTGAGATACCTAAAATGTTAGATGACTAGTTTAGGTGAACTTCACCTTTTCTGAGCCAGTGTGTATATTCTCTGTGTACATATACACAGAATGTACTGTCCTATTATGAATAGTAAGAATACTTTTCATGTATCTACCTCATTCACTCCAGGATATCCTCTCTGTGTTTTATAAACATTAATTAATGTAGCTTCATAACAATCTCATGAGGAAAGAATTGCCCCAAATTTAGAGATGAAGAAATGCAGCCAGCATGCTTAAATAAGCCGTCCCTGGTTGCACAGAAAACTAGTGGCATAAATGTAAATACCAGAGGATGCCTCACAATCATAGCCCAAAGATAGGGTAATCATAAGGTGTGGCTCCCAAATCAATATAAACAGTGTAATGTGATGCTTGCTTCCGCCCTATTCAAAGTAAATAGGTTGAGGTGTGGTGTGTGCAGGGTAATTCCTGATGTGTTCACATCAGTCATACATTCAACTTGGTACAGATGTAGCCAGACTGAGAACAGAATGACAGAATACATGTTCCACATACTTCAGACATTTGTGTGTCCATAGAGTTCTGCAGAATCCAACCTTTGAGCAAAGAAACACAATTTGAGGGCAGTCCTGTGGAGAAGCACTTGGGGGTATTGGTGAATGAAAAGCTGGACATGAACCATAAATGTGCACATGCAGCCCAGAAAGCTTACTGTATCCTGGGCTGCATCAGAAGAAGAGTGCTCAGCAGACTGAGGGAGGTGATTCTCCCCACTACTCCGCTCTCGTGAGACTCCACCTGGAGTACTGCATCCAGCTCTGGCGTCCTCAGTACAGAAAAGACATGGACCTGTTAGAGTGGGTCCAGAGGAGGGACACAAAAATGGTCAGAGGGCTGGAACATCTCTCCTGTGAAGAAAGGCTTGAGAGTGCTGGTGTCCTACCCCTTGGACAAGGCTTGAGAACAGCTGGAGAGAAGGCTAGGTGTTTCAGGCTGAAAGCAGGACAGAGAGCATTTCAGAAGCTTGCTAGTGTAGATGATTTCAGTTAAGGATCATAAAACATTCTCTGACACCAATTTATTAGTGGGGATATAGTCACTACTAATTGTTCACAACTTCAATAGGCTTCATGTCATGACTTCTGAGGTTATAATCAATATGAATTTGCTGCATATTTTTCTCCACACCACCCCTCTCCCCTCCTGGCTTCAACTCCTTACTGCCATTCTTGCCCAACACCTCTTATGCGCATATCTAAACCTACCATTATCAGTGTGAGCATCGCCAGAGCTGCAGGACAAATCGTGTGGTGAGGTTACCTCCCTGCTTTGCCATATGGAAGTAGCAAATACATGAGTACTTCAAATATTGTTAAAGTAGTCTCTGTTTTGCTGATTAAGGATGCTAATTAAACTTGGACACCAGAGTGAAAAGAGTAGGCTTATTTTACTGGTGATAACTAAATAATGCAACAGAGTAATGCAGAAAACATGCAGTAAGAAAAGACAGAATAAGGCACTTAAAGGATAAGGCATACATTACCAACATCCACATCCGCAGTCTCTGGGGAGCCCTGGTTACAGCGAGGATTTGGAGAGCCTTTCCCTGCAAGTGGGAAGTCCAACACAGTGTCTCCACTCATAGATGAGGCATCCAAAGTCGCTGCAAGTGCGTCCAGCCTTATATACCAAAAATCAGCAAGCCAGAATAACTTGTACCTTTGTTTTGAGTGGAAACATCTGGTTTCATCCTGCTTTTGGATTCCACCCAAAGCCTGGCCAGGGCTCAGGGGGGAGAACCAAGGGAGTTTCTAACAAGGCCAAACACTTGGGTTCTCAGCCTTGAACAAGGCTAAACAAGGGAAGTTGGATGCATTCTCTCAGCATTTCATCCTCACTACTGATTATGTTCTGTCTAAACTAAATCACTAGTGTGCTTACACACTTTGTTAACAATGACATACTAAGTTAGCAGTTTCAGCTCAGAGCCTGTGGTTCAGGCTTCAGTATTTCAATGCTTTGGCACTTTTTACATCAGCATTGGTGGGTTGTTATAACCTAGCACAATACCTATTAGCACAACGGTTATCAGTTATGAAATATACAGGATTCATCTATAGGTCAACTCTGGCTTGGGCCTGTTGTTCAAGCCTTAGCACTTCAGTCTCAAAGTATTATTCACACAATTCTCTTAGTGTTTCTATCCTCCCTATCTTTTTGATTGTCACTCTTCCATGTATTGGATAAGTTCCTGAAGCGCTGACATTTGTACAATGCCTCACTCTCCATTTCCATATGGCCATCTACATTTCCTACTTGATTCATCTCAGTTATGCCAGCCAACAGAATGACAAATCACCTTTCCTGCTGCTCTCTAGGTCATGGTGTGGTTTGGGTTAACTGCTGGTGTGAGCAACCAACAGTCAATTCCTTCAGCCACCATAATCTACTATGACACAACTTTGAAGAGAGGCTCTGTCATCCTTTTTCCTGGAGGATAACAGGGGAAAGTAACTGAGAGGTTGCTGTTAATGGCAAAGAGGAAGGAGAAGATACCATGAGGACCATGAGCCTCAAGGTCAGCCTCTGGAAGTGAGTGTACTGGAAGGTATTCTGCTGAATGTTACAAGTGCCAGACTAAGTAAAAGCTGTGGACACATATTAAGGAACGGTCTCTGGCCAGATAAAGGTCCACTGATCCTCTTTACTATAGTCATGGGTGAGTTGTGACAGAACAGGAAGAGATTCCTGAATTTCACTGCAGTATCCAGCTTTTTTTAAACTGAATGTGTTACTGTTTTACAAATATGTATTGTATTTGGCTTTGTGTAAAGACAGGAGAAAAAGTATTTCTAGAACTTGCACCACTTTTTTTTCCTACATCTGGTAATCTTCAGAGGATGGATGCAATTTAAACATACAGCTAGGGACTATTTAAACTATGTTTGCAATTTGCAGAAATACAAGAGATATAGATACAGTTAGGAAGAGTACCCATCTCTTCCATTATTTCTGTAGATCTATCCCAGCAGCAGATTGAGACAGATTAACTAATACTGAAAAATTGTTCAAATGGAAGGACGGTGGAGGCCTGTAGTTATATTTGTGGGCTTGTGTCATTTCTTAGCAAGCTGCTTCTGATTGAGAGGAATGGGGAAAGGTGCATGAAACAATTTGATTTTTTGGAATTCCCCTCATAATTCTTTTCATGCTTGCCTAAATTTTCCCTTTAGCTGGCGAGTGACACCTCAGAGCAGTTCATATGAGTGGAATTGCAGGTGGTCAATGAGGTGCATGTTTTCAATGGCAACTTCCATAACTAACATATTACAATCCATAATACACTGTTGAGTCATCAGGTAATGAAGAAATCTCCTTTGCATTAACAGGCGGAATTATGCTTATCTAGTTTGCCTTTTTTCAGTCTCCAATGCTAATGCATTCCAGGACCTACTGAACATGAAGCAATAGTGAAACCATTTCTGGTAACAAGATCATGATCATAGAATCACAGACTAATAGAGTGACTTGGGTTGGAAGGGACCTTAAAGACCATCTAGTTCCAACCCCCCTGCCATGGGCAGGGACACCTCCCACTAGCCCAGGTTGCTCAAAGCCCCTTCCAGCCTGGCCTTGAACACTGCCAGGGAGGGGGCAGCCACAGCTTCTCTGGGCAACCTGTGCCAGTGTCTCACCACCCTCACAGTAAAGAACTTTTTCCTTATATCTAATCTAAATCTACCCTCTATCAATTTAAAACCATTATCCCTTGTATCTATCACTACATTCCCTGATAAAGAGTCCCTCCTCATCTTTCTTGTAGGCCCCCTTTAAGTACTGGAAGGCTGCTATAAGGTCTCCCTGGAGCCTCATTTTCCCTAGGCTGAACAACCCCAACTGTCTCAGCCCATCCTTACAGGGAAGGTGCTCCAGCCCCTGATCATCTTTGTGGCCTCCTCTGGACTCAGTCCAACAGGTCCATATTTTTCTTACATTGGGAGCCCCAGAGCTGGATGCAGCACTCTCAGAGTAGATGGGGAGAATCACCTCCCTCGACCTGCTGGCCACACTTCTCTTGATGCAGCCCAGGATACGGTTGGCTTTCTGGGTTGTGAGCGTACATTGCAGGGTCATGTCAAGCTTCTTGCTCTTGATGCCATCCTATGTTATGTTATTACTTCCTTAGCAAATCCTCCTTTCACTTCCCTAGTTATTTTACTAGTTAATAAAGAAAAAGAAATTCTAGTTAATAATGAAAAATAATAGTTAATAAATAAAAAGAAAAATAAATTTTAAAATTCTAGTTAATAAAGAAAAAGAAAAAAAATTTCCTAACATAGTTTCTGTTTGTTTGGTTTGCCCCAGAGTGCTTCAGCTTTGAAGACTTCCAAATGCATGCATTTCAAATGGGAATAAATGCTTATTTTGTTGATAACAAACCCTAACTGGGCCTTTGGTTTTGCCTAGATAAGGACATTTTTCCCCTCTTCAGTTAAAAATATTTTCAGTTGTTCCGCACATACTTTGGGTTTTGCACATACATTTGATTTTGTTGATATATTGGCCAAGTACTCTAAAAAATGGGGTTATGTGCTTGTAAAATGAAGGAGAAACATGTTGCTGCATCCAGTACTTTTACTGTAGGTAGAGTCTCTTAAAATTCTGTAAAACCAAAAGTCTCTGATGGGCAACAGCAAATAATTTTGTAACCAGAGAGTGGATATGCATACCGCACCAGTGTACAACACACAACATGACCCACGGTCACCTGGCATTCTTTCATTCCTACACCACATCACCCTGCAATAAAGGATGTGGGAGCAGGAGGCATCCCTCATTTTCCCTGGTTCCCTCCCCTTAGCCCTAGAGGGAGGAGATAGGATTTCTGTCTCTGTGTGCCAGATCTATAAGCTGAGTGTGTATTGGGGTGTGCAACCAGAGCTTCCCTTTATCTTCTTAGATAATGAGAAGATAACATAAGATGTATGTAAGCATTCACTATGTAAGCCATAGCATGACCAGGATCATATCTAGGTGCTTCCCTACACAGTGACATTTTCACCATAGCCTGCACATTATTCCATCATCCTGCAATTACTCGGAATCATGATAGGAAGGTCTACGGTATTCTTTGAAGTAACAGTGAAATCACATTTTACTGATTACCTTGTCAGTAAGACTTTTGCTGTTCCAAAAGACAAACATCAGATCTCTTCAACAATGCGACAATTAAGTACTTTCGCCAATACTTCTTATATATACACATACACATGTTGAGTACCACTTGAGAATGATGGAACAGCAGCCTCAGCAATTCACTTTCCACACGTTCATTTGATGGACAAGTAATGTGATGTACCACTGACGATCTTACTGACACTTGGGAAGTCCAATTCCCCTGCTGTTTCAGGGGTATTTGAAGAACTGTCCTATAATCCGGAGGTGTCATTTCAATGCCTGATATTGTATGGTGCTACTCTAACAAATGAATCAGAAAAGGGAATAGGAATGAAGCATGTGACAGTAGAGCTGTATCTGGATGCAAATAAGAAGACAGATGAAGATGAGGAAATGGATAGACCTTTCTGTTTAGGAAAAATGATGTGAAGATGGATAATAAGCGTATAATTTTTACGATATGGAATTGGGAAGTGATCCTCACACTAGGATATAATTGTTTGAGAAGATGTGAAATTGTCAAAATAATGCCAGCTAATGGGTCATCAGCTAGGAATGTACATGAAAACCTGATGAGAATTCAGTGTGGAAAAAGAAAAAAAGGTGAATCAGTGCTGAAGTAATCGGACCAGACCTTGTGATAACTAGGGTTATTATAGACATGTACATGTTGTTTTCCTGAAGGAAGGGAAAAGGTATGCTATTGCGCTACCATTTCAATGACTTTCAGAATCTTGTTAAACAACAAAACCATGTGCATATGTGAGTCTCACTGACATTGAGTATCTTAAGTATTATTCACCTGTCACAAGATCTGTGCCCTTTTGAGCTGTTCCATCATCAAAGAGGTAGGGCACAAGTAAATCTGACTGTAGCTTCTCTTATGAGTGCAATACAACCACCTTTCTTAGAAGTATGTTAAAAAGGGACTGTAACTGAATGCTCAGTTTATTCCTTTGGAACTGTTTTGGACCTCTTCAAGCTCTTTGAGCAATTCTGTAATGTAGCTTACTTTCTTCTTTCATTTTGCTCCTTATGATACAAAATTTTGCTAAATACATTATACCAGGAAAAGCTCTCTGTTTTGCAACAACTTCTCAGAAGAAAACAACCTGTTTTCTCAGAAGAAAACAACCTCTCAGAAGTCTCATTTTAAAGTTATCTTTAGCAAATTAACCGTTTCACTGGATGGACTGGAGACGAAATGGCACTAAGGTGCATAGTGGTGGAAAGAGGACTGTGATGTAAAAAAGAGTTTTCCCAAAATACTCATGTCATATGAATGACACCTCCTATACAGCTACGAAACCCAGTCACTCAGCATATGGCAAGTCATTTAGGAAACAAAAAGTAATAAGATAAACATGACAATGCATTTTATAGTTCTGGAAAATTTATTTAGAACAAAATAGACCCCATAGTCAATGATGTATTGTTAAAAATGCAGAGTAACACACATACACAAATAACTAGCCAATGATGACAAAAATTTGACATAATTCCATGATAATTTCATTAGTACAAAAATTACATTAAAACACTGTTGAGTAGGAGTTTCAGAATGTTCACTGTGCAGTGGGATCTCTTCTCCTTCTGCTAAAATGAACTCATGTTTTACTATAAAGTTTTTTTCTGATCTGTATTTCATGCACTACATGCTTTTAATTCCCATCTAATTTTGGTGTTCATGCCTCAACAAACAGAGATACCTCGGCCCTATTGATATTCTTCAGGTATACAGCATCAACCATACCGATCAGCACAGGCAGTACTTTTTGAAGTCTCACATTGGTTTTGGCCTTCAAAGTCAATGTCAGGACCTCAGAAATGAATGATTTCGTAGAGTGTTAAGTCAGATAGGACTGTGAAATGAACATCTGTGCTGATACATTACAACTCACTGCATTTCATTGTATTACCTTTGTATTGAGACAAATATATTTTTGACAAAAACATTATTTCAGAAAAAGTAAATTTGATTGAAAGATTATTTAAAAATCCCTTCAAAGCTTTATTTCAGTGGCTATGCTCAATGCTGTGCTTTGTCTCTGCAGATGTGTCCTGTTTCATCTTCCAAACATTAGTTCCTTTGAACTTTTTCTCTCCTGAAGACCACCATAATATCTACTTTTTGCTCCCAGCAAAGATAAACAGAGTAATCAGGTTATCTTGCAAATCTCTTTTTTTTTCTCTTTAACTAAGGAATCCTTTTGTTCAGGTCTGAGGTATTTCTGTGGATTTTTTTGCATTTTAATGACTCATTTTTTGAAATGAGGATTCTTTGCTGTTGACTAATATGAGACTCACCAGCACCATATATGAAAATAAAATCGCCTCTCAGCTCCTACTCACTAATCACCTGATTTTTATATACAAGGACTGAATAATTTGCTTTTGCAATACCATAATAGTTTTTTAAGTTTGATGTCCTTAATATACACATAAATCTCAGAGTTTTCCAAGATACATCAAAGTTTTAAATAAACTGGACATATGCAATGGACTTGATGGGATGCACCCACAAGTGCTGAGGGTAGTGGCCAATGTCATTGCAAAGACACTCAATTATCTTTGGAAGGTCACGGCAATGGGCAGGTAACTGAGGACTGTAAGAAAACCAACGTAAGTACAATCTTCAAGGACAAGGAAGATTCAGGGAAATAAGGGCTGGTCAGCCTCACCTTGATTCCTGGAAATGTGGTGGGGAAAATCCTGCTTGATACTATTTTGGAGCACAGAAAGGAAATGAAGGTGTTGGGAGCAGTTAGCATGTATTTACAAAGGGGAAATCATGCCTGACCAACCTGACAGCCTTCTACAATAAGACAAGTGGCTTGGTGGATGTGGGGAGAGCAGTGGATGTTGTTCATCTAGACTTTAGCAAGGCTTTCAACACCATCTTGCATAATATCCTCATTGATCAACCAATGAAAGTGATCTGAACTATTGGGCTCAGGGGTTTGTGATCAGCAGCATGAAATCCAGCTGAGGCCAATCACTAATGGTACCCCAAGGATTTGATACTGTGGCCAATACTGTTTAACATCTTTATTAAAGTGCTGGGTTTGTGTGGTGGGGTTTTGGAAAGAGGGAAGGGGGCTACAGCGGTGGCCCCCTGTAAGAAGCTTCTTGAAGGATCTTCAAGCTGGACCCACCTCTGGCCAAGGCTGAGCCAATTAGGGATGGTGGCCACACCTCAGCAATAATGTATTTAAGAAGGGAAATCTGAGAGAGGGTGGGGACTTTGAGGGTAAGTTGTGAGGATGACACCTATGTGAACACCAAGGTCAGTGGAAAGAAGGAGTAAAGGGGGAAGGTGTGCTGGAGCCTCCCTGTATCCTGTGGACCCATGGAAGTTACCAGAGGAGTAGAGATCTGCCTGTGGCCTGTTGAGGACCCCTAGAACTCTGTAGGAAGAATAAGTGCCCACTGTTGTAGGTCAGCACTGGGAGGACTGCAACATGAGGAGGTGAGCCACACTGGAGCATCTGGAGAAGAATGCATCCCGTGGGGAGGACTCATGGTGGAGAGAGTTTGTTGAGGGCTGTCTCCTGTGAGAGGAACACCATGTGGAGCAGAGGGAAGAATGCAGAAGAGTGCCTCCCCACACCTGAGGAAGAAGTTGCAGACTGACTGCACCCCCCATCCCCATCCCCTGCACCTCTGGGGGAAGAGTTAGAAATACTGGGAACAAAACTGAGCTCAGGATGAAGGGAGGTGTGGCAGAAGTGTTTTTAAGATATGGTAATGCTTCTGTCACATTCTGTCTGTTAAGTGTTGTCATCAGTGTTTTGAATTAAAGTGAGTCCTTATTCTTCCCCTAATGAGCCTTTTGCCTGTGACCACTAATGACTGAGTGACCCCTTCCTGTCCTTATCTCATTCCTGAGCCTTTTGATTCATTTTCCTCCTTCCCAGCCCTGGGCAGGAAGGAGCGAGTGAACAGCTGCCTGGTGCTCAGTTGCCCTTTGGGCTCAAACCATGATAATTAATGATCTGGATGATGGGACAGAGGGTACTATCAGCAAGTGTGCAGATAGTGCAAAACTGGGAGGAGTGACTAGATGGCCCATTCAGAGGGACCCTTGACAGGCTACAGAAAGAGGCCAAGGAATCTCTTGAAATTCAGTAAAGGGAAATACAGAGTCCTGCCCTAGAAAGGAATAATCCCCAGTACCAGTACACGCTGAGGACCAAACAGCTGGAAAGCACCTTTGCAGGAAAGGACCTTGGGGACCTGGTGGCCAATCTGACCATAAACCAGCAATGTGCCCTTGCAAGAGAGACCAATGGCATCCTTAGCTGCATGAGGAAAAGTGTTGCCTGAAGGTCAAGGAAGGTGATTCTTATCCTCTACTCAGTCCTATGGTGAGACACATCTGCAGTGCTGTGTCCAGTTGTGGGCTCCCAGTATAAGAGAGATATGGACATATTGAAGGAAGTCCAGAAGAGGACCACAAAGATGATTAAGGGTTTGGAGCATCCGTGATACAAGGAGAAGCTAAGATAGCTAGAATTGCTTAGCCTTGAGAAGGCTTGGAGGGATTTTATCAATAGGTATAAACATTCAGTGGGAGGGAATGAAGATGGAGTCAGACTCTTCTCAGTAGTACTCAGGACAGGATTCGAAATACAGGACATCCCACTTAAACATAAGAAAAACTCTTTTTAAACTGTAAGGGTGGTTGAAAACTAGATGATGTTGCCCAGAGAGGTTGTAGAGTCTCCATCTTTGGAGATATTCAAAACCCAACTGGACATGGCGCTGAGTGACCTGTTCTAGATGACCTTTACTTTGAAGAGGAATGTTGTATTAGGTGATCTCCAGAGGTCCCTTCCAACCACAGTGGTGCTGTGATTGTGAGGGGTGTTTAAAACTGCCCTCAAATGACAGATTGGATACCATTTTCAGAAAAGTCTAAATGGGGAAAAGAAAGTTGACATAGCACTTAAAAGACAAGAGAATAGTTCAATACATGAAATATAAGCAAAAGCTGGAAAATTTTCTGTATCTTTTAACCTTGAATATGACGCAGTTACTTAAATTGCAGAGGATATCAAAGGGGCAAAAGATCCAGTAAGTAATGCAGATTGCTTTTGGAGTCCAAGAAGTAATCTGTTCTGGCTCACTTGTGGAATAAGGACAGTAATAGAGAAATATATAGTGGGATAGCAAAGAACTGCCCATACTCCTTTAAGCAGGGCCAAGAAGACTGAGATTTATATGGATGTCAAGGACATCAACCTCAAAATTATGATGCTGTTGCAAAATTAATTTATTCAATCTTCATGTATAAAAATTAGCAACACTGGTAGCACCTCTGTGCTAACATATTTAAGAAAGGGTAAAAACCACTGTGAAGCAGCTGTGAGAGAGGAGTGAGGCAAATGAGAGAGAAGTAAACACTGCAGACACCAAGGCCAGTGGAGAAGAAGGGGAGGAGATGTTCCAGGTGCCAGAGCAGATATTCCCCTGCAGCCTGTGGTGAAAACCATGATGATGCAGGTTGTCTCCTCTAGCCAATGGAGATCAATAGTGGAGCAGATAGCCACAAGGCAGCCAGTCTTTGCTGGCTTTTCCATGGTATTCTGTAACACATTTTCTCAGAAAAGGTATATTTCATATAAAAAGATAACCTGAAAATCTCTCCCTAGATAACATTAGAAAGTTTAATTTAAAGTCACCTGATCCTGCGATCCTTAATAGGTAGTGGCATTCACCACAAAATCACAGGTTAATATGCTATCTCTGTAAATAAACAGGGAAGGATTTTTGCTCTGTGAAGGAGTCTTGAAATACACATTCTTTTTCCAAGCTAGATACTCTAGGTTTCCTTAATGAAAATAATTACTCTTCTCAAATGCAATTATTGTCCCTGACCCATAAGCAATCAAACTTAGAAGAACCGCAAGTGGACAGACTGCCGGGCAATAATCTAGGGATGTGAAGACCCCACATCAGCTACTCATCAGTATCTGCCTATGTGCCTACTCTCACCTTGTCGTAAAAGTGAGTTCACTGAGGGGTGATCTATTTGCCACATTCTGCAGAGATTAAAACAGACAGTAATGCATGGTAACACAGACAATTAAGGGACAAATTCCTACCCTACCTTGGTTTGCAACAACTGGCTGGTATGTTCATCTCTTCAACTTACCTTCCTGGTATTAATATGGGACCACACACGGTTTCTTCTCAGAAGACATGTCAGACAAAGATTAGAGCACAACCAGATGTGAGGTGATTGGTTGCTCTGCCAATCTTCTGGCCAGCTAGTTTAAAACACTGGGGGATTATTAGACACAGGAATTCAGATTCCATTGAAGGAGTCAATATGGAGCATAATGGTTTGGCATGTGAGAAAATCCTACTATCTCTGTCTAATGTTGAGTGAGAACTCAGCAGATTTTTTTTAAGGTGCCTTGTGGTTTCTGTGAAGAAATGCAATAAAACAGGCACAGCTGCCATGTACTTCAGAAAGACAGCAGGCACTTTTTTTTTTTTTTTTTTTTTTATTTTACAAAAGAGGACTCAATATTTCACAGAGTACTCACAGCATAATATAAGACATAAGGCAATGAATTTGTTCAACCATGCTTGATTCTTTAACATGGAGGACAAAAATCTTCCTTCTTATCTGCTTAGAATACATTGGATTTGCACACCACAGTGAATAAATCACTATTCCTGCTCTGATAAGTTTTAAAAATGTAACTTCTATTATCTTAAGTTATCATTTATTTTTGGAAGGAATAACATTGGCAAGTAAGAGAGCTTTTATTTGTAATCTGTTTTTCTAAGGAATCTTGAAAGTATTAGTTTACATTTTTGTATGAAAGAGTTGGTACTGAGGCATGAGACATGCCTGTATTGGTTAGTGACTGGGAAAGTAGGAGTACATGTAACCACTCAGGATATAGGCTTTATCTCTGTTCTCTCTACGAAAATGATAAGAGATCTTCTGCTGAAACCACTTTCAACATCTGTAGGGTAGTTTTCCTTTACATCACTCATTGCTAGGTCAGATTAATTGCTAATTCAAACATATCCCAGTAATCTCCTCTGCACACTTTTCCTCTACACTAGCTCAGTCCTTGATCTTTGCTGCTACCTTGTTCAACACTCAGACCATCTTCAGTGGGTTCAGTAATTTCTAAACATCCACTGGGATTTCAGATATTAACGTCTTGAAGTTCCCAACATAATTCTTCAAACAGTGTTAAGTCTGAAGGATTCCTGACAGGTTTTTCTATTTGGAAGGCAGTCCTTTGCAGTACTTTCTTGGTCATACAGGATCTTCCTTTTTGACAATCAAGATATTTAATTTTGTCATAATTAAATTCCCTTTTTGCTACTGATAATAGGCACGAGTTTTTCAAACTAGTTTTCATGCAGAGCCTACATAAGCATACACTGGAGCACCCTCTGGCTATATCAGCATAAGGAATCTCTCCATCGAGAATGAGGCTAAATGCCAATGTCCTACTAAGTGATTAGTGTAGCAAATAATCAAATTTTCCTACTATGTATGAAATGGCCAGCATAAGTAGGGTCACAATGTCTACAACTTTACTACCTGTGACTGTACTTCAGTTCTGAAGAATTTAGTATCAGCACTGTTAAGATCATTTGTTCACTTAAGACTTAGGGTCCTCTAAGGTGTCATAATCTTTGAATTTCAACTTTTCCAAGATATCAGGTAATAAACTGGACAACTGGTGTGTTTTTTTCCCCTAGGCAGCAACAGAAATGTGCACTGCCATGATGACTCCCCTTCCTTTATCCTTGTATTTTTCTCCCCAGGGACAAGCTGTCTTGTGATGCACTCAAAGTATGGAATAACTGGTTATTCTCATGTCTTTGCTTTTAAAAAGAAGTTTTGTTTTGTCTTACCTCTGGGTACCTATTTCACACACAGTGAAAACAAATGTTACTGCAATACTACAGCAAGTACATCTGTCCTTTCAAGGAGCCTGGAGCTGTCTTGGCAAGTTGAGCCCTCCGGGTGGTATACCCCACTGTCTCCACTAGCCTCTCCACATGTTCACCTACAAATGGGATGCACAGCAGCAGCACTGGTAAGTACCACTATTTGGGCTGTAATTCGGCTAGCTCAGTTAACCACAGCATTGATAATCATAACATCAACAGTACCCAGGGCTATATAATGAATAAAGAATACACTGGTTACTGGCCCACACTGTGCTGCCATGTCTTGACTGCTGTTACCTTTGTTTACTGGATTAGAGCTAATTTGTGAAAGTCTATTCATTCTGCTCACCCACAGAAAGCAGGGTGGACAAAGCCTTCTAATCTCTTTTTATCAGTATTGTGTGTCTGGACATTTGCTAATTGCTAATTTCGACTCTTGTACCTTTGATTAAATCACTCTTGGTAGTTGGTTCCTCCATGCCATTAATCTATGGGTTCTTTTTTGAGTAACCTCCTTCCTTGAGAAATTTGGGAGGAGGTGTTGCTGCAATGAGTTAACACAAGTATAGTTTGCTACCCCATGGTTCCTTTCCTAATTTTCTGCTTCTTTCATACCCCATCAATTAGAGAAATGTGCAGCTCAGCATGCAAGACCTGATTCCCAAGGAACTAACCTGACTTTCCATTATCAACTTTCTTGCAAACCAGTCAGGACAGAATAGAGGAAATGGCTCTGTACAAGATCACAATTGTCTCTTAAGTTACAGTCAGATTCTTGTGGAGCAAGTAATAATTTCTATCAGGCAGTGGTCTGTTACCGATCTATATACTCTACGTATTCCTTAAAAAATGCAACAGGAAGAGCATGGAGAAGCATTCAGGATAGAGCACGGCATCTCAGCTCGACAGTTCTCAGCAGCGTATGGGAGCCCACGTTGCTCTCTGTTGCTGCCCTTGGACTGCTTTCAATAACCAGGTTAGCTCATTTAAGATGAGCTAAAATTAAGAGCTATAACAAAGATGTCCTGAGGTGGATCTTCTGGCTCTCATGGTGCTATTTACAGCAGATAAAAATCAGTTACATATTTATTTCTAGTAATAAGATCTTAAAGTGCACCTCATGTTTGGCAAGCTTAGATCAATTTTTTCTTCGGAATGTCTCCTGAGGCTCCGTTCTGGGCAATCTGCCTAGTAATAGCTTCCGCTACCTTCCCTTCATTGTGTCATCTTGAATCACATTTTTGGCTGGAAAATTAATTTCTTTTTGTGGGAAAACGTCATCCAGTATAATTATTTTAGCCTTTTTTAATAATTTAGTACTGGGGACCAGACATTTTCCTTCAGCTTCAATTTCCTTCAAGCTTTACAGAAACAGCATTTCAATCAGTTTTGTGTCTATTCTCAAATTTCAGTTTCCTTCTCTTTTGTTAATTTTAAAATCTATTTTTAAATTCCAGCAATGGTAACAATCCCTGATATCTCAAATCTTACCATTCCTCACATGGTCTCATATTATGAAAACAAAAGCTCTTTACTTCCTACTGGGAGGTATCCCAAAAATAGCCAAAGAAACATTCAGTTTCCTTAAATGCTTATTCTTCAGTTGACCCGTTTGTTTTTTAGTTTTTTAGTTTTGGTTTTTTTTTTTTTTTTTCATTAAAAAGACGTAGGAAACGAAGCCTTAATTTAAATCTATCACACCCTAAAAACTTTAGGAGAAAATACTTATTATTTTCTTGAAACATTAAAAATCAAACCATGAACTTCAACTCAAGGAAACTGCTGACTATTTTGAAGAAAAATAATTTCACAGCAGAGAAAATGAAAGAAAAGTTTCTACACTCTGCACTTTGTGGAGAATGTTGATGGGATTATTTGGCTGTTTGGTAATTAAAACTCCATAACTTCATTTTAAACAATATTCACAAGCAGGCAATTTTTCTGAGACTGCAACAAACAATTTGTATCTCGGGTTCTATCTTCCTCTCTGGCAAGGTCTGATTAATCCCTGTTTCCTATATGATTAGAAATAACAGGGTCCACTTTCTCAACAATACTGATGAACAGTAATTACAGTGTACCTCCAAAGAGTGCTCAAGGCCTTAACATCAAGATGTTGCAACACAAAGCTGACCTGTCAGAGTGATACTAGAATCTGTTGCTTCGGCCCAACTGAATATTATAGAATGCTACCTCTTGTCTGGCTTCACAAATAAAATTCTTTCAATTTTGTCCCCATGTCACTTTTTACCAACTGCCTTAATTTTAAAAAGTTTTTCTGAACTTTTTCCAATTTGTAAATATCACTGTGATAATGTAATAACTTTATGATAATGTAGTAATCATTACAGGGAGTGGCAGTGATGCTTTTGATGCAGTCTGTCCAGGGCAGTTAAGAAAAAGAAGATAGGAAAGTCTGAATCTGATCTCTATGCTAATTCTGGCAGCAAAGGTGTTTGAATTCACGTCCCTCCCATCCTGGATGAAATGACAGGCTTCTTTGTTACTGGATCATTAATTTGTTGTAGAGTTGTGGTTTGTGCATGCTCACAGTTCATCTACCACATGAAAATCTCCTGTTGAAATAAGCAGATGAATGCTTCTTGTTGCTGGAGTGAGACAAATGTCAAACGCTGCATGTTGTTAACATTTGAGCTGCTTTCTCATTATTATAATCTGCAAAACCAGTGAGAACTTTCAAGGCAGAAATGAATTTATCCACTTCCAGGGGCAGGAGATGATTTTGAGAGTACCTGGCCTGAATGTTTGGATTATACTGCTGAGACAAAAGTGAAGCAGTTTGAGAGACTCCCCTCATCCCACTGCCTGAGGCTACTTTCCCGGTAGCAGAGTGCATCAAAAGAAATGCATCTTTGAGCTGTACCATTTCAGTCAAGCATCCTGCTTTCACTGGGATTAAAGAAGTAAAATGTGTTCTTTATCTGCATTATGGAAGTAGAGACCTCCAACAAAAGAGGAAGAAAACAGGTAAGGGGTGAAAAGCAAGATTAATGAGAACTCTGTCAGAGTTCTTAATTGCTTAAAGTGGCAATTGTTTTTGGAAGCAGTTATGACATACTTATGTCCTTGTGTAACATCATCTATACTTGATTTGCAGCATTACTGATTGCCCACTTATTCATTTTGAAAGCTTGAGGGGTTTTTTATAATTTTGTTTTCTGTTCTGGTTCTACTTTGTATTCTCCTGAGGTTGTTATGTTATTCACTCCTATTCCAACTTTACTGATCAATTTCACTAATACTTTATTTACTTCCTTCTTAAGGTCAGAAATAAAGATGGGTCAGAAGTGCAATCTCTGTGGCATAGTAATACATTGTTTGGATGCATTGATAATTCAAAGGGTGGAGTATTAATGATTGGCTACATAAATAAATTTTGAACCCTACTTCAAGCCATGAGGGGACCTTCATTCCAGTACAAATACGTTCTTATTTATGTAATAATAACAATAACTGCATTTATCCACTTATAATAGTATCTTCCACATGAGGAACTGCAATGATTACAAATCCATTAAGACCATCTTTTCATACATAAAGAAGAAAAAAAGCAAGGCCCTAAACCTTAGCTACCTGTCAGCAAGAAAAGAAAACACAGGCCTTTTCCCTATTATCTTTTCATCAGCTCAGTTTTTATAAAATAGTTGAAAAGGGATGCTGGGAAAAAGGTAGCTGGCAAGTAAGAGGTGGCATAAATATGGGGTCGTACTGACTCGTGAGGGGCAGAGAAAGTGTTTCTATCTGTTGGATTTAGTGCCTGAGGGCCTGAGCCTGTCCAGGCCTGTCGGACCCTGATTGAGCCTTCCTGGATGTAATCATCCTCAAAGACTTTCTATCTCTCTAGGTCTACTCTTCTTCCCAGCAGATGATTTCTGGAAAATTAACCCATCTATTGTTTTTTTTTCTGTTACTAAATATTATAGTTACATGGTCTTAAAGAAGCTGCATATGAAACCAGACTGATAAGAACTGACTTCGTGGTTAAATATTTAAAAGTCACTTCATGTTCTTCTGGTTAAGAGTATCATTTAGATTACCCACATCTAGATCTTGCCATCACTATTTCAGGACAAAATTCACAATTATATGTGGTATCTTTTCTTGCTTTCCCTGGTTGTGGTAAAGGAGCCATCAAAGCAGAGTTTAACAATTGCAATGGTCTCAACAGTTACACAGTCTGTGGAGCAACATGCCCAACATTTTATATATCTCCCAACCTTCTAAAGATGCCCCACACAGTCACACAGACTGGTAAATTAGCAGAAACAAATCTGTATCTTATTTTCTCTGCAGGGTTCTGTGGTCTGAGAATAAATAAATGTGGTTTGGTATTTATCATCTTTTTTTTTTTTTTTACACTGAAACAAGAAGTATCTGATACCATAGCTGTATGTCATATTACAGTGATAATGGTGATTGCTGTTTAGATGTCTGTTACACCTCTTTTGAAAGGTATATGTTAAAATGACTGATGCACATTATTGCGTTATGGCCACCTACTCTTTGAAATACTCTAATAATATAGTGAACAATGGTAACATGTTGTAATAACTTTAGGCCTAATCTGGTATCGCGAACAAGTGCTTCTTTCACCCATGCACATTCTTAAATTTACTTCTTTGAGCTGCCCGAGTAAAACTACTTTTACTTGGTTATTTCTGATAGTCTAAGTATTTTCTCTAAAACCTAACAATAGCAAAGTCTCAGGTCAGTCATTTATGAGGAAAAGATGTCAAGAACAGATGTTGAACAAACTCAGGTCTCATACTTCTTCAACTGGAAGGCATTCACAGATGATGCCCACAGTCCCTCTGCCCACACCCCTTATTTTCGTTAAAAAGTAAATTACACTCTCTCAGGGCTTTCTAAGTGAGAGGTGAAAATAGGTTCAAGTTTCTCTGCCCAAGCTTTAGCTAGTCATGCAGAAACCACATGCAGTCTAAGGGCTGTACAGAGAAATACTATGCACTAACTAGTGTGCGCTGCTTCTCAGGCAGGTTTCAGAGGACTGTCCCAGTACAACTGTGTCTTTTCAGAACTGGATGCTGTCCATGTCCAACTGGATCAGAATATGGGCAAAAAAGATTGCAGCTTGTAGCTATATGACTAATTGCCCTTAACTGACCACTCCTGCCCAACATTTAATCACAGAAATAGTAGCCAGTATCATCTACAGTTTTACAGGTCAAACCTCAGATTTAAAACTTCACTAAGGAACTTATTAGCAGCCAGTGTAACAAGTTTGATAGGTTTTATTGCAGTTAACATGTATTATCTGACACTTTTAGAAATATTCAAGAATGCACATATATAAAATGTACTGTAGTAAACATGGCAACTGTACCACAGTTAGCCTCTATAAGATGGACATCTAAGGAAATTTCCAACAGGTATACATAAAAAATATGTTTTTTTCTTTTTACATGGACATCCAACAGAACCTATGGATCCATCATGACCCAGAGTTGTGAACCTGCACAACTGACTGTTCACATGATTTCTCAACTCTGTTCTTTTCTAGTTGTTTCCAGCCCACATGAATCTGTAACTCAGTTTGGCCATATATGAAGTAAGCTGCTGAACAGCACCAGCTGGATCTGATGAAATCGGTATGTACAGGAGGGTATTATCCTCCTACTGAAGGTACCACAACTCTCACATCACCACGGATTTCCTGTGTGGCTTCACACATACATTGTACTGACCAGATAACAGAACAAAACACAGAACTCCGGTTGAAAAGTCATCCACAGCAGATTACTAATTATCCAGTATGCGGGTATGCAGTCACCTACTGTTTGTTGTATTCAGTGCCAACCCATAGAGGCTAACACTGTAATAGGTCTACAATTATCACCGTTTGAAGTGGGTATATATAATAATATAATTTTCCTCAAACATTAGCACAGCTATTAAGTGCCAAAGAAATACACAAGTTAGAAAGTTCTTAATGTGCCGGAATTGTTATAGGGATCTTGGGGGTTGATTTCTAGATCTGTTTTGAGCATCCTGTATGACTTAAGGTATGCTGCTCACTTTCCCATGTCTTAGTTTTCCAATATAAGATGTGAATAATACTTCTCAGTCTTACATAGGTGCTGAAAACAAAATTCTCAAGTATATTCAAGGTATTCTGATGAGACTACAATGAACAGAAAAGCATGTGAAAATGAAAAGGCACTGACAGGATGAAAATGGATGTTTGGACTGTATAGCAATTCATCATTGAAATATTCAGGCTGCCTTGTTACTTCCAAGTTAAAATCTGGAAAGTGAGCGATCAGCTGAATTAAAGCCATTCAGTTTTTAACTTAAAAAAATACAGATTGTCCAGTGAAAAAGTATATCCATGAAGGCAAGAAGCTAGTAACAAAGTAGGTTAGGAGATGTAGCAGAGGACAGGACGAGGAGAAATGGTATTGCTTGTGGAAGGAAACAGTTCACAAAGAAGTCACTCCACCTTATTTGAGTGCAAGTTACACGACGAAGATAGCTGCAGACATTCCCTCAACAGTCAGCTGAGAGGAAGAAAGACACCTCCAAAGTTCCTCACCTCATCTGTGGTCTGAAAGAAGGCAGGGTTAGACAGCCTCCCCTGCACTGGCTGCAAGGGGAACATAGATCACTAGCTTTGGCTATCTACCTTTCAGATAGCTGAAGAGGAAAAATTAACCCTACCCTCCTGTTTTGATTTTTTTTAATAGTAGCAAAAAGCTTAATGCTAGCAATTATCTCAAATTGTAATAATGAACAATAAGACATTGCACAACTATATGATTAAAGATGTGTCCTTATTATAAAAGAAGTATAATCAACCCTATCTTCTCCATAACTTTCTCTTGTGCAACTGCTAACTGGTTTTTGGAAAATAGCAGAGGTTTATATCCAGATTAAGCAACTGTTTGACAGATTTTTAATATTATTCAAGACCAATATTCCTTAGGCAGCAAAGCAGAAAGAGAAGAACAAAGAAAGAAAAATAACAAAGTGGGAGAACAAGAAACATAAGATTTATACAGGGGGTAAACAGATTCATCAGAAATTATTTCTCTGATTCCCCAGGAAGCAGATGCTGTGAAGGAACAAATCTGACTGAAAAACTTTGTAAGATGAGACCCATACTCCAAGTGATAAAGAATGCTGATCATTTCTTGAACGGCAAGGATATGTCTCCCCTGAGTCTTGTGGATTCACAGAGTTCAAGGTGGAAAGGACCATTGGATTATCCAGCCTGATCTCTTCTTAGCACAGTTTAGAAATTTTCATGTAGTAGCTCTACTAATGATCAGAGTAAGTTATGCTAAACATAACACATGCTACTACAAGCCTTAGCTTTACTGTGAAAAGCAAGAAAATGTATGCATTTCTCTCCAGAGCTTATAAAATCCTTCCTCAGCTCTTTTTCACTGCCCTTGCACCTCCCAGTCTGCTCCCAAATACAGAACCTGTCTCTTAATTCCTTTTTCTCCACCGGTCCCAGTTTTGATAACCCTATAGTCAAATCTGGTATGGCTGGCACCATTACCAAAGTGATCTCATACTTATGTGGTGGTTGGTATTCCTGATGTGGTTATGTAGGTGCTCTTGGTGTTTTACAATCATACTCCACAAAAGACGTCCTTTTCAAAATATTTCACTTCAAATACCTGTGAATTTTGGCTACTCCTCACATAACTGCCTCATAACCATGTGAGATCCAGCCTCCTTTCAAAGTGTGATCTGTAGCTTTCATCAACTTCTCACAATGTTATGTTCAGCAGTTTCTAATCCCATTCCATGTCCCCCCAGTCAGCTTAACTGGTCAGGACGTAGTCAACAGCCCAAGCATTTCCTGCACACATAACACCATCTTTGTATCAAGTTTATCAGCAGCCATTTTATATCACCAATCCAATACTCAAAGTACATCATAGAGCCAATCCCTGAGGTATCCTTCTCAAATGAACAGCTTCTTATTGACACTTTCCTTTTGGGATCTGTTGATTAGCCAGTTTCTAAATCAGTATTTTGTGTGTGTGCACATCTGTGCATTTTACAGACTTTCAGCAAAAAAATGGTATATCAGACAACACAAAGAAGCCCAGGAACAATGGTTTTCATTATTTTAGTGATCGAATGTGTCCATCAATATGGAAAAAAAAGGTTATTTTCCAAGTCCAGACACAAAGCATGCATCAGATCTGTAAATGAAGGAATGCCATGGGACAAGATCCACTGATACAAATAATATTGCTCTCTATTTCTCTTCATTAAAAACAACAAAAAAAAAATACACCTAAACCTCAGAGTAGTCAGTAGTGACAAACAACTAGTATGTTATGGAAACGTAACACCTAAGAGAAGTGGGAATACTAGACATCTGATGATTATTCTTGCTGCTGAAAATCTTAATAGTTTGTTAATTACCCACACTGTTTTCAGAACAATTTTTTACTTGCTGAAGTGACTCTGCCATCTAGAATGTCTGTTTGCTGCTTCTTGTGGACATCTGTAGGTTGTAGCAATGCACCAGCAGTCTGTAACAGTCCAGATGCTCTCAATAAATGATGTCCATGAAATACTGTGCAGAGCTTTCTCCAAATGCACTTTCCACCAAATCAACTACATTGAATGTCTGTCATTAATTATAACCAATGAGCTACCATCTCTTTTCTTTTAGATCAACCCTTTGTATCAGAAACATTAAACCTCAAATACCAAGTCGAGAGGATGAGTTAGTGACTGCCAAATTTTCAACTGGAAGAGGAAGGCCTTTCGCTTATATCCATTTGCAGAAAACACGATAATGTGAGATAAAGATTTTATCAACATTTGAAAAATCCTTCATGACTTCCCTGTACTTTTGCTACCTTCATATTTGCAATACCATTATCCAAACTGGTACAAAATCTTACCATAGGATGAGATATGTAAAATAATGAAACAGGATTCCCCTGATGACAACTCATTTCAAAAGACTGACCTCTCTCTTGTTTGTCATCCAGACTGGTCCTTGCTTTTGCAATTCACACATCGCTTGTGTCATTCAAACTGGAATCACCTTTAGGTGGAGACTTCAGTTGGTTCACATCTTAAATTCCCTATACATCCATGACTTTATAATGAATAAAATAGCCAGCATAAATATTTATAAGCAAATAAATGATGGTTCTATCAACAATCCAAACACCACATATATTTTCTATTTTGTTGAAGAATACTAAATGTAGGCTTATTTTTTCTATAAGTATTAGAGCATTTCTTTCTCTGACCCCTTTCTATTTGCTGCTTTTTTTTCAGACGTCTAACCCTGTCTTCTTTTTTCCATTCCTTTCGTTTTTGCTAGGATTCTATATGGTATCCTGATTGCTCATCACACCTACAGAAATTAAATGACAACTCCTCGCAGCATTATTCTTCTAGATAGAACAATACAACTTTCTTCTCCTTTGACACCATCAAAACTCCTGCTAATAAAATAACCTATGCCTGTGTTCCTCAAGTGAAGACAGATGCAGACCAGATTCATGCCACTTGTGCTGCCTCTTTAAATTTACACTAGATTTGCATTCTGGTGTAACATGACAGCTCCAACAGAACAAAACCGTCAAGCCCACCAAAAATGTGTACATGCAAGGAGTAAGGCAGTGTAGAAAAAAATATCTCAATCTTAGCTGAAAGTTATAATTGCTCTATAGTTAGTAGGGAAACACAGGCATCTCCATGAAATCACCCATTACATTCCAAATTAGGTGGACTGAATTTCTCTCTTGAAATGCCTCTTTTCCTTGACTGTAGAGTGAACTTGTGTCACTAGATTAGACGAGATACTTGAATTCTAAATGAATAAAGATGAGTAAAATAAATTTCAATGAAGGACCAGTGTAAGTATCATATTATTAACACATCATGAGCTATGTCTGTGGAAAGGTAATGATTAGTAATTTATCAGATTAATAAGGCACATATATACGTGTCACTGCTTTTTATAGTGTGTTATTATGTTTTTATAGTGTGTTGAAAACATTGTAAGCATCAGAACCACACCACTACGAAGAACAGCGTAATTAATTAGTACAGTCAGAATGTAAACTGAGAGGCTGAACCGTTCTACTTAGTGCATTTGCATTACTATAATCCAACTCCAAGAAGAAAGGGACAGCTCAGAGAAAGAGCTGCTTTTAGCAGCCTTAGGCACACTGGAGATATGGGATCGGCTTATGAAGAGTGCGTCTGAGAAAAAGGAAAAGAAAAGACATAAAGAGCTGGTCAGGACACACAGTCCTGTTCTGTTACGGCTAAATGAACCTTCAAAAAGTATTCAGCCATCGCTTGAAGAAGAAAATATTTTCAGATACGCCTTATCTCGTGTCTGTGCTCAGCACCTGGTAATCAAGAACTGAACCCTGGCAACTCACACTTTCCTTTCCCTCCCTGTGGGAATCGGGAATAACGACCGCGACCACGACAGCGCTCCGGGCGGCCGGCAACCAGCCGCGGCTTCGGCCGCCCCGACCAGCGTTTGTCAGGACCTTCCCCTCCCCTCCGCAAAGACCCTCAGGGAAGGGAGGCCTGCGGCGAGCCAGCCCGCCGGGAGAAGGGAAGCCCCTCCCGCGCTCCCGGCACTCCGGCTGGACGGCGAGGCACTGCTCCTCCGAGC
>NW_020799097.1:36211183-36268225 GCF_003259725.1 Athene cunicularia
GGGCTGCGGCGTGTGGAGGGGGCTGCGGCGTGTGGAGGGGGCTGCGGCGTGTGGAGGGGGCTGCGGCGTGTGGAGGGGGCTGCGGCGTGTGGAGGGGGCTGCGGCGTGTGGAGGGGGCTGCGGCGTGTGGAGGGGGCTGCGGCGTGTGGAGGGGGCTGCGGCGTGTGGAGGGGGCTGCGGCGTGTGGAGGGGGCTGCGGCGTGTGGAGGGGGCTGCGGCGTGTGGAGGGGGCTGCGGCGTGTGGAGGGGGCTGCGGCGTGTGGAGGGGGCTGCGGCGTGTGGAGGGGGCTGCGGCGTGTGGAGGGGGCTGCGGCGTGTGGAGGGGGCTGCGGCGTGTGGAGGGGGCTGCGGCGTGTGGAGGGGGCTGCGGCGTGTGGAGGGGGCTGCGGCGTGTGGAGGGGGCTGCGGCGTGTGGAGGGGGCTGCGGCGTGTGGAGGGGGCTGCGGCGTGTGGAGGGGGCTGCGGCGTGTGGAGGGGGCTGCGGCGTGTGGAGGGGGCTGCGGCGTGTGGAGGGGGCTGCGGCGTGTGGAGGGGGCTGCGGCGTGTGGAGGGGGCTGCGGCGTGTGGAGGGGGCTGCGGCGTGTGGAGGGGGCTGCGGCGTGTGGAGGGGGCTGCGGCGTGTGGAGGGGGCTGCGGCGTGTGGAGGGGGCTGCGGCGTGTGGAGGGGGCTGCGGCGTGTGGAGGGGGCTGCGGCGTGTGGAGGGGGCTGCGGCGTGTGGAGGGGGCTGCGGCGTGTGGAGGGGGCTGCGGCGTGTGGAGGGGGCTGCGGCGTGTGGAGGGGGCTGCGGCGTGTGGAGGGGGCTGCGGCGTGTGGAGGGGGCTGCGGCGTGTGGAGGGGGCTGCGGCGTGTGGAGGGGGCTGCGGCGTGTGGAGGGGGCTGCGGCGTGTGGAGGGGGCTGCGGCGTGTGGAGGGGGCTGCGGCGTGTGGAGGGGGCTGCGGCGTGTGGAGGGGGCTGCGGCGTGTGGAGGGGGCTGCGGCCGGGCGCTTGGTGAAGGGGGGCGTGGGGCTCCTCTGGGCTGCCGCCCCTGCGGGTCAGGAAACCTGGTGTCTCTCTCCTCCCACCCCCTCACCACCTTTTGTCACTGCATTTCTCTTTCCACGATTTCTTTATCTGAATTTTGTGAGGACTTTGGAGAGTGGTGTTGTGTTTGGTTTTGTTGTTTTTTTTTTTCCTTATTTAAGCTTGCTCTATTATGAAACTAAACGAAAAAGAAGTCCTAGATAATACAGCTACAGTTGCAGAGTTGACAGCATATAAGAAGATATAATTGGGTGAGGATATCAATCCATTGTGCAGGTTATCTTCAATTAGGCTGAAGAGTAACACTCTCAAGAAACAGATATAAGGCAGAATTATGTTTGAAATTAGTTTACGTAAATTGTTTTGGAAACAGGAAGGTGAATTTTGGCAAGGAGAGGGAAGAGGAGAGAGACATCTTTGAATGCGTACCCATTCAGCTCTGGCTATCGCAGTTTAAATTCCTGAAAAGATACCCTAAGTTAAAACTCCTCACAGTGATGTCCCTTGTTACTGCTTGGCTATATCCTTAAGCCTTCAGAACTTAAAACTGTATCTAGGTGTTTTTGTGTGCTGCTCTGTTCTCCGCTGCCTCTTGGTAACTCTTAGACTGTGGTACAGCCTCTGGTTTGTTTATGCTACAGTTGCTTACCTGCTTCTCTGCTGTTGAACCTTTTACTGATTAGCCCTGTTTTGTGTCTTATCTTTTTTGTAGATAAGACTAGAATTTCAGATTTTTCCTATTTCTTTTCATAGTTAATGTTGCTAGTTGTTTTAACGATTTTTTTTTTTTTAGTCTTGGGTGGTTTTGATTCTCTTTAAGAAAATCCCGATTTAGCCTTGTAGGATTTGTAAACAAAACCAAGCAAAGATTATGCACACGACATTTCTATGTATTTTGGAAAATAGTCGCTCCTTTATCCAGCCACTTAGTGGCTAAAGTAGGGAACAGATTAGAAGTAAGTTATCAAGTCTGTAGTTAGAAAGCTATTTTAATAATCTTGTAGTCCTGTAATCAGGGTGTTATGTGGGATTTGAAGGGACCTGAAATTGGAGAGGAGTTGGAGGGCTTTGCCACTCATCTGAATTCAGATTTTGGTGACTGCTTACAGAAAAATTTAGCCTGACTCTTTCTAGTAAACATCTTTTAAACATCTGTCTGGAGTAAGCAAAAGTTGCAGGATTTCTTCCACACTCTACCGTTGCAATTGCTCTTTAGACTTTACCCTAAAAGCTTTGTATCTTTTAACAAGGAGGGCTTTTGCTTTCATGACTTCCCATGGGTTTTGAAGAAACTCAGCAGTGTGAAAAGTAGCTGTTCCTTCAAAGCAGTAATGAAAACTACCTTCTGCTGTAATATCTACAGAATACTGATTGATAACTGGATGGATGACAGATGATGCCATGTGTTTCTGAAGATCGTTGTGTGTTGTTATCACGTTTCCATTCTTACTAGCCTTGAACCAAGACAGCAAGATCCTAAGGGCAGGAACTTTTAAACACCTAAATGTCCATGTAATAGATCCTAGAATTCAGGAAGGGTCTTTGGTAGTATGGTAGTGTGTTTAAACAATGTTGATGTAACTGCACTTGGAGATAGTTCTATTTCCTGTAACTGACAGCATTTTCTGTATTCCATGCAAGCATATGCATCTGCTTAAATGGTGAGCACTATTGTACTGAACACATGAACAGAATAACGCAAACCCTGTAGAAGGTGTCAGCTGCAGTTAGTTTTCCTCTCTTGTTTGTGATCCTTCTGCATAGGAAGAGAAGGATGTCTTAAATACTGAGTGGGAGGAAATGTCAGAAAACATGTGTGGATAAAGTTCCTGACTGAGAGGAGTAAGTGGTGTTTTACCTCTACTGCACAGAGGGCTTGAGTTTTTTCAACATGTAGTCTCTTGACATTAGTAGATGCAGATACTTTAATCAGGCCATAAGAACAGAGCTAAACAAATATTTAAGTTAACAGTGTGGCCACAAGGATGTGGGGGTATAAGGGAAATATAGGTAATAAGATAACATTAACGTCTTTTACTAGATTGATAAATTCCCTTGGAGGAATAAAGCTGGGCAAGCTGTTGGTCACTGGCTTAAAATTTTTGCAGCCCTCTACATCTCCTTGGATAGACAGATGCAAAATATCACTAGATTTTGAGGGGTAGGAAGATTGTACCTTTTTGTTTGATAATTAAAACATATTTTCATACTTTCTCAAAGTTTGCATTTGAGGAAGAACTGCACCTGGCTCCAGAAACTGAGCAAGTAGTGTAAGACAGCAAATACAGTATTTCAGGACTGGATGCCATAATTTCTCTATTGTCAATAAATCCTTTTGGGTGTATTACACATGAAATCCTACAATTAACCTGTATTGCCACTTCATTTACAACATATACTGCTCTTTTATCTATGTCCCTTGGCTTCTTTACTTAGTGAGTATCAGGGGGTGAGATTACTTTAACTACTATGCTTTTTTGGAGGTAGTTGTAGATCTTCCTGATCTCTGCATACATGTCCTCACTGTTCCTTGTTTCCCTGTCTCTGACTTCTTTTCCTGTATGGATTTCTACATCTTGGATGTAGCCATTGCAATTAGAAGCTCAATTCCTATTGAGTGCATGTTGCTATTTTAGGTTTTTGCTGTCTTGTTAGATTTTGAATGCACTTCTCACAGAAGTTCACAGCAAATGCTTTCTTTAAAAGTAATCATGCAGCAGATTAAGCCAAAATGAGACTCCCAACACTTGCTTATGGCTGTGGCATGAGTAGAAAGATTAGTTGCAAATCATGACAATACACAGGTGAATAATGTGCCATTAGTGTATTTTTGTATCTGTAAATGTTGTAACAAGCTGACACATCTGAAAGTGCTTGCTCTCAATTCAAAATTAATGTTTAAGCTTTTTTGTTCTGTTTTACTACTAGCTAGGAATAGTTTAATTGATTTAATGAAAGCTATATTTCTGGGGTATCATGAAGATTAGGCAAGCTTAGAGGGGATACTGATATTAATGTACTTTAAGATGTCTAACTGTTCTGTTTTTGATAGGCAGGAACTTCTTCAGGATGGAGAGCTACGTTTCTTATCTTTGTTGGATTCTTGGGATCATCTGAGATAGTCTCCTGTTATGTTTTTGACAAGACATATCCATTCTTCAGGAGAGGTTTTCTCCATATAGTACACGTTGAACCTTGAACACTTAAGCAGCACACCAGAAATGTAAGTTTGATGTGTATTGATGAGAGTTAAGTTCAAATTTAAGCAGAAAATTATGGGTTTGGTCTACTACATTTGGGAAGCTATCACTGCAAAAAGAATAATGAATCTTGTATATTCGTGAGGAAAATATAAATAGTGTTTAAAAAAATAAAATCCAACTGGGAATTGTTAGCAATTAGAGTTGTAATGAGAGGTTATGGTATTACTAAACATGAGATAAACTTCTTTTGATCTTCTTGGTACTTCAGTTTCTGGAGAAGCTGACTTGATCTGTACTTTGAGGGGAATTGGGTACAGCTTAAAGGCAGGCCTTTAAAGATATTCTCACCCGTAAGTAGGAGTTTTGGAGTATCTTGAGTTCCTGTAGCCCGCTCTACTGTATTCATAAAAGGCAAAACTGCAACGTGTATCAAAATCTTCCCTATGAAGAGACAATTTTTTTTTCCTTATGAAGTAAATAAGTGTCATCATAATGACATGTGAACCACCTTTGCTATGTAATTTTTAGCAACATGATCTCCAAAATTTGTCCTGGAGCTGTTGGAATTTGAGGCCCTGGCTTTTCTTACGGTCTGAGCTTTGGCTACTTGCTGTATATTGGGCATGTACCACTTGTTAAAACAGTAGGGGAATCTCTTGGAGGAAGGGGATCATCAGGATGGGATAAGTTTGTGCTACACAGAGGATACAGAAGTTTGTTTGCTTTAGGTGTACAGGTTTGGCTACATAATTGTAGGAATTAACTACATTTCTGTAATAGGTTGCCAGATGTGCATGTACAGTAAGGAATATGGAAACTTATGTTAATGGCTTTTAGAATATTGGTAGATTATTGTGATGGGAAGGGGATGTGAACTGTAAAGGTAGCTGAAATATGAAAATGTCAAATAAGAGGAGGAAAAAATGCCATTTTTTCACAAGTGCTTTTCTGTGCTGCATCTGTTGAAACTGCAGACTGTATTTGTATGTTCTTTCACTAGCTCTGCTGGAAAAAACCTCCAAGCTTTCTCTGTATCTTCAACAACATTCCATTATAGCAGTGGTTTTCAGCACTTATTGATTGGTGGAGCTCTTAAGTCTTCTAATGAAGTGTTGGACAGTTATAATTTCAGTGTAATTTAATTTGCTGTGTCTTGGCTAGTCTGTGTTGATCTGCAAGTTAGACCCTTACAGTCAACAGGTCAGTTTTGAGTACCAGTGTGCTATGATATATTGAGACTTGAGGAGCATAACACTTACTACATTTATTTAGATGTTATCAACAGCAAACCTAGATTTAAATTACTGGTTTAATAAATGATTGAAAACACATACAGTATTTAATAGCTAAGCTACTGTTATAAAAGATGTGAAAAATCTTAGCTTTTACAAAATACCAAGTTCAGTGATACTCCCTTTTACCATAATTGTGTTTTTACATTTTTCCCTACATTGTTCTTTCTTCCCTTTCAACGTACTCTAACAAACCTGTATGCACTCTTCCCTGATTTGTACTTAGGTAGGAACTTGTAAGCCCTTACGTAGTTAGCTTGTTCTTTAGAAAGGATCTTCTCTGCTGGACTTTTCACCCATAATGTCTTTTCACACCTCTATGTCTAGCAAACTTGCAAGATTATGTTTGTCTACCCTTGTGGTGAGAAGATCGCTGCATCCTCATATGTCACAAACTGCAAAATAATGCTGTAGATGCATAGTGTATCTTTTAAGGTATATGTTTTTTCTTACTGATATCATTTACTTCTCCTGAACTCTCTTCAGGCACATATGCGTAGTTCACCCCTGTCTCATTACAGCCTTAATTCTGCTAAGTTTTCATCAGATTTATTCATAGTTTGGTTTAGTTTATATGTAAAAGCAGTAGCAATTTTCACCTGTTTCCCTGTCTTCACTGCTAACCATGAGTGCAGAGGTTTAGAGTTTTTATCTATGGCTTTGCCCCTTTCTAGCCAATTTTGTTCACACTTCCAATGTGATGTTAGTTATAATGAAGCTTTATAATTTAGTTTTCAGACTGAATTATAGTGAATGAATCTGCAAGGTGTTAGAGTCAAATGTAGGCATACAGAGGTCTCTATAGCATACCTCCGAGTGAAGAAAACTGTCTTTTTTTAGTAAGCTGCTACCTGCATCAGTGATTCTATCACATCCTTTGTAAAAGCAGTATGGCTTCTTCCTTGGAAATATGCACAAGAGTTTGCCCTTCCTGAACAGAGAGATTATAGAAGGGTTAAACTTACATAGTTTTGTCTTAATAATGTTCCTAATATTTACTCTTGTAAACTTCAAATTACTCGAGTTATGTGGACATAATTCATAGTAGCTGACAAAGTGGACAAATTTGCTATAGGGTTCTCCCAGCCTGCCTAGAGGCTGTGAAACTCTGTGCAGTTATGTCTTTGATGTTTCGTGTGTGAACTTTCTGAGTCTTCTGATTAGTGTCTCTGGGTTAGTGCTCCCCTCCAACATCAGTTTTCAGTTTCAGTGTCGGGTTGTATTCCTTAATAAAGCAGACATTCCAGCCAGGAATTAATACAGAAGTTGAATATTACTTGTTAAAACAATGTAGTATAGTAATTTGTTACATATCCCTTACTGGTTCACCTGTATTCAGTGGTTTGTCTTTATTTGGGTAATCTCCCAGAATTATTCCTTTTGGATACTGATGGTGGTAAAATTTTGAAACAGCAAAAGCTAATGAGAACTAGGACAAGGGACTACTTAAAAATGTTTGATGTAGAATCTTAGTGGTATAAATAAGTACACAGCATTTCAATTAAGTGCTGCTTTAGGGAAGGATAATGATAAAATTGAGGCATAACAAGAATAAACTGATACTTTCAGAGCACAACTGTCAAACTACATGTATGTTAACAATATGCCTATTAGAGAGGAAGTAATGCTAAAATGTTTTAAATATCTCTTAGGTCTTAAAACTTATTATTTTTACTGTAAGTTATACCCACGATGGAAACAATTGATAGTGTTAAAACTTCAAGTTTATAGAATCAAGTTTTCTTTCCAAATGAAAAATGTTTAAGGGAGGTGTGTGTGTGTGAGGGGTGACACGTCTAAGGTAGTCTGACCCAGCCTTATAGGTGGCATCTGACAGAAGTCTCTTTCCTGTCTTTCCGTTCCCTTGCCCATATGGTAACACAGTTGAGAGAGCAGGAAAAACATAAAACAAAAAGATAAAAGCTCTCCCCCCTTTTTATACAGTTTTATGTTGGGATTTGTCCCTGAGCCAGGTCACCATGAAGTCTGACAAATGCTTGTTCTGTTACTGTTAATTCAAGAGAAGTGGCAGGAGTGTATGACTAGGAGGAGGACTCTTGGCTATTCTAATCTATGCGTTCAGAATGTGATTTAAAATGAGAAACTCACAGCTATTCAGGCAAAATTTCCCATCCCCCATTTAATTCAAACACTGAATATACCTTATTGGAAGGAGCTACTGTGAAGCATGGACTACTGTTTGTGCAGATCAGTTATGTACCAATTCCTTTTGCATGTCACAGTTGTCTTCTGCTAGGAAGCTTACTTGTATAACTACATTGATAAAAACTTAATAGAACATTTGTTACATAATGTGATTGAGTCTCAAGCTGCAAAATATACCTGAAAGGCTTTTCCATGGTATTTCCAATTAGTGTGTGCTACAGCAGGGTTTCTCAGTAACTTCACAGGTTTTTGACCTTGTGTCTGCAGATGGAGGAGGAGGACCTAAGTGAAAGAGGATTGCCACAAATTGCTTCAATCATGAATAGAGTTAGAGACTTGAAAAACAAATACAGAAATGAAGACAATATCACAGATGAGCTTAACTGTACTAAAATCTCGGCTGATACAACAGGTATGTGGTTTTTTTTGTTACTCTGTTGTCACTTATCCAACAGTTCTTAATGTAAACTGAGTGAAAGAACCATTAACTGAAAGGATTTAAGGGTTAGCATTTCTCAGTATTAATGACTGCAAAGTACATTACATCTCTCCTTATTTCTTTAGTTAACTGTCATCTTGTTTAAAAAAAAAATCACTGGTTATCTTACATGAAAGCTTATAGAAAGTATTGTCTCCTATTCATGTTTGCTTCAGTTTTAATCAATCTCTTTTGTTATCTTTCTGTCAGATAACTCTGGAACTGTTAATCAAATAATGATGACAACAAATAACCCGGAGGATTGGCTGTGTTTTTTGCTTAGGCTAGAAAAAAAGGGTATTCCTCAAATGGATGTTAGCCTACTGAATAGACTCATTGGTCGTTACAGTCAAGCGGTGACTGCACTACCTGCAGAAAAGCATAGTCAAGATGAGAGCTATGCTCGCATCCTTGTGAGATTTGCCGAGTTGAAAGCGTAAGTATAAATTTTTCAATATAAGAACTTATTAGTAAGAATTCTGCATTTGAATGATGACAAAAATAACTTGTTTTCATTAGTGGTTTCTACAACAAATTATCTTGTGAATGATTTCATATCAACTTGAAACTCTGAGCCCTTCTGGCCAGTCAGTTTCTGTTGTCTCCACAGTACTTGCATTTTTTTTGTATATGCTAATAAACATGAGTGTTCACAGCTATTTTATTTAGAGATGTTAACTCACTTCTGGGTTCTGTGTGTAAACTATGTGGAGAAATAGCATAAGACCCTTTTTTTTTCAGCTTTATACTTCAGCTCGAAAGCAGCTGTGTGGGTGAAATCTGATATAATTTTGTGTAACTATAATTTGCTATTATCTAAGCCATCTAGGCAAACCATAGTGGTCTACCCTTGTCTGCTTTCTCCCTTACTACGAAAGACTCATCCCAGCTACATTGAATTAGCTACCTTAGGGTAGGAAGAATGTCTCAGAATACCATTCTGTGCTTTCATACTTTTTGAAATTAGTTTTGACTGTGGTCATTTATGGCTTTATTCAGTCCAAATTTTGAGCAGTGTGGTTGTTCAGATGATTTGGGTCAGGGTTATAATTTGATTTTGTTCTTAAGGAGTTCTTCTGTCACTTGAAATTGTTACATTACAGGAAACATCTGGATGAAGAGCTCCATTTTTTGGAGCATAACATTGCAGCAATCCTTAACAATTAGAGTTGAGCAGGTTGTTTTCTAGTGATGATAGTGTTTCTCTTTTTCTTCTATGTCCTTGTATTTGGCGTTTTGGCAGGTGACTTGATGTTGCAGTATGATATTGTATACTTCTTTGTCTGTACTGTCATTTGCATGGATCTTGCTGCATTAGTGTTTACTTCCATTGTATGCTTTTAGTAATCTGTTGAATCTACATTGAGAAATAAGCAGGAGTGAATAATGACCTGCTATGAATCCGTAGTCTCTTGAAGAGATAAGGTGTTTTTGTGTAAGTGGAGTAAAACATATCTTTCAGAAAGACCTCCTGTCTTTAAAGATATTGAGAGATGGTGTTCTTGTTGCTTTTCGTCAGAACAGAAATTGTATACCGTAGGCTTCAAGCTCATACTTTCTGGAATTTCCCTTCCAGAATGGTGATTGCATGCTATTATCAAGTCTCATCTGTTATTTCATTATATGCAGTAATAGTTTTAATTTCAGAAAGAGGATTTCCTACCTTAATCACTTAAAAGCTTCTGGACCTATTTCCATTTGATCTTTAAGACATGGTTTTAAGGGATGCTTTCAAAATGGATATTAGAACTATGTTCAGTATTGTGTGTTGAATTGTAGAAAGCAAAACTGAGGGCGCTGTCAGTATAATACTGAAATACCTTTTGTTTTGGTAGCTAGCATTACTGTAGGATCTACTTAGCTCACTGGGTACTTCAGATCTACTCTCTTTGTTTTTTGCTTCATATTTTTAACTGGCAAATACCATCAGTCATATCTTTCCTGACTTGAGAATGAAAATTATTTTTTAAAAAAGATGAACAATCCACTCCCAAACACCTCTTAAAAAAAATGTACCTGCTAAAGTCTGGCATAGGATCCATCCCAATAGAACTTTGCTCTAAGTATCTCCCTAAATGATGGGATCCTGTTTGAAAACTACTTTCAGAGATTAGCCAATTCTTAATAATTTATTATAAGTTAATACTTTCTCATTCAGAGTGGCAGAAAGATGTAGTTTCATATAAATAAATGATATTAATGAACTACATATGTAATCACACGAGACCATGAAATTGCTTTGGATCAGATCTAAAACCCGAAATGTTACTTGTCTGTAGTTTTTGGAGATAAATGTGAAGTTAATCGGTGAGTGGTTATCTGCGTCTTTTGTTTGGCATGTTCATTAATTTCTTTTCATTTTCTTGGTGTTCAAGATTTCCTTGATGTTTCATACTCGCCGCCTCTGCTCCTGGCTGTCATTTTGTCTAGTATTATCTATTTTGTCCTTACTCAGTTGTAGCTTCTGTTAAAGAAAATCTCAACACTTTCTACAGTGCTTCTGATTTATTTTTTTTTTAGCTATTGCAAGTAAAATAACCCTTTGATACACAGGTGCTCTGATTGTATTGCCTTTAGTGGGAGAAGAAAGGTGCTCTTTAGTAGAGTTCTGTTTGCTTTTCTCCTAAATGTTCCACCTAACAGGAAAAGCAAGTCAGAGCATTACAAACCTCAGCAGCAATGACAGTGGCTTGAGATCTTACTGTCTATTGACATCAACACTGGTTTTCTTCTGATCAGAGTTGGATTATTCCGTTCTTGGCACTGCACTTGTGTTGTCCTGATATCTTCTCTAGCTGCAGTTTATGCCCAAACCTTTTGACCTATTATGATTCTGAGGATGTTTGAAGAACCCTTGGATGTACTCTGAAACAGGCACAGGTGAACAGTTGGCTGCATCAGTGATTATCTGTGTAGCATTAACCATGCCAGGCCTGCTTTTCTGTAATGCTTCTGGCTGTAGCACAGTGCCACCAAGTGTGTGGCACTTGATGCCTGTTGCTAATGTTAGTCTTGTTCTGCATACTGCTATACAAGCTGTTGCTGCTTTTTACACAAACTTAAGTTTTAACATGCTTTTTGAAAGCTAATGTAATTCATGTTACAGCTTAATTCCTGTTACTCTGACTTTGCCTGCAGATGAGTTACTCTCTGACTGTCCTATTGCTTTTGATGATCAGAGCTGAGTTGATTAAACTTTCTGGAGTCCAGTAACATGCCTAAACTATGATGGATCTTCTCATTCTTAATTCCACAAAATTCTAATGGAAGTATGTTCTCTTTAGCTTTCTGTGTTGATTTTTCTGTACTTATTTTTTTAAGCTATTGTCATGATTTTTTCATCATCTCTACTTCTAAGTACTAACTTTGCTTACCTGTTGAGCCAGGGTGGAATTTTGAAAGAAATTCCTTTATTTCTTGATTGTGTACTTTGCTAATAAAAGTGTTAAAAGAACTCAGCTGTTTTAATATGAAAGGAGGGGGCATTGAAATATAAGATTAATATGTCATAGTGATACAGATTTGGGCTTTTTCTGTCTTGACCAGTATTTACTTAAGCTGCAGAATATTTAAATGCTGATGTATTGTGTGCAGGCATCTCTGTTGGCCTACATAATGTATGGTTGAATCTAAAACTAGGATTAAAATCTAGTAAAAGAAAAGAAACTATTAAATTACCTTGTCTGGACTGGGTGGCACAACCTCTACATTTTTGAAGTATACCATTTTTGCTATTGCTGATTCTAGTGTGTCTGCAGAAAACGGACTTAAATCTACCTTGTGCTACCAAATTTCTCCTGTGTATGGGGAAAATGGAATTAACTCCCTACATCTTGTAAGGAGTCGATGTTCCCATGGAAGCCTTGGTAGAGGTAGCTATTGGATAAATGCTCTTGTTGTGCCCTAGTTTTCTATAGGTATCATTTCATAGATGTACCAACAGAAACAACTTCCTTCAGTGACCTGCATCTCTAAGGGAATCTGATAGTTTGGGTGCAGTTGCAGAAATTCTTCAAGGTAGAAAAGCTCATAACCTCCAGCAAAATTCTGGAGTTCAGTATTGCTTTAATGTAATGAGCTAGAAAGTTTGTGACAATGTTGCTGCAGGATGTAACTAATAGGGTACACCTTTCTCCTGATGATTAATATGAATACATTTTTCCACACTTGGTGTTTCTAAAGCAATCTCCTTGTCCTCTTGCCTTGCAACCCCTGTAGTATAGGAGTGGACGCATCTAGAAGAACAGAGTTTTCTCTGGATAGTGTCAGCATGTAGCCTAGAAGTGCTACAGGTAGGTGTTCTGTACAGCTTGGTGTGTGTTCTGTAAGAAAAAAATCTACGTATATTGAGGAATAATATCAGCAGTGAAAAAGAACAAGTCCTCAATCTTTACCTTCAGGTTTGAGCACATTCTGTTTTTTTTGAAAGGGTCAGCTTGATATTTTTCAGTTACTGGCTTTTTAAGACTCTTTTCTTGTTTATACTTCACTGTCTCTAAGGAAGTGTAAAAACTTCAGCAATAGATGGATTGCTTTTCCAGATTATCTAAAGCCATCCCCCAGCACATGGAACTTCAACCTTGTTACTTAGGTTTTTCACCTTTTGTGTAACTACTGATATGCTGTCTTTACAGTCTTCAAGATCCAGAGGAGGCACGGGACCAATTTCATCTGGCCAGACTGAACTGCAAGAAATTTGCTTTTGTGCATGTGGCTTTTGCACAGTTTGAGCTATCACGAGGTGTGTAGAAAAACTTGTTTGATGTTGCTGTTCTGTGGTGTTCTAGGTTTTATTGTTTTAAAATTCTACTATGTTGCATACTTTGCAAAGAAAATGGTAAGTATTAATTTTTTGACTGAAATTTAACAAGAACATGTGTTCACTTTTAATGAACATATGTGCACAGTTCTTAATAGGCTTCTTCCTTTTTAGAAATAACTTTCAAACAAGGTAAGTGGCAGTGATTTCTGGTTTTGTTTTTTTTAAGCTTAGATCTTACATTGGGTGGTATGAGTAAGGCTCTTGCTGTGTTAAAAAATTATGCTCAAATTTGAGTGGTAATCTTTTAGGTATTTTCAGCTTACTTGTGGAAGAAATTCTGGCTCCTTCCAAACAGTAACTGTAGTTTCAGTATTCAAAATAAAATGGTAGTCTTCATCATATGGTGCCATACAGCAGTGTTTTAGGCAAGCCATTCTGATGTGAAAGTCATGATGTCTCTTAAATTCTGGTTTCCTTCTTTAAGATTCTTGTCTTTATCCCGTTCCTTGGTATACTGGATCTGGCATGGGTGGGGTTAACTTAATACAGTTAAAACAACATCCTTCCTTTTCACTTCTCTTTTCCTAACTGTAGTGCTGTCTGGAATAGTGGTGTTTGATTTAACAGCTGCTTTTAACTTTGGTTTCTATTAAGTGCATTAACAATGTTTTATGATGGCATACATAATAAGGTTTGTATCTGGACAGATCTAAATGAAAGTCCATAAAGGTCATCTTTGCTTGCTGATACTACAGAAAAAACCCTACATTTTAGAGTTTGTGATGTATTTCCTTACAGTTCCTATAACACTAAACAAAACCTGATAATGCAATTTTGTGAGTTCATAAAGCATATTTTGTCACTTGCTGTTCAGCTTCATGTGAAAAGTTGACTTACGTGATTCAGTTGCAACTAGTTCCAGGCAGTATGCTTAAAGTAGATATCTAAGGTGGGGAAGTGCCTAACGATTAACGGCTTCAAGGAATGATGCAAAAAGCCCCATGTTGCCACGGTGTAACTGTTCTTTATTTCCTTGATTTCTAAATCTGTGTTCCTTGCTATTTAGGAAATGTGAAGAAGTGTAAGCAGCTCCTTCAGAAAGCTGTGGAGTGCTCTGCTGTTCCACCAGAAATGTTGGAAACTGCTCTGCAAAACTTCCGTTCACAAAAAAAGCAGTTGCTTTCAAATGAGGAGAAGGAGAACTTAGCAGGTAACTCAGTTTCTTAAAATGTTGATTGAATTTATGCGTGATGTAATTTTTGATAGAAAAAAGTCTAATGCGTGTGCCTTCTAGATATGAACTCATAATCTGCTGTTGTCTAATAAACAGTCATATTTGTTCTTATTATCTTATTCCTTCAGTACTTGGTTCCATCTTGAATGCAGCGACTGTAGTTTGCAAGAGCCATATGATGGTAGATTCTGTACTTCTGCAGCGTGTTTCTCTCATTAGGTATTTGTACTTGGCAATAGACTTAGAGCTGAAGTGTGAAGTAAGAACTACTGGTGGTAGAGAAGATTTAGAACTGAAACATACAGGAAACTTTGAGGTGTATCTTTTAACAGACTAGTGAAGTCAGTCATTTCAGTAAAGTCAAATCTATGGAAAAATAATCCATTTCAACTTTATTTTACAAATGGACAAACCCCACTTATTTCTCAGTACAAAACTAAAGTGCTTAGCTATATCATAAAACATAACTGATACTGATTGGGTATATAATTTCAATAAAGGAGCAGTTATGAAGTTTTCAAGAGAGAAATCTGGAGTGGATTTAAGCAATAAACATGGTTTAACTTCAATATTGAAGTGCATGCAAATAACTCTTCCAAGAGTGGTGTCTAACACATTTTTGATTTCTATAAGGACAGAAATAGTTCAAAATATGTTTGATTTAATTTCCTTAAGGATATGTCTTCAGGAATGTGGTTTGAGATTTGGCTGGCTTCTACTGAATCAACCTTTGTGTGAAAAACTAGTTGCAGGGGTGGGGAACGCAAACATTTGGCAACAATTGCAATAATACTCAGTTATGGTATTAATTATTTAATAAACTTTAATTTTTGTCCCTATTCTGTTTGTCATTACTCAGATACAGACATGAAGTGCCACAGCAGTTATATGTGCCAGAGGAGAAAAACCTGTGGAATATTCTTCATGGGTTGTACAAGTTCTAGATGATATTATTGGCTTTGCAACAAGTAAAGCCAAGGGAGTAACAGTGAGAGAATACATGGCAAAAGCCTGTCTGCCATCTGCGGGGAGAGTAGGCTCATTTCACTTTTCATTTATATCAACTTGTACCATTAGGTATTTGGAAAATGCTAAGTATTAATTCAGCTATTCAAAGATACACGTTTAAAAGGCAAATAACACTAGACTTGAAATATCTCCAACTCAGGGATATACGTGGCCTAAATCACTGGCTTTAAGTGGATTTATATGGTCCTCCTGGAGCAATAGACTGTTTCAATGTATAGGCATTTAAGTCTTGTCTGTTTTTTATTTCCAGTGAAAGAGCTGCTTTTGAAAGCTTTTTATTTGAAAACAGAAGTGCTGTATATGTAAATGCATTTTTTCACAGCTTCAAAAAATAGTTCAGAAAGCTTTTGGCAAGAATTACATGCAGTTACAGTGTAGTGCCACAGATTTAGAAGCCTTTGGTTAAATTCCTTTTTCCCCCTCTTTCATGCACAGCAATGTAAAGTATTTGACATATCTGGTAGAGTAAAACATGTTTAGTTGGGAAAAATAGTACTTAAAATGTGGTCACAGAATCATTTTAGAATCATTTAGGTTGCAAAAGACCCTTAAGATCATAGAGTCCAACCGTAGTCATGAACAGGATGAGGGGCAGATAGCCTATCTCAAACTGTGAAGGGATAAAAGTATTATAGATCACCAATTTAATGTGAGAATCCAGTGGTAAGCTTGGGCAAAAAAATATTTGTGTGTATGGAAAAAAATTGAAGTATGGGAGGTGTGTGAGGTGGTCATGGTACTGTATTGGTAAACTGCTAATTCAAAACTATGTACAGTGTCAGTGTTATGTAAACCAAAACTTAGAACTACATACATTGAGGCACTTGTCTTTTTATTTAACTGAATAGCTTAGTCTATTGGCATAAGTAGTTTATAAAAAAATTAAGGACTAGAAGTAGCTAATAGGGCAGTGTTCATCTGCCAGAAGTCTGACTTCTGCTGGCTGAAGGTAGAAGGTGGACATGGGAAAATTCAAAATAAAAATCAAATTAAGTTTAATGAACTGATACAGAATTTTAAAATGTTAGGAGAAATGGTATATTCCTTAAACTGATTTCTTGAGAGGCTGTGGATAGCCATGAATTCTTCTGTTTATTGGTCAAGCAAATATGATGGAAAACAAGGCTTACGTGATGTAGAAGATCGTATTATATAGGTTCTTAGTTGTCTCTTTTTTTTTTAAATACATGTTGCTTGATGTCTGATTGTCTTTTAAAAAATATCTTGTGGAATAATTCTGTCTGAATAATCAGATATTAATTCCAATTTTAAAAAGGGTTTGTCAGGAAAACAACTGTATTTAAGAGATTAGTGTATATCTGAAGGCTCTTAAAATAGCTCACACTCCACAATGTTCCCTAAAGGAAGAATTTTCTGTATTGTAACACAAACACAATGTGCTCGTTGGCAGTGTTGATGTGTTTGCAGTCGTGTGTTCTGACTTCTTGTGGTCATTTCTTCACCTCTGAGAAATTATGTTCCCTTCACCTCTAGGCAAAATTATTTTGAATGACGAGCATGTTCTGAGCTGTTTATTTGTGGTTTTGAGGTTCTAGAATGACTTTTCAAATAACTTGATTTCTTGTTCTGCTGAAACCTGCATCTGAAATATATATTTTCACAAAGCTCATTAATAATGTGACTGGGAGTTGACTGGACACTTCATTTTAAGATTAAAGTACAACTTCATATAACTCTTCAATAACTGAGCAAGATTCTCTACTGGATTTAGATGGGGTTGGTGAATGAGCTGTTTGCTATCGCCTGCCTTGATCTTCCCTGACCTGGCAGTAGATCACAGTTTATAAGACCACTCTCAGATTTGCTATCAGTGAACTAATTGTTTACACTAATTTATTTGAATTTACCTGATATGATTTAGTGATTACTCTCATTTAGTGCTGTATTGGCAGGTCAGTGATGTGGAGGGACTGGCAAAAGGTCTTTGTTAACAAGTCGCTGAGCTAGTAAATTCTTCACCTGGCTAGTAGAGTTGACTCTAGAAGGAAATGTGCCAGTGACCTAACTCCTGTCAGGAGGTTTGGAGGTGACCTTGAAATTTCTTTCAGCCTAGTATTTGTCAGTATGAAAACCATGTTCAGTAACTGAAGTTGTGAAACTTCTTAGAATTTTAGTGACTAAAACTGTCTGTGTTTAAAGTATCTCTCTTTCTGAGAGGGGGGAAAAGGAGAATCTGAGACAGAAAAACAAGTGTTTGATTGGTAATAGGTATTTTTGATGTCCTGATTCCTGTCTTCTACTTCTGACACAGTAGGTAGTCCTAGGGATTTAGTATGTGGCCTTCCAGAAATTGTACTGAAAAACCTGAAGGAGAGGGTATGCCCGTGAAATATTTACGTAAGTTATGATTGCTGCTGCTTTATGATTTTCACTAGAACTGAAAAGGCTGCATGCCTTTGCAATTGCAGGCACCCATTAAATGTTTTAAATCCAGATGGATCTACGGAAACATAACTGAGGTAGCACAAAAACATTGTATCAAAATACCACATAAATGAAGTCCAAGCCCAAAAGCAAGTGTTGGACAGGAGAACAGGACACTTCCAAAATATTGATAATATCCCTGGTCTCTGCAGTAGCAAGTTGTTTGTAAGGATTTAGACAGTTGTATCTTTGAGATACTACCTTTGAAATAAGCTGGGTTTTGATGTTTAATTTAGGATTTATTACAGTTATTTAGGAGTGGGTATCCTCATCATGTGTGCTGATAAATAATTGGAATGAACAATGAAAGAATATAAATGTAAGCAGTTTTAAATCTCCTGAGGAGTCCTTGTGGATCAAGCTTCCTTCAGATGATGCCATTTTGGAATGGAGGTTTATTCTCAGAATGTAGATGTGATTAGCTTGCTCTGAAAGTATGGGTATCTTCCTCGCTCACCCAAGATACTATTTAAACCAATGTTTTTAGTGCTTGTATTCCTCCTTCTGCATGTAGGATAAGATTAACAGTGAGATTTTTCAATTATAAGTTAAATTGCTTGGATAGTCTTTTGATATCTTGAATCTCCCTTTTATGTGTTTAAATACAGTTTACAACTATAGCTGTGTAGAAAACAAGTAGCTAATATATTTAACAAGGGTTACAGGCCATTTTGTGCTTATCCTGGAAAGCTGCTTCTGGCTGTAAGTCTGTGTTTGGGGTTTTTCTCTATTCATCTGAATTATGTTTTATATAATTATATAAAATGTCTGTCTAGGTCAGTAGAAAATAGCGGTATGTCACTGATACTGGATTACTGCAAATGTATGTATTTTTAAGTTTCACTTATGAAAACATTTTTTTCTTTTGAAACAAACACAATCTACAGTACTATCTGAATAATTCAAATTTGCCCACAGTGTCAAGTACACAAGAGTCTGGACTTCAGAGCATAGTTGGAAATCAGAGAAGCATGAAAAAAAATGAATCTGGTGAAGGTTCTTCTACTCTTACCAGACTTTTGCTTGGGTAATGTCTTGATTTCTTATTTAATTTCTTGAAACATCATTTGAACTAAAACCAAATATACACTACAGTGTTGTGGCTTGGTTTTTTTTCTTGCTTTCAGGGAAGAGAAGTCACAGGAAGCTGATGCCCTTGTTAGTTACCCCAATCCATTAAGACCACTAAGCAAATCGAACCAGGTAGAATGTGTAACATTTTGCTTCAGAATCTTAAACTTTTAAATCTTAAACTTTTCATTCTGTTTCATTCTGTTCATCTGTTAACTTTCACTTTTCTTAGGCCTGCCCCTTTGGGAGGGTTCCTGTTAAACTAGTAGCTGATGCGGGTGATGATGTGCAGATGACAGATATCCCACTTACAGCTAGTGTTATGAAGAGGTATGGTTATTGTGTTTGCTACAGCACAACAGATTATAATAATCCTTTTCAACAGTGTTTTTACTGGGTAACGGAAATGTCAGGTGTTAAGAGTGTTAAAACTGATCTAAAGATTATTGACAAGTAGTCATTATAACTGCAATAGGTATTGCAATAACCTACTTGCTATCTTACTACTTAGATTCTTTGTATGAAAACATGCAAAGATCAATTTCTTATTCTAGCTAGTCAGTAGGCTCTAAAGAAATGGAGACTAAGAAAAATTTGTTAAAAATAATTTTTTGTATTCCAGTTTCTCAAACTAAAAATAAATCTTTATTTTTAACATAATCCATACAATGATTGTATTAAGTGGTTATGCTTATTTTATTGTAATAACTGTTAAGCAGTAGAAGAATCCACCAATTAAAATAGCACTTTGCTATATGTTACCTGACTGCAGTTGAAAGTAAACAGAGGAGAAAGCTTCCCCCCCACCCCAATGAAGTCTGTTATGCTAACTTCCTTCCTCTCTTATTGATGTGTGGTTAAATTTATGCAGAAATAGGAACTGTGGTCAGAAATGCATAACCAGAGTGAAGACTGCATACTTAACCTCTCAGATTCAGTATTCCAAATCTATGAAAGTAGTGGGATAAGGTAATTTCATGTAATAGTATTGTTCTGCAAGTATTTAAAAACTCACTTTGGAACACACCATTGGGGTTTAGGATCCTAGCCATAGATTATTACCATTTTCTATGGAAGACAACCAATTAAGTCATCTGTTGTTTCTTAGAATGATGGTGGCTTTGTTACATATTTTTTGTATTGTTTCTCACTTGGATGTCAGTGGACCTGCTGTTCTGTGTATTTGAAACTTGTAGCCAAAAACCTTCATGCAGCTGCCTTTTTCATCACAAAAGGTGATCACGAGATTATATGTTGGCATGTGATGTAATTAATGTTATTTCAATAGGCAAGTATCCAGCTCCAAGTGTACAGCCTTCGTTTCACCTTTTCCACCACCAGAACCAAAATCTAGTGGGGGTGATTCATATGACCTGAGAGACTTAAAGGTAACTTAAATCTTTTTAAAATAGATATAGGGAACTCTACTTGGCTGTCCTATGTCAATTCAAGAAAGAAATAAGGTAGAATTCTCCTTTATGTTAATCAGTTATGAATCAAAGCATTCGTTGTGGCTTTTAAATTTGAAAATTGTTATGCATAATCAGGCTTTTAAGAAAGAGCTTTCTCTGAACAATACATCTGATGGGAGAAATGGGGGGATGTTAAAAAAGTTATATGACATGAACAGATAAACATTTAGTCTTAACTACAGGAGCTTTCAACTGTAGTAATGAGTTTTATCATGGGAATTACTCTAGTCAATGAAGTCCATTTAATGTCTTCATTAAGTGCTCTATGGATCTGTAAACTATGGTTATTGATAAGAGATTAATTTTGAGCTGTGCCTTGCATTTTTGTCTGGTGTCCCTGTCCCTCGAAAGAAAATTCAAGAATAGAAAGTATTTAGGTCTTTGTTATAGAAGCTATATGTATGATGGAAATTCAAAGTGGTGATGGAATTTTAAAAATGGTGTTGGTAATACTTGTCTGTGTACCCTGCACTGTTTTCTGAAGCATATTTGCTTTGTTGTGTGTCGGTCATTAAATACCATAAGGAAATATTTTAAATATTTTTTTTGGACACTATTCTTGGGATTTCCTTTGATTCTTTTTAAGATACTTTTTGCTTTTTTTAGTCCTTACAAGAAAAAAAAATATTTTATGGTTGCAGATGCTGGATGAGAACAGCTTAGAAACGGCTGCCAGTTCAACAGTAACTCTCAAAACCAAAATGGATACAAGTCTTGTGATGAAAAGAGAAGGTAACTGTTAATGTGATATTTTAGTGGCTTGAAATAGAATAGACATTAAAAATTTACATTTCTGTATGTTTTTTAAAAAAAAGGGTTGATAAATAAAATTCAGAAAGTTACAAAGCTGGTCTGCTTGGAATTGAGGGACATTTAATTATAAGTTTGCTTTGGAGTGGTACCTGTGAAAATAATTTAAAAAACCAAAACACCATACAAACCAAAAACCCTCAACCACAGAAATTCTCACTGTCCGTAAGTGCAGGGTGCTGGGCTTGAATAAAAATGCCAGTGTATAGTGTTAATTCATTATGTCCTTAGCTCTTACAATACATGTAACATAAAAAGGCATTGAAATAGAACAATGTAAGGTTTGAGAGTTTTGCCAGTTTGAGTGTAGAAAAAATGTTGTGAGAGTATCGGATAGTAGTGCTAGTTTATACAAAAAAAAAAGTGGATGTTGGCTGAGAGAATTCGAACTAAGAATTATAATGTTCTTGAAGGATAGTCTGTTTAGCTTTTTTGAGACAGACTCAAATTATAGTAGTTTGCTTCTCCTGTGACTTTCCTTGTATATGTTCCTAGTTTACCATAGAGATGCCATAATTCTAACTTCTTTTGTTGGTACTGTAATCTGTGATTTGGCTGAAGTAAGCCTAAAAAGGTGAAACCATGACATTGCACTTTTTTCAAGTGAAAGACAAAGCTCCTGCAATTGTATGAATGCAGAACATCTGTGTCATCTGTTGCTTTCAGCACTGCTTTCTAACCTGTTTATGCATTAGTATATGAAACTAAGTGGCTTTTTCTGCTGCTGTTTACATATTAGAAACTATTTCTTATGTTAGGGTTGTTTGCATATCTGAATTATTTGCTTTTACTTCAGTAAGTTTTCTCTTGCCTTCCTTGGTTTCATCTGTTAAGTATCTGTTGTCTTTGGTCAGCTTCACTGCCAACTACTTCTTTAACATTTACTTCTAAATGTTAAATTTGTCACTGGGCATTTCTTAACTTGTTGTAATACAGTGTTTTACCATGGCATATGCATGCATCTTAATCTTTGGGCAAAGTATAGAATAAGTAAGTTTCTTTAGTGTCTTAGTTACTCTCTTAGGAAGTTTCCCAAAAGTATGAAAACACTTTGTCAAAAGGCAAATTGTTTGCATGTTTTTTCCTATGTTCTGCAAAAGAGCCGGAATTATTTTCACCATTCTTTCCATATACTCAGTACAGTCCAATTTATGAACTTGTACTAAATAAATGTGTACTCTTCAGAAGCTTATTAAATTTCAGTGTTGATCAAATGCATTGTTACACTTTTGATTACTGTAAATGCTCTTGCTTTAAGCAACATGGTGTTTCAGCCTTAACTGTATTGTAATTTTTAGAAATTTTATTTTTTAAAGAAATCTAAGATTTGCTATAATTTGAACGGCTGAGAATTATTGCATTATTAACATACTTTTTGGGAATAATTTTTAACTTATTTTAGAAACAGACATTTCTGGTGTATTCCAGAAATAATCTAAGCTCTAAGTATTTATCTAATGCATAGAGTTTGTGAAGTCACTTTATGACACAGAAATATTGGGGTGGTGTGAGACCACCTACTGTTGTTTTCTTCCTGGGAAATTTTACAAATAACTTGGATTTATAGCAAGTATTTCAGGGCTGGTAAAATTTAGAAAGTTACTACTAGTGACTTAGCACCAACGCTGTGAAATATGGAATACATGTACTAATCTTTTTACAGTTACTTGCCACTTTTGTGTTTCATCAGAAATATAGTTCCCTAGCCAGCTTTCTGATTTCTTTTCCCATTGAAGACATTAGGTGAAAATGTCTAATAATATTGCAAGAGTTGGATTTAGGATTATATACATACCTACCGTATTGTAGGAAAGTACAAGAGTTCATTTGGAAAATGGTGATTTTTCTCAACTTCAGTGTCCCCTCAACCCCCCAACGAAACCTTTCCCATTGACTTGCATTGGGAACAAGTGGGTTTCAGGTCATGCTTTCCCCGTTTGCTTCATGGAAGCTTACAGATGAGATGATAGTTGTAGTGGCTCAGTCCTTCAGTAGCTGAATTGCACTCAACTTCTGCTTAGCATGGGATACTGCTTTCGAGTCCTTTGAAAATTAAAGTGAGCATGTGAAGGAACACTCATAGGCTGTGCTATTTGCAGCCTGCTCTGCAATCTTCCACCAGTTCAATGTCCTGTTACCTATGCAGAAGGAATCATGAGATGGATCATGCCTTGTCCCTTTATGCCTCTGGCTTCAATCATTACACTGCATTAAAGGCTGCCTTTGTCACAGACAGCAGACTTCTAATTTGAAGTATTTTGATAAGCTTACCTTCAGTGCTTTATAAACCTGCTCAGTGTCCCAGGATGTAGTACAAATTATGAACAGGATCTTGTTCTGTGTGTTGAAGGGAACAGTTGGATCTCTGTTACTGTTACAGTAAGATTTTGAAGAAGTTGCTGTGTTACTACACTGAACTGAATATGAATCCTGAAGATTACATTAATGCCTTTTAATGCCTGATTCCAGCAAGTCATCTGTGTTCATTTATTCCGATATATAATTTTTTTTCTAGAAACTCTTGAGATAAATCTTCCAGAAACTGTTTCAAGTTCTAAATATTGTCTTTTTAATAATCTGATATTTTCAGAAAATAAAGTTCAGCATCAGGAGCTGAAGGTACAAGAGCTAAGGAGTCTGGAAAGTCAACAGCAACAATCTAGTTCTGATGAAAGCTGTAGAAAGCAGTTGGATCAGATTAAACTAAACTGTGTTAGCAGCAGAAAAATGTGGCCGGTTCAAGAAGTGACACAGAAAAGCTGCCATAGAGAGGTAAAGTAACAGGAATTAGTGGTTTTCTAGCTGCAGGCAGCACTCACATGTTAAAAAATGGTTTTCAGTATTGATAATTATGGCTCCTTGTATGGAATAATATTTTGCTTTGTCCTCTGTAGGGAAAACAATCAAGCCTTGAAAAATCTGGTCATCCTGTTTCAAAAGGAGTATCGCCACCAGATGCTGTTTCTAAGAAAAGTGATCTATCATATGTTTGTAGAACACCAAGCACCACGTGTAATGACTATATGGACTGGTAAGCCACTTCTTTGAGCTGCATGCACATGAATAGTAGTTGATCTCTGGAAACACTATCAGTTTTTAACAGGTTTTCTTAAGCTTTTCTGTTCAGATACCAAGCAAAGTTTCAGAATGCTTCCAACACTTTGTCAAGTGCCTGACTTTAAGATTCAGGTTGCATTTAGAGAACTCTGTCTTCACAGAAGCACAGAATCATCAAGGTTGGAAAAGACCTTGAAGGTCACCCAGTCCAAACATTAACCTCACACAACATAACCTCACCTTCCCAACTCCGCCAGATCCCTCAGTGCTGGGTCAACCTGACTCTTAAACCCCTCCAGGGATGGGGACTTCACCCCTGCCCTGGGCAGCCCATTCCAACGCCCAACAACCCCTTCTGGAAAGAAATACTTCCTAAGAGCCAGTCTAACCCTGCCCTGGCACAGCTTGAGGCTATTCCCCCTTGTCCTGTCGCTTGTTCCTTGGTTCAAGAGTCTCATCCCCACCTCTCTGTACCCTCCTACACCCAAGTAGTTGTAGAGGGCAATGAGGTCCTATCTCCGCTTCCCTGTCAGCTTTTCAGCATTTGGAAGTATGTCATCAAAACAATAAGTCCATGTTACATCATTTATCTCTTTCTCTGATACTTGATGCATTACCCTTTCTTTTCAATGCCTTTTTTTTGTGGCTGACAGGCCTTTTAGATTGATAACTCTATATCACTCTGGTTCCCATGATGCAAGTGTCTGTGGGTATTATCTTTTAAAAAATAGTGTAAGGGATCTAGAGGCTTGCAGAATTGAGTGCCCAAGTTTGGACGTGCTAGCATTTGTTTATCCATGCAGTCTTAAATTAGGCATAAACATCTGTGCTTAGGTATAAACCTCTGTGCATGTGTTGATAAATCTTTCCAATTATATGATAACTTACTATTCTTGTAGGTCTCTAGGATCAGTTATATAGGTCAAGCCTGTATGATAAGCACTGTCCCTGTTGGTAGGGTCTCTGACTCTAGTTGTAGAATTTAAAATATATGTAGTGAATGAAGCACATCATCTAATGATGGAACTTGGTATGAGTAGTCCTTGAGTAGATTCTGTTCTTGCTTCTTTCAAACTTTGATAATAAAAACACTTTTAAAAATTAAATACTCATTACAGTATCTATGGCGCATGGTAAATATGCAGAACTGAGTGCTTTTGTGTTCAATGAGAACCATGCTTTTGACTGGTTTTGAATGTTTTTTCAAGCTTTTTTGACACTTTATTCTCTACTGAAAAAATCCTAGGCATATAAATTCAGTTCTGATTTTAGCATCAGTTTCTGTAAGTACTGTGTTAGAAAAATATATTTGGTAATGTAACTAAATATATGGTAGATACATGAAGAGAACAAATAAAAAACCAAAGGATTTCTTACCATTTTTAGTTTTCTTAAACACATGCTCATATACAGTGTAGCTAAAACTTTTAAAGAAAAAATTTCTCATGATTGCCTTGAAGTTGTTTGTCTCAATATGCCTAGTTTATAAAAAAAAGTGTCCATTTAAAAAGGTTTTGAATGAAGAACAATAAGCTGAAGAAAACTAACTGTGGCTCAGACTATTTTGTTGTTTTATGGTTAGCCCTTCTAATTAAATGGTGCTTTCATTTTCCAGTTTGTGGGAAGTGCCAGCTAATTAAATCCCCATATTCAGATACTAGTTACTGTTTTAAGCTATAATGTACATAGAAAATATTTCTTAAGTGTACTTTTAAAGGACTTATAAGTCAAGAAGTTCAAGTATTAATGCTAATTATTGAATGTCACTGAGGCTTGGGCTTTTGCTAGTCAATAGTGTTTAACTTTAAAGAAGCACTGAATATTTCAACTTTTGTTAGAATAATCCTAGAAACACAACTAAATGCAGATATTATCTGTAATTTAGTTTCAGAACGCCAGTTGTAAAGAATGACGTTCTACCAGGATGTCAGATTTCTACTCCCTACAGCCAGCTTCCATATTTCCTATCACATACTCCAGTGACTCCATTTCAAAACCAAGTTGGCTTGCAGGTAACAACTTGAGGTTGTCTTCTGCCATTTTTCAGTATGCTTTTTCATTGCAAACTAAGTTAAATATATGCATGTATGTATATATTTTTTCTAATCTAAAGTTACTGTTCATCTTTCTGGATGAGTAATGGAAAATAGTTTGTATTGCTTTTTCTCAAAATAATATTTCTTCATGTATGTCTGAATTCAGGTAAAATAAGTCAGCTCTTGCAAAATCAGTTTACTTGTATCAAAATCCTGAAGCCTTTGTATGAGATCTCTAAGCCTTTTCAGATCATGCGTCGTGACAAAAGCAAGAACTAGAGTTACTCTTTTTGTTCTGCTGTGCTTTTATAGTGGTACTACCCACTACAGTGGAGGACCCATAAAGAGAAGCAGCATGTGTTTAAAAAACATAAGAGTCTGAGGGAGGTAAAAGAATGAATTACATTCCTCTCCATTTTGTTAGATTTCACAAATTAAGATGCATTTGTAGTGGCCTGGAATCATGTAAAAATGAATTACCTTAGATGGATTGCACTTTCAGATAGGAATCTTCCCAGTTGTAGATAGAATCGCAGGATAGGGTTAAGCTTCCTACTGGAGGATTAATATTTGAAAGTTTGTGGCTGTTATACAGCTTGCTGTAGCAGGTACAGGCAATATAGGCTGTTTCAGAGTCACAGCACTGAAGTCTGCTAGCTAGTAGTTAGCTTCAAATAAAAGAGGTGATTTGAGTACAGCTCTAAGTTGCCTGTTGTAACTGAAATTCTCTTAGTCTAGTTTCCAACATTATCTGTAAAGAGGGAGGTGTCTCTAATGGTCTGAGAAGTCTTATTAAAGAACACCCTTTTCTTGATTTGCAGTGTGAAGAGCATTGGTATCTGCTATAAGGGTACAATGAATTTACATGCTAAGTGATATCTTTATACAAATAGTTTTGCAATTAGGGTCTTTAGCTTTCGAGACAAACATATCTAAAATTTAGCTGTAGTACCCTTTATTGTTCAGAAAGACCAAGACAACTTAAAGCATGTTGACTTAAGAAGTTAAAACTTCTAACAAGCTCTGCTGCATGTATACCAATAGTTATTTTCCTAACTTTTTCTCTGTGTACACAGGTTCCAGCTTCTATACCGTCAAATGAATGTCTTGCCATCAAAGGAAGAGTTTATACAATATTGAAGCAGATAGGTAGTGGAGGTTCAAGTAAGGTAAGATGCTCTTTTATGCTCTAATAGATGTACTAGTAGTTGCATTATAAACATACATGTTGAAGTCATCTAGTAAGGAGTGCCTAGCACTACCATGTACAAAGTGTTTAGTGTCCCAGATAATGTAGAAACTTGTTGTTTTAGTGTTATGTTTAGACTTTATCCTTCATGGATGCAGAAGAAACACAGTGCACAAATTAGATTTGGTACAGTGCTGTTTTATCTGAGTCTTCAGATAGCTTGCAGTAATAACTGATTTGATATATTATTATTATGAAAATGGTGCTTCAGTTATTACAGGATGTTAAGCACAGTACTGTTCACTGCAGTGGAGAAAAAGTAAAAGCAGTGTCTAGATAAAGGGGGGATGTTGAAGTGAAGAATAAACAGTGAACAGAAACTCTGAACAGATGTGGTCAGAATACTGAACAGAAGCTACAGAAACAGGAAGAAGTGATCACCCAATTCTCATGAGTGTATAAATCTCACTTAAATTGGTAAACAGGGGTGGGAGCCCAGTTCCTTTTGTCTTCTGCTTGAAGGCAGATTGTGTGCTCTTGAAGATAATTTCTATGCTGAAGTATTAAAATTCACATTAAATTCAGCTCTTCCAAGAGGTGTGCTGCAGTATTACTGTACATCTTAATTTGAGAAGCTGTTTAGGACAGTGTGAATACATTGTTGGGAAATGCATGGCTTGTAAGGTTGATTGGAAGTTCCTGAAGTGGATAGACCATCCCTTACTACTTCAGTAATATGTGTGAGAAGTGGAGTTTAAGTCTGACTGAAGGGGTGAGTGAACTGCTTTTTATAAGGCAATTTGGGTTCATAGGTACTTGGGAAACAGTTTTAGCATACCTCTTGTTCAGAAGATAAAGAATTCTAGCAAAACCAACAAACAGTTTTGAGTCAAATTTCTCTCTGTCGGCTTTCTTCTGTCTCTCACACCTTTGTTTTACCTGTATGCTTCTGTGTGTGAAGACTGTATTACTAGTCACGGGGACAGTCTTAAGAATTTCTGTAAGGGAAACTTGATACATGCATGCATTTGGTTAATCTTCATTAGCGGCCTATGTAGAACTTGGTCTGCAGTGCATGGAAAGTGAAGTGGTTATTTTTAGTTAATCTGAGACATGCAGGGCAATATAAATTTATGGTTAAGTTAAAGTTATAGTCAAGTTAAATGACAGCATTTCTAATAAAAACATTTTTTAAAGTGTGCTTTTGACTTCCCCAAAATTGCCTAGAAAGCTTAGAGCCAGTTTTAGAAGTGAGTATCTAATCTTATCCTTAAATTCACTCCACTAAATCCTCTGTTTTGTTTTAAAGCATGTATTTTCCCAAACTGGCTTTAGATGCCTGAGATGGTATTTAAGATTGACCTTGTTGTATAGCTTTTCAATTTTTTAAACTAAAAATATGTGATACTTGTCATTTATAGCATTAGAATTTTGTTCAGAAATCCCCATACGTCTAGATTTCAAAATTTTTAACAATCACATTCATTTAGACCTGGCTTATATTCATGACGCTTTGTGCCTAGTTTTTTATTTTGGTTTGGTGTTTGCATATTCAGGAACTGACAAAACCAAAGTAGTACTGACCAGTCAAGCTGTGTGCTTTCTAGTGATAGAAACAGTCTCGGTGTGTTTTAAGAGATAGGAAATTGGTTTAAAATGTTGCGAGATCTTAAAATCATAAAATAGTTTTGGTTGGAAGGGACTGTTAAAAGTCTAGTCCAAATCCCCCTGCAGTGAGCAGGGACACCTTCCACTAGACCAGGTTGCTCAGAGCTCTGTCCAGCCTGACCTTGAATGTTTCCAGGGATTGGGGCATCTACCACTTCTGTAGGCAATCTGTTCTAGTGTTTCACTGTCCTCATTGTAAAGAAGACATTTTTTACATCTAGTGTAAATCTACCCTCTTTTAGTTTAAAACCATTAACCCCTTGTCTTATTGCAACAGGCCCTGCTAAAACATTTATCCCCATATTTCCTGTAGGCTCCCTTTAAGTACTGAAAGGCTTCAATAATGTCTCCCCGGAGCCTTCTCCATGCTGAACGACCTCCAATTCTCCCAGCCTTTTGTCATAGGAGAGGTGTTCCATTCCTCTGAACATTTTTGTGACCCTCCTCTGGACCTGCTCCAACAGGTCCATGTCTTTCCTGTGCTGAGAACTCCAGAGCTGGATGCAGTACTCCAGGTGGAGTCTCATGAGAGTGGAGTAGAGGGACAGTATGGCCTCTCTCAACCTGCTGGTCATGCTTCTTATGAAGCCCAGGATATGGTTGGTTTTCTGGGCTGCGAGTGCATGTTGCTGGCTCATGTTCAGCTTTTCCTACACCAGTACCCTCAAGTCCTCCTCGGCAGGGCTTTCCTTAATCACTTCATCCCACAGCCTGTATTGATACCAGGGGTTGCCCCAACTCATGTGTAGGACCTTGCACTTTGTCTCATTGAACCTCATGAGGTTCACATGGGCCCATTTCTCAAGCTTGTTTAGGTCCCTCTGGATGGCATCCTGTCCCTCAGGCATGTCAACTGCACCACTCAGCTTGGTGTTGTCAGCAAACTTGCTGAGTGAACTCAATCCCTGTCACTGTTGAAGATACTAAACAGCACTGGTCCCAGTACAGACCACTGAGGGACACCACTGGTCACTGACCTCCATCTGGACATTGAGCTGTTGGCCACTGCCCTCTGGATGTGACCATCCAACCAATGCCTCATCCACTGAACAGTACACCCATTGCACCAACGTTTCTCCAATTTAGAGGGAAGGATGTTGTGGGGGACCACGTCAAAGGCCTTATAGAAGTCCAGATAGATGAAATCAGTAGCATTTCCCTTGTCTGCTGAGGTAGTCCCTTCATCAGAGAAGGCCACTAGGTTGGTCAGGCAGCCCTTGCCCTTGGTGAAGCCTGTCAAGACTGTCTTGAATCACCTCCTTGTCCTCCATGTGCCTTAGCACAGCTTCTAGGAGGGTCTGTTCCATGATCGTCCCAGGCACAGAGGTGAGGCTGACAGGTGGGTCATTCCCAGGGTCCTCTTTTCTACCCTTCTTAAAAATGTGTGCAACGTTTCCCTTTTTTCAGTCACCAGGGACTTCTGACTGCTGTGACTTTTCAAATATCATGGAGGGTGGTTTGGTAACTACATCAGCCAATTACCTCAGATCTCTGGGATGCATCTCATCAGGTTCCATAGACTTACCTCAGGTGATCACAAACCTGATCTTTTACAGTGGGAGAGACTTTGCTCCCCCAGTCCCTGTCTTGCAGTCCATCCATTTGAGAGGTGTGGGAAGAGAGGTTGCCAGTGAAGACAGACAAAACATTGGTGAGTCTGTTAATCCAGAAAGTAGTAAATTGAAAAGAATAACAGAATAGAATGACAATAGAATATTTCAGTTGGAAGGGACCTACAGTAGTCATCTAGCCCAACTACCTGGCCACTTCAGGGCTCACCAAAAGTTAAAGCGTGTTATTAAGAGCATTGGCCAAGTGCCTCTTAAACACTGAAAAGCTTGGGGCCTTGACTATCTCTCTAGGAAGCCTGTTCCAGTGTTTGACCAGCCTGTGATTAAAGAAATGCTTCCTGATGTGAAGTCTAAACCTCCACGGTGCAGTTTTGAACCATTCCTATGCATCCTGTCACTAGATAACAGGGAGAAGAGATCAGCACCTCCCTTTCAACTTCCCCTCCTGCAGAAGCTGTAGAGAACAATGAGGTTGTCTTTCAGCCTCCTCTTCTCCAAACTAGACAAACCCAGAGTCCTTAGCTGCTCCTCAAAAGACATTCCTTCCAACCCTTTCACCAGCTTTGCCTTCCTCTGGATGAATTCAAGGACCTTCAGATCCTTCTTACATCGTGGGACCCAGAACTGCCCAGAGTACTCAAGTTGAGGCTGCACCAAGGCTGAATGCAGCAGGATAGTCACCTCTCTGACTGGCTGGTTATGCTGTGTGTGATGCACCCCAGGATGTGATCTGCCCTCTTGGCTGCCAGGGCACACTGCTGACTCATATTGAGCCTGCTGCCTATCAGTGCCTCCAGACCCCTTTCTGCAGGGCTGCTCTCCAGCAAGTCCTCTCCCAGTTTATACTTATGTCTGGGGTGACTCCCATCCAGATGCAGAAGCCAGCATTCGTTCTTGTTAAATTTCATGCCATTAATGATTACTCAATGCTCCAATATATCTAGATCCCTCAGCAAGGCCTCTGGTCCTTCAAGAGAGTCAACAGCACCTCCCAGTTTGGTATCATCAACAGACTTGTTAACAGTGCATTCAACTTCTGCATCCAGATAATTGATAAATATAATGAACAGAACTAGCCCTAGAACTGAACCCTAAGGAACACTGCTTGGTGACTGGTCGCCAGCTAGATGTAGCCCTATTTGCTACAACCTTTGAGTTCTGCCATTGAGCTAGTTCTTCACCAAGCACACTGTGAATCCACTCATTCCACAGTTGGAGAGCTTGTCTGGAAGGATGTTGTGAGGGACAGTATAAAAGCCTTACTAAAATACAAGAAACCTACATCTACTTCCTTCCCTTGACTAGGTGAGTGACCTTATCATAGAAGGATATTGAATTAGTTAAACAGGATTTTCCTTTTGTGAACCCATGTTGACTGTGCCTGATGATTGTGTTGTCCTTTAAATGCTTTTTAATAGCATCCAGTATGATCTCTGTAACTTTGCTGGGAACTGAGGTTAGCCTAACAGGTCTGTAGTTTACTGTCTTCCCTCAGATCCATCTTGCAGGGTGGAATAACACTGGCTGACTACCAGTCAGCAGGGAACTCCAGGAAGAAAAGCTTGTGCTGGCAGTGTACAGTCATAGGATTGAGGTAGGATGGAAGGGATCTCTGCATGTCACTTGGTCCAATGGTCTGCTTAAAGCAAGGCCAAAATAGAGCAAGTTGCTATCATCTTTTGCAACTGAATTTAGAGTATCACAAGGGATGGAGATTTCACAGGCTCGCTGGACAACCTGATCTCCTCTTTAACTACATGGTGGTGAAAGAAATTTTCCTATATCTAACTGGAATTTTCCTTCCTGTTAGCTATGTCTCTTGCCTCTCATACTTTGATGTTCAAGAGGAGTCTTTTTTATATGTTCTCTTTAAGTAGCTTAAGATAACAATAAGCTTCCCTGCAGCCTTTTTGTCTTAAGACTGAATGGACGTAGTGCTCTCAGCCTCTTATGTGCCATGTGGTCTAACCTCCAAATCATCTTGGTGTGACAGAATGGATGTGGAGTGGCAGGACAAACCCTTAGCTTTGTGGGAGGTGTTATTTTGCATGCTAATCACTTCAGTCTTGCAATGACATATACCCAGTGCAATGTTATGTGGCACCAAGATAGCTTTTGATAGAGCGTTGTTTCTGTTGTAACTGGTGGCTTCTTTCTTAATTTTTCTTCATGCTGACTTGTATGAACTTCTTTGTAAATTTAGTGTTGCTTTTTCCTTTTGAAAAGGTACACTTTGAAATTCTGGCTGCGGTGACATGAAGGATCATAGTAAATCAGAACTAGAATTGAATGAAGTTACTAACTGATACTGTTTTGCAGGTGTTTCAAGTACTGAATGAGAAGAAGCAGCTGTATGCTGTCAAATATGTGAATCTAGAGGAAGCTGATCAACACACTGTTGAGAGCTATAAGAATGAAATTGCTCATTTGAGTAAATTGCAGCAACATAGTGATAAGATCATCCGTCTTTATGGCTAGTGAGTAAACACTAATTATATTAAACGGTATCTTTTTATATAAAGTGTCTTAAATTTTAACGAAAGTATATTTATTTCTAGTGAAATTACTGATCATCATATCTACATGATAATGGAGTGCGGAAATATTGATCTTAATAGCTGGCTTAAAAAGAAAAAAAACATTGATCCATTGGAACGAAAGAGCTATTGGAAAAATATGCTGGAAGCTGTTCACACAATCCATGAATATGGTATGCTTATAGGTTATATGGCAGAGATAATATGAACATGTTTAAGTTTTGGAGGTGGTGTTGCTCTTAGTTTTGGTGTAAGCCTAGTGATGTTCAAAGATGGGTATTTACTGTAAAAATTTTAGTGAAACAAAAGATGAGTAAGTCTTGATGCAGCAGTAGAATGACTTTGTTAATTCAAAGGGATCTCCAAGTATCAACCATTTCATAATGTTTATTTCCTTGCAACAGACATGAAATAGTCTTTTCTGTATTAGACCACACTGTATACTCCCTGTACTGCTTGTTCTCCATTACATGCAAATGAAGCCGCTCGTTGTCTCCAAATAATCTTTGACATTAATGACAGCTCTTACACAGCTCTGTTATCTTTACTTTGACATAGTGTTTCAGCTTTTTCTCATAGTTCTTCAGGCCTTCCTTTCATCTTTACCTATGTAATTGAAATGCATGCATCTGTATTCTGTTTGCCTGTATAATGTGAGGGAGAGAGAAGATTTGAATCCTTTTCCTATTTAAGAAAAAAAGTGGAGACCTATACATACAGCAGGGAGCATGATCTCATTACAGCACAAGAACACTAGAACATTCAATAATATAGTAAGACAGTGAAACCTATTAAAACACAGCCTACTTGCTATGTGATGTGTCCTTCAAACAAACAATTTTGCAAAATACAAAGATGGATTGGTTGATTTTTATGGATAATAACCAAAATTAATAATAAATCATGTAAGTAGGGTTTGCGAGAAGTCACTTGTATGTAATCCTCAGTGAATGGTACCTTTCACATCAGGAAGCAGGAAACATCAGATTAAGAAATATATTTCTCTTAAGTACCTGCTTATCTTTCTCTTAAATAATCAGCTACAGGAGGTGACAAGCCATTGAATTGCTCCAAAACAGCAGTTCAGTATGGCCGTGTGCACGTAGAGCTAGAGGGCCTGTCCCTAACTGAGAGATACTGTGCAGCTCAAGTCTCTTGGAGCTATTTTTAGGTGCCTGCAGATTTGAAAAAGTGAACTCAAGCTATAAAGTCATGCAGGTCTTAACTGTTTAAAAAGAAACGGAAACACTTTTATGAAGTTAGCAAAGAATGTTTGTTTTGGGCCAGGTCAATCTGATCTGCATCTTCTTTCTGCAAGGATTACTGGGTGTTGAGCAATAAAAAAAGCCATAGTAGTAACTTAGATGGACTAAACCTGGATTGAATCTATTTTGCAGGCATTATTCACAGTGATCTGAAACCAGCAAACTTTCTGATAGTTGATGGAATGTTAAAACTAATTGACTTCGGCATTGCAAACCAAATGCAGCCAGATGTGACCAGCATCATTAAAGATTCTCAGGTGAAATACTTTGGGAAAATCTATGTACCCTTTTCTTTGAAGTGCTATAGTACTTGCTGGTTATGTTGATTAGCGTAAGTTAAAGGAATACTGAAATTTTATGTTGAAAGGTTTTATATACATAAAAGTATCCATAGAAACAAATTTTTACATGTTTTTACTGAATGGAATAACAGTGGCCTTCAGCCTTCATAGAAACAAATTTTCAAGATGCTTTTTAGTGTTTTGAGACAATCATTTTATCACTTCACTAAAGAAATATTTTTATATTTTTATGGCTAGGTTGGCACAATTAATTATATGCCACCCGAAGCGATAAAAGATATGTCTTCCTATGGAGAAAATGGGAATTCTCGATCTAAGGTAACATATCCTTTTTTTTCTGTTCCCTTCATGTTAAGAAGAAAGTAATTCAGGCATATATTTTAAGATTTTAGTTTTCTCAAAACTTTCCGCTGAAACTAGAACATAAAGAAATCCATTGTGCCATGATGACAGTGGGCAGAGATTTATTCCTTTCAGAGTTTATTCTTTTCAACTACCTAAAAGCATTTTGCAGATGGTATTTAGAAAAATATTAGTGCCGAATTAATGAATAAAATTGAAGCCAAAACAGATGCACAGGTTTGGGTGTTGGAGAAACTGATAATATAGTGATGAAAGCTAAACTGATAATAAATGCAAAAATATTTTTAAAAATCCATTTTATGGAGCAGTATAATCCAGTCTTCTATGTTATCAGTGTGAATGGTATCGAACAGCAGTATAGAGTACAGTGAAATGCGTACAACCTTTCACGTAGAATCACAGACTATGTCAAGATGGAAGGGACCCATAAGGGTTATTGAGTCCGGCTCCCTTTTCACAGACATATCAGAGACTGTATTAATAACTAGTTACAAAAGTCTTTTGAGCATCTTAAGGGTCCACCATGCTCTGCATCCCTGACAAGTCGTCTTTTGCACTAAAATCACTTCAGGCTAGAGCTTTTAGGGGGTGTTTCTGAGAGGATATTCCATGGAGTCGAGAGAGAATCATTCCTCAGTCCCTTCTTGGTTGTCTGTTGTGCTGCTTATGCCCTTTTTGTCCTGCCAAAAATTGGTGGAGCTCTTATGGTACTGCTAGCTGCTACGCAGCTACATATTAGCATTCTGCATAAATAACCCTGGCTTAGAAATCCTTTTCTGAAAGCAAGAAAATCTGCTTTCTGATGTAAACCATTGATAGTATGTTTGCTTAAAAAACAAGGTATGATAATGCTTGTGTCATTGTCATTTTTGAATTTTAAGTGAGGGGCAGGTTTTGCAAGAAAGGAGTGATACCTAATAAGGTCTTTTATAATTTGATATGTTGTAGTATTTTAGAGGACACATGTATGAGTTCTGTGTATCCTATTCATTTCTCTATGCTACAGGGTACTGTGTGTTGAACTTCTTATAACTTCACCAGGGCAATGGAATGTGAATGGTGAAGAAGGTACTGAAGGGAAGCCAATGTGAAGGAATTTCACATTGGCAGTCAAACTTCAGTTAAGGAGTACATAGTTTTATGGAAGGGTATTAAAAAAAAAATTAAAAAATCCATATTCATATGTACGTGCATATACATACTCAAAGACTGTGACTTTTTAACAGTTTAATTGAAGTATTACTATTAAGTGAAACACAATCTGGTCTTTCTAAACACCAAATAGAATGTTTTTTAGATTTCTTTTAAGGATGATACTTTTAACCTTTTTTTATGTTTTTAAAAATTACATACAAAGTGCAGACTTGTTCTGGAGCTCTGCTCATTTAAGCAAAACTCTAACCACTGCTGCTGGGAGATGGGCTTTCTATGTGCCTCTTCCCTCACCCTCCTCCTCTTCCCCTACTCCCCCAACCTTATGTGCTTTTTTTTAAAGTGCTTCAGCTTTAACAGGAGAAGTGGAAAGCCTTCCTGTAAGGAACAGCCCAGGTGTGGTGTTTGAAGTCTGGATCTGAATCCTTTAAACGCAGAGGAACTGAACTATGGCTTCCCGCTTTGGGGACATTAGCTGTAATGTTTGACTGGTTTCTGGATTGAATTAATTTAGTATGTTTTCAGTTGTATTTACTCATAAATCCAAAATTAGAATCCTGCTGTTCAACTTGTTAAGGACTATCTTTAATTGTTAAAATAAGTTGATTTTCAAAGATTATTAATAAAAATAGCTTTCTTACGAAATACTAGTGAATGAAGCCACGTTACTGTCTTAGCAGATAATGGCATGCTGTCCAGGTGATTTTGTGTGATTAGTTATTAAGGTCTGTTACCTGGTGTAAAATAGATACACTGTTAAGTTTAAATGACTGTACAATCATATGATAAACCGACTGAAGGGACAGTTCCTTAAGTGAGGAGTAATGTTTTTTTGTATTTTTATTTAGATAAGTCCCAAAAGTGATGTGTGGTCATTGGGATGCATTTTGTACTGCATGACATATGGAAGGACTCCATTTCAACATATAACAAATCCAATTAATAAACTGCATGCTATTGTTGATCCTAGTTATGAAATAGAATTTCCAGATATTGCTGAGAAGGATCTTCAAGATGTGCTAAAGGTAACTACTCCTTAAGATTCATTTTTAGTCAAATAATGATAAATTCTTTATTTGAAGCATATTTTCTTAAACTGAATGAGTTGTGCCTGAGAAACTTGTTTCACAAATAGATGCTTACTGCTACTTGTACAGGCTTTCTTCCAAAAGAATACTTAAGCTAGAGCTGCTTCATATAGTTTCCATAATAAAAGTCTACTTTCAGCTCAGTAGCAAATAAATACTTAAAGCAGTCTGGCTTAACTCCTTTGCCTGAACAACCCCAAGTAAATACAGTAGCTTTTGTACTTGCCATCCATTTCCCTCACTGTACATATTTGCAATTTTCTGAAACTTGGCTTGTGCTTTTACTCAAGCCCTAGCTGGTGTTGCTCAGCAGGTAACAAACTGAAACCCAGAAACGCTTATCCCCCTAACTTTCAAATCTCGGTCTCATTTTATGTCGTTTGGTATAAAAGGATATTGTAGGTTCTGTTCTTCATCTCCTCCAACATTGCTGCTTAAGTAAAACAGGTTACCAAACTTTACTCTTAAGATAATTGCTAATGAAGGCAGTTAGGTTAATCCGTTACTGTATTGAGTTGAATCTTTCTGAATATGTAGTTTGGCAGTAAGAAGTTCTGACATGCATCTACAGGGTCTTATAGTGATCCTCGCTATTAATTCTTAGAAAAATTCTTAATTTATAGGCAAAGCATTCTTCTTTTTTCATTTGCAGCATTGTTTAATAAGAAATCCTAAACAAAGAATATCTGTTTCGGAGTTGCTGGTACATCCCTATGTTCAAATTCAAAGTCATTGTCAAACAGGTAGGTTTATTTTAAAAAATGCTTTTATTTAATATTTATAATTCCATTAAAGCAGAAGATTTTTATATGTACATCCTATTTGCTAGTGTAACAATCTGTTCTGTTTGGTGCCTATGTTTCAGAAAAGACTTGGGTATTTTATTTAAACCTCTTCCAAACTCCTCTGGTAATTTATATGTAGTTGTCTATAACTTTAGCATAATTTAAAATTATGCTAAATAATGCTTTTGCTAAAATAATTATGCTTAAATTATGCTAAATTATGCTTAATTACAAATTATGCAGGTGTTCCACATGCAAAAGGAACAACAGAGGAAATGAAACGTATCCTTGGCCAGCTGGTTGGCTTGAATTCTCCCAACTCTATTTCTAGAGCTGCTAGGGTGAGTAAACTTTCTATTTTGTACGGTAGTGCCTGTTCATGCAAACAAAGGTTAGAATGTTTGGTAGTGAAAGCTGAAGTTAAATACATCAAAGCTTTAACCACAGGTGAAAAAACGTTATACATTGTAGTGCTTTTGTTTGCAAGCATGCAGAATCTCTCCACATCCTGAATGAGAAGGGTTGAAAGGATTATAGTAATCTTGATTTTTAGCCTTTTCTTTCCTGGTACAACTAAGCTGTCTTAAGTGTATCTTTATTTTTTTATTTGAAACAGAAATTTTAGTATGGAGTTTGGAATATTTCAGTATGTCATGACTACTTTCACGTGGTGATGTTTGTTATAAAAATATAGTTTGAATCCATGTGTGCTACAACTGTGTTCACCTGAATACTTGTGTTTTTATTAACTTTCAGACTTTATATGAACAGTGCAACAGTGGTAAAAGTCTTGATGTATCAGCATTTTCAAAAGTTGGGAGCCAAAAATCATGGACAACAAAATGATGTGCTACTGTTCAGGATGCATCAGATGTCTGGTCTGTTCACAATATTTTGTGCTGCTAGCTTTTAAAAGGACATTCAGCATAAAGTTCACATTTCTAAATGTTCTTTGTGTCTTCTGATAATGCTTTGCAGATCATTAAAAAGAATTTCATTGAATGCTTTTCATGGTGGGCTGTTTTACTCTGCATGCCACTTGGATTGAACAATGAAAATTGCTATTTGGTGATCGTAGTGCTGCCTAAGTAACAAAAACCATAGTGTCTGGAGTACAAAATCTTTCATGAGAATCTTCAAGTTCTTCTATCCACCTGAAGCTAAAGCAAAATTCTTAAAATGCTAATTGGTGTACATGAAAAGCATGCAAATATCTCTCGAAATATCTCCTATGACATATTGTGCTCTTCAGTCCTTTTCAACAAATACCTCTTGTATCCAGTTTTGATCATAACTAAGGAAATAACTGATCACATAAACAGAGGGCTTATGTTACCAGTAGATACCTCTAAATGTCACCCAGTTTTTGAGCTGTTGCTGTGGTTAAGTGGAAACATCAGGACTGTTCTGACGTTATATGAATAAAATGCTTTTGTTCTGTTAAAAATCATAGAGTAATGGTTTGGGTTGGAAGGGACCTTAAGGATCATGTAGTTCCAACCCCCCTGCCATGGGCAGGGACACCTTCCACTAGACCAGGTTGCTCAAAGCCCCGTCCAGCCTGGCCTTGAACACTGCCAGGGAGGGGGTAGCCACCAGTGCTCTGGGCAATAAGTTCCAGGGTCTCACCACCCTCACAGTAAAGAATTTCCCCTTTATATCTAATCTAAATCTACCCTCTTTTAATTTAAAACCATCACACCCCCACCCTCTACCTCCCCATCCTATTGCTAGACTCTGATAAGAGTTCCTCTGCATCTATCCTGTAGCCCCCTTTACTGGAAGGCTGCTAGAAGGTCTCACTGGAGCCTACTCTTCTCCAGGCTGAACAACCCAAACTCTCTCAGCCTGTCCTCATAGGGGATGTGCTCCAGCCCCCTGATCATCTTTGTGGCTTCCTCCTGGACCTGCTTGAGTAGGTCCATGTCCTTCTTACATTGGGGGCCCCAGAGTTGAACACAGTGTTGCAGGTGGGGTCTTGTGAGAGCAGGGGGGCTGAATCACCTCCTTCAACTTGCTGGCCACACTTCTCTTCATCTAGCCCAGGACACTGGCTTTGTGAGCTGCGAGCACACACTGATGGCTCATAGTCAGTTTTCCATCCAGTAATACCCCCAAGTCTTCACAGAGCTGCTCTCAATGCACTCATCCCCCAGCATGTATTTGTGCTTGGGGTTGCCCTGACTGACGTGCAGGACCTTGCACTTGGCCTTGTTGAACTTGAGGTTTGCACAGACCCACCTCTCCAGCCTGTCCAGGTCCCTCTGGATGACATCCCTTCCCTCCACCTTCCCTCCAGCGTGTCAACTGCACCACAGAGCTTGGTGTTGTCAGCAAACTTGCTGAGGGTGCACTCAATCCCGCTGTCTGTGTCTCCGGCAAAGATGGTAAACAGCACCAGTCACAATACTGACCCCTGAGGAACAGCACTTGTCACTGTTCTCTACTTGAACATTGAGCCATTAGCTACAACTCTAAGTGCAACCATCCAGCCAATTCCTTACCCACTGAGTGGTCCATCCATCAGATCCATGTCTTCCCAATTTAGAGACAAGAGTGTCATGTGAGACAGTATCAGATGCTTTGCACAAGTCCAGGTAGATGATGTCAGTTATTCTTAACTTATCCACCAATGTTGTAACCCTGTTATAGAAGAAATGCTACTATAAATCCAATATGCTCTTCAAATTCCAAAATAATAGAAAACTTATCAAGATTCACGATGGTCAGAAATTGCTAATTTGGATTTTTAAAAACATTAATACTTGGCCCTCTTTAAAATGTATTGGATGTAGCAGGACTTTTTTTCTACATGATTGTTAGTGGATCAGGTTTTGTTTTCACTGGGTTACATTTTTGGTGCAAGTGTACAAATTTTAAACTTAATTGAAAGATGTTAAAATTAATATCTAATCATTTTAAATTTTCAAACAAAAATCTTCCCTGCAGTTTCATGACAGCTGCCATGCTGTCCTTGGATACTTTCTAAAACATGGAGCTTGTCAGCTCTCTATCTTGATCAAGCATTTTGAATTAGACTGTTTCCCTTTCCTTCATAACAGCCCTGTGTACAAATAGCCCAACTTCATTATTGAAGTGACTCTTTGCTTGTTTATCTGCATGAATTAAAAGTATGACATATTGCTTGATCAGTGATGGAAAAAGTTGAAGGTCAGCAGGAAGGGAAGCTTTCCTTGACAATTTCTGCATGTTAGATTACTGACTTCATGTTTTCTTCCCTTCAGAAGTGCATAGAAACATTTTAAAGTCTCTGTGATAAACTTTGTGTTGTTTGTGTAACTCCTGTTGGGAAAAAATATCATAATGCTTTACAAAGGCCCAAGTTGAGAGAGGTTTGTATTTCATTGTAAGCATATATTTAAATATTTTTTTCCCTCCTGAGTATTTTTTTTTTCTTCATAGTGCCTGGATTCACAGGATTTAGGTTTTTACTTCTTGATTTTGGAACATTAAGTTTCACTGACGTCTTGCTACCAGTTGATATCTGTAGCTTTTATTTCCATAACTGGTAAAAGGTTTAGAGGATCAAATATCTGAGTGGTACAGTGCTACTGGTTACCTGTTAACTTGAACTGTGTCAGTACTGCGAGATCTCCATCAAGCCTCTGACAAAGGGAGATAGCCTATTTTAGGCTGCCAGGTTTTACTACCTGATGGAAGTATGATTATGCATCCAAGCACTGCAGCGCAAATCAAGTAAAGTTCTTTTCTTTCTGCCTCTGATGGAGGTGAATGTTCTTAGTATATTTGTCTGTATGCCATCTGGCAGGTCGATTGGGTCAGCTGTCATGGGGGATAAAAAAACTGGTCATTCTTGCTGCTGGAGACTTACTTGCTGCCTTGAAGATGCAGCTGGAGTCTACAAAATTCTTACAAATTATTTTGAGGATCATGAAGTACTGGGTAGTCATATTTGTTCTGAGGATGAGGATATTGTTCTTGAGAATTTTCAGTTTGACTCTATAAAAGGGGAATTCCTACTGCCTTTACCATCTGTATTAGCAGGGCTGAGATACCTTTATCTTCCCTTTGTCTAGGTAAGCTTATCTTATAGAAATAGACATATTGTACTGTATGCTCTATTCTACTGTCCCTTAGTGTTTACAGGGGATTACTCTTTGCTGACAACTTTTATCCTCGTTCTTATCTTCTATCCCTGGAAGATGCAGCTATTTCTGCAGTGATCCAGATGCAGAATGGCAGCTGTACTTTGCATGATTCTTCAGCTCACAACATAACCTTTTTCCATGCTTTGCACACTTAATTGGTGTCACTCATAGCACTATCATAATGTCTTGATCTGAAGTTAATAGCAAAGAGAAGAGATAGTTGTAAATACCTATTGCAACAGCAATATTGGAGGACTTTATTTCAATGTGTTCTTGCTATGTTTCCAGCCATTGATTTATCATTTTTTTGATGACTTTATAGCCTTACGAAAACTGAACAACTAGAGAGAATAGCACACACTTGGATCTCAAATGATACATGAAAATCAGAAGTATTGGAGTTTTTTTTTCCCAAACTTTATTAGCTTTGATTTTTAAATGAGGTTTTCAGAGTTTGGTAATATAATAAAAGCACCCCTTGATAGGTGGCTTGTTCTTCTGAACTTTGCTCTTAATTCTCTCATATTCAAAGCAGCAAAACAATTTTCTTCAAATAATTAATTTTAAAAGTTATTTAATGAAGAATAGTATTTCTGTAATTTTATCAGGCTTCTGCTTAATGTCTGTGTTTCAAAACACTAAATCCTCACTGCCTTCATATGCCAGTTAGGACTATCTTGCTGTGACAAAGCCAGTGCTTGTAAAAAAGCATTAATTATTCTGGGGTGTGGTGTTCCTGTGTCTGTTCAACACCTGCCCTCCTTTGTTTCAGATTAGCTGTGATTCTCTGGATTACACAGAGAGAGTGATTAGGAGTGGGAACTACTCCCAATACCAGCCCTTCTCCCCTCAGCCTGTTCTGGGAGGAGGACTGAATCAGGGGGCAGAGAACATGTGCTCACTGCAGTGATGGGGCACATGCAGGAACAGCACATCTCCCTTGTATGGGCAAACTTGGAATGATAACTTTGTTGTTGATCTAGTTGTTATTGTATGAAACAGATTATGGAGTCTCAATTAGTCATTTGTGGGGACGGGGGGCAGCTATCCCGTATTTCTAGGGACAAAGTTAGACTTGTTCCCTGTAATGGTCCTGGGGTTTTTTTTGTTTTTTTTTTAAATTTTTTAATCCCAGACTTTAGTACTCCTGAAGAAGTTGTATTTCAAGAATAATGAGTACATATGCTAACTGTACTTCACTTGTCTGTTAAATAAACATTAAGGTTATAAAGCCTGAAGCTACTGAAGAAAAAAATGTTAATGTTCTGCACCTTTCATATTCTAGACAGTTTGGGAGACTGCATATCTCATGGGAACTGAAAGACGGGGAAACTGGAGAGGGGGAAAAGAAGTATCAGCCTCTTCAGAGGAAAACTTGTGAAGAAAATCTTTACTCTGCAGAAACACCTTTTCACAAAGAGTTGTTATTGAAATATCTCCCAGATACTTGTCTAGTTTAGAGATCTTGAAATCTTTCTGCATAATTACTGTAATGTTATAATTGTTAACTTTCACTGTTTTGCTTCTTTTGTTAGTGTGGAATATGCAGAGAAGCAGTTCTATGTGCCTTATTTTTTCTGTTGTAGTCTATGGTTTATCAATCCTTTCTCTTATTTCGTGACTGCTAAAGAACTGACAGGGAGCTTATGAAAGAGGACTGTTGATGAGAGGCAGTGGGTTGTTATCAGTCATCCCTTTGAAATAAAAATTTTCCATTGCAAATGAGTAATTGATTTATACTCCTTCCCTACCTCAATGACACAAGATGTCTGCCTGCCTTTGCAGATGCCACTTACTGGCCCTCAGACTATTCCTATTGGATTTTTTGCTTTACAGACAACCGTCCCTTTTCAGATTCTGCTGGGATCTTAGAAGTGTGTATGAAGTACAGAATACTATGCTATAATAGGACAGAAAATACTAGTCTTAAATGTTGGGCAATATCATCTGATATTGAAATACAACTACATAAAAAGTGGAAAGGTAAATGAGAACACTTCAGTAAGTTCCCTTTAGTAATTCTTATTTGAAAAATGGATTTGGAAACTTTTAAATCTAATACATGTGTTCCTAAGAACCTTCACTCAACAGCTAACACTAAGAAAAGCCTAACTGCAGAAGGGTGACTTCCTTTTTTATTTATGGATGGGTATAGCATTACTCAGCCTGAACACCTGTATGTATACTTGAAATTCAAAAACTAAATAGAGTTAAAGTTTTGAAGGTTCTGCTCTTACAGTTTGTCTTGGTGTATCAACACCCAGAATTGACTCCTTGACAAATGTAAGAAAAGGAAGCTGTTCTCTAGCATGACTCCCTGCTCTCAGGACAGTTGTCCAAGGAGCAGGACAAGTCTATCCCCATGGCCCTGGAGGAGTCAGACTCTTGCTTCTCATCTGGTTTTGTTGAAGGCACTCTAAGCTCCTGCTGCTAAATGTGTAGCTGGGAGGGAAAGGAATGGTTAATCCTTAACAGTAGAGAGTGCAGAGCAGCATTTGTGAATTAAGTCTGAAGATAAGTGGTCAAATTGTCACTCTTTTTTGGTCCCTCCTAAGGGTTTCTGTTCTTTCTTTAAGCACCTGATAGCTATCTGTTTAGCATGAAACCACTAATTCTGGGAGTGGTGGCAAGTATCAAAAATAAAGCAGTTGAAGTAAACTTGACTTCTAGTCCACCTCTGAAGCATAGCTTACTCATGAGCTCCTCAGCAAGCATCACAGGCTAATCCTTGCAGGTGCCAGTTATGGCAAGTAAGAGTAGAAAACTATTTGCTGCTTCCTTCCTGTTGTTTACATTCTCATATTGCTTTGCTGCTCGCTCAGTTTACATGAGTTCTCAGCAGCAAGGATAAAACAAATACTGCTTTTTGTCATATTTGTATCTTGGACACTCTCATGGCTAAGACACAATCTGTTTCAGCTAAGTATAAACTACTGTTCCCTTCCTGCTCAATGCATATATCGTCTCCCAGCTTGGTTATCTGTGGGCACCTGCCGAGAGCACAAAGCCTGTCTGTCAGTGAGCTTGCAGAGTATGCCCGTTTGTTCACTGCCCCACATAAAGTAATTGAGAAATCTTGCAAGATAAAGGCTATAACGAATGGAGCAGGCAATGTAGCGTAATTACTTGTAGGGTATAGAAGTGTATGCCTGTATGGAAACAGAAGGAGTCTTTATACAAACTGCCCTTACGCTTTCATGGGAGTTGCTGAAATGAAACCCGAGATAAAAATCTGACTCCTCACCTCAATTCCTCCCCTTGACAGGTGGAACATCCAGAGCTAAACAGTGATGCAATTCCGAGATGCTAGCTCTAATCAGATGAATTGCTAAAATCCAGGCAGCTTTTGCAATGAGATATGACTAATTTAATAAAGAATAGTGGTGCCACTGTTTTAAACCCTTAATAAATATAAGGAAAAGGTCAGTGATTAAACAGATTTAGCCCATTGCTCTTGACTCTTACAGTATTGTAAAGATTTCAGGCTTGTCTTTGTACCCGCTTAATGTGCATGTTATGTGGTAAGTGCAAGTAAACATTGAATACCTGCTTGTTATGTGTTTTGTCTATCTGTCTCGAGTTTTTTTTTCCCTGTTTTACATAGCTGTTGAAAATCAATTAAAAATACAATTAAGTCACTATATTTAAGGAAATATGAATTAGTTTCTTGGCCTTCCTGTGGCCTTGAATAAAATCATAGAATAATTTAGGTTGGAAAGGACCTTTAGATTGAGTCGAACCATTTGCCTAACGCTACCAAGTTAAGGATAAAATATTTCTGTGAGTTTTTGCTCTTTACATTCCTTGTCTTGTTTGCTTACAGTTTGGTGGCAAGCTGTTTTGTACCATGAGTGCACAGTGCTTGTTGCATTTGATGACTGTAGGGGAATAGAGCTCTTGATGCTGCTATTGTTGAGGGGCGTCATGCCTTGAAATATTCTTAACAGGGGTAAAATCTGTCATCCACACGGTGTTTGGATGTTCATAGAATGGGGTTCTGTGGATGCACAGTTCTGTGCAGTAGAAGGCAGTGATGTCCCCTTCATGGTGGCTGAGGAGTTCTGGGCACTGGTGGCAGCTGCTGTGCAGTGGAGGGACTCGAGAGGCATCTGCCAGGAAGCATTGACCAAAATCTGTCCCTTATAGACTGAGGACGGTCTGCGGCATATCTAACAGCCTGGGGCCTTCAAGGCACTTAGCTGCTGAGATAGGGTTCTCAAATTCATGATAGTCTGGGTAAAATACAGCCAGATCTCCTTTTTGACAAGCCTGTGATGCCTGTTGGCAGGGGCAGTGGTTGCAGCATAATGCTTCAGTGAGTTTTACCGGTGAAAGTACCCACAGACAAGGTACCTCAGCAATAAGATAAGCAGGAGTTTTGGGTCTTGAGCAGGACTTGGGTACCTGACTCAAATGTGAGTGTCTGTGTAAGTCTCTTTCAGTCAGATCTTGGGACTTAGCAGAGGTCCACACTGCATAGGTAAAGACATTTCCGAACTGCAGTGATGCACGCTGGGTAATGCAAATATGAACAAAACTAGTTTTAGGGAGAGCAGATGATGATTCAAAGAAATCCTGGCCTTCAGCACCTTGTTTCTCTTGTTAGAGAATGCTCCTGTTGCTGCTCTTGCTTCTCATCTTCTCTGGGAAGAGAAGACTGACAGAAAAGCAAGGTAGGTTTCCTGCATCAGTGTTCAGAGCAGAACTCAAAGTTTTCATGTCAGAGCCTTACTTTGTAAGAGATTAGTCCAAGGAACTATTTCACACTGATGTGCCAGTAACAGCTTTTTAGGGCAGTTGATAAAATGAGCACTAAGCATTCTCCAGGCCCAAGCAGAAAGGCTGAAGGCGTCTGCAATAGCTGTGCTAGGCATTGTACTATGTGATTTTTTTCAAATTAGCCTTAGGAACACAAAATTGGAAGGCAGTAAACGTTATACTGGTGTTCAAGAGTGTTGTCACTTATAAATTAGAATGCCAAATATGACTTCATAATAAATAAATTGAATGGACAAAATATATTAAAGAGCAGAATGAAGGCGATACACGAATGGATATAACCTTGAGAGAGAATCTTCTGCAGAGAAATAATGCTTACAAATCTACTTGGTTCTTTCCAGTGAGTCCATGAGCATGATACTCATACATGGCATATTTGGATTTTCCAAAAGCTACTAATGCAAGCTCTTTCAGCAGCTCTTAAGCTAATATGCCAAGAGAAAGGAGAAAATTCTCAAGGGTAAACGGGTGGGGGAAAGCTATGGGATAAGTAGTTAGTCATTCCCACCTAAGGAAGATTATCAGTAAAGTAGGTCAAAGAACTGTGGTAATGCCCATTCCCAAGTGATCTTAGGGTTAAATAGCAGGTTTCAGAAAAATAAAACTTGGAGCTTCCTGTGGGAAAACAAGTAGAAGAATCTCATATTATTGATGAAATGGCAGAGGAAAGCCTACACTGACGACAGAACACAAAGGAATTCACATGGGAGGAAAGTATCCTAATATGCATATAACACAAGGGGCTTTGGAGTGGTATTTGGGGCAGGTGGTTCTACATTATGCATAGTTCTCTGAAAATACCTGCTCAACCCTTGTACTGAAGGAGCCAATTAGAATATTAATTATTGGGAAAGGAAGAGAACAAACCAAAATAGTGATGTGCTGCCATATAAATGTGTTTGGTTTGAATGCTGTCTGCAGTCCTTGAAAAGGGTCTAGTAAAACTAGAGAATATGGAGAGAGCCAGTGAAGGTGTCCAAAGATGTGGAACAACTTCCATACAAGACTGCAAGCTGTGTGACTCAGGAACCTATCACTCTGGCAGGGTGTTGGAGGGAAGAAAGAAATCAGCATTGCATAGGACTAGGAGCTGATGAAATGATCAGTCAGAATTTTTTCAACAGATGAAAGGAAGATACTGGGTTTAGTGTGCAAGATGTAATTATGTTTGAAATTAGGTTAGTGGGGGATATTGTGGAAGCCAAAGGTATAAGGGTGTTCACAGTGATTAGATACATTCAAGGAGGTTAGGATGATCCTTGGCACTGAATGTAAGTGGTGTGGATGTAATCTCTGGTTTGGGAATTCCCTTTAAACCTCTGATCCCAAGTTCCTGGGATGTTTTGCCAGAGATGGAATCGTTTACCTTCCTAAAGGGTTTATGTTGGAAAAGGATATCAGACCACATTGCCTCTTGCTCTGACCTGCTGTGGCAACAGTTAGTTTCCTTAATTAGAGCCCTTTGGTTGGTTTTCTTTCAGTACTAGATACTTGATTTCAATCTCCATGCCTGTCAACATGACAATTTTTGCAAGCAACATTCAAATGTATTTGATTAGGTACATTGCTGTCAACTGAAAAGCAATCATGTTTCAGCAGGCATTTCATGTACTGGCAATGGCTTGACCATATCTGTACAATGTTATCTGGCATCCCACCTTCGCCTTCTACTGGAGCCACTGCCTCAAGTAGTCATGCAGGTTTTGTAACTCTGCTGTAACTTCCCTGCTGAAATCCTATGGTGTACCTCAGAAGGGCACCTGGAAACTAGGATCATGGCAAAGACTTGCCTGGATGCAAACTGGGAGCAAGACTGCAGGAAAGCAAGCAGCAGACTAGTCAACTACAGAACTTTGTGGTAGGAGCAGGGTTCAGATTTGCTCGTTAGAGGTTTTGTCTTCAGGCTTGGTCCTACAGGTTCACCTTCAGGTCCTTCATATGCGTTATAACCTTCTTGACTTGTAACCACATACTGACATAGTTGGCACTAGGTCACATTTTGCACATAGCCTGCTGATAATGCCCGCAGCAATTCCTGCCAGCAGCTTAGGTCAGTGCAGGTGGCGATGTTCCAGTAACCACTTTGGCACACTGGTAGGTTTTTTTTCTACATGGGAAGGTCTATAACCAGTCCTGCAAAACTTGTTTAACTAGTCCTTCCTTTGTACAGTTCCCCGTGTGCTCAGCCTTCCCACAGCACCTTGCCTCACACTTTGCTATATGCGTGTCCTTATTCCCTATTTTAGGGTAATAGGTGGAAGCTTTCCAGTGGCAGTTCCATGGGGAAATGTCAGTTCAAGGCGTTCACAGTGTTTTTTGTTTTTTGTTTTTTTGGTTTTTTTTATAATTTTTCTGGGTTTCACTTTTGACAGGTGCTCAGTATCATTCGGGTAGACTTCTGCCACAGTTCCTAGCATAAGTCCTCCTTGTCCTGGAGTTTAGGTCCTTTCAGGATCTGGAGTAAACCTTCTGGAAAACAAGGAGCCCCACAGCATTTGGTGTTCACTTCGTGGTCTGTCATTGTATCAGAGCTTTAAATCTTGACCCTTCAGTCACTTGTCAGGGATGGTTTTGAGTTCAGGAAGGTTCTGGTTCATGGAAGACTAGTGAAAAATAAACTTTCCTGGATATTGGACATCATGCCTTTGACTATGTCTGGAAACCTAATATGTTCCCAGAAAGGATGTGGATAAAGATTGGTTGTGTAATGAGTTAATCCATAAACATTGCTAACGCACGAGTTGTGCATCCAAGCACATTTTCCATAACATCTCATTCATCTTACCTGGTTACAGTAAACAGGAGTCATTACAGGTGGAGACTTGCTGATTCTTATTAACCAAAATATCATATCTTTCTTAATTTTGTAATTATAATAATAACTTGAAGTCTATGTTGAGATAAGGTATCACAGAAGTGAATTGATTTTCATCTTAAACATCTCTTAGAACATCATAGCTTAATAATAATTTCCTTCCCCTAAACCAGTCCAAGAATAAAGGAAAGATGAAGATACTAATGCAGGACTAACTTGAAGTTTCCACTTCCCTCTGCATCAAAACCACACTGTAGTTCCTGGTATGAATGGATCCAATTTAAAAAAAAAACAAACAAACAAAAAACCCAAACAAAAAACCCCAATCAACAAAACAAACAAAAAAGCCCAGCTAGAAACAGGGACGTGCTAAGTCTCTGCTGTTCTGCCTTGTGGGCTGTCAAAGCCTCTCTGGGAGGGTGAGAAACTGTCTGGGGCCCTCCTGCTTTTTCCCAGCCTTCCTTCTGCTTGGCCAAGTGAGTAAGGCTTTTCTGTGGAGTGTTTTCCTGACCCACCCGGTAACCTGTCTTGCCCTTCTGCACATACTGCTTGGCCACATTCAGAGAAGATGAATTGAAAATGAAACTATTTTAGAAGTCTCACCAAGTGCCTTTTAGAGGCAAATACTAAGGCTACTTTGTCTCTTCAGGGGATACTTTTCTCAGTGCAATCCCTAGGCTGCATCCTTTCTGTTGGTTTAAGCAATTGTGATTGATAGCTAACAAAAAATGACTAATGCAGAACTCAGTTTTTAGGTTGGCTTTTTTTCTTTTCCCCCCACTCTTTCATCTCTGACTGTGAAGCTCACAGCATGCAGGTGAAATGCTTTGGCTTTGGAGCTTGACCTGCTCTTTTCAAGGTTGAGTGTATTGCAACTTATTTTTATCCCTACCCATGAAGGTAAACACCTAGACCTGAATTACTGATCCTGAACTGAGGATGATAAAGGCAGAGGTAACAATAAATTTTATTAGAATACTGTTTTTCTCATTAATGAAAATAGTAGCTGTGATCCTTAAACTTTGAAGGCGCTCTAAGCCTCTTTTCAGCCTACTGAAAGTGATCTTGCTTTGCACCAAACTCCTCAGGCTTCTGATTTCTTTCTGACCAGCAGGATGGCATTCAAATTTACATGACAAGCAAGACCAGTGTTAGTACTCTATGTTGTCCTCTGTCTTAATGGTTCATTTTTTCACCATTTCAACCAATAAGAAGCTGTTGTGCCAAAAACTGTATGCGAAGATATATGCAATACATCCTGATCTCCTGACTGACAGGAAGAAATTATTTAGTAGGGTCTGATTTATCATTAATAAACCCAAGCTGTATTTTCTGTCACTTTCCACGTTATTATCAATACACATTTTTCTTCTTAAATCTAGACATACTTTTGATATCAAGCTAATTAGTCTTGCGTAGATCAGCACTTTTTGCCTTTTTTTAATCTTGGTGATCTTCAGACACATTACATTCACTTTAAAATGAGCCTACCTCACCAGAAATTTCATATGCCGATTCTTCTAGAATTACCAAAGAATAGCTTATTAGGCTCAGAATTAAGTTCCATGTAGCATAATAACTTATCTCTGACCAATACTGGATGCTAAGGAAAGAACGGCCTGGGGCAAGTGTGCATTGATGCTTCTGAGATGGTGATCAGCACCTTCCCTTCAGTGCAAATGAAGTTGCCCTTCCAATTCCAAAATGGGGTTGTGCAACACCGTGCTCAGTTTCAGTGACTGTCCTACCTTTGCTCCATGCAGACCTTATGGTCCTCACTGAAAACCGAAGAAGAGGATTGGTTTCTTTTGGGGTTATATGTAAATTTATTTATCTGCCTATTGTCCTCATTTTTCCCTGTTGCCTTTTATGTATGAAAGAACATCCTATTGTTTTAGTATTCTTTGCAAGGTCAATCTTAGCTTACCTTTTAGACAAATATTTTTTTGAGAATTTTTTTCCTTTTTTTTTTTTGAAGGCTCTCAAAATTTTTATGTCTGGAATTCATGCTCTTTTAGATTTTAAAAGTCAAAAGCCACATTCTTAGATTACTTCTGTTTGTCCTGCCACTTTATTTTAATGTGTGATAACTTGTTATTTCTGAAAGAAAATCTTGCAACTCTTCTTGCTTAACGAAACTGTCTGGCTTTTGCTTTCACAGATTTAGGGGCCATTTAGAAAAGAGAAATGTCTTTCTCCAGGCTGTGTCTCAAACATTTTTTTTCTTCCCCTTTTTTGAGGGTGCCAACCTCCCATAATGGGATAGCATATAGTGATATTTAGTCTCAGGTTTAGCCCCTGTAGGGTCTGGACAGCAGTCCTTTCCTGTAGGCAGTGCTGCTGCCCAGAGTGGCAGATGCAGATGTCACCTGCTGGTCAGAATGGTCAGGAAGGAATCCGAAGCCTCAGACCAAGCTCCTATGGCTAGACCATAAATCAGTGCCTTACTCACACTGCTGGAATGGTGTGGTCATGGATCTGCCCTGGGAAGATCATTTCAGCAGGGGCCAGGACTGGTGCTTGGTGAGTGCTGAGGAACTGACTAGAAAAGACTTCCTCAGCAGAAGGATGTTCTGCTGCATCTTCTACACCCCCAGCTCAACTACTTGCCCTGATCATAACATCACCTTTTAATTGCTTAATGTTGCATTTCTGCTGTAACTGCTGCTTCCTGGATGTCCTTGCATTACTGACTGCCAGCTTTTAATGTGCATTTTGACTGTATTAAAATCAGACCTGTACCAGCAGCAGCCAGAATGCAGGTTTGTTTCCTTTGTGGTTATTTAAGTGTCCCAAAGTGTTACCATCAGAACAAAGAAGTGCTGGTGTGTGGGGTGGCTTTCTTTTCATACTGTTGTCAGGTACTGTCCTGAGGTATGTTAGCATCAGTGATGATGTTCTAGAGCAATATGTCATTGTCCAGTCAATGCCAAATTGATACCAGCGCTGGTATAAGAGCTGGTATGCCAGTGTCACCAGTATCTCTTTGTGTGGGCCTGTATTTTTGGCATAAAACTGCCAGGTCTTGACAATGTCTTCGATCCACCTATTCATTTCAAGCTAATACAAAATGTCTTTTAGCCTTCTTAGATCTCTGTATCTGTAAAATAATTTTATTAGTCAGAGTCTAGGTGCACTTAAACAGGTTTCTACCTGCCTGCACTGACAGTTTCCTCATATGCTAGTAATAGGTTCATAATCTTTTGTATTCATAGCTCTACTTTTTTTTTGGTATGGTTTTGTTTTGAGTTACAGCTTGTGTAATTGTTGTCTGACCTGTACAATACTGACACACCACTGGCTCTGGACTGTATTTTAACTCAATTCTGATGGATCTTCAGGGAAAAATTTCTGCACTCACCAAATGTTCTGGTTTCATCTGGAATAGAGTTAATTTTCTTCCTGGTAGCTGGTACAGTGCTGTGTTTTGGATTCAGTGTGAGGATAATGTTGATAACACACTGATGTTTTAGTTGTTCCTAAGTAGCACTTAGGATAAGTTAGGGAGGGAGCATGGCTGGGACAGCTGACCTGATCTAGCCAAAGGGATATTCCATACCTTAGGATGTCACGCTCAGTATATAAACTGGGGGGGGTCTGGGAGGGATGGATCACTGTTTGGGCATCTGTCAGCAGGTGGTAAGCAATTGCGTTGTGCATCACTTGTCTTTTCTTGGGTTTTATTTCTCTTTTTGTTATCTTCCTTTTCATTACTGTTATTGTTGTATTATATTTTAGTTATTACACTGTTCTTATCTCAACCCACTCATTTTACTTATTTTTCCAATTCTCCTCCCCATCCCACTGGGAGGGGGGCGGGGAGAGTGAGTGAGCAGCTGTATGGTGCTTAGTTGCTGGCTGTTGTTAAACCAAATCTCTCCCAGGTTGGCATTTGATTTGTGAATTACACGCGTTGACTTCAAACACACGGAGTCTTTTGGCATGTTTGAAAGACTCTTTCTTGAGGCCATTGATCAAAAATGGCATTTTGTCCAGAATGGGACAACACTTGTCTGCCAACAAACAGGTCTAAAATTTGTTATGGCTACACACTGTGACCAAACTTGCTGTTTCTGCTCAAACACGCTGGTTACTGGTGTCTGTTGGTGCCTGGTCTACATCCTAAAGCAGCTAAACTAGGTACCGGTTTCTAAACTTAGTTTACGGTTTTAAGGAAGTTTGTATTCCTTCCTGCTCTGCTAGACAGCTGTTTCTGATTGACTCCTATGGGTCATGATTTCTCTATATACCTCGGAATGCTCTTTCTAATAAATACAGTTTGCTTTAACACTAGTTTTATATTTTCAATTCTCTCTACAGCTGCTCAGAAGATTAAGCCATGCTTGACCAACCTGATTGCTTTCTATGATGAAATGACTGGATCTGGGGATGAGGGAAGAGCAAGGGATGAGGTTTACCTGGACTTTAGCAAGGCTTTTGACACTGCCTACCTCAATACTCTTGTATCTAAGGCAGGATATTGGGGATTGTGTGGAAGGATGGACAGCTAGAAGATGGATGAAACACTGGTTGGATAACTGGACTCAGAGGACAGTGGCTAATGGGTTGTACTTTACAGACCCCTGCAGTTCACTGCATCTTCATCAATGGCCTGGAGGAGCCGATGCAATGCACCCGCATCAGATTTGCAGATGATAAATGCTTTAGGGCAGGGCTGCTTTTCCTGGGCAGGCTGGAAGAATGCATCGACTGGAACTCCATAAAATTCAGCAAGGATAAAGGCCAAGCTCTGCTCTGGGGATGAAGCGCTCTGGGCACCAGGACAGGCTGGCACTGCCTGGCTGGGGAGCAGCTCTGCAGAAAAGGCCATGATAGGTAGCGAGCTGAGCACATGTGTGAGTGTGCATCAGCACCTGCACTGCTCTTCCTTCTAACAGACCATGGAGCGTTTAGCTGAGGTAAATTAGATAAGCACATCTGTTAAAATAAGTTTTAAATCACCCACCATGATTCAAGTCCTCTCTAGTAGTAGCGTGACTTGCCCTGTGACCTCTGAGCAGTAAGCTTATGTGAACTGGGTGTCAGGGTTCTTTTTCCACTCCAGCCTCTCAAGACCTTCTATGTCGTCTTTGAGGGTGTGTGTTGGAGTCCATGCTGCCCCTGTATCTTTCTGTTATGAAAAAGAGCATGCATTTGTAACGTAAACATGGGAAGGAGGAAGCCATAAATGGGGCCTGTGTGTTTTCTAATACCTGCTATTAGCCTGTATGTCCAGTTCACTGCTGATTATGGTGGTATCTTTACTGCTGCTTTCTGTCCATCTTCCGCTGTGGCAATGGATTACTGTGAAGAGTGGTGAATCTGGCATCTGTTTCCAGTTAAATGTTGCAGTGTCTCTTGATGACTAGCAGCACGTCTGACTCGGGGCTCGTGCTGGTTTCACAGATCTGCTTTGTGCAGTGCCCAGATTGCACCTTCACATTTATTATAAGACACAGAGACCCCAGAGGAGCATCTTTGCCTCAGTGGCTGCGTATGCTCTAGCAGGCAGAGCAGACCCAGGCCCTTTCCCCGTTCTTGAGGGCCGGGTCACTGCGTGGCTCACACCCATACACCTGAACTTGCTTCTGTCCCAGATGAGTGTTCTCACCCAAACTGTCTCTCCAGAGCTTGCACTGTCCCTTGAATTTTCTGGGAAGGGAGTAGTTGGCTCAGGCAAAACTTCTGGTGAGTATTTTGCCACAAGTGCAGCAGTGTGGGACAAAACGAGAGCGTTTCACACCTGCTGGCACAGGGAGGTGACGGGACGGCACATCAGCAAGGGCTGGTGTCAGGCAATTTGGCATCAACTGCTGATTTCCAGAGGAAGGCAAACAATACTGCATCTAGGAAGGGAATGAAGGTCAATGACATTTGGTCTGTGGTTGGGTCCAAAAGCCCCTTGATTTTCTGTTTACCTCTTGGCAATATCAGGAGGGCAATGCTGCAACCAAGGCTTCCCCTCCCCTCCTCAAATCAAGTAATTTCTTGAAAAAGAAATGTCTCTTAACTGAGAACTTTTGGTCTGGCACTCTCTTAACGCTGAAGGGCATTTATTCCTCTGGCATTGCAAAGAGCTCTCAGGGTGGGCACACGCTGTGTTTGCAGTCGCGTTGCAAACCGGGGAGCACAGACAACACTCCTGAGGAGGACGTGGGCTGCAGCACGTTTCTCAGTTTTGCATCCACTTGAGGGCACCAGAGCATTGCTGCTGATAGCAGAATTTTTGCTAACTGCATGGTGGACTGTTCCCTGCACTTTGAAGGAATCTTTTAGGAAAAAGCAATTGCTTAATTTATTTAAAACCACCACCATCTTGTAAGAATGCCTATTTCTGATCTGTTTTCTCTTCTCCTGGATTATGGGCACCTTGCCCTAGCACACAGGGGTTATACCAATCCTTTCAGTAACTTCAACCAGGGAGATGAGCTTTGTGGGTGAACAGACTCAAACAGAGAGAAAATAAAGAGTAATTTATCTCTGAGCTCTTGTGAGATATGACCTTTGCTTGGAGAGCCAGGGCGGTGACAACTCATTTGAGAAAAGCCTGTAAGCTGAAGGCAGCTGCTGTGCCCAGCATCGTGGCACCCTGCACCATCGCTCCAGCAGGCAAAGCCTCCTCCACTGAGATGCTGCTGTTTCTTCCCTTCTACCTCCCGTGCCCACTTCCCATCCTTACTCTCCCTTCACGCACGGCTCTAATCTCAGCCCCCGATGTTTCCAGCTGCAACCAGGGTAATGCAGTTATGTTTTTTATAACCATCTGCAACATCCCTTGCAGGTTGGGCAAGTCCAGATTTGAGTGCAACTGGATTTGCTCAGCAAAGAGAGTCCCTTCAACAAGGTGGTCACCTTCATGTGGCTGAGCAGGTCTGCCCAGTATCACACAGCTCCCAAGAGCAGCAGAGGCTGACCAAGCCCCAGATCCAAGTGGCCTTGAATTGCCCTGGATCGGCTCAAAGATGCGGTGTCATGGCTTTGTCCTTGGAAGAAGGGCGATACTGATGGTGGCTGATGGATGGTCACTTGCTGGTTTTAGGGGGGTTCTGAATTTCGACGGAGAGAGTTGACTGAGGGTCTGACTAAACTGGAAGGGACAAAAGGGTGTTCTGCTCCTTCTAGGAACAACTGCTAAGCACACAGGAGTGCTTCAAAGCACTACAGAGAGCTGCCCAGGAAAACTTCCCAAGGGATACTTTGAATTCAAGCTTATTATCTCAGAGGAATAAAAAGAAGGATGTGTGTGATTCTCTGGCAAGTGCTGCAGGCCTTGGAGTTGTGCCCCAGAAGTGGGGGCACAACTGTTTGTATTTCAAAGGCC
>NW_020799097.1:36268275-36275574 GCF_003259725.1 Athene cunicularia
GCCCCCCCCCCCCCAATAATTTATTATTAACACAGTTAACTCTCTGTAAATTGCACGTTTGAATGTCTGTGAGAGGAGAACAGAACAACTTTCTAGGGTTTAACGTCAACCCAAAATGCAGAACAAAGCCCCACTCCCTAGGGTTTAACAGCAACACAAAACGCTTTATCACTCACCTAATAAGTGAGGACTCTCACCCTCGAGGACCTGCTCAGGGCAGCGTCCCAAGCCAAGGCCCCTCAAGGAGTTTCCTTGGGCAGCGTCCTGACCCAAGAGGAGAGTCCTCAACTGCTGCTCCAGGTGACGAGCTCCAAATGGCTCCCCAGGGGACTCCATTTATACCCAGGCTGAATCTGACCTGGAGTCAATAGAGGCTCCCATCGGCCAAAGGCCCCAACTGCCGCGAGGCCCTGAGAACAAAGGCAGCCAGGAGCTGCTACTCTGCAGCAGCCAAGAAGCTCTGCTTTCACTGGGCGAGTTCACCTGCCACACGTATCTCAAACATCTCATCTAAACAACCCTTAAACACATCAGGGATGGTGACTCCACCACCTCCCTGGGCAGCCTATTCCACTGTCTGACCACTCTTTCTGTGAAAAATTTTTTCCTAATTTCCAGTCTGAACCTCCCCTGTTGCAGTTTACACATCTTGCCTTTTTCTTTCTGCCCTATGTCTCCTGTGAATACAAAGTCAGAAATTACTGGAGAGAGGTGCAGCATGAAAGAATCAGTCATAGGTGATATTAGCTGGGGAAAGCTGCCCTGGGCTTTCTCTTGGACTGCTCTAAAACACAGCAAAGCGTATACAATAACCTGATTAGACAGGCCTGTTTGTGTTTATATACATGTATGTGTAAATGCTGACTTTATTTAAAGAAAAAAAAACCCCACAACTTTGGTGCCTTTGCAAAGTTGACATTAAATCACTGGTTTCATGGTGTGAAGTAAAGACAAAATCAAAGCAATCTTACTTGAGGCTTGGTGTCAAATGGTACTCACTTCATTGTGGCTTTATAATGTAAACGTGGTCATGTCAGACCAGAGATGAACATTTTCCATTAATTTTACTTTTTGCATAAACAAGATGGGATTATGTGTATTTTTGCTTTTGAAACAGCATATTTAGCAGGCACATGCTGCTGCAGGATCCCAATTAAAGGTTAACTACAGTCAGATATCATATTGGTCTCTTATCAGTTGTTTTCTATCTGTGAAGTCAACCTGCATATAATTATCTGTCCTTGGATTTTGCAATTACATCTGGGTAGTTTGGTTTACCTTGAAGATGGTTAGAGTGAAAATAAACAAAAGACTCTTGGAGGTCATTGTCAGATCAAAAGTCACTGGGTTCATGCATAGAAGTACCAGATGTGTGGTCATCATCCTTGTTTGTAGCTAATCCATCTGCACAGTCAGGGACTCAGAAGTGTACTTGGATTTTTCAAATGATGGAGTGAGATAAAAGAATTCTTGGAAATAAAGTGACAGACCAAAGCTTCATAATACTCTATAGACAGGGAAGTATTTTTCCATCCCTGCTGCTCTTGCTACTTGTATTAACATAAATGGCACCTGTTACATGTGATACACATATATGAGGGTATAACCCAGCAAGTGGCTTAGAAATAATGACTTAGGGTAATCAGGGTTAATCTGCCTTCCATTTTTACTTTCACATTTAGAAAGGTTCTGGATTTTTTGAGAGAAATGGGCTAGGATGCACCTAGAGCATGTTTACTTCTTATATAGATTTGTTTTGTGATGACTCCAAAGAAAGTCAAGGTCCACTTGTGTAACCTGCTCTACAAACATCCAGTGACAAACAAGCACATGAAACAGAAGTCAGGAAAGAAAGGGCTAGCAAAAAAAAATCTGTTTACAAAGGAAGTTAATGCACATTTTAATGTATATTCATATGCCACTGTTTCTTTTAGCATTTTTGATTCATAATATCAGCTATGTGCAGCTAAAGCACATCCAAATCCAACCACTTGTTATGTGGTTTCTTGTGGGCATCAGTGCTAGAATGCTTTATTTACAGGGCAAAAATTATTTTGCTCTTAGAAAAGAAAATTAAACAGGAAAAACTCCCCTTCCTGCATTCTTGTTTTTTATCTTCCTTGAGACTAAAACGATCATAGTAAATTTCTAGCTCGACAAATGAAGTGTTAATTTCTTAATAAACAATAACAATGCACAACAACAACAACCCGTAATAATATTTTTTTCAAAAAATTTCTTCTGTTTGCTTGCTTGGTTTGCCTCGTCAGTTGTTTTCTTTTAAATGCCTCCTTCTGTTGAGATGTCGGGATTTAATACGTAACAGAACGCTCAAAGACCTGCCTCAATCTCACCCTTATCCTTTTCAGCACCAAAGTGGTCACGTGACCATGCGGCATCTGAATAATTTTCATGCGTTTACTCTAAACGGCAGAGATGTAATAAAACATGAACCGGAGCACTTCAGTGCTACTGCACCAAAGAAGTCATTCACTTTGATGACATCAATACTTGTACACGTGCTCTTGTGAAAATGTCCTCAGAAATACTTTTTAAAGTTTTATCTTCCAGAGACCTCTTCCTCTCCTGTTATGATGATTATTTAGTGGGGTGGGATTTTCTATGTACTACTCATTTTTTTTGCTCTCTTGCTGCCTGAAATGACATTTTGGGTCTAGACATGTGTTTTCTGATGCTGTATTAAAAATCTGCTAATCCTCCATCCACAATGAAACACAAATTCAAACAGAAGGTGAGGAAGGCTAACTGATGGAACAGCTGAGCCTCTGCTTGGTGTTTTTTCAAACCATACAGCTTGCTGTGGACACATGAATTCTGGGAAAAAAAAAAAAAAGTTCTTCCCCCAAAAAATATTTGTAGCTAAACTACATGGCAATTTTAATATATTCTATATTATTTGTTTTATCTTTAGAAGTGTTTAAAGTGACATCTTGTTTTGACATTTAAAATAAAAACAGAATTGCATTTTTCCCCATTTGTTTTGACTTCGTTTTTGCTCCAGATTTTGGAGGTTTAAAGGTGACAGTTCAAGTCACAGTAAACTGAACATCACATGTTGATAGCTGCTGAAGAGAAAATGTGTGTGAAATTAAAATTTTCACAGCTTTGCTTTCTACTGGTGTTCCATTCTTATATTTGATTAGAAAAAAAAATCTATTCTTTGCTGTAGTTCATAGTTTCTCAGTAAAGTAATGTTAGTATGCATGATAGCAAACAGAGCAAACGTGAATGCTGTCCTTCCAAACACTGCTTTTGTTACTGAACGAGTCACAGACCCTGTCTCCCATGCTCAACGCAGCTGCACTGTGAACAGAATTACTGGTGGGTGCCCCCAGATGGGAAATGCTGCTGTTGCCCGTGAGTGAGATGGAGCAGATGGGGAAACAGCAGCAGGATCTTCCATCGCAGCCACGTCCTGCACGTCCTGCAATGTGTAAAGGTATGCAGGACCTTATCAGTCAGGTTAACATGCAGCAAATATCATTATTACTGCCATGGCTTTTCCTGTAATTCATAATTTCTCGTGTCTTGAAAAATGCAGTAAGAGGAGTTATCTGTCTTTGCTGAAATGCCCGTGCTGGGCACAGTCATCATTTCCAACTTCTGCAATAACCTGAAGGGTTGGAGGGAGCCCTGCCCCAAAGCTTCTGGTAAGAGTCTCACTTGAGCTGGTGAGACTCTTCTGCCGAACCAGAGACAAGTTTTTTGCCCATCCCTCAGACCAGCTCTGCTGTCCTTTTCCACTGATTAACCAACTCAAGGTAATTTTCTTCTCTCTGCAGATGACTTTTCTCCCCCTTTCCAAAGCAGCTAAGATATTCCGAGGAGTCTGGTGGGTGCAGAAGTGTGTGTGACGCAGCAGGACCACAGAGCTCTGAGAGGGTGGTCTCCTACCACCGGATGGGACCTGTTGGGTCAGCTTTGTACATCTTGTTCCAGCACCCTCTCCAAGCACTGAACTGAGTTGACGTACCCTCCAAAATACTGTCACCTCCATGTGTGTGGTTGCCATCAACTCTAGTTTCAAATGAGATCAACTAATGAGCTGGGTCATTTGTTCACACTTATGAGATTGTATAAAACATGATTAGCAGGGTGGGTACGGAATAGGAGGTTTAATATGAAACATTTATATCCTGTGATTTGTGCATTTCAGAGCTCAGCTCCACTTCACAATGAGCTGAGAACTTGTTAAGGGTTTTGGCCAGTTATGGGAATAGCTGTGACCTGTCTGAGTGAGGACAAGCTCTCCAGCTCTGTCCAAAGGAGATTCACACCTCCACAGCAGATGGTATCAAGTACTGGCTTAATGGAAGGAAGTTCTCGAGCCTTTCCTGCTTGGCCTAGTGAACAAAAAGCATACGGGGCAAGAGGAGGGAGGAAAAGGGGGAGAGGTTTGAACCAGAATGTTCCCCACAGTTGGATCTGAGCTATAAAGGGAAGCAGGTCCTGAAGGTATAAATGCTTCAGTCCATCTGAGCTTGGAAGTACTGTCCTACAGAACTGCTATAATGTCTGTCACACGAATCAGGGAGGATGAAAAGATTGCTGAGCACTAACTTAAACACTCTGCAGACACAGGCTTCTCTTGGCCTTTTGTTTCTTTTTGTATGTTCACACAAGCCTTGATGCTCTACCAACTGACCTGGATTCTCCAGCACTCTCAGTTGCTTTCAGATGAATCTTGCCTTTCCGAACACAGTTTCAAGTACATAGCTGGACTCTAAGGCATCTGTTCCCTTCAAGGTGGTATTTCTAGGTATCAGCCACTCTCTTGAGGACAATGTTCCTCATACAGGTGTTTCTCAGGGTAGCTGAAGGAGAAAAAAGTATGTCTCCCCTTAGTTTCAAAGGCCAGTTTGAGAGATGACAAAGCAGTCTTCTCTGATGGAAAAATACCTTTTGGTAGCCATTGTAAGCTAGGAGCAATCACCGATATATAGCATGATAAAATCACTCCTGAACTGTGTGTGTCCCAAAGGAGAACATTACACTAAGACTAGAGAACACACTTAATTTCTTTCCCACTGTTTTATAATGTGTTTTACATCAATACATTGCATACATTTCAATTTCCATTGCTCTAATGATCTGAAGATTTCCTGAAACACTTCAATGGAGTTTCCACTGACCTTAAAATAATAGTATTTTTTTAAAAAGCGGTTAAGTGCGGACTTTTATGAGACAAACAGAGCCAGACTTCTCTTTTGAAAATATGATGTTTGCAAATGTGCTTGCTTCTAAATAGCCAGACCTGGTTTTTAGAGTGACAGGAATAACATAAATGCCAGAGTAAGGAGCAGCTGATCTCACAATGCAGAAATCTCAGTACTGAATGAGCAAAGCATTCATTTACTGCATACAGAAATAGGTCCAGAAGAAGGTCTGAATGTCTTTCAAACTACCAGTGAACAGCATGGAAGTGCTCACGTCTTGTGACCACCTTTGACTCCATGGGCAACTTGAGTCTTCATGTGAATATTTGCAAATAATATTTATTCTGTCATAATCTGCTCTTATTAAAGGTACTCAGATTTATCTTTTCCTCCTTTCCCTCCTTTCAGTTTTTAACCTGTACTTTTTACAAATGTCAGGATCTTCTACACTCTCAGCATCTTCGTTCCTCCTACACAGAGACATTACAACTGTCTTACTCTGGGTTTGAACATGCAAAATTCATTTTCTTAGCCTTAGTTTCCTGATTCTGTTTGCTCAAAACCATACTGATCTTTGGAAAGGTTTCAACGCAAGGTTCCTGTGTGCCAAAAACCAAGCAGGCAGGGAAGGAGACCGGCCTGGCTAAACAGGGACCTTTGGGTGGATCTCAAGAAAAAAAGGGGAATCTATTGACTTTGGAAGAGGGACCAGGTCTCTCATGAAGACTATAAAGTTGTTGTGAAGTTATGCAGGGAGAACATTAGGAGAGCCAAAGCACAGCTAGAACTCAACTTGGCTACAGCTGTTAAGGATAACAAAAAATGTTTCTACAAATTTGTTAACAGCAAAAGAAAGATTAGGGAAAATCTCCCTCCTTTACTGGATGCAGAGGGAAACATGGTAACTAAGGATGAGGAAAAGGCTGAGGTGCTCAACGCCTACTTTGCCTCAGTCTTTAGCAGTGGAAGTGGCTGTTCCCTGGACACCCACCTCAGGAGCTGGGAGAGGGGAGGGGAAGCAGACTGAGGTCAGCACAGTTGAAGAGGAGGTGGTCAGAGACCTGCTGCACCACTTGGATGCACACAAGTCTGTGGGACTGGATGGGTTACATCCAAGGGTGCTGAGGGAATTGGCAGATGTGCTCGCCAAGCCGTTCTCCATGATTTCCCTGAAGCCATGGCTAACTGGGGAGGTCTCATTGGGCTGGAGGGTGGCAAATGTGACACCCATCCACAAGAGAGGCAGAAAGGAGGATCCAGGAAACTATAGACCTGTCAGTCTGACCTCAGTGCCAGGGAAGGTGATGGAGCAGGTCATCTCGAGTGCCATTAAAAGTCATATAATGGAAAACCAGATTATCAGGCCCAGTCTGCAAGGGTTTATGAAAGGCAGGTCCTGCCTCACAAACCTGATCTTGTACAACAAGGCAACCTGTTTATTGGATGAGGGAAAGGCTGTGGATGTTATTTACCTTGACTTTAGTAAGGCCTTTGACACCATTTCCCACAGCATTCTCCTGCTGAAACTGGCTGCTGGTGGCTTGGATGGGCACACGCTTTGCTGGGTAAAATTCTGTCTGGATGGCCGGGCCCAAAGAGTTGTGGTGAACAGAGTGAAATCCAGCTGGCGGCCGGTCACGAGTGGTATCACCCAGGGCTCGGTTTTGGGGCCACTCCTGTTTAACATCTTTATTGATGATCTAGACGAGGGGATCAAGTGCACCCTCAGTCAGTTTGCAGATGACACCCAGTTGGGTGGGAGTGTTGATCTGCTCGAGGGCAGGGAGGCTCAGCAGAGAGACCTGGACAGGCTGGAGCCATGGGCTGAGCCCAACTGGAGGAGTTTCAATGAGGCCAAATGCCGGGGGCTGCCCTTGGGCCACAACAACCCCCAGCAGCGCTACAGGCTTGGGGAGGAGTGGCTGGAGAGCTGCCAGTCAGAGAAGGACCTGGGGGTGTTGATTGACAGCCGGCTGAACAGGAGCCAGCAGTGTGCCCAGGGGGCCAAGAAGGCCAATGGCATCCTGGCTTGTGTCAGCAATAGCGTGGCCAGCAGGGACAGGGAAGGGATCTGACCCCTGTACTCGGCACTGGTGAGGCCGCCCCTCGATTCCTGTGTTCA
>NW_020799097.1:36275624-36304742 GCF_003259725.1 Athene cunicularia
CCAATAGATAGATATCTAATTTAAGAGTTATTGATAGAGTAGTTATCCTACGGCAAACAGTGAGGGAAGCTGGGCATGCTAACTCTGTCGCAGGGAAAACTCAATGCATTAGTCCTACACCTCTGGTAGAAGTTAGTCACCTCTCTTACCTTTAAAAATAAAATGGAAGTGTTTGGGATTTAGTTTTCTGGACCACAGATAACTTGTTAAGACCTTGCCCATTTTATCATAAATGTGGAAAGAGAAGTCTGAAGATACACATCACATATCTAATTTGCCATTTAACCTTCACTCTCTAATCTGTGGTATTTATAGAATGCCAATCACTAGATTAGGCATTTATCTTCAGTGATATAAAACAGATTTAAATTTAATATGAGAATGGGCTTCATACTATGTTAAAATGTTTATCATCTCAATCACTCAGCAGGAGAAGGGTCTGAAGAGAGGAGTTACCTTTTCAGTGCCACTCTGGAGATGGCATTGCTAGCCAGAAGCATTTTTTAACTTTGTTTTTTTCAAAACTGCCTATTTCCTACCTTGCTTTTCAGCATTTTCCACTTGCTAAGCAATAATAAGTGGTATCTCTCTCTCTATTTAAAATGACAGATGGTGCCTGCCCCAGTGCTGATAAGAGTGACTGTACAAACACTGTCTCCTTGGTGGGGTAGCCATAGAAAAATGGCACAATCTGGTACGAGGTCATTTCTGGTTTGTTTTATAACCTCTACATCCCACTCCCACCAAGGTGTGCCCTTATAAAAATTTGTCAATTTACCCTTATAAAAATTCACCATTTTTTCTAGTATGAAGAAAGTAAATGATTGCTGTTGGGCAGCTTAAAACCTACTCATGTCTCCAGATCCATGCCCCTTTCCATACACTGCTTAAAACAAACTCTTACCTTTAACTAAGGGAGAGATAGTCCAAGTAGCAGCACATCTGCAATGGCTTGTGCAGCTCTGCTGCAACTGCAACATTATGACTGCCTGGGCTTTCAGATGATGAAGGCTCTGACACCTTGTTACTCAGAGGTAGGATAAAACTGTTCAAAAATAATGGAAAGAGTTTACTTGTCCAGCCGGGGTTTTCTTTCTTTGTTTTAAAAAACCATGAAAGCCCTTCTGGGTTTATTTATGCATTCGCATACATGGAAATCCATTGCTGCTTTAGATTTATTAGAAGCTGGAGACTTAAGAAATATGGTCCTGTGTTGCCCCATCTTCTGCCTGAGAAGCATTACTGAGATGATTATTTACTTTCTGTACTAATATTTTAGACTTAGATTTAGTTATAGCTCCAGATGGCCTGTGTTTGCATTTACATTTGCAACAGTTGAAGTATGGCTGAGCAGCATAAAGTCTCTAACAAAATGTCCTTGGTCTAAAATGAAGACAAACACTCTCCCATCTTCAGACAGTGACCAGCACCTGCAAAAAGTTAAAGATGCTTTCAGAGCTTGTTTTAAAACTGAGCAGGCTTTAACTTGGGGATACTTGCCACTATCTGCCTCGCCTAAATAGGCAGTCTGAACGGCAGCTCTCAGTTTCTCTAGCTGAGAAACGAATACTTTTATTGTTCAAGAAAGGTGATGCACACCGTGGGAGAAGGAGAAGATGGAACTCTTCTAGAAAGACATTGATTTTATTACTGGCTCCTTTTGTCATCATTAAGGCTGTTGGTCAAGTCAGGTGTCCTCAAAACAACAAGTGACACAAAATTCATTCAACCCCTCCCAGAACACAACATGTATAAAACTCCTAGAGAAAATCATGTTCTGAAGTCATGTGGATGTTTATAGGCCAATTAAATGTTTGTATGGGAGACCAGAGAGATAAGAGATCACTGAATCAAGGAATACGTGCATGTATCAGACTGGTGTGACAGGATGACCTCAAAAAGGCTGCTGTCAGCTTCCTAGGAAAGCATCCACAGAGCTCCTTGACATAGGCTGATGTGAATGTTCATGTGGGTTCAGGAGCAGACTGAATAAGATCATAGGATAATATTTAATTGAGAGTTATTAAAAGCATAAAATCACTCTAGTTCAGGAATTCCCTAAGCTGCAAATGATTGAAGGCAGGCAAAGTACTCATGAGAAGAATGGTATATATCTAACACTCTTCCTGAAGCACCCATGTTTGGCTACTGCAAGGATGAGATAGCTACTTAAGCTCCTATATTATCTGACAAGTCTCTCCAGCCTTCCAAGTATTCTATTAGGGGAATTAAGGCTATGGGCTAAGAGACAAAAATACTACATGCCTTATACTTTTGGACCCAATAGAATATTTAAGAATGCCCCTAAGTTTCTGGATATTTAATAGTAAAAAATATCCCTTAGCTCCTGCTGACTTCATTACACTGTCCCTGCTGGCACACACACACTGGTCAAAGAGAGTAGAAGCCTGGGATTATCTACGCCTAGCAGGCAGTTTTTGCAAACCTGAGAAATCCAGGGATTTTAGGAAAAAGTTGCACCATGTGTGAATCACCCAAACAACAAAGATGTAGAGCTATATTAAGTATTATATTACCTGTAACAGGAATGATAAAACAACATTACTGATGGGAGAGATGGAGATGGCAGCCTTGCTTGGAGCTGGACAGTTCTCAGCAATAGTGTGAATATCCAAGAGCTGTCTGTAGCAATTTTGTGTGTGGATTTAATATACAATTTTTTGTTGTCCAAATGGTGGCACTTGTGCCTGAGGAAAATTCTGATGGTTACAGAGAGAATGTGGTGGCGGTGAGGACTGTGGTGAGTGGGTGCATGTGCTCTGTTGACTGAAAAATTCTATAAATGCAAACCAGCAGAAACAACACTGATATGAATGTGTCTTGCTGTTCTCAAACCATCATGCTAGAAACAGCTAAAAGAGATGAAAGTCCATGGGGATTTCTCATCTCACAAAACTGGGGGTTTGATACTATATTTTCTTAACATTTGAAGGTAAGAATCATTGCTACTGTAGCAAGAAGACTGTAGAGGCTTGATATCTAAGTGCATGTGGCTTCAACCATTCTACACGTAAGATTTAGAAAGAAAAAATAACTATTGTCTAATTTATGAGCATAGAGCTAAATTCAGCTGCTGGTCCTCTAAATTTGAGAAAATCAGGTCACACAGAGTTCAGTTCAGACTGTTCAGTTCTGAATCAGGACCACCAGGATCAGTTCCACGTGCAATTCAATATTGACCCATAATTCTAAGTAATCGTTCTCTCAGAAAAAGCTGATGATATGTCCTTAGCAGTTGCACTGAGGCAGTAACCTTTACTCCGTATTTCTGTTGAACAGTCATAAAGATATTATAATATAGCAGGAATTCCTGTTAGAAAATATAATTTGCTTCTGCCTCTTAGAACTATACACAATCAAACGAAATCAGTTATGATAGCCAATACCATATGTTACTTACATCAGGACTCCGCATATGACGGATGCAGATCTCAGAAAAACAAAAACTGGGAAAGGAACCAATTTAATCTGGAGTAGAAATTTAATAAGCACAATTAATAGTAACTGTGAAATGATGTCATGAACCATGGGGGTGAAATGATGGTGAACTGTGAAATGGTGCTGATTTCAGCTGAAGTAAAAAAATTTTTTCCTTGGAGTGGAGGAGTTAGGTTTATCAATGCTCACTCTCCTACCAGGATTATTGAAACACCACCATGTCCACCAGCAATTAGGAGACAGAACTTCTTTTCACAACCAAATTCTGTGTAAGAATGATTTTAGCAAGCTCAGTGTCTCTTTCTAGTACAGGCATTACTCAATCTATGTACCTCATGCAGAACCTTGGGTGGCACTAGCCCTGTAACTGGAGTTCATTCCGCTGAACCTTACTTAACCCAGTTAGAATTTTACAGTGAGAATAATGAGAATGGGACTTTCTGGGGACTTCTCTGTTGCTGTGCCATTTAGCTAATTTGATAACCTCTTTGATACCCCAGCAGTGGACAACAGTAGAGAGATACTAAATGGATGGAGAGGTGGGCAAGCAAATCCCATCAGGTGTTCGGTGCTCTGGGGCCCCTTGACCTTCACTGCAGTTAGTTGTAGTTGCACTTCAGCAGCACTACACTTCTAGATTGCCTAACTTTGCAGCAGTCATCTCTTCCTCCACTTTTTATATCCTCAGAGGGGGAAAATTTTGCAACATAAATATTATGGAGAGATAAATAAATGGAAATTTTAAGATGGCCCAGCGTGAAAAAAACAGTTGTAGCAAAGGACAAATTTGTGGTTATGCATCTGATGGGATGGCCTTTACACAGCTAAGGCTTGTGTATCTAACAGAAGTAGTTCTTGGAGCTGTTGTTTTTAATGTTTATTTGTTGTTAAGACATGCCAAGAGTCCAGATGGTAGGAATGCATAAATATTATACTTGGTGAAAAAAATTAGTACTTCTTCCCCTTTATTAGAGCAAACAAGAAAGTAAGAAGTAACAGAAACTTGAAGTATCAATTTCTTCTTGCTGAGTTCCTTGCATTCCTGCTACTTAGTATTCCCTGATGCTTACTGAAGAGTCCTGACAATTCTACTGTTCAGCTCTTGCTTTGCTTTAAAAGATCACACATACAACGATAAAAATTGCCATTTTGCTCTCTTTCTTCATCAGTTTTCTTTCCACAGCTTGTATGAAAAATATTTAATTACACAGCAAGTCTGGGAGAAGTCCGCATGTTCTGTGTTTGAAATGACTGTATGTGAACTGCAGGAGATAGCACTGTCATGAGCTATAGCAACTGACTTGCTCTGAAGTTTCTCTCAAATCTCCCAGGAATGTGAAATAATTCCTATACAAGGGATTTCCATCCTCAGGACTTTGACCTGTGAGCTCCTTGACATAGGCGTCACATCCTGTTAGCTACAGTGTAAAGAATGAACACTGTGAAATGCTCTGTGAAAAGCAATGGTAGGCATCTGCAGTGCCTTCAGGAGGCTCCTTTTAACAAGAAATAAAAGCGTCTACTCAAGGGACTGCTACCACAGCATCATTCATAAGTTCAAATGTATTTCTGTGCACTCCAGAGCATTAGCTAGTGAGCAGGGTCAGTGATCAATAAAAATACAGACAGCTTGTTCCTTCTTCACTTTACGGTGCCATAATTTTCCCTGAGCTTCCCCTCAGGGGCAGGTTGTACGTGCTATATAGCGGGGCCTTTGCAAAAATGCTGCTGGTGGTGGCAGGAGCACGGAGCCACTGTCATGGTGTCAGAAGGCCTGGCACAGCCTGCCCGCACCGGGGCACGGCGGTGAGCAGCGGCTGTGCCGCCGGCGAGCGCGAGCCCTCCTGTTCCCCGGGTGCTATGGCCATCCCGCGTGACACCGGCAGCCTGCAGCCTTGCCTCCTTCAAAACGGACTGGTGCAGATAAAGTTCAAGGTAACTTTACAGATCAGGGTCATATTACTTTTCAACTGCTCGTGTATATAAAAAGCACACAGTACCTCACTGCGTGGCAGAAACACTCCTCCCCGCCGTTGATGCATGGCTCCATGCGCACTGTTTCCTGTCACAGGGAACTCTGGCTCTGTGGCTACCGAGATCCCAGATGGGCAGTTTGGGAAATGTCAGTGTGAGACACACCATGCTAAGAGCAGCCTGTACCAGATCCTTCACAAGGAGCACGAAAGTGAGGCCAAGTGGCACCAGCAGTATCGCAGTCCCCACTGCTTCACGGGAAGAAAGGTACAGACAGGAGAAGAGTTGTCCTGAAAACGCCAGAAGCTACATGCAGGAGAGCTTCTGAAGTGCTCTTGAAGACTTTATCTTTTATTAGTAACTTGACTTCTTTTTATCATGTGCCTTGGGAGGATCAGCTTGTCCTCATACAGCAGAACTGGGCCCCTCTTCTTGTCCTGAGCATAGCACAGGAAGAAGTGGATTTTGACCTGAGAGAGATTTCAGCCCCTAGTTTATTGAAAAAAATCCTCCTCAATCAGTCTTGGACTGCTAGCAATGAACTGGGCAGCTCGTCGCTGGGAACATCTTTAGTAGAAGTTCAGAAGATGAAGAATTTATTGTGGAAATTCTGGGACCTGAACATAAGTGTGAAAGAATATGCCTATCTTAAAGGAATTATTCTGTTCAATTCTGGTAAGTCCTCCTGGAAATTGCACAGATAATTATATGCCTAGAAGGGCATTTAGCAATTTCAAAACCCAAGTGTTTAGTTTTAGTCTTAGTCTTTTCTATGACTATATTTAATGTTGTCAGAAGTCTATATCCCACAATTTAATGATTTTCTGCCTAACGTAGTTTATTTAGGTTCCTTGGATATGTGCAGTAGGTCACCCACTGTAACAAAGAAGAGCTTCGATTAGATACATTTTAAGTCCTAAAGAATTAACCGGGTCACTTCAATCTGATTTCCAGTTCAAAGGTAATACAGCAGCCTCACTCACAGTATAGGAAAGGAGAGATGGTACATGGGTACATGATGTGGGTATTACAAGTATCTTAACAAAGAGCTCCTCTGTAGCAAGAACACTGGAGAAGATATAATAATCTATATCATCTGATTTTCATCAGTGAGGCAAAAGGATACTGCATTGAGGTTGCACAGATTTTAAAAAATGTATTTATCCCTTAGTATCTCTACATTCAAAGCCCGGGCCAGCAGTCATGGAGCAAACTCAGACTAGTGATTGAATCCTCTCCCTCCTGGTGCCAAGTTCAGCCTCTTTAGGAAAGAAGGTTGACTAGGTCAGCACCATGGAGTGTGTGAGTCATTAAAAGCTGAGCTCTAAGTCCACTAAAGTAAATGGAAAGACTTATTGACTCCAGTCTGCTCTGGCTCAGACCCCTGACTCCTTCCACAGCAATCACTGCTGTTGGCTGCACTGTCAGCAGTGTGCTATACTTGGGACTGCCCCAAAAGGATACTTGAATGCTTCAGTTATTCCATGATATTTCTTGTGGTGAATGGTTTATAGGCTGGTCAAAGGCTGTAGTGACTTTATATTTGTTTCCAGTAGGATTCAAGTTCTGATTCTTGAGATGTAATGTCATCCAGATGTTTGGTATTGTCTTGTGTGTCTGTGCCGCAGCATCAGCCCAGTGGAGTTGGTTTCAGTGCAAGTTATTTTCTCAGGTTTTCACAATAAAATCAGGCTGAAAGAAACCACTGGTTATATCCAAGATGATGGTAAGAGGAGAAATCCGCCTTACACAGTTTAACTAGCAGGCATTTTTATTATCTCTGTGGATAAAATGTAATTGTCACTTAAGGAGAAAGCAGCAGAAACAGTGTTTTGTTCTGGATTCATGCCTTCTAACGCCTGCTGCTTCCCTGGGGTGCCATATGAGAGGCCCAGACACCCTTCATGCTGTCTGCAGACACCATCCAGAATTTCAGAGGGACTCCCTAGTTCTTAGGTGGGATGACTTATTTATTATCCACAGGCTGAGAAGGTGGCTGGGAGGACTTCAGTTAAGTCAAGATTGACTCCAGATGAAACAAAGAGTCACAGTTTAACTCTAGGCTGAAACAGGTATTCGGGGCTTAATACACAGCCCAAACTGCCCTTTCTCTACCTGTTTTACTGCAAATAAATCTGTACAGCTGTTGTTTCACAATTACTATCTTTAATAGCTTTTGAACACTTCCCACCAAACTCAGAAAATGTTTTTTACAAACATGCAGCACATTTTCAGCTGCCCTCTTAGTTTTGACTTGATGTTTGGCCAATTCTTAATACTTTGCAGGCCTTGGTTCTAAGAGGATTTCAGGCAGCCACCAGCAGTGACAGTGCTAAAACCTTTCTCCTGGATCATACTGGAGGTACTCCAAGTACCTCTTGTGGGCTCTCACCCTGTATGCTATATTCCTCTTAGGACCACTAAAACTGGCTGAGGCAAAGAGGAAGGACCAGGTACCGAGCAGTCCAGAGCTGGACTGTGAGTTGGTGTTCAACAGGGCACCCAGAAATGCATCTGGAGCAGCACAGATAGGCCAGTGCTTGGGCAAGAAACATGACAAACAAGAATGACTGAGCTTTGCTTGTGCCCTAAGTGATCTCTTGTGGCATAGAGATTGTGATTACTATCATTAAAAAAAAATCCCTTTGGGGACAGGTTGGCAGGCAGCATGGAACATGGGTCCTCCCACTAAAGCACAGTCTGCACAGTACTTCTGTAAGTAAGGCTGTGTCTGGGTTAGTGATTGACCACATCTGGGCCAGCAAGAACCTGTGAAGGAGAAAGCATGCACCCAGCACCTGAGGGGAAAGCAGCAGCCTTGCTTCAATGGAATCCAGATGCTCCAGAACATATTGCCATCCCTGCTCTTCGCAGGGGTGCTTTGGCGAGGTGGCTTCGGAGAGGTCAAAGTGTGTATGGGTGAAGAGTCCATGGAAATAATGAAAAACAGTGCTGCTATTGTATCAGTATCATATATATATGTATTTATGGAGTTACCTATACATATATATATATAAAAAATATAAAAAATATATATTATAATACATATATTATATATATATATAATATATATATACACAAATATATATTATAATACACACATATATATATAACTCCATCAAGGCTGTGGCAGGACTTCTGTTAAAAAAGACAGTCTTAAGAGATTTACAGTTCAGCTGAAAGCATCTGTTTAACTGAATATTATTACAACAGATATCAGAATAAGAAGTTTCTCATAATTTGTAAACTAAAACTCGTGCTTGATTACATATAAAAGGAGACCAAATGGGGAAATTAAGCAAATTTGAAGGGATATAGGCAATTGCTATTTCATCCTGAATATACAAAATCCTGACAATGTCCATGAAAAATCTTAACAACACTTGGAATCATCCTCACAGCTTGCAGCTGGTGGTAATCCTGGAGGTGAAGATGACTTTTCCAAATCCTTAATTTCTGGTTAGCCTGGTTTCAGGTTTTGCTTAGGCTTCTTCTCTAGCAGTGATGTCTAGGGAGAAGAGAACTGCTGAAGACTGACAAAGGGCAGCCATCCACAGACTGAACAAAACCCAATTAAATTGGGTTTGCCCTAGTACAGGGCACTAGGCAAGAAGGCAGAGCTTCCCACACTTAAACAAATGATCCCGTGTGAAACCCTCCCTGGTCTAAGCTGTTCAGGTCTCATCCCAGGAAAGTGTGTAGTCAGTCACTGTAAAAGATGCTAAACAGGCCTGGAGTGTGTGTTGGGAGAAAGCTTAAAATAAGACATAGGAGGCAGGAGAGGCAGAAATCAAAACTTGGGGTTTCATGCTACCTCTGTCCAGGCTGCGGCAATTTTAGGAAAGAAAAGATGGTGTTATCCTCAGGTGGTGAGGACAAGAGGCAAGAGGTTGCTGAGAGCTACATGACAAAGCAATCCCAGCAGAAGCAAAGGATAAACATGGGGTGTCCTTTGAACTGAGATTTGGCACCCACAAAGACCCCCAGTAAGCCAGCAGGTTTGAAGTCACGTGCTACGGGAGGTATGTGTTTGAGGCTCAAGACCATGACTTCATAGGGCAGAGACCTCTTCCTCTTCAAAAATAGCTGAGGAAAGGGAGTAAAAAACCAGGAAATAGAATTATCTATCCTACTCCTGTGTGTCATGATACCTCTCACAGAGAACCTTTATGCTCTATTCAGCCTGTAAATGAAGATATCTAGATAACAAGGTGAACCATGGTGTCCCAGTTTATTATGGCAAGCAGAGGCAACAAAAGGAGGGAGATGGGGCTGGGTAGACTGGAAACTTATGTCTTCAGACTGCTAGTATGCTTGGTGTTCCAAACCGCTGCCTCCGTCTTCCTGATGTTACCTACCTATTTTAGATTAGAGCTGGAATGTTTCCACCTACTCAGATTATGATCTCAGCATCATTTGGTGGGTAGAAAACACTATAAAGCTGCTTCTTTATTTGTACTGAGTCAAAGTTACCTTCTATTACCATTTCAAAGCTGGATTTAATGTAATGGGCTAGAATCCAACGTGCTTACAATGCTGCTCAATGTTCCCTCAAATTGTTGAACTACGCATTTTTTCTTTTTCCAAAAAGTATGTTTAGAAATTTTTTATTGTTTTCTAGAGAAATTAGTACTATAAGCTAGAAAGCCAGACACCCATCATTATGAAGGGAACACAACAAAACTGTTGACTCAAGATTTATTATTTTACTTTTTGTTTTGACAGGATGCCATGTTCTAAAATGTCAAACACTACAGCAGGAAGCTCAGCAAGCCTTGATGGAGTTTATCTCAACAATGTTCCATAGAAACCTAGGCAGGTTTGCTTGGATTCTTCAGCTAATCGCCTCTCTTCAAAACATTGATGCAGATGCTATTGAAGAGCTCTTCTTCTTCAGGCCCATCCTAGGAGAGGCCACCCTAAATGTATTACTTCTAGAAACCCTATATATAAAGCCAGACTGGCTTTGAAAACAGATGACATCTGTGCTCTCAAATAACTATTTTTGAAGAGATGAGAGGATTTTATGAGCCAAACACATTTCAAACAAATTATTGGTGCATCTTTGTAAGCCACGTATATTTTTGTGTGTGATGAAGTAATTTTGTAACATTTTAGAATTAAAAGCAGAGAAAAAAAGGCATTTCATGATTCTGTGTGCTTTCAAAAACCTTTAGTATAACATAATCAAACACTGTCTAGGAGCATCAGCGTACTCCCCAGTTGCACTAGGTTCAACCATATTATATCTAGTGATTATTTTTATAGCTGTTTATACTATATGCTTTTGGCTTTCCAGAAGTTTTTGCTTGCAGGAAAAAGAGCAGTGTTAAATTTTATTGAGTGTTTCACCAATTGAAGATGCATAGATACATAAAAGACTGATCAGTGGCAAAAGCAGTATAAATCCTTCCTTTTCCTGGCATGTCATTCCCTGATTGCAACCCATTTTCTGTTCCACTGAGAACTCTGGTCCTTGGCTGTAATTGCTTGATGGATCTTCTCCTTAGTAACTGCTTTTTTACAGGTTCATTGTTTAAGTCTTGCAGTAAACTGTGGGCATTAAATTCCTCCCCCATTATTCACAAAGTCCTTCCCTGAGTAAGAAATGGAACAATGTGATTCAAAAATTTGTTTACTAGACAAAAGCTGTTGTTCAGGATTCTTTCCAGGATGGGAATATCAAAGGCTTAAAGCTACTGTGTTATGCCATAAGCAGCAGAACTAATGTAGCCCAGTTTCCTACATATGTAAGACCTTTCCCCTTTAGCCCTTCCTGCACCCTTTTATTACCCTTATTTCCCTCCAAACAGATGGCAGATGTTCCTTGGACAGCAGAAATGATGAAATATGGTTTCCTACAGATGTGTACAATCTGTTCCTCTATCTCTCACTGCAAGAGTCCCACGTCTCCATCTCCAAGTCTGTTATGGCATGCCCCACAACATCTCGCTCTCTCCTATCTGTCTGGCCGGAGAAGAGTCAGCAACACGTTGGGGTTGGTGCCAAGCTAAGTGTGTGCTGACCTGCCAGGATAAAAAAAACCACTGAGCTTATAATTTAGCTGCAGTAAGGGAACATATTTGTATCTCCTTCCTGTCCTGTTTCTCTCCCAGTGGTTTCCATAACACTTTGAGGAATTAATTTCTGATTTTTTTTTTTTTTTTTTCAGTAAGGGTGTCTTCTCTTCTAGTTTTGTTTGGCAAGAGGGCTCAAATTCACCAAATGGGGACTGATAGGCAGGTAGACACACAGGAGGACAAAGAGTATGATAGCTTAATCTTCCTCAGAAAGTCAAGCTAAAAATCTTAAGAAAAAGAACTCACGTACATACACGTACACATCAACACACATTTACATACAGAGATGGATGTTCAAAGGACTTTAAAAGAAAGTAAGGCAAGAAAAAAAGAAGTTTAAATAATAAGTAGTTTACTACCTACCAGTTTTGGCTAAATACCACACATTTTTTCCCCCACTTTGGTAACTAAGGAATAAATTGTAAAAATAAGGGTAAAAAGTAAACCCCAAACAAGACACACTAACTAAGCCCCCAGAATCATGGAAGTAACAACCTCTACAGTAAATGCAACTCACATTCCTACACTACAAAATAACCAAACCTTCCAGAAATTAACCTTTTTGGACTCATGTTTTCTATGGAAAGTCTTCAGGCTGGCAGTTTTCAGCTGGTTTTGTTAAAACGGTTCAACAGTACTGCCACAGATCAAGTGGTGTGTGATAACAGGATATTCCATGGTTAGTTTTTTGTGTTACCGAATAGAAACGTTAGTTCCAGAGATTTGCTTTTTGTCTGTTCTTTTTAAGATTTACCCAAGCAGTATACATCCAAAAGTTGTATTTGTAGATTCAGCATCAACAATATCATATAGTAGTAGATATATCAGTTTCTCTCTCTCAAACACCTCCCAAGTCCTAACAGCTTCTACCTTTTGGCCACTACAAATGCTTCACTTGCACAGGTGACAGTGCAGCGCAGGCCAGGGCTGCCAGAGCAGACCAGCTGGGCTTGCACATGCAGCAGCTTCTGCAATGAGAATTGGAAGAAGGTCCTTGCTTTGATCTCCGTGCTCCCACTGCTGGTGTGAGGAGAGCAGAGAGGAGAAGAGACACCCTCAGCTCAGTGGGAACAGTAAAGAATTTATATAGAGGTAAAAAGTACAGAAAACATGTGAAATGAGAAATATTCATGGATGGTTAGAGACAGGAGCAAAAAGAAAGATCAAAAAAAGCAGGAGAGAGTAACAGAAGCAGCTTATTTATAAACCTAATTTCTGTGTAGTGTCCATCTCACCTTCATAAACCAAAGGTCTGCTCAGTGACTCACCAACAACCTGGGCCCAAGACAGCATTCACGATTCAGTAGCCTGAATTTTAGGCTACTGAGAGCACATCAGATAGTCTCTGCTGACAGCTTTACTTCTTACGAAATCTGCTTCAAGTTCTTTGACTTTATCTTCATAGTATACAATGGCTTCAATTCAACTTTGTTTGAATGGGAGGGCACAATGCCAACAAGTTCCCATGGCTTGGCTCACCTAGAAGACAATGCTATATTTGCTGCCTACTCTTTTAGCCTGATGGGTGTCTATGTAACCAGCTGTCTGAAAAGAATGCCTGGTGTTCCACAGTGAATATCATGGTCAACATCTTGTCTTTTCAAGATGGCATTACCTTCTACTGTGAAGGCAAATACTAGGCTTCAAAGGGAACTCCCACAAGATCTGATACTCATTGTGCTCTGAATACAAGATTCAGCCCTTCAACAAAATACAGCTTCTTTAGTACATATGCAATTAAAAAACTCAACAACCTTGAGCTAAAGTTCTATGTAACCAAACTTTCCCCATCTCACAGACCTGCTCACAAGAGAGCATGAATGTTAATAATCATTTGCTTGTTGTCATGTTCAAAGGGGCTGAGCTACCACCATCTTGCTGAGGACAGAGTAAGAATCTGTATCTAATGTAATTAAGCTGCATATGAAGGTGGAGGCTGTGAAGGTGCAAGAAGCATTCAGGAACAGGAGAGGTGAGGGACTGTGAACAGAGGCTAGGAGCAAAAGCAGGAGCTCTCTCTGGAAGGAGGAAAGGTACAGCACAAGGCACAGCACAAGACAGCCTACCGAAGTCAAGGGAAATAATGCATTGGAATGGAGAAGCAGAGACAGAAATGAACATAAGGGAAGAGGAAGATAAGGGAAAATTCCCCATACCGCCCCCCCCAACCAACCAGCCAACCAAACAAACAAAAAACAAACAAAAAACGAGGCGAGGAAGGTTTGTCACCACTTCCTTCAGCTTCTGGAACTGAAACCAGAAGCAGAAACAATTTCTTCAGTTGCAAAATCCACCAGCAAAGCATGTGTATCCATCCCCCTCTAGTGCCCAGCAGATGAGAGTATTGCCACCACCTAGAATGTGAGCTTGGCTGATGGAGATCTGCCAAATAAAGTGCCTGGCACTGTTGAAGACCCAGTCAGAGCTTTTACTCAGAGACACCTCTTCTCTCCCAGTTGCTTTTTCAAAATACTGTATGGCAATATTTTGAAATTTTTAGAAGAAACCTACATTTACAAAATCAAGAATGAAAAAGTAAATTCAATTTGCTTGTGAAACCTTACTCCAACCTCCTTCTGAGTATTATTATAAGCTCTTTTAATGACCTGACGGTTTCCCCTCAGGACTCTCTCTCTACCTGGGGCAAAGAAAGGCCTGTGCGGTTTGTTATGACTGTGCAATGGAGGGGGCTGCTCTCTGCTAAGGCTCAGCTGCCTTCATTGCAGCACCAACATTGCAGAATCTGGATTAAAATGGGTCTGCAGTGACAGAAAGAATGCTTTTACAGTTAAATTGGATGAATGATACCTTACAGACTGTGGGGCAACCATGTAAACTCAAGTGGCATTATTCGAGGCACTCCAGAGTGGCACATGTCCCGGAATAAAGCTGCTAATATAAGTGTTAACTGGAATAAAAGCTTTTCGTTTTTCATAGTGGCAAACACGGGGCCTGGGGAAGCATGGTTTGCAGAAGGCAGTAGGCTCTCACAGCTGCAATCCAGGTCACACCAAACTGTGTCTTGCACTTCCAAAACGATATATAGTGCTGTAAGCAGTGAAAAATCAGTTCGTGCACACCCAAAGTGCAGGGAAGCTTTCAGTGGTTCTAATCCTGCTGCTTTCATTCCTCCTTTGCAAAAAGAAGTCATAAGAATATTGCCTCTTTTTGTGACAGATCTTTGAAGATATTAATCAGTGTTTGTCAAGAGCTAACAAATGCTATACCTGAGCACTTAGAAAGTCCCACTGAAAATTAAAGGTTCTGTGTTCTATGCTATATTCAATAGCACACAGTAAAATAATGCAAGAATGCAAAGGCCTACACATAATAGGGAAAGGATAAAAAGAGAAGATACTGAAAAGTAAGATTTAGTAAGCACTAAGGCAGTGATCTTGTGGCAAAAATAACATGCCATTTGCTATGGTGGGATCCACCATGTGAGCGAGTCACTTGCACTCTCTAGAGCAGAGATGAGCACACTTTGAAGGAGATATGCTTCCCTTCTCTTAGTCACCTACCTTAGCTTTGGATGAATCACACTATGAAATGCTTTGCCTTTGCCTATTGATACAGCTAAGGAGCCTACCTGACTATTTGCGATTCATTATCTAACTTTCAGATGGTAAAAGTGACATTAATCCCACCTCTACAACATATATATAAGTAGTCTGGATCCAGTTTGCATGGGCAATATTAACTTCAACATCTTCTAATGTTAGCATGCTTGCAGCCCTGATCTTCTTTAAACAGTAGGTGTTAGACTTACACTTCCAGCTAAATATGTATTTCTAGTAAACAACAGATACCTGATACAGGCTTGGAAACAAAGATAATTCAGTGATTTTATTCACCTGCCCAGAAAGGACAAAGATGACACACTATTCTCTGAGAAAACATTCGTTTGTTTAAGTAATACCAGATTTCAAGGTCACATGGGACATCACACTCATATATACGTGTCCTTATCTATATCAATATTTCTCGTTTTTTTTTCTGCGGAATGCCTTTACTGCCTCTTTTGTAGAAACAAAAAGGTATTTCATTCAAAACTTCAATTTCACTTCTTCTAGAAAGCACTTCCAAGTCATAATCTCAGTTTTAGATATCATTTTACTTGCAGCTGTGCCAACTAGTGTAGAGTACAGATAGGTAAAAAATGCAATGCTGTACTTCATATTAATATAGTCACACAAGGAAACATGCCACTAATTTCCATCACAGGTCGACTGATAAAAGTAGCCTAACTCAGGGACAAAAAACTGTAGACAAGTTTCTGTAATAAAAGCATGGGTTAAAGAGGCTCCCATTCTTTTAATGATAAAAAAAGGATTTAACTGAAACCAGTGCTATTAATCATGCAGAAATCCTCATTCTTTTCCAGTGGGCCAGGAAAGGGGCGGGTGAGTCAGTAGTTCAGTTTTGCTTGGGCTTGTTATCAGCTGTTGTCCCAGGAGAGGTTGATTTTGAAAGTACAAGTTGTCATTCTTCCTGTGAGCTCTCTCTCTCTCTCTGCCTGGGGGGGAGGGGGGTAGCAGAAATGTTGCAAGATGAAGCACTCCAGATCTCACCTAAGATAAGAACTTCTTCATCAAAGGAAGACATGGCCACAGCCATCTGCTAGCAGGTAATCCCAGGAGCCAAGAATGCAAAACTTCAAGTAGCGTGGGAATAGACCCATTTCAGTCACAGCAGAAACAGTGCAATCCATACAAACTCACATAAGCACAGATGTTTACTAGGAGGGCAAAATGGAAATTCAGTGTGGATGAGGCAGCAGACAGGATGGCAGGAGAGGAATTTGCAAAATAAAGGTCTTGTTTATGCAGATGACCATGCGGTGAAGTGTCTCACAATCCTTCCCCACCAGTATCTTATTAGCAATTAAAAATAATCTGTCCTATGCATATAATATACAAACATTTGTTTCCAAATATACAAATATCAGTCTTCACTAGAACATAACTTGGTGCAGTAGATGGCTGTGGTCACTGCATCATGAGTAGGGGGTTGTACATTTGTTGAGCAGCAATGCAACTACTGGGAGCATGATGCGAAGCATGATGACGGACAAGGAAGGGACGGTCTAAGTAGGAGGAACAGCAGCATCATCTCCACTACGCAGTGTTGTCTAGGAACTCGGCACAACTAGGAGGGCAATCAAAGATGTAAGTCATCGTTACTGGTGACATGTCATACACAGCGTTGGTGAATCAGACTTCTAGTCACTTGCCACTGAACACAGTCATATGGAAGTGACCAGTGAGATGTTGCACCAAGGTCCTGAGCGTGCTGCTGTGTTACCCTGGATTAGCAGATGTTGCTACTACGTTTCTTCTGGGATCTCAAGTCTCCTCAGCTCTACTGCATCAGCTTGTACAGTCCCCTCCACCCCTAATCTATGTAGTTTTCACACTCCTCTGAGGGACCAATCATGTCAGCCCTGCACAGCCCTCTGAGGGTGTATGGATAGGTGTTGATGCCCTTGCCCATGCTCCAAGTTAGGCAAAAGTGTGCCAGTTCAGATCTGAAAGTGATGTATTTAACATTAAGCACAGATTTAACAACTTGGGCATGGCCCTGGGCCACCACAGTTACACAGATTCCAGAGGTGGGTGGCATCCAGTTGGCTTGGAACGTGAGTGAGGCAAATATGTGTCTGTCTGCACCTGCCCTGGTCAATATATATGAGTCAATATAATTATTAAGAAAATAAGATCAGGGAGGGGACTAGGAAGGTCCTCCTACAACATCCAATCTGGTCTTCTCAATGTGGATATCAGTCAATCTTGTATATGATTACATCCCCAAATGTATCAAGCTCCACCTGAAGATAATCTAGTATGTGTTTGCATGCTCTACTCCTAATGGGACAGCGCCCAGAACCTCCTGATCTGGTCAGGAACTTTCTAATTCCAATTCTAGATTATTAACAACTAAGGTATATGCATTCTTTCTTGTACCAATATTGTCATTCAATTGAAATAGCTTTTCTCACTCAGAGGTGTTCATCCAAGATATTTATAGACAACAGCTGTGTCCCCTATCCATCTGTCTCTGTCAGCCCCTCCTGCCATCCCTACTCTGATAGTTCTCAACTTCTAGTCTGTATCTCATTCTCTTGTTTTTGACTGATGGCCTAACATTATGTTCACTTGATCTGCTTGAGTCAGAGGATGAATCCCTCTGGTACAGAAGTGAATCTCAGATTTTCTCCCAACTGTTCTCTCCAACATGTGGAGGTCATTTTGTTTCCTATTCTATGTCATATTCTCATACAGCCTCATTTCTCTGTCTTAGGCTCCACCTTTTAGCTATCTCAGTCATATCTTCCTCTCCTCTGTTGCAACTGGCTTCCCTAATTTTCTCTTTTGCCATTCCATCACGTGCCTACTTTTTCACATCCCCTTCCATTACTGCAAATTCATTTCTCAATTTATTCTTCTCCACCAGTTAGGTTTTTTTTTGTGTTGCAACTGCATCCTTTATCCTCTCTTATCCTTTCGACTCTTTTCCTGGATCCCAGCCTTAAAGAAAGGATGAAAATCCTCAGACCTCCTCCTGCAAATTGCTACACAAGCCACCCTTGCTGTTGTTTGTTTTGGGCAGGTAGAGCACTGCTTGCAAGAGTAGTTTTTCCTTTGGCCTTGTCTGTAACAGTCTTTCACAAGAAGCTGAATGTGTGCAGTCATAGGCAGTAGCTTTGACAACTCATATGAAACCATCAGTAGCACATTTGAAGGAAAACAACCCTAGGCACTCATCTACTGCAATGTAAAGCATAAAAGTCAGACTGAATCTTGTTTAGGTCCTTATGTTCTCAAAATATGACAGTATCTCAGAACATGTTTAACCTATTCTGGGGCAGACTTTCACATCTGATTATAAAACACTTAAAGGACCAAAGGCACAAATGAAATCTTCAGGATTTGGGCCTATCTGGGTAAGCAGCTCTTGACATTTCCGTGAAAAACTTGACAACTGTGAAAAATATCATATAAAAAACAGTCTGATAACAGATAAACAGTCTTCCCTGCTTCAGGCCTATGGTAACCCACATGTGAATTATGCAGACTGAAAAGACCTTTCCTTTCTGGAGATCCAGATATTTGGTACTACTTATCTACAGTTCTAAAAACATTAGGGACAATAAGTGAACAGCTTGATCTTTATGACAGTTCCTCCCTTTTCCACAATGATAAGATAAGTAAATCACCTCTGCCCCAGACTCAGTCAACAGCGTTAATCAATGAACTGTTAGGCACCAAGTAGTGAGAGCATAGCAGCATCATTAGTATTTACAAGCAGAGATGTAAAATCATGTGAAATCCAGGCACAGAGTGCTGCAGACTCCAAGGGCAAATTATAATGTGCACATGGCTTGCATTGTGTATTGCATTGCACGAGAACCACCTGTTCCCAGCAGCCCATCCTTCAGAGAGCCTGGACAGCCCCACTGAACACAACCTCCTCAGAGAAACACACTTGCTTAGTGATTCAGCTTTTTCACCAAGTCTTTTTGACTATTGAACAGCTCACAATGCACCAGAAAAAAATATTGCTTGTTTGATTTCACACAGGGTCCAAGTTCAGTCTCCTTACACACTGCAGCTCCTCTCCCATGATCTCCAGGGCTATGTTGCATCTTTCCTGGGATATCCATAATCAACAGAGTTACAAGGTAGAAATAGGGTAGGGGGATCTATGGACTGACTGCAAGACTAATTCATTTGGAGTACCAAGACGGCTGTCAGGTAGGTAGAAGGCTGATAGCATGCTGAATTAGCTTCAATCCTGTTTGACAGCCTTCTGAAATCTGTGAATTATTTGTGAAGGAAACAAATGGCTGTTGAAGATGACCCACCTTTTATGCCAACAGCCATGGTGGTCATGGGACTGTGATGTGTACAGGCAGTAAGTATTTCTATTTGGAAGGAAACCAATTTTCTGCAATCCAAGTTAACAGAATCTGTTGCTTAAGCCATTTTGTAGTACCATCATTATTTTCGGGTTTGGGATTTTTAACTATTGATGATTCCTGTTTGGATACACAGTTTCTCACAGGATTGCTTATGTCTGCACTGAGTGGATACAACACTTACGGAAACTCAGGGACTAAGATGAAAAATACCGAATCAAAATCCAAGCAGACATATAGACCTCATAAACACTGAGATTACAGTTTGTGTGCTTACTCTCAGTGCTCTCAGGCTACGCTGGGGCTGAACTGGGGAAACAAAGGGCTCCTTGCTTCCACATGCGATTGCCTGGGACAAAAGAGACACACTCTAGGAGTTCTGTGAGTTGCTACCATTTTCTGTGAATAATGGATTTCAGTCTCTCTACTATCACTCACTCAGTCATGTTTAAACTGCACTGAGCTGAATTTCTCTGCATATCAGACTAGTCAACAGCAAATCAACAAAATATCACTCCTGTGCTTTTCCTCCTTTCAGGTGTTAGCTTCACAAACAGCTATGGCAAACTGCAGCTGTATCATTCTCTGGAGTTGTTACTTATTTCTTTGCCATGAGTTTATGCTGTGGTTTAAGCCCAGCTGATAACTAAGCACCATGAGCTTGGTCACTCCTCCCACCCCTCCCTGGTGAGGTGGGGAGGAGAATTGGAAGAAAAAGGTAAAAGCTTGTGGACCGGGTAAGGACAGTTTAATAGGACAACACGTGGAGAAAAGAAATAATAATATTACGAATAAAAGAGTATATGAAGCAAGTGATGCACAATGCAATTGCTCACCACCTGGAACCCAATGCCCAGCATGTTCCCAAGCTGTGATCCCTCCTGCTCCCAGCCAGCCCCTGGGTTATGTCCTGAGCATGATGTCATATGGTATCGAACATCACGATGGCTAGTTCTGGTCAGCTGTCCTGGCTGTGTCCCCTCCCAGCTTCTTGTGAGAATTAACTTTATTCCAGCCAAACTCGGGACATTTTATTACATAAGCATATGGAAAAATCTGCACTGGGACTTTCCAGTTAAGCACATGTGGCAATATCTGTGATGCAGTTCCTACCAACAGCACTGGAAGAGTTTGAGGGAATAAGAATACCCCTCTTAGGCTACTCTTGCCAGAGACTTCATTCTACATCTCTGGGAAACGCCCGAGCATAGGCATCCTTAACTCCTGCAGTCACTGGTAGAGGAATTAACTTCCCATACATCAACCATTGAGTGAATTATCAAGCAGACAAGTCTTGCTCTGTGATTCCTACCACTTACCCTCTCACCTGTGACATCCATGTATAAATTCCCTATCTTTTAACATGCACCTACCTGTCTGTCAGCCTGGGTATCTAAACCCCATCACTTCAATCTTCTCATACCTATGATATATAAAAAGTCCTTATTTATAGCTAGACCCAGACAAAAGTCTAGTCCTTATAACCAGTTTAGAATCAAGGCTCCCAGAAGAATAATAAAGTTTCTTGCCTCCCACTAATGCCTGTTGGAATTATCCTGGACTAAGGGCTACTTCCAGCAGTCAGATTTAGCCAGACCAGAAGCAGGAGAGGTTAGAAGCAGAGATACAACTGTGGTGAGAGTTAAGTTTTAGAGAACTCCCAGTAGGATGAATATGCCTTGTTTTTTTTTTCTCAGTTGACAAAAGGATTGCACAGAAATTATACCTGAAACAGTGTTGATGAAAGCAGTGAGCCCTGTTGGTAAGTCATTTAATAGTCAGCTAGACAAAGCTCTTGACGATTCACAGTAGCAAATAATTCTGATTCAAAAAGGGTGGAGAGAACAATCAGACAGACCTGTATTTCAACATATGTATGACATTTCATCAAGTAAATCTTTATTGTTCCCTGCCACCTAATGGAGTATGTGAAAAATTACAAATCAGTAAGACAATTCTCAAATTATGCTACTCCTAATAGACTTTGATAAATTTATTTAAATATGAAGAAAGTTCGAGGTTATGGATAAAAATGTGAATTACTATTACTAACACTGTCTTTCAGTGAGATCCAGGCTGCTTAATTTAGTCTAAATTCTGGGTGTTAGTGAAGCTGTATTTCTACATTAAATGCCTGTGCTGCCTGTGGGTGCCTCTGAAAACCTGCTACAAGATATTCTGTTCATCTAAATAAAATTTAGGCAGAAGTTTGTCATATACCTACTTGAAACAATTCTTTATATAAAACTTAGAAAGAATCAATGTACAGCATTGCTACAACCTAATTGTTTTTTTGAATGAGGCATAAAATGTTGAGCCAATCTTAGATTTCCCCAGAGCCATAGGAACTGCACGAGTGTTAAGCATTCATGCTGTGAGAGGTAACCAAGAGAATTTGCAGGTACTCTGTGGTGATGAAAATTTTTAGTCAAAAGAATATATAGAAAAATACATTCTTTTTATGTTAAAATTAAAAATGCACCTACACATTATTTGCAGGGATAAAGAAAATGGATTGGGTGAAGGAAGAAATAAATAATAAGAAATATCACAACCAGCTACCTTATTTAAAGATGGCTACACGTGGGTGACTGTGTTGGTGCAGACACGACTGCAGCATTAGAATCTGAATACGATCCAATACTCAAAGCCTTTGTAAATTACCCTAGGAAAACTATACCTAGAACATCCTCTAACTGCAAAGATGGTCAAACTAAAAGTGAGAGGTATGTAGAAAGAAAAAAAAAATGCCATTTGGATTAAATTTAGGACAACTGACAGCTGAGTATGGGGTTTTGCATTTATAAAATTAGTAGCATAGGTGTCCCTAAAGTATGATCTATTTTTGCGTAGCTTTGATTATTCACACCCTGAATACAGTTATTTTCAACCTTCTCATGTTTGAGAGCAATGAAATGTGGGCCTGGATACTGCACTGAGTTGTGCAATACTGCCTATCTGGCTATTGATACTGGTTCAACAAACGGACAACTGATGCACAGAAATTGATGTCTCCATACTTAAAAATCTAAATTTTACAATCGTATGGTAGGAGTATGACTTTTACTTGTTCACTTGATGGTAGAGTACAAATTCTGTATGTTTAATTTACAGAAATTACTATTAACATTATGGGGTGAGTTTTACTATTTTTGTAACTGATCAGAGCTCGCACTCTGATCAGCAGCTCAAGGTCAGTCTGTGGCAAGGTGAACGGAATCTCAAACACTTATTTAAACCTGTGGAAGAATTGCTTGGTACAGGGCTATCTCTAGAGCAGTACCTGCCAGTGGCAGGCAGAACACTGTGGAAACCCGTAGGGAACTCGTGATCCAAAGGTGACTTCTAAATCACATGACAGTTACTTAAAGCCAACTAAACGGAATAAAACTGTAACTTTTGACAAAAGATAATTCATGGACAGTGGATGTTCCTTTTTATCTCTTTTTGTAACACACTTCTACCTGTACACGTAATGATAAGGTTTACAGTGCATTATCATTTAAATCAGAGCTAACGCTATCAGTCTGAATAAAATAAGAAGATAGTTCTCTAATAAAAATAATAGCAGCAGAAATATAGAACTACGATTCAGACTTACCTACAGCGGACAAAATGCTTCATAAAGAGCACAAAATGATCCTCATTTAAACAGACATGGGAACTGCACTGTGCTCTAGAGGAATGTCTAACTATGGGGAAACATCAAGGCTTTGGGTCAGTGGGTTCCTGGCAGGAGTTGATCCATCATACCTTTTTTATTCTCCCTTTTTTAACTTCCACTGAACACAACTATACTATAAGCAGGCATCAAAATTGACCAGTATACTCTAGTATATTATCAAAATATCAGAGACGCATTCCAGAGTGTTTTATATATGATCTGCTGGAAGGATGTTTTATCCCAAGAATCCTGAATACAGGACTTCTGTATATTTGCTTTTTGAACTTTGCTTATAATGTCAGTTGTACACACACACACACACACACACACACACACACATATATGTATGAAGAATCCATCTCTCCACTTGTTTCCGAATCTGATTGAGAATTTTTGTCGTACTTTCCTGATCGGTCAAATAGCAATTCTTGCTTATTTAATGAATAACAACAGTTATTTAGAACTGGAAGGTATTACTATAATTATTTCAGTATTTTCAATAGTTTTTGTATCAAGATCATAACTTTTGTTTGAGCTACAGTACATTGTCTACAAAAGCATCCAGCTATTATTTAAAGAATGGAAGTGATGAGAATCCAGCATGTTCTCAAATAAATTGTTCCTAATTACTATCCTCAAGATAAAAATGTGGTCCTTATTCCTTGTACAAATTGGATTTCATTATGACTTCTTTTGTATTAGAAATGAGCTGTCAACTATTAGAAATCACTTCCCCTGTACAGGTATTTCTAGATTGAGTCACAGTAGAAAATAGAGTTAAATATGCTCTGTGGTTTCAAAGCAATTAAAACTGATTGAATTAAACAGAGGAGAGTGGGATTCTCTTCCTGTAATTATGAAGCACAAAACATCTTATAAAAAAAGCTGAATAATGTCCCTGTGGATAGACACTGCTGTTTTTAGCATTGCTTCACTTAATGTTAGGAATTACTCATATCATTTAAAAATAGAATTGTCTTTAACTTGAGTGTGATCATTCTGGTGAAGTGTTTAAAAATCTAAAAAGCAACTGGGGATGAAAGCCACAGTTGCTATTCCAGACTAAGAGGGAAGCACTGTCTTAACACAGAGGTGGGTGAAATGGCAGAAATAACTGGATGACTTCTGACCCTACCTGCAAATGCATACAAAAGTACTCCATTAAAGGTTCTTTTCCTTTTTTTCCTGCTCTCTTCCAGACTAAAAATTGGCTGGCTTCAGATGCAGTGCTCCTGGCCTACTTCTTGTCAAAGTCTAAAATAAAATCTGCTAAACTACAACATGGTCCCTGGCATTTATGCTACCTAAGATGAAACCATTCACTTGTAAGTTCATTTGCTCAAAACCATTGCTGCTCTGCTCTTGCTCAGTTTGTCTTACGTGTTCTTAGGGTTAAGGCTACCCTTTCTGTTCACACATCCAATCTGTACAAGACTGATAATAAAACCAGACAGGCCAGAAGCTACATCTCCTTTCCACAGTGGTTTGAGCCCAGAGGGAAATTGAGCACCATGCAGCCGTTCACTCACCCCTTTACCCCCAGCATGGGAAGGAGAAAATGAAGAAAAAGGCTCAGTAATCAAGAGAAGGACAGGGTGGGGTTGCTCAACCATTATGATCATGGGCAAAAGACAGACTCCTTAGGGGAAGAAGAAGGATATCACTGTATTTCAAAACATTAACAAAACCAACACTTAACAGACAAGAATGGGACAGTGAGAAGCATTGCCATGTCTTAAACACACCTTGCCCCACCCCTCCCTACTTCCCAGGTTCGGTTTTGTTTCCAATATCTCTACCACCTCCTTTGAGTGGTGCAGGGGCAGGGAGTGGGAGTTTTTGGTTGGTTCGCTGCTCCTTCTTTCTCGGGGGTGGGGGGACACCCCTCTGCATTTCTTCCCCTGCTCCACGTGGCTGGCCTCTCACAGAAGACAGTCTTCCATGAACTTTCTCTGTTGTAAATTCTTCCCATGGGCCACAGTCGTTGTCATGCTGCTCTGGTGTGTGTCACCCCTGCGTGCTGCAGTCCTCCCAGTGCTGAACTACAACAGCAGGGGCTTCTTCTTTCCATAGAGTCCTGGTCTCCTTCGGCTGCAGCTGCCTGATACAGTGTGGGGTCCTCCAGGGGCCGCAGGCAGATGGATCTCTGCTCCTCCAGTGACCTCCACGGGTGGCAGGGGGTGGCTTTATGGTCTCATGCCGGGATACAGGGGGGGCTTTCTGCTCTGGGGCACCCTTCCCTCTTCCTCCTCCTTCTTTCCACTGACCTCAGTGTTCACAGAGGTGTCTTCTTCATAACACTTCCTCACAAGTCCTCAGCCCCCTCTCAGGTTTCCCTTCTTAAACACATTCTCGCAGAGGTGCTGCCAATGTCACTAACTGGCTCAGCCTTGGCCAGAGGCGAGTCTGACTTGGAGCCAGGAGAGCTTAGAGAAGCTTCCCACAGGGGGCCACTGCTGTAGCCCCCTCCCCCGCTACCAAAACCCGTTACACAAACCCAGCACAACTTCAGAAAACAGCTCCCCATTTATACATACTCAAGAAAGAGACGACTGTTCCTAACTAGCAAAATAACCCATTCATGTGAGTGAGGGAGTAGGGACAGAGGACAAAACAGCTCCAAAGTACCAATAAATTACAGAAAAAGGATGATGAAGAAGATCATAATTAGGGTAGGAGGAAGACATGACAGCAAAGGAAGCAACAAAACAGGTGAAGTGCCAAGACACAGTATTAGTGTGACAAGAGTGTTTGCTAGCAGCTCCTATAAGAAGGGGTGAATCAGCTAGTCAGCTGTTGGTGTGGAGAACATGCTACACATTTCTGTCAATGAACCACAGAGCAGCAAGGAAAATTTACAGCAACACTATAGCATGACAGAGAGAATTGACAAGAAAACAACAGTGAAACTACACTTGGAGGAATGCAACAGAAATCACCTAGATGTCTCATCATCTACAGAGATGTAATTTAAATAATGCAACATCTACTGGAAAATGTGACAAACTCGGAATCTAAGGTTCAGCTGCAAGCTATGTCCGAATTTTGAGAGATTTTGGAGTAGAATAGTAGACATGGAGCCATAGGCTCATGTCAGAGTCCAATACTTGGAATTTGCTCACAATTAGATCCATGTCAATCAGAGGTAAGAACATGGACTTCAAAGGAGTTACATCTGATTAATGCTGGTATAAACATGGCATAATCTGGGCTATGTCAGTAGGGTCTGGTCATCATCAGATCCTCATTAATTGCTCTGCGTGATTATTCAGAAATAATAGTAATGACTGCCAGATTTTTTAAAGGGCTAAGGGTGTGCATGATGACTAATACACAGAGATGGGGAATGCAGCTGCTGAAATCGGCAGAATCTTTAACGTCTGGTGTATAGATTTAAGGGAAGTGGCCCTAAATGACTGAACAACTTCCAAATGAGAAAGCTGTTTTCGAAACGTAATTGAAGTTGCTGGAATATTGTAATATATAACAGGAACAATGTGGATATAATTATTACCTCCTCAGAGCTGGAAAACATGAATGCTAGGACTCATCTCTGCTAACATACTGGTCAGCCAAAGTACATTTGGATAAACTTCTCTGATTGCCCATTTCCCTTTTTAGTACCAGTGCAAATTCCCAAGGCCATGTGGACAAACTACCTTCTGTACTCAAAAGACAGTAATAATTTAGGTGGCAAGCCTCATCTCCGGACACATTTTTCTCTTTCACCTAGGTCTGGACAGCAGGTGAACAGGTCTTACTGAAGGTATTTCTTCTTTCCACCCTTCCACCATAAATGTCAGAACTTCCTCTGTAAGATACCAGGCTGCATGACCATTTTTTCCTTTTCAGGTTCCATATATCACCAGATGTAGGAGACAACAGTTACTGAACCAAGACAGTAAGGAGTATATTTATCTGCCTGTGTTGAAAACTGAAGCATCTCCCGGAATATCTGACCAAGGTTATTGCCTTGGTTATTTTACACATAATAGAGCACGACAAATACTAAATGTACCTAAACCAAATATATCTCATAGTTTATACTTTGAGTTTAGCAATTCACAGGTCCAACAACTAACATATTAATAATAGATCACAGACTTATAAGTAATATCTACCTGTACTATCTGTTCTCCATTTGTAAATTTTGCAGATCTGGCCAAAAGCACATGCAATATAGCTAAATTCCTCCTACTCAAATACATTGCTTAGTAAAAGAAATATAATTATTTGAATAGCAAACTTTGATATTTGTAAACTCTCATACTATTATCCATACAAATAAATGGTTATATGTAATTTGATGGTTATAATGTTTGCTATGTACTAAATTTTTTCACGTTTCACAAAATTTACGTTTTGCCTTCCAGTGGAGTCAGAGGCAATCTCAACATTTGACATTTATATGCTTCCTTCACTGGACAGATTACTTTTCTCTTAGTTTATTAAAATTCTTGCCCCCTTTAGATACTCATCAGTATTTTGCTTCCATGGGATACAGTGGGATATGGTAGAACTTGTCTGATCCCATGATCTCGAGTGGTTTGTCAGCAGTCTCTAGGGATAAAGGGCATGTAAAGAGCAAGAGACTCATCTCTCCAGTTAGCAGTAGGATTAGGCCTCTTATCTTGCATAAATCCCAATGATGAATATTAAAAATCAACAAGATTTTTTTTTTTTTCGCACTCTACATAATGAAACAATGGTCTTCACTGAAATGGTCCTGTGGCCATTAACAGGGATATTCCGTAATGGCTTGGAACTCAGACAGAAAAGAAAATCTAAACATAATAGTAATACATATTCCATATTAGATATGAAATCTCATATTCCAGTGTTTAAAACCAGGCCCTATTCAGATGTGGTTACACATGAGCCCTCTCATTTGAAACAGATGATGTCATATATACATCATTCAAGTTTCTAGTCTTTCTCTGAGGCAAGATTTTGAGAGTTACACTTCTTGGATCAAAATGCTGTCCACTACGGTTAATCTGGAAGACTATATCAACACAAAGAAAAATGACTCAAAGGGGCTTTCCACATGTATTGGAGCCTGTGTGGAATGGTTTGATGGAGAAGCATGTGTGGGCAAGATGTGAAGCACTGGCAAAAGGGGAAGGATGTGGAGGCAAGTGAATGGTGGGAATAACAGACATAGAGGAAGAAGAAAAACTTGCAAAAGTAGAGCAAGTTACCTGGGTGATGGGAGCATCTGGAGAAGGAATGTGAGGTGGTCACTTTGGTAAGGAGAACAATAGAAAGAATGTACTATAAAACCTGACAAGGGAATACGTACATATGAAAGACTGTAAATTCTGTTGCTAAAATAAATGCCATTAAAGTATAAGCAAGACTGCTTTGGAAAAAAAAAAAAAAAAGACCTTGAACAAGACTCAAGAAGAGGTTGGATGTGCAGTTGAGAGGGGGTTAAAGGGACACTGGGAAGGGTATCTGCAGGTCTCTGAATTATTTTTATCTTTCTAGGCCACCTGCTGGAGTAGAATTTGAGGATTTCAGACACCTGTTCAGTGTTTCTCGATGCCAACAAAACCGTATGAAAATCCCAGTGGAAGAACAACGCTTAAAAGGAAAGGTGAAGACTTTTGTTTCAGCCGCGGCTGTGAGAACACCGGGGGAGAGGCGAGGCCCAGTTCGGCACTCCCCGATGCGCCCGGTACCAGACACACTGATAGCAGCGACACCGACGAGCGGCGCAAAGGACCCGCAGCCCCGCCCCGCCCCGCCCCGCCCCGCGGTGAGCTGGCCTTGTCTCTTGCAGGGAAGGCGACGGCGGAGCTCGGTAAGGCGCTCGCTCCTCCTGCTCCGCGGAACCGGCCCGCGGCCCGGAACGCTATGCAGGGCAACAGCGATTCTCGTCCTCCGTGCTTGCTTTTTCTCAGAATGGGGCTTGGTGCGCGTGCGCTGGGAGGCGGGGGCTAGTGCTCGGCACGCGGGGCGGCGGGAAGAGAGGGACGCGGCGCGCGCTGAGGGCGGGAGCGGGCGGTGCGCATGCGCGT
>NW_020799097.1:36304792-36353799 GCF_003259725.1 Athene cunicularia
AGGCGCCGGTGGCCGAGGGAGCGAGTCTTCCCTGGTGGGGCGGCGGCCGCCAGCGCTGGGAGCGGGGCCCCGGGTGGCGGTGGGCCCCGCCTCGGTGTGTTTCCTCCGCTGTGTCCGCGGCGTTTCCACTTGTGGGTTTTCAGCGAAAAATTAATTGGGACTGTGGGTTAGGTGGCCCCCGTGGGCCGCCGAAGGGTGCGGTGGTGCTCCGGGGGGGGGTGTGTGGTGTGTCCGTGAAGTGTTTTTGGGCAGCCAGTGCAGCTGCCCTGCTGCAGTTGCACTAGGCCTTCACATCATAAGCTCGGGCCTGCAAGCCTTTCCCCTGTCCCGCTCCTGTTTCAAGGGAAAAGCTAGCAGTAACTGGATGACTTACATCCATCCCTAATTTTTATTGTATGCTTAAGTCATGAATGTTGTAATAAAACTGTGATTAATAAAGACTGCTGCCTAGTGGAGGGTTTGAGGCAATCCATGATTGATCACATGGTTGAGAGTAAACAGACTGGTCGGAAACAAACAGCTCAGGATGAAGGCTGATGTTTTGACTTGTATTTCTGAGGTGTATCCCTGCAAACGACCAGTGCCAAGTTCTCCTGGAAGAAGCCTGCCAGCTGCAGAATAGCTGTTTTCTCACATGAACTGCACTGTCTTCTAGAAGGCTGTTACCTTGTTGTATACCTTGGTGTTCCATTTGGTCATTAAGTCCAAGAAAACTCCAAGCCATTTCTTTTGCTCATTGGGTGGTGCATTGTGTGCTGGAAGTCCCTGCCTGAGATGATGGCAAAGAAGCTGTAGTGGACAGTCCAGTTTTTGTTGAAATTTATTAATGGAAAACTACTTTGATTTAAAACATACTTTGAAATTCTGTGAAAAATAGTGAAAGTAAAATAAGGTTATGCCAATACCAATCCTGGTAAGATAATGCTTATTCAACTCCACAGTTCAAATCTGAAGGGCACAGTTAGATTTTCCTTTCCTTCAAGGGCTGATACAGAGGCCTTTATTATAAGCAAAAATGGCAGGTCAGAACAGTAAGTGTGAGGAGTTTCTGACAGTTGATTAAGTGATAGGCATTTATTTATATTAAATGTTGGAAGGATTGTTTCTTGTGGAAAAGATAACGTAAATACTAATGTGGATGACTTAGGAAAGAAACAACTGCTGTTCCCCAGCATTCCTTCACTTGAATTTATAAATGTTCATTGTTTGTAGCTTATGTATATTTTGAACAGTTCCCATATATTTTTTTTTACAGTTTCCTCATCTTAAAGGGCTATGTAAAGGGTAACAAGTGAAGCTACCAAGCACAGGAACATGTAGGAATGCAGCTACTCAGTTCTGGTGTGGCATGACATGAGTCTTTAACAAAAAATGCTAAGGTTGATTAACAGTTTAGGAGGGAGCCTGGATGGTTGTTGAGGGATACTGTAGCTACTGGAAACAGAATGTAGTTCTCCTTTCTGATTTCTAACATCTGTTCGCATGTTTGTCTGGGATCTTCACCTAACCATGCAGGTGTTTTTGTTTATACATGCTGTATGTGCTGGTAGGTAGTATTTTCCTGACCTGTGGGTATTAGTCATGATTTAGAGGTTTTGCCCGTTAAAGAGCTACCAAATGTTAGCCAGGCAATTTCTTATTCATTTAGTTTCTGATAAGGCATTATTTTATTTACTTGGAGGATCTAATTTGGTCCCAGTAGTGGGGACTGGGCTACAGTTCTGTTCTGTCTTTCCTTTTAGGCCTGTTTATTTTTCCTTGCACTGCTGGAATGAAGAGGGGCACTAGGGTAGCCCTTCTTGGTTTTGAAGGTTTTCTTTCAATCATTGGTGCTGCAAAATATTTTAATACAGCAGTCTGGTACATTTGCTTTTTTAAGTATGCATTTTAGGTATAGCTGTTCAGCATCAGGTTTTCTCCTGAGTGTGGATTTGATGCTTCTGACACTTTCTAACTGCAGTCCAGAGAGCAGGCTGGTGGTCTAGAAAACTTCTGATAGTAATAGGTGTCTGTAAACAGGACAGACTGGAGCTTTTAAAAAAAGCTATTAAAGAATGATGAAGTAAGCTTAATGAGATCTGGTGATTCTTAGTAGAAAGGATCCCAACCCTCAAAATAATAATGCTTTACTATGTTTTTTTTCCTTTGAAAGACTGTTGTATTAGTCATTGTTCTTAATGTTTGACTAGGCATTGCAAAGACTTTGCTCTAGTTAAGAGCATAGTTTTTGATAAAAAGGTTGAATGCAGGGACAGTAGAATTATAGTTCTTGGGACTGCTAAGTATACCATACTTAATCTCATCTATCCCATAATTTAAGTTTACTCAGTAGATGAATCTTGGGTACACCTAACAGGGATCTTGTTTATGACTGTTAACTAAGTTTGTATTTGTGTTTTGCAGCAGTATTTTCTAATGTACTTTGTGTTTTGAACCAAATTAAGTGGCTAAATAATAACTTTCACACAGGGCAAACCCAGAAGATGAATCTCTTCCAATCCATAACAAGTGCCTTGGACAATGCTTTAGCCAAAGATCCGACTGCAGGTATACTATACTTGTTACTGTGTTTTTCTTTGTTATAACTGCATTTTGTTTTGCCTGTTTGTGTACAGTATTAAATGCATTTCTCATGGCCTTTAAAGTCTTCTAATAAGTTATTTCTACACTTTGTTCGCAAACGAAACTTAAAAATGTGTTGGTATTAACAGATTATTAATGGTGTGATCTAGGATGCAGCTGTGTCTTCTGTATTAGCTGTGTGTATTTTGCTTGAAAGTTGAGACAGAAAGATACATTGCTTAACATGCTTCTGGCATTACTGATGTGAACTGTACTTAAGGGCAGCTTGAATACCATGAGTTTTTAAAATGTAAATCTTAGTTGTTAATTCCTTCAACTCTCTATGCTTAAAGGTGGGGTTTTTTAGAGACTATGTATTCCTCGCTCTCTTCATTCTCCTTTCTCTCCTACCTTGCTCTCCAAAATTCCTTTCCAGCTTTACTGATTACTGTTCATCATTGTGCATAGGCAATGTAAGATTTTCTAGAATTTTTCAGTCTAGATAACCTGTACCTTTGAAGAAGGTAGTTCATCATAGCTTGATTTAAAAGGGTTATTCTAAATGCTTTTGCACAAAACTATTAATATTTACTGCACTTTTAATTCTTGTACATAACAGGACATCTGTGGCTTCTGTTGTCGTAACAAAGGTGATGGCCAGACATCTGAAAGAGATGTTTAATGTCATGAATATGGCTGCAAAAGTTGTATGATCTTGTGTATTTTTTTTTTTCCTTCTAGTGTGTTAGTAACTCTTTTTGGCACTACTTGAACTACTGCTCAATTTAAAGTCTGACTAATTGTCTGATCTGTTAGGACAAATTCTATGTTGTCTGTCCAGTGCTGACTGTGTAATAAGTTCCCTCTCAATCTACAGCTGTGTTAGTCACCTTTATTAAATTGAACTTAGAGGGTAAATTAGTGCCAAGAACAGATTTTTAGCACTATTTCTGTAGAATCAGCCATATAAAACTAAGTAGAGTGTTAGTCCAGTAGGAACCTAAACTCATATGTAATTTTCAGCCTTTTAGTCGCTCTAAGGCTCCAGTCTTGTTCCTCAGCTTTGCAGGGCTGGATCTTTGCAAAGCCTTTTGCAAGACCATGTTGGAGTTCTACAGTCCAGACTGGGAGTTGTTAGTATCACTCTACTTACTGAATTAATTAGGACTTGCAATAGAAAGCATGTCCTTCATATGTTTTTAGTTGTATGGGAATTGAGCAACTGCTGTTTAAGTAGTGGAAATCCTCATACTTGTGATGATGAGAATTAGAGTCTGTCTGGGAAAATATTTTCAGTGGCTGAACAGAATGAGTAAACCCATGCAAGTTTGCTGATACCAGTATTAAATGGGATTTTTTTAATGCCATCTGGCTCAAAAGTGAATAGCCATATGGTAATGGAAAGTCCTTACAAAGATTTTAAGTACATTAAAAAAGCAAACAAGTTAATATTAAAAATTAATTAGAGAGATAATCTGGGGACATACTTCAATCATATACTCCATGACTGCTTTGATTCTACATCATTGTACAAGTTATTTTTCTTTAAGTGGTGTCATTAATATGATTGTCAGAATAATCCCTTTTAGTGCTTTCAATCGGAAATGTATTTTATTTAAATAAAAATAATATTGGAAAAGCGAGGAGGCTAACTCATTATTTTGTGTCCTTTAGAATATGGAGAGTATTTAGGAATGTGGGGATTATCAGAACGGACCCTAGTGCATGCAAGCTACTATTGATGATACTGCTGCACATCTCTTCCATGCTAAAAAAAGAGAAATACTTATTTCTGTGAATTAAACAACAAAACTGTTTTAAGAAAAATTAATCATCATTCCATAAATTCAATGCAAAAAGATCTGCAGATTACTTGATATGAAGCTAAATTTTAAAGGCAATTACTTTTCATGATAAAAATTTATTGACTACATTACCCACACTTTAAGGATAATAGTGTTGAATAACCAGTTGTCCTGGTTATTAGATATCCATCCTTTCTGTAGACTTCAGGGATCTGGCAAGTATGTTTGGAGGAGGTTTGAAATTTCATGTTGGATTGGTATTTTGAAGAAAACTGAAATCTGTGGATGAGGAATGCAAGCGGTTATCAGTTGAAGCAGAACACAACTTCAGTGACTCTTTAGTGATTAAATGTAATTTTTTCTTGGAATTGCTTTTATTCATTTAGATTTAGATGTTGTGGTATAGAATATTGCAGAAAAATAAATAGTTTAATGAAAGCATAGCTGAATCAGTTTCATGAATTCTGTTTTGAAACTTAGTTGTGTTGCATTAACCTTGGTTCTTTATTTGTTAGGTTGTGCATGAGAAATGCTTAAGTCTAGGTAAAGTAAAATGAAATGTTATGTGCTACTTATGTTAGTGTCTCATATAAAAACATTTGAAATGTTCATTAAAAATAAGATGCCCTGGAGTAACAATAACCTCCTCCACTGTTCTTATCTTTCAGTAATATTTGGTGAAGATGTGGCCTTTGGAGGAGTATTCAGGTGTACAGTTGGCTTACGAGACAAATATGGTAAGTTAACTTCTAAATCTGACATTATTTTCCTATTAGCATCTCTGTTCTTTTGTATCCCTCTATGGTTTGTGGGAGAGAATCTTTATAAATGAACCTATGTTTTCCTTTCTGTCTTTGGAAAGAGAAAAAGTTTTGAACGTGTTAGTATTTATCTTTCAGAGCTTTTGAAACTTGCTGACATAACTTCAGGAGTCTTCTATTTCTTCAGCTAACTTTATCAGTATAACTTCATTTTTTTTAAACTGCAATTGGACCAGATGCTGGCCCCATTTAATTACTGTAATCAATTTAAAGCCTCTTAGCAACAATGCATGGTGATACTTTTTAGAACTATCTGTCAAGTACTGCAAAGTAATTACATTAAAATGGATTTAAACTCTTGGTTAAATATAGTATTTTCTAGCATGGCTTAGAAAGCCAATATAGTAATGATGTGTTATAGCTATGCTTGTGTTTCATCTAAAATGTGATTGATTTACTTCTTTGGGAGAATCATGTGAAGGCATTGAGACAAATGGTACAAGCTTTGTCTCAAAGAGTATTTATCACTTGTCCTGGTTTGAGCCCAGAGGGCAACTGAGCACCCGGCAGCTAAAGATGCTCACTCACTCCTTCCCCCTCAGGGATGGGGATGACAAAATAAAGCAGAAGGCTCTGGAATCAAGATGAGGAGAGGGAGGGATGATTCACCCCTTATGGTCACAGGCAAAAGACAGACTTGTTAGGGAAAGAAAAAACCGCATCAATTTAATTTGAACACCACCACCACTTAATTTACCAATCAGAGTAGTACAGTGAGAAATAAAACCACATCTTAAAAATGCCTTCCCCCCACTCCTCTCTTCTTCCCAGGCTCAGCTTTGTCCCCCATTTCTCTACTTCCTCCCCACCAGCAGCAAAGGGGGTCGAGGAATGGGGGTTGTGGTCATCTCATCACCCATTGTCTCTGCTGCTCCTTCCTCCTCAGGGAGGACTCCTCACACACTTCCCCTGCTCCAGCGTCGGATCCCTTCCATGGGAGAGAGTCCTTCACAGACTTTCTCTGACATGAGTCTCTCTCCCATGGTCTGCAGCTTTTTATGAACTGCTCCAGCCTGTGTCCCTCCCACATGTTACAATCCTCCCAGTGCTACAACAGTGGGAGCTTCCCTCAGAGTCCTGGACTTCTTTGCGCGCATCCACCTGCTCTGGCATGGCCACCTGCTCCACCAGTGACCTCCATGGAACAGCCTGTACTCTCACCACGGGCTGCAGGGGAGTCTCACATGCTCTACAGGAAAGCTGCAGCGCATCTCCCTCACTCCTCCTCCTTTCTTCCACTGACCTCAGCGTCAGCATAGGTGTTCTCGCAACTCCTCTCCAGATTCCCCTTCTTAAATATGTTATCACAAAGGTGCAGCCTCCGTTCCTAATTGTCTTGGCCTTGGCCAGAGGCAGGTCCAACTTGGAGCCAGTGGATCTTTGAGAAGCTTTTCACAGGAGCCCACTGCTCTACCCTCCTCCTACACTACCAAAATCCACCACACAGACCCAACACTTCACTAGATAGGAAAAACAGCTTTGCGAAAGTATATGAAAAATAAGATGGTGCTTTATCATCTCATACCTCAGACAGCTGAGGTAAGTTCAGTGGAAGAGGAAAAATAGTCACTTGCAGGAACTCTTTAATTGTCGTTGAAAACATTATTTAAGTAAGTTTTAAATAGGCAATTTCTTTAAAATTTGCAGGAGCTTTTCTCATGTTATCTGTGATTTAAATTAATGCCTATTTGTGTTCATTTTGGAAGAAAATTAGTTCTGCTATTTCTGGGGGACAGTCTCCTATGGCTGGGTATCAGTGACTTCTAAGAAAGGTAGGAGGAAGACGAAGACTCTTTCAGATCCTATGTTGTTGCACAAGCAGTTAAGTGTCACGTTCACAGTTCTTGATGGATAGAATTTAACCACCTAGTTAGTAATACCGGGTTGGCAAATCTAGAGGACTTTTCGAAGTCCTTCACTGTTCTTCCATTTAAGTTTCTCTTTGGTAAGTCCATTTGCTTTGGTTTCATTAAGTACCCATTTTGTTCTGAGAAGTACTGTTGCTGGAATGCTAAAGAATGTTTCATGTATGGCCCGCCAGGTAGTACATAGCATTTTACAGGTCTTGGAAGCTGGTTGTGGATACAGTAACCTGATAGCTTTTAATTTGGCAGTCACTATCTCCCCCACTGGGCTATTAAACAGAAGAAATTTTAAAATGTTGAGTTTCAGCAGCTTACTTTCTTCAAGGCACAAAGATGACTTGGACCACTTGCAGCCAGTAATTAAATCTATTTCATTTTTCTCATTTGGAGGAGATGCATTACTGCCAGCTTGGAGTTCAGCAAGGTCTATTTTTTGGAGTGAACCAAAAAAGGGAGAGAGGAAGAATGTACTTTTAAGAAGTTTTAGAAGCAGAACCATATTTCATTGTCTCGTTTCTCTGCTTCAATTATTATATGGATGTTTTCTCACTTTCTAGTTTATATGTTAATATTCAAATAGTTTGGATAGGACTCTTATTAGCAATGGTATTTATTGCTGCTGTGTTAGAGTTCTGTAACTCTGGTGTGATATGTTAACTCTCTTTACTAGATTTCATGTGAAAAGGAAGCCTCTGAAACAGCATTCAGTTGCTGGAAACATGGGCTACAGAAGACTTCATTTGGGAAATAAGCAACAGGAGCAGATGGCCCTATAAACAACCTTCTCATTTTTTAGTGAACATCTCCAGTTTAAAAGACGAACAAACTTTATATTGTTAGGGTGTTGCTTTGAGGGTCATTTGTTTTCTCTGATGTAAGAAAGTCATATAATATTAGAATTAAGGAAGGACATTATTTAATTGTAGTAGCATTTTATTGATGGTGTATTCAAAAGTTTGGGTGCTGTTCAAAGGCTCCATGATAGCCCCAGAGTGCAGGGGTACTTTTGAGATGGTTACTGTTAATGGAGTGCAAAGAACTATTTACAATGTGTTAGTCTCTATGATAAGCAACAGTCACAGCATACCAGCAGCCAAGCTAGAATCTGATTTATTTTACAACAATAAATTTTTTTTTTTTAAATGAGATTTTTGAGGAAGATATGACATGACTTTGGGAATACTTGAACTTCTTTAAAGCGAGAGGCAACATGAGAAATTGTGGAAGTACTTAAATGAACACTGAACAAGGGCTAATGAAAGCTAGTATTGCCGTTTGATCAAAAAGGGTACTGACCTTTTCATGGTGAATAAGAAGGTAGAATTGAGAAGAAAGAACTAAGTAGTGCTCTTTTTATATGTGACTGTAAAATAAAATGGGTAGGTACATAAAGTGCTGGTAAGATCAGATTAAAAAGGTAGGAAACTATCTCTTCACATATGTTCAGAGCATTGCAAAGATTGCATTTGCTAGAGGAGAAGTGTGTTAGCTAGAAGAGAAGGAGAAATTGGGAAAGCTTTTTGCTGTTTTCCTACTTAAAACAAGTTTGTCTTGCAGATCCATTATAGAAAGATCTTCCTAAGATCCATTTATCTTGCAGTTCTGAGATTTAGGTCCAGATGAGGAGTGAACTGAAGATGATGATAGTGATTGAGAGAGAAGGGGACAGAGAAGACATGACAGGAAAAAGAAAGAGTTCTTTATGTTACTGGTGAGTTGCTCATAAATAAATGATGGCAATATGTGAAATACAAGTGTGGACAGAAAGAGGAGTGTGAAGGTAAGGTGAATTTAGGAGTTACTCACATAATGGTAATTTAACTTTGTAAGGCAGATAAAATGACACAGGTGACACAGGTAACACAGGTAGCTTGGCTTCTTTCTTCACTAATAGTGAAATCCTGCAGAAAATGGGTGAAGAAGGAATGATGAACTAGAGGATGTACTGAAAATATAGTTACAATGCTGAGGAGAGCCAGGAAAGACTGAAAGCACAGTAATTGAAGGAATCCAAAATTTTGATACGGGTGTTGCTGTCTATCAGTATTGTCTTAGAGATTAAATAAGTTCTGGTTGCAGTGCTTGTTTTATGCAAAGGCTAGAGTTTGTGTAAAATAAGGAGGAATTCCAGAGTTGATGAGCAGCTGACCTCATGGATCATACCTGTACAAGGAAGATTATATAGACTTACTGCCTCTTTCCTCATTCCCCTCCTGCATTTACCATCAACATAATAATAGGAGATACAAGTGATACAATATGAGTTTTTTTCTATATGTTGATATAAAATAAAAAGAAATTAATGTGTTTTTTTCTCCTGATCTGGAAGAAGGGAGTTTGGCTTTTTGTTTTTTTTTCTGTAGATGATCAAAATCACTAGATGGCAGTCTATGCCTGTAAGTAGTTATTTTGATACAAATTGATAGTTCCTTTTCAAGCACTTTTATAATATCACCTAATAATATTGTAGGGAGAATTTAGTGTATTAATACTCAGTTGTAGTACTATACAGATGTTGGTTGATATCTAGACTGTTACTGAAGTCTCTCTCTGAGAGGTAGAGAAGAAATTTGCATTTAGAATAAATCTGTCATCAAATCTAAACCCTTTTTTTTTGCCAGGAAAGGCATTTAAGCCTGAGTGTAGAGTAATGTTGTAATAATAAACACAGCTAGAGGCCTATGCTAGTAAGTGAAAGAAGTCAAGCTTGTTGACTTTGTAAGGAAAAAAATCCTACTTTTTGATTGGATGAATTTTTGACAAAGAATCATAGAATCATTTAGGTTGGAAAAGACTTTTAAGATTGAGTTAGACTAGAAACCTAACATTGCCAGGTCCACCGTTAAACCATGTCCCTAAGTGCTACACCTATGTGTCTTAAATACCTCCAGGGATTCTGAGTGCACCAATTCCCCGGCCAGCCTGTTCCAATGCTTGACAACTCTTTTGATGAAGACATTTTTCTTAATATCTAATGTAAACCTCCCCTGGTGCAATTTAAGGCCATTTTCTCTTCTTCTGTCACATGTTACTTAGGAGAAGAGACCAACACCCACCTCACTACAACCTCCTTTCAGGTAGTTGTAGAGATCAATAAGGTCTCCCCTGAGCCTCCTTTTCTCCAGGCTAAACACCCCCAGTTCCCTCAGCTGCTCCTCATAAGACCTGTGCTCCAGACCCTGCACCAGCTTTGTTGCTCTTCTTTGGACACGCTCCAGCACTTCAGTGTCTTTCTTGTAGTGAGGGGCCCAAAACTGAACACTGTATTCAAGGTGCAGCCTCACCAGTGCCGAGTACAGGGGTAAGATCCCTTCCCTGTCCCTGCTGGCCACGCTATTGCTGATTACATGCCAGGATACCGTTGGCCTTCTTGGCCATCTGAACACACTGCTGGCTCATATGCAGCCAGCTGTCGACCAGCACATCCAGGTCCTTTTCCACCGGGCAGTCTTCCAGCCATTCTTCCCCAATCCTGCAGTGTTGCATGGGGTTGTTGTGACCCAGTTGCAGGACCTGGCACTGAGCCTTGTTGAGCCTCATACAATTGGCCTCGGCCCATTGATCCAGCCTGTCCAGATCCCTCTGTAGACCCTTGCTACCTTCAAACAGATTAACACTCCTGCCCAACTTGATGTTGTCTGCAAAGTTCCTGAGGGTGCACTCAATCCCCTGTCACACAGCAGCCTGCATTTCTCTTTCATGGCATGTCTTTCTATTTGCCACCAAGGGAGTCTAGGGGACTGTTTAAGTTAGGTTCCTAATATTTGGATGCCTGATTGGATTACCTTCTAAGTTTTTGAGCTATTGGAAATAATTTTTGAACTGAAAGAGTAGTGTAAATTAAGATTTTTTTTCTTTTCAGCAGGGAATTCTTGAATTATGCCATTTTATTTCACTTGCAACTATTTGGGTAGAATGTGAATACTTCAAGTGGGAATTTTATTTCAAGATTCTCTCAGTTCCTGGAGGATGCCACTGTGGTGTCTCTCACCAGAAGTGAGTGCTTGTCCAGGGTAGAAGAGTCTTGGCCTCAGTTCTGTCCCTCAGGAGCTCTGAACTTACTCCCAAATGAGTTGACTGAGATACCAAGGCTGACCTTTGTGGAGATGCAGGAGATATGGTTTTGTCAGCAGTTGTTCTGTGGAAAAGTTTTGGAATGAATTTGTCTTTTGCTCATGTGATTCATTTGTCACTCTTTGGCAACCTCTATGTGACAGCAAAGTGAACCAGAGGAAGGTAGGTTTCCTCTTTTCTGGTTTAATGTCCCATCACCAGTAGGAGGGGTTGAAGAGTCTTTTACGCATGGCTTTTATTTTTGTCTGTTCTGGTTTCTTTTAACTGTTCTGTTTAATCTCTGTTATTGCTGTCCTCCTCTTTTTGTTTGTCAGTGCTTAGAGAGATGTACTGCTCACAGCAGCTTATGGTACTCTTACACAAAGTCAATTGGAACAAGATGCTTTTCATAAGGTTTCTGTGTAACATTGCTAATATGTTCTGGAGTGATGTTTGCCTTTATTAGTAGTGTGCTGTTGACTGTCAGTTTGTGGCATGCTTTTAGTCCCTATGTCCTTTCTATTGTATTGCTGTGCAGCCAGTAATTGTTTCTTTTCTGGGTGGACACTTGATAAAATGAAACTCAGTAACAGCTCTCTGTCACTCCTATATCTAGGATAAACCAAAATCAATTTCAGATAATTTCTTTTCAGGCAATTCTGTTTTCATATGTGGCTAGACATTCATACATGCAGACAGTCATAAATAAGAAATAAGCAGCTTCAATATTTTTTCTCATTATTCATTTTTCATAACTAAAATAAATTTCCTCTTCTGGAGTAGAAAGTGTGCAGTAAGTACACACATGTAACTTGAAATGTAATTCTTGCCCTATTCTGTTTAGTTTTACAGGTTTGTTTCATAAATAATCCTTCCTAATCTTTATTATTTTGATGCAGCTAGAAGTGTAAAGTTGATAGGATTTTTTTTTTTCTTCCAAACCATATTTAATAAAGAAGTGTGAAATAGATGGAGAGCAGATTGTAAACAGTAATTAGTGTTTGTTCAATCAGTCCAGGATATTTTCTTGCAAATTGAAAAATCACAGAAGAAAAGGAAAATCTAGAGAAGAAATAATACTTGTATTGAATCCTCTGAGGGTGGGGGGAGTTGAATCAAAGATTTCCACGGTGGAAAATTTCAAAACATCAAAAAGCAAGTGACTGAACTGCATATGAAACCACAGTTATAGCAAGAAAATAACATCCTTATGTCAGGATGACCTAGCCACATTAGCAATCAGCTGGATGCTTTAAAAATGATTTTATTTATCACTTCCATATTTGTTTTCTTGTACTTTCTGCCTGCCTTACTGAATTAGATCTCTGAAACACAGGGTATGTTTTGTGACGGATCAGCTGGCAAAGGCTGTTCTTAGCCTTCAGTGATGGAGATTCCCTGGCTTCCCTACACACATGGTCCCAAAGCAGCATTATTTTTACGGCTTGAAACTTTTTCTTATTGATCAGTTTTCTCTGAACTCTGGTTCCTGCAACTGAAGGATATGGGTCATCCAAATGGATACATTACTCTGGGTCTTACGAGTAAAACCTGGTTGCTTGCAGCTTTCTGTTGAAAGATCTTATGATAATACTAGTTTGTTTTGCAGTGTCAGTGTTTATTTCCACTGTAATCCCTGGTTATTATTCTGTAGACCTTGTGTCTAAGGTGTAAACACCTGTGTGAGTTTTCAGGGAACATTTCATTCTCAGTAAATGAATCATTTGTTTATGGTCCAGTAAAATAATTCAGGAGTTTTTGTTTACTTGGCCAGGAGATGGCTGTATCTAGCCATGCCTGAGGGACACCATCCTTTCTAAAATTGTGGCAGTCGTTCTTTGAAAAAAAGTATTTACTTGAACACAATATTATTTTATGAGCTTGAGCTGTAGAAAACTCCTGAAGGCAAGTTCTGTGTTTAAGTGAAATGCCTATGAGGAAAACAAGGATGAGAAGATAAGGTTGTCCCCAGGTTGTTATGGTGAAGTTTCTTGGCCAATGTTTGGATATGCTTACAAAGATTACTTAAAGTCCTGACAGCTTTTAGTAGCATGAGATAACGTGAGAAACTTTTGAAGCTGAGCTAATTGAGGTAGATATAGTGTGTTTAAAAAAAAATTAATTCTAATTAGCCTCCAAAATCATAAAATACTTTAAATTTTTTTTATTATAAATATTTTTTTGTTAGTGATTTCAGTAAGTTGCTTATTGTGGAGACTTCACAGCGTGTTACTGGTAAGAGAGCCAGAGATCTGTCAGTGGATGTTTTGGGTCTGTTCTCATGTTGCCAAGTGTTACAGTACAAGGGCAAGCAGTACAATTTGGATAGGCTGGTTGGGGCAGTGTATGAAGGTAGTGTGTTCTGTCTTCCAGAAGCTACTAGTGGTTGGGTATTACTTCAACAGGTGGGGAGGCACGCTGGGGTTTTTCTGTGAGGTTTTTTTATCAATCATGGGATCTCTTGCATTCTTTAAGAACATAGCAATATGCTATTATAGGGAGGAGAAAAACTCAGCCTAAAGTAGCATAAGTGTTAGGGCTTTATTGTATAAGCAGATAGAAAATGTTAGGTCAATACTTCAGAAGCAGACTGCAAGCTGATTTGAGAAGCACTGTGTTTCCTCTTTTATGTAGTTGCTGGTCCTTCCTAACATATTGTACATGGTAGAATGAAGTAGTTCAGATTTTTTTGTCATGGTGGACTTAAACTTGGGGTGGAACATTTTATTCAGAGTTAAAAATGACTAGTTGTTGAATATAGATTGAGTGAAACCCAAGTAGTCTGGAGTTTGGTTATCATTGTTTCTTTGTAGATACATTTAAGTGGAGAATTCTGCAGCTTGCTTGCCTGGTTCTTCCAGAGCAGTTTGGCAAGATCTGGATTTTTTTTCTGATTTATATAAATGTCTTTGAACAGTAACATCTGGAGAACGTGTTCCAGACTCATTACACAATAGTACATTTTGTTCATTTTCATCTTAAATAGCCAATTCTTTTCTTAAGATTTACAGTTAGAAGAAAAGAAAAATTGAGAACTTGATACAGTGTATTATGTCCTTTTTTACTGTTTGAATCTGTGGGATATTGATATAAATCATGTTGTGTCAGAGCTAAATAGACTTTATTTTAGTTTTGTTTCCATTTTTTTTAAATTATTCTGATAGTGTGCCTGGTGTGATAACAGTATTTTATTTGTTTGGGACAATAATATTTATTAAGTTTCTTTTTATATGTTGTAAACCTGTTTGAGGGAAAGCTAAGGGATATACATTTTAATATAGAACTTGATACATAGTACAGAGCTTGAGAAAGCTGTTCTAACACATTTTTAAGGTATTTCAAGATACATTGTTGGGCAAAAAAGTTTGTGCTGCTGAACTTCATAAAAACGGAATTTTCCACTTCAGGAAATACTTGCAGTGAAACATTTAAAAGTAATATTTTAGTAATGCAGTGTCAAGGAAGATGAAACTTTATGTATTAAAGACACAAGATGGAATCAATGAGCATGACTAGTATTTGCAGTCTGTATTAATACCAGGTCTGCAAGCACAGTTCATGTACCATATTTTAGATGTCAGTCTTTAAGCCTTTACTACTTTTTAGGTGGAATTTAGTGATTCTCAGGTTCCTTGGTTAGTTCTGTGATCAGTATCATTTGTACTTGTCAAGTGGGACTAATTTAGTAAATCTGCCGTTTTTTCAGTCTCTGAGATTGGTAATAAGAGTGTGGTAATTATCACTTCTGCAGTTTAAGAAGGCGCTGCAGACTTTATTACAGGGAGTAAACCACTCAGTTTTCTTGGAAGTAATTTGCTAGTAGCCTAGAAGGGTCCAAAAGCTCAAGACTACCATCCATGTCCAGTCAATTATCTGAGCAGCTTTGCGGCAGAAGCACTTTGAGGAGCAGGTTAATCTTAATTTAACTCAGTTCAGAGCCATTTTGCAGTGACCAGGCTGACATAACATGCTAGTAATTTATTATAAAAGGTCTCCTTTTAATTTGTACAAACATTAAATCCTCAAGTCCTGGCAAGGAGTTTTCACACTTGTGTGGAAACACCAAGTATAGATCAATTTATTGATTTTTCTCATGCACATGTGTGGTGGGTTGACCCTTGCTGGATGTTAGGCATCCACCAAAGCAGCAATCTCACTTCCCCTCCTCAACTGCAGAGGGGAGAGAAAATATATGAAAGCTTCATGGGTTGAGATAAGGACAGGGACAGATCACTCACGGTTACTGTCACAGGCAAAACAGACTTGACTTGGGGAAATTAGTTGAACTTATTACTATTACTAATCAAATCAGAGTACGATCGTGAGAAATAAAAACTAAATCTTAAAACACCTTCCCCTGATCCCTCTCTTCTTCTCAGGCTTAACTTTAGTCCTGATTTTCTCTACCTCTTCCCTGCCAGCAGCACAGGGAGGCAGGGAATGGGGGTTGCAGTCAGCTCATCACATATCTCTGCTGCTTCTCAGGGGGAGGACTCCTCACACTCTTCTGCTCCAGTGTGGGGTCCCTCTCATGGGAGACAGTCCTCTGTGAACTTCTCCAACATGAGTCCTTCCCACAGGCTGCAGCTCTTCCCAGACTGCTCCAGTGTGGGTTCCTCCCACAGGGTGCAGTCCTTCAGGAACAGCCTGCTCCAGTGTAAATCCCCTATGGGGTCACAAGTCCTGTCAGCAAACCTGCTCCAGTGTGGGCTCCTCTTTGTCCACAGGTTCTGCCAGGATCCTGCTCCAGTGAAAGCTTCTCATGGAGTCACAGCCTCCTTTGGGTGCACCCACATGCTCCAGCATGGGGTCCTCCACAGGCTGCAGGTGGATCTCTGCTCTACTGTGGACCTCCATGGGTACAGGGGCACAGCCTGCCTCACCGTGGTCTCCACCAGGGGCTGCAGGAGAATCTCTGCTCTGGAGCTTGGAGCATCTCCTCCCCTCCATCTTCAGTGACCTTGGTGTCTTCAGAGTTGTTTTTCTCACATGTTCTCACTCCTTTCTCCAGCTGCAATTGCTCAGTTTTTTTTCCCCTCTTCTTAAATACAGTATCCCAGAGGTGCTACCACCTTTGCTGCTGGGCTCAGCCTTGGCCAGTGGTGGGTCCATCTTGGAGCTGGCTGGCATTGGCTCTGTTGGACGTAGGGGAAGCTTCTACAAGCTTCTCACAGAAACCACCCCTGTAGCCCCTCTGTGACCAAAACACTGCCATGCAAACCCATTACAACATGCTTTACATTATCAAGCAACAGGCATGGTTGCAATTGAGATTCATAAAATGTTTTTCATTACTGCAGGTTACTGGTCATTCAGCAGTTTGTTCCTGAGTACTTCTTTAGCAGCACTAAATCCTTGCTGTGTTGAGAGTAGCACTTCACAATTTAGGGTAGATCCAGTATGCTTTCAAATTTACTATAAAGTATTTCTACACTACTGATATTGAGCAATGTGAGAGCCAGTGCCTTGTATTTGACACAAGTTTGCTTATTCCTTAGTTTGTCATCCAGATAGTGTACCCAGCCTATTACAGCAGAATTTTCATTAACATGTTGTTAATTAATACTTAGCTTTGGTAACTGTTGTGAATTTTCCTGTTGGATCTTTTGTCATGTCGTGTAATGTTGCAGATAGGTCAGTTCCATGCATTTTCAGACTAAGCTGCTTAAATAAAGCTGACCATGTGTAAGTGTTTGGTAGATGTCAGTTTTAGAGTGTATTTTTGCAAGTGAGCATTCTGTCATCTGGTGTAGCTTCGTACATCTAACTTGATAGTTAGTTATGCTTTTCTGCAAGTGTGCTTCTCACACAGCAAAATTTTTTGTGGTTGAACAAGGAATGTTATTAATCATAGCTGGAGGAACACTGAATGCCTTGGTGCAGTTAGGCATCATGCTTTTTTTTCTTTAGGCTGAAACAACTGGGTATATGAGCCAGAAGGAGTTCAATGGGGAGTGGGCTACCTGCATAGTCATCAGTAAAAAGAAATTCTTGTGAGCAAATCTACCACTTTGAGGTGAGCTGCTTATTGAATATTTTTCTAACAGTGTGGAGCTGAATCAGTACTATTTTATCAATGTCATGAAATTCTTCCATCAGCAGGACAGGTAGAGACATAAAAAGTTTTGGGAGTCATCATGTGACCCTGCTTGGGGCTGTTAATGAATCGTAGAATAAGGGTTGGAAGGAAAAGACCTTGACGGTCGTCTGGTCCAAACCAGTACTCAGTGTAGAGCCAGTTTAGGTTGTTTGTGGTCTTGTTCAGATGAGTTTTGGATATGTCCAAGGAAGGAGCTTATACAACCTCTCTGGGCAGCTTGTTCCAGCCTTTGACTACTGCCATAGTGAGGTTTTTTTTCCTCTTATATAATCAGTTTTGCTTTTTGTGTCATTCTTTCACATATCACTGTGTACCTGAAAAGAATCTGATCTTCCCCCTGCTTACACTACTGCATGGCTGCTTTTGTATCATGGAATGATTAAATGACATGCAGTCTTACCAGCATTCAAAGTTATGCCAAAGCTGTGCATTAACCTCCTCTGACCCCTACCGGTCCCACTTCTTCCCTGAGAAAGGGAGATAAATAGATGATATATTTTAATATTTCTGGTTTTTTTTTTTAGCTTTTGGTGGGATGCTATTTTGTCACAAACGTCAGGAAATCTGAAGTGGGGGAGAAGGCCAAAAATCAAGTTTTCCCTATTTGCTTGAGTAAGGCAGAGCTGTTTATAAATAAATTTTTCTGGGTCCTCCCTCATCCAGAGGGCAATAAACCTGACATTTGAGTAAATGCTTAATGTTAGGTTCATGCTGTGAACAACTTTAAGAATTTACTAAGTTTTATTAGAAAGCAAGTTTCCTTTCCTTCTAAACCTGCAATTCAGTAACTGTGAAAATTACAAGAATTTGTAGATGATGGAGGTTGCTCCCTGTCTGTGGTAATATTTTCTTTGTACTTCAGCAGTTCTCCTGACTGATATTGTTTGGGGTCTTTAAATGAAAATGCAATAAACATGCTTTTTTCCTAAGGGAATCTTGGAGGAGAGGAGGTGAAAGTGCATTTTGGATCTGTGGAGTTCTTGGAAGAAAAATGCACCATCTTGAGTAAAAGAATGACGTGTTGAGAACACTTTGAGCTAGTTCAAATATTCATGTCTGTTCAAATGTATGAATGCCTTGGAATTAGTAATTGGGGGAGACTTAAAAGGAAATCTTACCCTTCAGCTGTTCTTAATTTCCAATTTACTTGAAGTACTCTTCAGAAGTGTTGGTTATGTCAGTGGAATAAATGATAAACCTGTGAGGAATTCCTGTTGTTACCAGTTACCTGTTAGAACAGGTGTCCTTTTCTTTGAGCAATACAGTGGTGATTAGTGCTTCAGAAGGATACATTTTTTTGTGCAAGTGATTTTTTGAAATCTTTTTCCTCAAAATGAAGCTTAAGACTCCTGTAAACAAGTGAAACCAAGTAAGAAAGAATTATCTGTCATTCGACCTTTATAAAACTGTCTAGGATAAGAAGTTGGGTCCTTTGTTGCAGAGTAGAGCGTGATAGCAGATTTTGCAGCAGCAGCAGAGGAAGCAGCTAATTTAGTTTAGTGAATGCAAATCTCTATTCTGGCCCTCACAGATTTCTGAAGTACCTTTTTTTTTTTTTCATGTATCTTATGCAATAATGTGACTTTTTGGAATATTTAAGGAAAAAGTAATGGCAATCTCCCATGGAATTAGTTGGTAATTAATTAAAACTTGAATTAATTTTTCATTAAAAGTAACTAAATGTTAAAATTATTTTGAAATTGTAGGCTGTGTATACACAGTGATTTTTGGCAGGAGAGGGAGTATATGTGTTTTTCCTATAACAGTCCCAACTCATAGCACTTGACTAGAGACTACATTGACTTAAATGGGGGCTGAGACCTGTCTGCTCAGCCATGCAGTTGGTTGAGCTGTGCTGGAGGTATGGCTGAACCCTTGAAACCTGCTGTGAATGTCTGGGCACAGACCAATGTTCTTGGCTCAGTCTGTGCAACTCTTGTAGAATACAGAATTGGGGAAGAACAGGAGAGGAGTAAAGCTCAATTGTGTAAACATTGTTACATTAGCAGGTAAAATTAATCATAAGATTTATAACCTGTTGCATATTGAATCCTTTTAATTTCACATAATTACCTTCCATCTGTTAGGTAGGTGAAATGATCTATTTTAATGTACACAGCTCTGGAAAAAGCAGCTTTTTAAATGGTATGGCATGTTAATGTGTGAGCATTGAAGATTGAAAGGTAAACCATCTCTGTGAAACTGAAGCCCTGCTTTGGACAAGTAGACTTGAAATTTACATATTCAAATGTAAAGCCTAATGTCTTTTTACTGATATTTGCTATAGAGGAACAATGGTCTTTGCACACCCTTTTTTTTTTAAAGCTGGAGAACTGTTACTGGTGTATCAATACAAGAAATGGTAGAACAAATTAATTAAAATTAACAAGAAATTATTAGAAATGTTTTGCGTTCAACCAGGAGCTATAAAAGAGCTGAGTATAAATTTCCCAAACTACTTGCTGTGATGTATCTCACATGATATCAGAGAAATGGAAGATCACAAGTGTCACCAATTGTAAAACAGGGTTTAAAAGGAATTGTGGTACCAAGAAAGTCTGAATGCTGGATAGATTGTGATAATTATGTTAAGGAATAGAATTAATAGTCTTATGTAGATGTATATCTGTGAAAAAAAATCCTAGGTATTCTAGGATTAAAACAGGTCTTTAAAGACAGGACTGATTTGAAATCGGTCATTTCTATTTGAATTTTCTACATGAAGTCCCCAATGAGTAGCAAAGAAAAGCTAATCTGCTGGGACTTCCTTTTCTTTCCAGTTCAGTGTTTTTTCACATGCATCCGTGGTTGCTGCAGTTGAGGACAGTATATATCTAGCTTGTTGGACTTTCACTTCTAATGGATGTCTCACATGGAGGCTAATGAGATCATGGGGACAAATAAAATGCTGTGCAGATGTATATTGTTAATACTGCTCAGTACTGACATCTTTTAAGATGCCTTTTTTAACACAAGTGATGTAGAAGTATCTTAAAACCAAAACAGAACACCCTTCTTCGGCTAAGTCACCAGCAATACTCCTTAAACCACTCAAATTGTCCTATGTAGGCTCTTACAGAGTGATGTGAAATTACTCAGGGTTGGCGCCTTGGGTGATGTGTTAACATTGTAGGAGATTTTGTATTGTTTGAATATCTCATTTCTGAAGTTAATTAAATTAAGATAGAAACATGTTTCACTGCAGATACTGAAATCTGAAATACTTTTTTCCTGATGTCTTGGAACAAATAAGGATGAAGCAGGCCAAAACATTAATGCACAATAATCGACTACATATGTCCTGTAAACATGTTCTGTTAGGTTGCTATGAAACTTTTTATTCTTGGAGGATGAGAAGATGACTGTAAGACTTTCTTAAAGCTGTTGCTCCTTGTACACAGGGTCAGCGGTAATCTGAACATTTGTGGGGTACTTAACTCTTTGTTCTGAAAATCACAAAGATCAATCTTGTTTATTTAAATAAAAAACTAGATCAGGGGAGGATATGAAGTAAGTGTTTAAAAATTGCCTTTAATCAAATACTGTTTTTTCCTTAATGTTTTTAATATTGTCGGATTTACTTTATTAGGCAACACTTCTAGTGTATTTATTCATGTGCTTAACATGCATCCAGTCTTCTTCCTGAGCTATTGGGATGGAGAGATGAGAATAATTTTTTTTTTTCACATAGCCCCATTTGCCATATTGCTTCCCTTACTGCTTGGAAAAGGGCACCAACCTGTTTAGATGCCTGAAACTAGGGTTGTTGATAAAGCTGGGCAGGTTAATTGAAGTGGACACCAGCATAACATCTTTCTTCAGAGGCTAATGCACCTGATTTCTGATAACGTAGAGGTACTGGTTTCAACTGAAGTAACAAGTCAGCTTGCAGAGTTTGTGTTAACTTGTTTTGAGCTGTGTGGCTGATGAAGTAATAGGAGAAGAGTACATTTTAGGAAATGTTTTATTGATTCGGAAATGAAGTATAGAAAGACAAAGTATCTCTGGGTTATTTGTCTGCTTCAGTCAGATTTCAGCTGAAAGTTGGCTCGGATGGTTTGCAAAGGATGATATGAATGGCTGTTTATCAAAATTTACTTCCTTATCACATTTTGAAAAAAATGTGAAAAATAAAAAAATGTGAAATCGATAAAAATACATAGGCTTAATGCCTTTGTGTTCAGTGTTTAAATTTTGTGTTAGTTTCAGTAGTGCTTTTCATATTCTATCAATAAAAATAGGAGGTTAAAGCCATGCCATACAATATTTGCTGTTCAGTGAAATTAATAAATTTGTTTTATCCTAATGATGGATATATCTTTTTGTTTTAAAGGGCTAGAGTTTATAAAGAAAACCCTACCCCTTGAAACTCTATCCAAGGCTTGTTTTCGCATCTCATGAAAGTGCTTTAGGTTTTGCTTTTAAGGGATCAGTATAATTGTTTTAAATGTACAATCAAAACCATTCCTGAGTAATGAATCTCATTCAGTAACAATTACCTGGCTCTTTCCTTGCTGTTTTAAGCCATAGTGCTTCAGGATTATGCCTTTAGTACTGGAAGTCCAAATTAGGTGCTTCAAGCTGATCATGTTATAGCTGTCATGTTTTATTTCACATTTGCTTTTATTGATTGTCATTTCATTTATTTCATCATACTCCATTGATAGCTGCATGCTGCTTCTAATTTAATATCTCAGTAGTATTTCAGAAGTTTTATTAGGATGTATTTTATACTTTGAATCAGAGAGGCATACTAGAGTGGTGGATCTAACATGCTTTTAAGTTAATTCACCTGCCACAGATTGGTATTAAATAATTAATTTTGAAATTTTTATCAATTATTAGTTAAAATCTCATTTTACAGAATTGTTCAAGTACTTTTAAATTTCTGTGTGATTATGTAAAATTATTTATGGAACTAATGTATTACACTATTTGTGTACTCTGAAAAATCTGTTAATAAAGAATAAGGTTAGGTAAGCTTAGTATGCTCTGAATTCTGTGTACTTCTCAACAATCTGCTTTTTTGTTCTGCTCAGACATTAGTCTATTTATGTAGGCTATGTGGCAGAGTTTTAAAGCTGATTTACCTGCATTTCTGTAAGTCACATGAAGAAAAAAAAGGCCAATTAAATATTTTGATTTCAATATAAAAATTCTATATTTTAAAATTTAGTGTGAATTTAACTTTATTTTTTCTTCAGTCTCTTCTGTAGTCTTACTTTTTTCAGTGTTTTCTTTGCTGGCTATGTCCTTTATCAAAATACCATGTAAGTGAAGTGAAATAAATTGTTCTGCCAACAGACTTTTAAGAAGTAGGAAAGAGTAGTGTGTTTTGGTAATGTTAATACAATTTTACTTTAGTAAAATAGGAGTTGTTCTAGTTTAAAAATTAAATGCATCAGTGAAAGAGAACGGAGACAAGATGTCTAATTCATGGTACCCTAGATTAAATTAAAAAGGAGAAAGAGATGTTTGCCAAGTGTTTATAGTATTAGATTAATATGGGTACAGGGACAGCTCTTGTGGATGCATCCCTTCACAGAATGTAGTAAGGCCTGGGACAACTACACATTTGCATAGGTGGTTTATATTCCTCTTTCCTAGACCATGACACCTGTGAATGAAGGGTGTGCACCAGAGGATACAGCACAGAGTATATCTTGGGAACTAAGGTTACAGCCATCCTTCAGGAATGGGAACAATTTACACAGTGTGCCTTCTCTCTAGGTTCAAAAATAATCTTGTCTCCTACTTGTTACAGAAGTTCTTTTGTCTTTCCATGGCACTATTTTCCTTCTCCATCCTATAGATTAGTTTACTGATCTATTTACTCTGTAGAAATGGGACTAAATAGCACTGAAAGCTAAAGTTTCTTACTCTGCATGGGAGAAGCATGGTACTGATGTGACTGAAATCTTTCCCTTTTGTCAGCTCTTAAGGGAAGATTCCTCTGTGAAGCTTGTTGAACTGATTTTTGTTAATTCTTGGCAGTAAAGCCAAGACACAATTGATGACTGTCAGAAGTGAGTATAACTTAATTATGAGAACAATGAAAACAAGTTACATCTTCTATCACTATCTTCCCCAGTTCTCGGTTTCCCAGAGCAATCTGTCTTTCTGTCACTTAGAACGAACATGTTTCAGTGCTGCAGCTCTTTTTATGTAATGACATTGCCAGGCACAGTGGTAGTACTAGTAAAGAAAAAAATAGAAATACACAGATTAGTAGCATTACTGCAGCATGCTGGTAAAACAAATGCCCAAAGATAAATGGCAGTGCTGTGAAGTTACTGCCATTCTCACTCCCCATGCCATTTTCAGTCTGAACAACTTTTGAGCACAGCACCTGCAGAGATTATTATTTTTCTTCCAGAAGATATGAAACAAAATACAGATGACCCACATCTGGAAATTACTGAGATAAGCTTGGTCGTATACCTTGGAAATGAGATCTAGCAGGTTTTTCTCCTTGTAAAATGTTCTCTGATCTGCAAGGTACTTCACTGTGATTCACAGTTGATCAGGGTAATACTGGGTGTTTTTGACATCCAGACAACAAAACCTCTCTTTCAAAAGCTATGCAATAATTTTGTTAATCAGAATTCAGTTTTAATTACTGAGCTAGCCGTGGTAACATTTATATTAGGGAGTATTTCTTTCCAGGACGGGTTGTTAGTGTTGGAATGGGCTGCCCAGGGAGGTGGTGGAGTCCCCATCCCTGGAGGTGTTTAAGAGTAGTCGACATAGCACTGAGGGATCTGGTGTAGTTGGGAACTGTCAGTGCTGGGTTAACAGTTGGACTAGATGATCTTCAAGGTCCTTTCCAACCTAGTTGAATCTGTGGTTCTGTGATTTTTATCTCCAGCAGCAATAGCTGGACTTCTAAGTCATAAGAATTTTAAAAGTTTCTTAAATTTATTTCTAAACAAGAAAGAGCCTGGTGTGCATGTATCTTTAAAATACTGTAAGTCTCAGGGGTTTTTGTTTCAAACACTGATTTTTAAGAAATAAGTAGAAGTCAGGGAAGTTTGGAATGACTAATTTAGAAAATGGTGCTTCCCCTCATAAAAGGTGATCTTTAAGGTGCTTGAAAGTGTCATGTATGCAAAATTGTGGAGTGTCATGTAATTGTGGGAGCCCTTTGTATTTGTGTTGACTTGTGTAACCTCCCTGACAACACCAACAGTGTAGTATTGTTCAATGGCGTTTTTTCTACTTGCCTTAAAATGAATGGTATCTTAGTTGTGTTCCTGGTGGAGGAAAGAAAGGGGAAGGCAGAGGGAAAGCCAAACACTAATTACTGATATTAAAAAAAAATCCCCCCCCCCAAAAAAAACCAACACAACCAACCCCAAACCAAACCCAAAAAACAAACCACACCAAAACCCAAAACAAAACACCCCAACCCAGAAAACCCCCAAATCAAAAAACCAACCCCAAACAAAGTAGCCCTTGAAGCAGGGTACAAGCAGTGGCAATGCTGTGCTGGGTGATGTGTGAAGATCAAAGACATGTACTTGAAAGATTTGTAAAACATGCCCCCCTTTAGTATATTGTAAATACAGCTGTGGGTGATGGTTCTCCTTTTATCATCCCCTTCTAAAACCTTTTGTTAGCTTCCCCTTAGTTAGTTAACTTGCAGCTATTGAAATTAGGAGTCTTTATATTAACAAGTTTTCTAATTATTGATTAGTTTAGTCTTTCTTTTTAGTTATTTGGTGGTTATTTAGTTATTGTTTAGTGTATTTCATAGCCACTGGTGTGCACTGTGCTCACTTTTTTCTATTCAGTTTGAAGTCTTGGCATATCCATGCACGATGGACTCCTATAGAAACCTACTGTCTATTTCCCAGTGTTCTAAAGGGAAAATTTAATAGCATAACTAGGTTCTCCTTTGATCTGTTGAGGGAATGCAGGATTGCTGGCAAATATTGTAATTCTGTTTTACAGAGCGTATTGTAGTGATGTTTCATCTCCCTCCCCCTCCCCTCTTTGTTTTTAATTTCATGAACCGAACAATTTTTCTTCAGCCATCTATTAGATTGATGCATATTTGGAATCTGAAATTACTGTGGCACAGAAATACATCAGGGCTAAAATGATCTTTTGCACTCCCACAGGGAAGATACAAAACCCAAAATATTTTATTTCCAGTTTTGTGCCTCCAACAGCAGGAACAGCTTTTTTCTCTTGGAGACAAACCAAATTCTTTAGTAAGCACAGGCTTACCTTACTAAAGAAGAATGGTAAGACTGGGCACTACTTATGGGGAGTATGAGCAAGGGACAGTATACTTTCATATAGATGCTCTCATAGATCCATCTGCCTTTGAGTATGGACAGTTAATTTTGACTGCCTGAAAAAAATTGAAGTTACAGTACTTTATTTTAAGCTTTTTTTAAATGCTTGTAAGTATAGTTTACTCCTCCCATATAAGCATGAGGCATATGCATACTTATCTGTATGTACATCAGAACAAACTATTCTCCTTGAACTGTTAAGAACATTGAAGATTACAGAAACGTTCTTATTTTTCATTTTGTTTCTCCTTGTCTTCCTCTGGGCTGTTACAAATTAAAGTATCTTTACCTGTAATGCATGTTTATTGTTCCTACACATAAAAAAGCCTCTCTAAAGAGCCCGTATGCTTAATTGCAGGTGACTTGTTTATAACCTGATTATTTCTGGGGCTATGTTTTCCACTTAGAGTTGGTGTGCTAGAGGAATTGTGATTGTTTTGTTTGTGTTTTTATTTATTTATCTTTTAGGTAAAGATAGAGTTTTCAACACCCCGTTGTGTGAACAAGGAATTGTTGGCTTCGGTATTGGAGTTGCTGTTGCAGGTGCTACAGCCATTGCAGAAATCCAGTTTGCCGATTACATTTTTCCAGCATTTGATCAGGTTAGTACTAATAAACTTGAGAAGTAAAAAGAAATCTTATGGCTGCTTACTGTTCTGTTAGTCTTAATACTTTTGACTATGTAATTTTTGCAAATATATCCACGGCTCTATTACTAATATTTATGCGTGCTTTAAGTAAACAGGAAGGTACCAAGTCCAGTCTGAAGGCTCATTAAATAATGGAAATTAAAGATGTGGTTTGAAGCAAGCGTCTTTGTTTATGGTTTTGGTTTTGTGGTTATGTTGGCTTCAACAGCCCTTAAATTCCTTAGCTGTCTTCCCAAAACCATCTCTGCCTTCTCTGTGCTGCTGCAGCCAGCCATGTGACCACAGGACAAACTACAGATTTGAACTGAGTTGATTGACAGCATGGGAATGGGGGAACAACTGGGTTATATGGCTGCTCCTGAGGCCTAGGCGTCTAACTTGAACATACTAAATTATTGCTTCTTGCCTTGGAAAATATTTGCCTTTCCACTGACTCACAGAATTCCTTTGCTTCTAATTTGGTCCTCCAAATCCCATGCATGGTGCAGATGATGTAGTTACATCTCATGTATTGTAGAGGCTTAATGACCCATAGCTAAAGGTATTGGACTGAATGTTTTTATATATAAATCTTCCCAGATTGTTAATGAAGCAGCAAAGTATCGTTACCGCTCTGGAGATCTGTTTAACTGTGGAAACCTCACCATTAGAGCCCCCTGGGGCTGTGTGGGTCATGGTGCACTATATCACTCTCAAAGTCCAGAAGCTTTTTTTGCTCACTGTCCAGGAATAAAGGTACAGTAACTCTTACTTTATGAAGATTAATTGTGTTTGGTTTTTATTTGACCTGACTAACCATGAGACTGTGTGCAGGCAGGGGAAGAATGGAAGTCAGTCCACAACAAAATACCTGAATATGTTAATTAAAAACTCTTTTAGAAATTTTCAAGTTGTAAAACTTTAACTGTGTTGTGTTTAAGAATTTATAACCATTATTGGAGCAATCTTTGGTAGGCATAGCATTTTGTATTTGTGTGCTTTTTGCACTAAAAGCATACATTTTATGTCTGTTCTGTGTCTAGTATAGTACAGAATCTAAAAACTAACACTAAACAGTAGTTTCCTTTTTTTTTTGTTTCCCCTGCATCTGTCATTTTAAGTGTATTACTGAATTCACTTATATGAATGACAGTGACAGGCAGTGGGCACAAAGTGAAACACAAGAGGTTCTGTCTGAGCATAAGGAAGCACTTGGCTCAGGTTGTGCAGAGAGACTGTAGTGTCCATCCTTGGAGGTATTCAGAAGCTGTCTCCACATAGTCCTTGGCAGCTGCCTCTAGGTGGCTCTGCTTGAGCAGGGTTGTTGGACCAGCTGACCTTTTGGAGGTCCTTGCCAACTTCAACTGCTCTGTGATTCTCTGAATGATATCTTGAGACAAGATTTCTGTCTGAGATGGTGGCATCCCTGAAGCTAAGATTCCTAGCGCTTAGATGGATTACTTTCCTGGACAAGAGGGAGGGGTGGTATCTAGTCACTTCAGATTAAAAGCTGTTTTCCAGCTCTCCATTTTTTTTCCTGAGTAAATTTTTGTCTATGGACTTGTACTTCTGGGTTGACTGCCATCCAGTCCACTGAGAAATGACTCATAGCTTGATTAATGTGGAAGTCTTAAGCAAAACCAGTGTTTGTATGCTGAAGATACATGTTCATTGTTCATCTGTTGTTTAAAGTATCATCTCTAAATGGCTTTGGTGTTCTAAAATTTCAGATATTGCTCATTTACAGGGAGGCCACAGCCATTTCTCCTACTTGTTTCTCTTTACTTAATAAAAAATCTTGTAGTATTCACATTTTATTTAATGGTATTTGAGAAATTGAATGCATTTTTGTCCTTGGGTGTTCTTTATGATCATTGAGGTGTTCCTGCTCTGAACTTGAAAATATTTCCTGATATAGACAAAAGCAATCTATGAAGTCTTTTGCCAGGTAATTGAACCAAATGGTTTCTTGAGCTTGTTTAAAAACTAGAGTAGTTTATTATCATATGGATGCATAAGATAACTTACATGATTAAGATACTGATGCCAGGTCTAGCTAATCTATGCTGATTTTGTTGGTCAATCTCAAATCTTTATATACTGAACTAAGTGCCGAGATTTAGCGGTTCACTCTGTTGATTAAAACTCTTAATTCATAGCAACCTACTATTGTACCACTGTGCTTAGTCTTTTGTATAAATTAGTAAGTCAGAATTTTATTTAATCACTTCAGATAATTTAATTACCTCTCTGATCTTTCTTCTTGTTGGTTTTTCACTTCCACTTTTCCTTGGGTAAAGCACTAAAATAGGTTGCTACCATTAATAGCTGTCATCTTGGTTAAATGTAAAGGGCATATTAATTTCTGTGGAACTGGTGGAACAGTACCAGTTTTTGATGCACAGAGAAGAATTTTATCTTTTGAATTTTGTATCTTGGTGAAAACAATGTTGTTTCTTTAACATTTTTTACAAAGCTATTCATTAATGCAGTTAATAAGGTTTAAGGCTTGCTTTATCTTCAAGGTTGCAGGTCTTTTTTTGAATGAACCTGAACCCAGCACTTAATGTATGAATCCAGAAATGCAAATGAACTCATGGTTCAGATGTATTTGCAGAAGTCCCATATCTATGCATATTTTCTCCAAATTACAGGAGGAAAGGCTGTGTATTACAAACTGGAAAGGGCAGGACTGATCTTTGGGGAAAGTGATTTTCAAGACTGCCCTCTTATTAAATTGTGGGGCAGGTTCCTGATTTAAGATTTTTATTTTGTGTTTTCCTTAAGTGAAAGGTAAGGTTTGGATTTCTAACACAAAGGGAATTTGTACAACTTTGACTGTTCAGGGGAAGGACTATAATCATTAGTACTTAAGACAAGACTTGTTGGGGTGACAAGGACATTGCTAGATGGTTGTATCTTTTTTGTCTACTGCTGTGAGGATGTATGTCTTAATGGATCAGACTGTCTTCCAAAATTACTGTACTGACTCTCTCCATTCCATTGTAAGACTGCTTCAGAATATTTGCCATCATGGCTAGAAGCTTTCATTTCCAGCCTAAATTTGTTCCTAACTTGTATATTCCCTTTCATATACTAAGAGAGCAATTGTTTTCCCTTTAGTTTGTTTCTTCCCTTTCTTTCCCTTCCAATTGTTTCTTCCCTTTCATATACTAAGAGAGCAATTGTTTTCCCTTTAGTCTTTGTTTTGTTAGACTAAACAAATCAAAGTATCAAAGAGATGTTAACAAGTTCTGAAGCTCTTTTGGCACCTGTTTCATCTATTTTCTTTCAAAACAGTTGATACAGTCATGAAGTATTCCAACTGAGTTTCTAGTAATGATTTTTTTGTAATAGCACTAACAATTCCTTGGCTATATTATTATGCATTTTTTAGGGATGTACTGCATAGTGTCCTAGTTATCTTTTGAGCAGATAATAAGTTCAGATCCGAATTTCTACTGCCGGGTTCTAAATTTATCACAAACATTTAGTCCTTAAATGTGTGACTTTTCAGTCTGTATTGTTCAGTTTGCTTTTATGTCAGTCATGTCCTCAATGTGAACTAGGTCTTTTTCGTATCATTCTCTGTAGTGAAAGTGACTCTCAGCTTTTGAATAGTTTTCATTACCATGTTCTGACTTAACATTGTAAATAAAATCTGTCCTAAAAATGATCCCTAAGGAGCTGCACTAGTAACATCCATCAGTTGGGTAACTTCCCATGTGTCAGTTACAAACGCTTTGGTGAAACATTAATAGACTGCTTCTCCCTTGTTTAGAGAAATAACTTCTCAAGTTAATTTGATGTGATAGCAAATTTAGGTTGTGACTTGACTCCTTTCTATTACTTTTATATAATTAAATGTTCTTACAGTCAAAAAATATTTTGAAACCTTGGAAACTCCTGGAGGCAGTTATCATGCCTGTAGTTACATGGCCTATTTTATTTGTTCTTTAAACAAGTGGTACAACTAATGTTTTCAGTCAGAGGGGACCACTTCTACCTTCACAGCTATAAAAGTGTTTGATAGTAGACTTCATGCTGCATGTGCCAGCTCTTTGACATGTCTGGGATGTAAATTAGCTGCTCCTTCTGATTTGAAGGAATTGAGCTCTTGGTTCTAATTTCATCTAAACTGACAATTTGCTAATTTTCTGTTCATAATCAACATTCTTTTAGATAATCCAAAATTAACTCTTCTGTTGGCAAATCAATTATACTTTTTTCTTCCATGTATTCAGATTATATCTGGAGGCCTTGCTTAGTTTTCTATTTTCTTGCTCATAGTTTCAGATATTTTTTGATATATTTTTGGTATTCATTTCCAAAATAAACAAATTTCAGGCCTCCACCATAAGCAAAGGAAGTAAACTTTAAATAGCTATTTCCTTTTTTTTAGTCTTCAAAATTTACTGGGATAAGTCTGAATACCTTCCAGGACTGCTCTGATGAATCTTTAAACCAAGCAGCATGAGGATCACGCAGCTGAACGTTTTTGTCATACATCTACGTCAATTTTACTAAACTACCATATAGTATTTTTAGAAATCTGACTAACTTCCGTTCCTTCTATCTTAAAATGTTATTGTTAAGATTTTAGTTTGACCTTATTGGAGGGGAGTCCATTAGTGCTTAAATCATGGTGTAGAGGGGAACTAATCAAGCCTCACCAATGAACAAATAAAATTGAAAATTTGGAGTGTGTGTCAGTAATGTAGCACTGATGTTAATTCACTTTGTAAGAACTGCTCAACCTGTATGTAGGTTTATTTAAAGCAAATAGTTGCTTGATTTTTAATATTGAGGAATCTTGTAGCAGAATTGTGGTTTAAATAAACTATTAAAAAAATATTTTTACAGATTGTTATTCCAAGGAGTCCTCTTCAGGCCAAAGGACTGCTGCTGTCATGCATAGAGGACAAAAACCCATGCATATTCTTTGAACCTAAAATACTTTACAGAGCTGCAGGTAAAGATTTATATGCTGTATTTTCCAATAAAGCAGTGCTTTCCCCCCCACCCCCCAATATGTTGATAGTCACAACTTAAACAATACTATAGCAGAAGTCTTCACTTGTTTTGTTTCTAGCTCTGTTTGGGGATTGTGTTTTTAAACGAACTGTGAAAACTGACTAAGATCTCTGAATTCAGCTGCAAAGATAGATGAACATTTACAGTCTGATTCATAATCAGTTAACTTTGGAAATGGAGTGCTTTATGCAGTCTTAGGTTTAAAAAAAAAAGAAATAGAGCTAAGAGGCATTGTCCTTTATCAAGTTGCAATATAAATTTGACAGAAGTTATACTGCTTTCCTTTTTGATAACTCTAGATACTAAAATATGTTTTCAGATCAGTTTTTATTTTTCCAAAAGAACTGAGCCTCACCATTACTATTATCTCAAAGTTAAAATTTCTTTCAGGTGCTTAATTTCTAAAAAACTTGAAAATCTGCCCACTTAGATTTTAATCTTATGTGGAAGGAAGTGTGACAGCCATTATTTAAAAAAAATTTTTTTAGACATAGTGAACTTTTTGGTTCAAAGAAGTTTCAACAGCTATCATTATGTGTAACATATAAGAGTAGAGGAATTTGAAGATGATAGGCTTGAGTTGGTTGTAAAAGTTAGCTTGTTACTACTTTGGACTAGAGAAACTGAACTGATAATAGATAAAAACAAATTTTGCGTGTGGAGTGTGGTTGGGTGAGCAACTGGTAAAATAAAACTGAAGCCATCACTTACCTTCAGCATTTCTGTGGCATATAGCTTTATATACCAACTATGCTTGAATCCATCAATCCAATTTATAAGTTGACTCTGTGGACTGAAGTTGGCTGAAGGAACAAATATTTATATTTTACTTTGGATGTTTTAACAACACTTTTCCATCAGTGCATCCAGTTTGTTAGTAAATCTATCTTCTTTCTAGAGAAGAGAACTAAAGAATAACAAGGGAAAGATTTAGAAAGTAGACATAAAAGCTACAAAAAATAGCAGGATAACTCAGGAACAAATAGGATATTTACTGGGGAAACTGCTTATTTGCTTTTATAGTTTTGAAAAAGACTCAGAATTCCCATTAGCAATGTATTTTTAAAAGTGCAATTATTTTTAGTGTGGCGTGATGTACCCAAAGGGTGTTGCATTCCTTAAATTCAGTGTTTTGAGAGCTTACTGAAATTTAGCAATAAAGACCTCTGACTTAATTTAGGTGAAGTAGTTTGGAAAATGAACTTGAGTCTGAGTCCTGTTAAACAAAGAAAAAAATGAAAGCTTAAAATTCCTGTGCCCCCCCCCCCCGTATTTACAAGTCACAAATACAGACTGCGGAGTTAATAAAATACTTGCTTTCATAGTGGAATGAATGGCTGCACATCAATATCACACATCTTTTGAGAATATAGGGAGGTTTTTGTGTTTGAGGAAATGACTTGTCAAGCAATTGCTGGATTGTCTAGTGCACATAAATCAGCCTTGTGATTGGAATCTTGGCTACAAATGTGCTGAAATAGTGGTTAATGTGGTTTATGTGCTGGTCAATAACCAGCCGCAGCGTTGCTGCTAGGTGATGTTGGTAGTTTCTGAAAGAGTTGTGATTTCCTCCTATGTTCCAATGGCCCGATTTTCAGAGACATTACCTACATTTTGTCTTAGAAATTTCTAAGAACTTCAGTTTAGTGATGTGGGCTGAAATTTATAGTGCATTTGGTCAACATGTGACAGGGAAGATTGTGACAGGTAACTTCTTTCATTTTGAGACAATTTTGAGCAGACTTTTTATTATTTCTGCAATATAAGCCAGGAATATTTTATTATGTAGGAGGTTTTGATGTTCCTTTTATTTTAATTGAAAATCTTTTTCTCTGGCATTGTTAGTTCCTCATCTTACCTCTTTAATTGTCCTTTGTGGTTTGGGTCAGCTTGAACAGGAAGAGTGGTGTCAGAGTTTCTCCTAGGAAGTGAATCTCTGAGTTCCTTCTTATGCTGCTGGCCATAGTCAGGGTTTCTTGTAATTCCACCATAGAAATGAAGTGGCCTGGTGAATTCAGAAATGGGCCAGGGCCATTATGATTGCTTAGTCCAGACATAACAGCAATGACACAAGCCTGATAAACAACAACAGGTTAAATGGTGGAAAGAAGGATTTTAAAAATGCACCTGTCTTGTGTTTTGAATAGAGCAAAGTTTTATAGTATCTTATATGAGTGTGTTGATTCTAGCAGGAGAAGGAAGATAGTACAGATTCAGAAACTGCTTACACAGTAAGCTTAAACTATATATGTATTTCTTGTCTCTTTCCATTATTGTCTCAAAATATTACAGGGTTTTCCAAGGCTGGGATCATGCAGGCTTTCCAAAACAAGAAGAGATTTTTTTTTTTTTTTTTTTTTTTTTTTTCATTTTTTGGGTAGCAGGGTGGGAGGAGTTACTGATTTATATCAGAAACTTCCACTTTGGCACTGGTATATTTTATAGGAGAAAGACCGGATATTAATAGTATAATATGGTATAAAACATCACCCAAGATTTGAGATCTCACTATTCCAGACAAAAAATAATTCTATTTTTGTGATGGTGACTAAGGCATACAATAATGAAATTATATTGCCCCACCATAAAATTTTGTGTTCTAGCTTCACCTGAGTAGATGTGTGTGTTGCAGAAAACTTCATGACTGATGTTACAGTGGGTGTATAGGGACTTCACTGAAAAATGAATGTGTCAAAGATGATAATGGGAAGTAGTATTTTCTATCTGTAAAATTAATGTAGGCATTTGAGCTTCATCATTCTTCTCTAATGGTATTTTCTTTCCCCCATGAGGCCTCTAAATAGCTATCCATGATATTTTGTTCAGAGTTGAGAATATTTTTGAAATTACAGCTGAAAATAGGCTGTAGATGAGATAGGCTTTAACACACAGGATATCTGTTCTTGTTAATTTGAATTGAAGTTATGATGCTTTTTAAAAAAAAAAAAAAAAAAAAATATCAAAAAACCCCAACAAAACATAACAACCAAAACCTGACAAAAACTCCACACCCACTACACCCCAACCAAACAAAAAACTATGCCTTCTGCTTCTGCCCCCAGGTGTTGCTATTATTGTTGAAATAAGCTGTTGGATGCTAGTGATGGAAGATAATATATATCTAGTTTAGGATGTATAACCTACAGTTGCTTTTTGAGAATGTTAAACAGAGTGACTGGTCATTGCTGTTTTATGGAAGCTCTTGTGCAGAACCAGCCTTGTGATTTTGCATCTGCTGCATACCTCGGAGAAGCTATATAGGCCCACCGATTCCTTTTAAGTTGTTTGTGGGTTTTGGGGGATTTTGGATTTGTTTTTGTTTTGTTTTTTGTTGATGACAGTGTGTTTTTTAAGATTCAAGCATAGGGTTTTTTCATAACAGTAAAGACTTTGTACAAAAAAAAAAAAAGAAGAATCTTTGTGTTTCAAAACACAAGTCTGGTCTCCAAGGTAAACCAGAGCTGTAGCACAAAATATTTCAGTGTAACTACCACATGGATATTGTGATTGCTTGCTGGGTTTTTTGAATAATGAATTTAGCTGCATGTCTTCCCAAATGAACAGAGGTTTGCTTATTCAAATATGTTGTATGCTTATTCAGACACGAGGTCAAACTAACCATGTTATTAAATGAACATTCAGTTTTAGATGAGTATTTGCTATCCAGTGTTTTGTTTGCTCACACAAGATACAAGAATAAAATTAGGTCTTAAATCTTCACCCTAGTCATCCCTGGGAGAAAGATGGATATCAAAGTAGCATTGCCTTAAGTTCACCAAATAGACACCGTGATGAACTGAGGAGAAAAGGCAACTTCCAAAGTGAAGAACAGTTTTGCAAGAACACTTTGAAAATATTTCCCAGTTCATTGAAATAGTAACTCACACTTTAGAGCCCTAGTAACAGCAAAAGGAATGAATGGACTTAAAGCTAAGGCCTCAAACTTTGCCTTGGTGTTAATAGCAAACTTCAAAAGTTACAGAGAATTATCTATTTTGTTTGAAAGCAATACAGTTGATAAGTTTCATGTTCTGCGTTAGCTGTGATGTGCAACCAATTTGAAATAGCCCCTATATACAGACATATGTGTTTATGTATAGTTATATATAACATGTTATCTATGTGCATATATTTGTTTATATGGATAGATATGTCTGTAAGACATGTATCATAAAGCAGTAACTAGATTTGAAAAGAAAAAATATACTCAGTATGTGTAGTAATTGCAGATTTCTTCTTCCCATACTCTGAAGCAGTACAGTGCTGCATCTGCAGCTAAGCTGACAGTCAGGACTGCCTGTGTTTCTTGCACAGTCACCCCATTTACTGGCAGCTTGTTTAGCAGGGGACTTGCTCTTCCTCAGTGTGCCTGGGCTCTTTGGAGTGCTCACCCTTACTCTTTGTGTACTTGCTTGGACAGTTATGGCAGTGCCACCACCAGCTTGGTTATACATATGTGGACTGAGAATGACAGTGTTTCCTGCCTTGGACAGCTCTTTTCCTTTCAAAATTCTTGAGTGGAGGATCTTCGCTGGTGTAGCAGCCGTGCATCTTTCCCATAGGAGCTAGAACAGCCTTTTACTTGCCTCACTCTAGTCCCTCCTGGTAGCTGGTGTTTGGGATATGCTGTTCCCACCCCAGCAGCTGGTGGCCAAGACCCCCACTTGCTCCTGTATGTCTCACCACAGGCCAGGGCTTCTGCACCCTGGTTTGACTCCTGTTGTCTTGTCCTCTCATGCTGGTCTCATGAGCAGCTGACACTTAGTCCTTGCAGCACACACCCCTGCACAGGATAGGATTTCAGAAGAAGCTGTGACAGACCACCATGATAAGGCACAGGTCTCAGACAAACATGCTGACTGGCCTGTTTTATGTGCAGTTGGCCCCTTCTACAACTCTTTCTGTTTGTTCCCCAGTCCCTTTCACCTTCACATGCCCTCATCAGCTGATTTAGTTCCACACTCCCCCCTCCAACACCCTGGACCCTCAGGTTTGTGTGCTTATCAGTTGAAAAGTCCTCATTTGCCCAGAATTCCTGACCAGGTTTGTTTCTTGTCTTTGTTATGTTTGTCTATTTTGTTTATAGCTTCTCCTTTTTCTTTATCATCCCATTTGACAAGGTCCTCTATCAGATAATCTTACTGAAAGAAGCACTTAAACATTCCCCATATTCTTATCAAAATGTGAGACTGAGCAGGTTTGGTTCTTGTTACTGTCTTCCTCATTGTTTGTTCGTTAGATTTGTGTACCTGTGTGTTTTTTCCTTGTGGCTTCTCCCTCTTCCTATTATCCTCTTTTGCATTGAAAAGATCCTTGTACAGGCACCGTTGAGGGAGAAGATAGTCTTTTCTTCCACATAACCTTACAGTGGACGTCAGAAGCTTTGTGTATGTTAATTTGCCTTGTATGAAATTAGAAAGGAGCAAAGAAATATAAGCCTTTCAGGGTAAAAGCTGAGTTAAATATACAAATACACATATATGGAGAGAATTCTGTTGCTGGTTAATTTATGAGATTACAAAGTTACTGAAAGTGCCGTGGTGACATCCCCCTAAATGTCAGAGATACCAAGAAAATATCTGAATTAAAAAGAAAAAGGAGGCTTTGAATTATAGAAAATAGTTAACAGCCTGTGCAGTGTCAAGAGCACATAATGATTGTGAATCAAAGGAGAAGATGAGTCACCTTGACATTATCAGGTTTAGACATCTTGTGGAGAACCTACTCTGATGTTTTTTGACCTTTTCAGTTTCATTTAATTGTACTATATATGACATTGGTGATGTAGAAATAAATACGACTTGCATCAGTGGTTGTTATAGAGACAAGACAGGTAAGATGAGAAAACATGTGTTTTCTTTCTGCTGTTCAGACTGCTCTTTTAGAAAAAGCAACAGATGGTGCAGCCTCTTAAAATTAACTTGTGATGTCCCTTTTTCGCTGATATTTACAAATTTTTAATTGCTTTATTTGAAATCTGTACTAGAAATATTTGATTTAAAGTATTTTATTTTTATCTTCAGTAATAGATGAACAGGTTGCTTTGTATGTAAATATTGTTGTCCTGATTTGGTTAATGTGGAAAAATATTCACAGAAAAATTTCATGTGCTACTTTTCATCTTTGTTAGTGGAGAGAGGAGTGTTTTTGCAAAGGCATTTGAATAAAATCCTGCCAAATCTGGACTTCCCTAGAAATTTTTGGCAAGCTGAATTTTGCATTTGAATGTGTCAGGAATTCTGTATGAACTCATCTAGCTCATCTTGTTGCAGAATGGTTTAGCTTTAATAAGAAAACAGTTAATTTGCATAATTGTATGTTGTATGTAATTTCCCTAAGTGGATAAAACCATTACGCAGAGAAGGAGCTCTTTTTGTATCATGTACACCTTCCCGTTTTTCCTCTGGTGCATCCCAGTGTCACTTCAAAACCTCCTCATCCGTGTTAGTTGCCAGGGTTTCCACTTGAAGGTTCCATGGCATCTTTATAAGGTTCTTGTTCTTTGGATTTCATGTAGATGTCCATCCCATGAAAAAGACAGTTATGCAATGCCAGTTAGTATAGTTGTGGGTTTCATTGTCTTTCAGGATCTCTGCTTGCTTTTGCCTGAGGATTTTACAATGTGCAAAATCCACAGAAGCCTGATCTGCTTTACTGTCAACCAGTAATGTGCACTGAGCAAGGGCTGGATGTGCTTTCCCCTCTTCCTTTCCCTACCCTATATTCCTTTAGCCACTTGTTATTCAAATAAATTATTACAGGAAGACACTGACATTTCAATACATTAAAAAATAATAGCTTAAAAAGAGATCTAATTCTGTGTTATGTTTAAAAGCACCTTGTGTTTAAAACTCAATTTTTTTTTTCTTTTTTACTTGATTGAATGGACATGTGTTATTGAATTATGCTGAAAAAACAGTTCCTGTGCCGTTTTTAGGTAAAATGATTACCTTGACTTTAGTAAGGCCTTTGACACCATTTCCCACAGCATTCTCCTGGCAAAACTGGCTGCTCGTGGCTTGGATGGGCACACACTTTGCTGGGTAAAAAACTGTCTGGATGGCCCGGCCCAAAGAGTTGTGGTGAACGGAGTTAAATCCGGTTGGTGGCCGGTCACGAGTGGTGTCCCCCAGGGCTCGGTGTTGGGGCCACTCCTGTTTAACATCTTTATTGATGATCTAGACGAGGGGATCGAGTGCACCCTCAGTCAGTTTGCAGATGACCCCAAGTTGGGTGGGAGTGTTGATCTGCTCGAGGGTAGGGAGGCTCTGCAGAGAGACCTGGACAGGCTGGAGCCATGGGCTGAGCCCAACTGAGGAGTTTCAATGAGGCCAAATGCCGGGGGCTGCCCTTGGGCCACAACAACCCCCAGCAGCGCTACAGGCTTGGGGAGGAGTGGCTGGAGAGCTGCCAGTCAGAGAGGGACCTGGGGGTGTTGATTGACAGCCCGATGAACAGGAGCCAGCAGTGTGCCCAGGGGGCCAAGAAGGCCAATGGCATCCTGGCTTGTGTCAGCAATAGCGTGGCCAGCAGGGACAGGGAAGGGATCTGACCCCTGTCCTTGGCACTGGTGAGGCCGCCCCTCGATTCCTGTGTTCAGTTTTGGGCCCCTCACTCCAAAAAGGACATTGAATGACTCGAGCGTGTCCAGAGAAGGGCAACGGAGCTGGTGCAGGGTCTGGAGCACAGGTCGTACGGGGAGCGGCTGAGGGAACTGGGGGTGTTTAGTCTGGAGAAGAGGAGGCTGAGGGGAGACCTCATCGCCCTCTACAGCTCCCTAACAGGAGGTTGCAGAGAGCTGGGGATGAGTCTCTTTAACCAAGTAACAAGGGATAGGACAAGAGGTAATGGCCTCAAATTGTACCAGGGAAGGTTTAGTCTAGATATTAGGAAGCGTTTCTTTCCAGAAGGGGTTGTTAGGCGTTGGAATGGGCTGCCCAGGGAGGTGGTGGAGTCCCCATCCCTGGAGGTGTTTAAGAGTAGATTTGACATAGCGCTGAGGGATATGGTGTAGTTGGGAACTGTAGTGCTAGGTTAATGGTTGGACTGGATGGTCTTCAAGGTCTTTTCCAACCTAGATGATTCTGTGATTTAGTTAACATGCATGTCTCCTCTGTGCCTGTTCAGGTGAAGTGAGATATCTTTAATGTAAGCGTAGGCAAAAACTGTTTTACTGTGAGTGTGGTCAAACACATGAACAGGTTGCCCAGAGAGGTTGTGGACTCTCTGACCACAGTAATACTCAACCTGACTGGACATGTCCCTGAATGACTGGCTCTAGATGACCTTGCTCTGAGCAGGGGGCTCGGACTGGGTGATTTTCAGAGGTTGCTACCTACCTCAGCCATTCTGTGATTCCATGAAATTTGTAGTATTTATGTATCATTACTGAAAGAAAAAAAAATATCTACTGTAACTTAAAAAAATAACACTTGATTTATTGAAAAGTTGTTTATAGCTTGTAAGACAGGAAAAACCCTAGGTCATTCTATTGTACCTGCTATACCAATGAAGAAAATACAAAAGACTTACTTTCTTCTGTTGGTAGCACTCAGTAGGATTCTTAACCATAATTTGTTCAGCAGGAACTCAATAACTATTTTATGACTTATGAAATAGTTAACAAAAAAAGTAGAGAAACTTTTTTATAAGTGGGTTTTGTGTATTTAGGAGTTGAGTAAGTTTGGTGTTTTTTTTCCCAATTTCCACTAGAATTTATTTTAAGAAGTATTATTTGACTTGCTGGTTCATAGACAAGTTCACTTTTAGATCAAAACTATTTCTTTTAAAATATTATATGTAGACCTCTTATCACAGTTTTAGTCAATAAATCTATCAATGTATACTCCGTTGGCATATCAGTTCAAAACTAGCACAACAGACCTAATATGTTTCCATCTGAAAACTGGTAAATGGATCTTGAATGGAACCACCTTAAATGTCTTGGAGGAGACAAGATGCTTAATTTTTGTCTCTCTCTAATTGTGATATATTTTTTGTGAATAGCTAACTTTTTTTCAAAGCAAAAAAATTAGAGTAGCTTAAAACTGCTATAATCACAAGTTCTGGGTGACATTTCCTGTGTAGGTTATGAAAACATTTAGACATAAAACTGTGCTACATCATTCTTGGCAGATACCAGGAGGGCACTGGCACAGTTTTGCTGCTTCTAGAGTGCTAAAGCATAATTTCAAGTCTCTCTTGATGATTATCAGAATTAAATGCAGTGTTTACTTTAGATTTTTTTATCGACTGTAGCAGTGTTCATTTCCAGATCTGATACTGATATTTTGACTTAAGGTACACCAAGAGTTATTACTGTCATTGTTGTGTAGACATGTATCTTACTGCTGTAGTATATAACATAAAGTAAACACTACACTGAATGTGTTTTACCAGTATAATTAAAAATATTTTTAATTACAAATAAACGTTTGAAATAAAGGCTAATACTCAATATAATTTTGGTCTACCATTTTAGATGGCATTATCATTAAAAAAATTAATGTTTTTCTGAAATAATACTGAATAGTAAAGGAATCTAATTCTTATTTTTCCCCTTGTTTTTATTTATTCAGTCGAACAAGTTCCTGTGGAGCCCTACAACATTCCACTGTCTCAAGCTGAGGTGCTGCAGACAGGCAGCGATGTGACACTGGTTGCTTGGGGCACTCAGGTCAGTAAGACTCTTACTATCTATTGGTTATCCAGCAAAGCCTCGGCTAAAGGTTAGGTGATGTTTGAATAGTGTTACATTCAGGGTCAAATGCAAGACAATAAAGTGTGTGCATCTTCCATCACTGTATGCTTGAATAAATGATTGCCGGTGTTCATATGAAACCTTCTATTTATTGTGTAAGACTTTTACTTATTTTTGGTTGAAGCTGACTCTGGAAATGTGGAAGAGGAGGTACCTGTGCAGGAGGTTAATGATTTATCTGTGATTATGAAAAGTAAGAATGGGACAGTGAAATGTGACTGAGGAAGGCAGTGGGAAAGTTCAAAACAGTATGCTGAAAGAAAAGTATACATTTTTACTGCATGATTTAAAAAAAGTGCAGTCTAGGGTCTGCTTTATACAGAGTTAAAATCCAGTGAATATTTAATACAAATGGGGGTCGATATAGTTTTGATTCTAACAGTTACATTTCTAAGCTGTTCAAGAATATGATTGGACAGCCTTCCCACCCCCAAATTAAGATGTGCAAATATTGAAAAATCTAGTAACCCCCCCATGTTATTTTTCAAGAATTATAGAAATTTAAGTCTAGTTTGGAATTACCAGCAAAATCTTTTTATTGCCTTTAACATATAATTAAGAAAATTGCTATTTTCCTGGCCTAATTATATCTGAGAAGCTTTTAGAGGAGGGATTGTTAGAACTTTCAACACAAGAGTATTGAATTGATCTCTGTGGTTGTGCTTTTTTTTTTCCTGTTTGAAATCTATAATCTTCAGTGCTTTTCTGTGATAGTTTCCTTTTTCTCAGACCACTGGATCTCCTTTATATCTATGATTGTTCCTATTAGTGTCTGATACTTTGCATTGGTATTAAATTATGTACTCCTTCAATATCTTTACTTGTACTTGTTTCTCCAGCAGAAAACATTTTCTGTAGTTCTCCCTGTTCCCTTTTGAAAATGCAAATTTTTGGTCCATTTGGATGAAATCTTAGTGTTCATCATATTCCCAAAAAATGTATTGATAAAGTAATGGTTTGAAAGCTGTCTATGGAGATTTAATAATATCCTGTGTTCACCTAGTAGGCAGTAGTGCAGAGAGGACTTGGAGTGACATCCTTCAAAAAAACCTTTGTGCTTTGGAGCTTGGAAAATGTAGGCCAAGTGTTCAAGACAGGCGGTTCTTTTGATGTGAATAGTAACAGAACAGATGTGCAGTCCTAATCCAAATTTAGGAGTTGACCAAACCACGGGTGTGGCTGTATAATCCAGCATGGGGATACATGTTTAGCACATACGCAGTAAATCCAGCATGTTCTGGATGTGTCAGGCTTCCGCAGATCAAATACGTTCAGTGAGTTTGTGCTGAGGGTGTTTGCAGGCTGTGTATGTAAGCTTGGAACTTGACTGCTAAATGTGCAACCATTCCAGAGTTTATTGTCAATAGGCAGAGTGATTGCACGTACTCGCTTGTTACTTGTATGATTTCAGCCGTTAGGTAGTTGCTTGGCAGATGCTGCTCTGGTGGGGTTGCCTGATGCTTGTTTTCCTGGGTGGTACTATTGAGGAGCAGTAAAAGCTTTTAGTTCTTCTCCAGTTCTCAGTGGTTTATGGTCATTAATGAATACTTACCACTGTGAGCTAGGTAAACATCCTCACACATCAGAGAAATGGCAAAAATATCCATCCTGTGTCATGTGTAAACTTCTAAAACCCTCTTATTACAGCCACAGATGTATTAGAAGTTTAAACAGAAACACTAGCAAGCTATATTTTCTTTTTATTATTACAATACCTTTATTAATTTACTCTTTAAAAAACAGTCCTTTGGTGTTTAGCTGTTCATATTTTCATTATGTAGATGCATGTTTAAATCATTAATCATTTCAGCATAGATTTTTTTCTCGATGTAGAATTTAATACTGCACTCTAACTGTCAGGCAACTGACACAGCCTGACCGTGTCCATATTATTAAGTTTTGTTTCCTTCCAGACTAAGATGACCTCATCCAAATTGCTTGTTGGGGATGGTCCTTGGCCTCCAACCGCTTACTTATACCTAGAAGTTGCTTGATGGAGTCACCTGCCTCAATCCAAATCTGTATTAGGAAATGTTCTAACAATAAAGAAAACGTCAGAGTTTATTGACAACATACCAAGAAATTATTTTTTTTACCCTCATATGTCATGAACAAATACTTTTTGCTGAGATATTTGTGGAGGATAATCTGAGTTGTTGTCATAACGTTATTTTCCATGTTGGAGCATTTGCTTGCTAATGTTTGTTTTAGGGAAGCCAATGCTTACAATATGTTTCACTTAATGTTGTATAACATAATGCCAATATACAGTTTTGAATGTATGTAGTATTGCTTTCTTTTTATGTTCATATCATAACATACCTTATGAAAAGGATGCTAATAGATATGGATTGTTTTACATCTACTTTGATGCACTTAACATATGCTGCTAAATACATTCCTTCACTGGTGGATAGTGAGTAACATGTATTCTAATTCAGTGCAAGCATCTTGCTAGAGGGGAATACTTTTTTTGTTTTAGTAAAATGTTAATTATAATAACTGGCTTATGCAACATTTGTAATGTTGTTGTTCAACTGTGTTGGAAGACTAGTGAATGGTCATATCGTAGTAGTGCCAATATGCTTTGGTTGCCAGGGTCAGGACTGGATGGTTACAAATAACTTTTTATGTGGTACTATCTATCCTAATTTTTCATAAGATCACTTGGTAATCTGTTGCACTTTCAGTAAATTGTAGTAAGTGTAGTTACTAGGACTGTTTTTGAATGTACATAATGCTTCTTGCAGGATTTCATGTGACTGCTACTTCAAAATACATTTATCTGATATATTTGGGTCTTAGCTTAGTTACAGTCCTAAAAACCCCCTGACTACAAACCCCAAGCTGACTACAAATATAAAATAGTGAGACCTGATACTGTTCACTGAAAGATATTTTTCTAGAAAGCAACAATTCTGTGATTCTTCATTAAAGTTAGTTTTTGAAGTGGTGCTAAGATGCTGGGGATAATACAAGTAGTGAATAAGAAGAACAAACAAAGTAGCAAATGCTTTTTAGTTTACTGAATAAAAATGTTTCTGATAAACATGCAGGTAATATGTTAAATCACTGATTGTATTTTGTATGCGTAATTTAGAACATCTTAAATGAAATGTTTATAATACATTGTGATAATACATTGCCTTTTCAGGTACACGTGATCAAAGAGGTGGCAGCAATGGCTCAAGAAAAGCTTGGCGTGTCCTGTGAAGTTATTGATCTGAGAACCATCTTACCCTGGGATACAGAGACTGTTTGCAAGGTAAAGAAAAGGACCAAACATTTGTTTTAGCACTGAATGAGAAACATGTTTCAGGGTTCTAAATAATATTAGAATTCATGTTGTTTGCATTGCAGCAGAGGGCAGGATTTAATCAGACTTGTGCCTGAAAACTGCTTTTCCATGATTTCTGGCTCTTTCTATCATCTTTGCTGTCTTTGGGTCTGAAAAGATCAGGTGAAGTCTTTCATCTTTTTTTTCCCGTTGTTTTACACCAAGACCTTTATGTAGTTTTAGGTGTGCAATAATGTACCTTAGTTTTGTTTATCCATATTTCTAGAAATAAATGTTTTGATTTAAGGTATGTGAACTGTTGGGCTGGGGAGAAAAGGCAGCATTTGCTACTCTCAGACTATCTGGTTTGAAATTCATGGGTACTGTGAAGTCCTTGTCTGCTCTGTGGAAGTCTTTGATTTTCTTTCAAAGCACTGGGCACCTGAAACTAGAATTTGAATTTTCATATGCTGAGAAACCATAGGAAGTGGTTATTATGCTTACATACATCTTGGTCTGCTTACATTCCCCTGCCCCATACTGCTTTTTCTTGAGCAGCTAAGAGCTATTTGGAGGAAAGAACTTAAAGGAAATAGAAGGGAGAGTACTTTCCAAAAGTCTTTGTAAATCTAAGAATCCCCAAAGTGCCATTTGGGCAATTAAAAAAAAAAACAACCCACCAAACAAACTGGAGGTCATTAAAGCAAAGCCTTGTATCTGGAAAACTTAATTTCCCCCTCCCAATTGTTATCTAATATTTTTCCTGTTCTGATTTAGCAGTTTTTTTCTGTGCATTATTTAGAGTGCCTGTAATACTTTCTTTCCTTAATTTTTCACTTACCCATTTGATGAGGTACTTTTAACATTGTGAATACATGAATAAACTTAGATTCTGTAAAATAAATGTTATTGTTGCTGTTTTGGGAGCACTCATAGACAGGTCTTTTCCATAGCTACCTCATAAAAATTAGTCTGAAGTCTCTTCCATGAAACTGTTTTTGTCAAGCTACTTGAGAACTGTGAGAGAAGAGCTGCTGCCAGATTGCCATCCAGCAGTACAAAGGCTGATGAACATGCTTTTGGACTGCAGTGCTCTGAAAGGTTCTGCAGGTGTCTTTGTCTTTGCATTATTTACAGCATCAACAATTAGGGCATAGCCAAAGGTTTACCCCTCACTTCATGGTACTGGCTCCTTTGATCTAAGCTTGAACAAGTGTGGGTTAGCAGAGTGGTTGTAGCTTCTACTAGAGCTGCAAGTTTCCTTAAGCTGGCAAATTCACGGTCCTATAGGACCATGGCTAACAGCTCATTGGGTCCTAATTCAGTCTCTGCACACTAGCTCCTTTTATGCTGCTGATCAAATCACTCTGAAACTTGAGAGATGTCTGCAGCTTAACTCAGGCCTAATAATTGTAGTGTACTGTGTTAAGATAACCATAGGGTTCAGAAGAGCCGTGGACTTGAAAAAGGTGTGTGATTCCACCAAGTATCTTCTCTGCTTGTAGTTTCTAATTTCAGGCAATATGGTATTGTATCTACAGCTAAGTCAGACTACAGATTTTTAAATAGTGCAGATCAGGTGCACTGCAATATCTGACTATATTTTTGGAGTATCTTGTGTAGGTAAGTGTCTTGTGATTCTGTAGTTACTCAATAAGGGGCTTGCTCTTGGTCAGGTGAAGTATAAACAGATTAAATGTGATAAAGGGGAAGATAAGCCATTGGTCTGCTACTCTATGGCAAAGCTTGTAATTCTCCACAGTATGAATTTTACTGTTATGTTTGTCTGAGGGACTGCCAGGGGGACTGAACGGAGCAGATTATGGGAGGAAAGATTCACATTGGGCATCTGCTATTGGCAGGGTCCTACTGTCCAGTTGTGAATGTGTAACAAGTTGTGTACTTACATGCATAGAGATATGTTGCTTCATATAATTTTGAACTTCTCAGTTGAAGTGTTTTCAGTGTTTGTCTGCAGTGTATTTCATGTTACTTGGATGTACTTTCTAGCTGTAAAAAATGAAATGTGTTGAGTTGTCATCAATATAAAGAGAAACTGGCAGTAATAAATGCTTTACAGTCCCTTCTGGACAAGTAGAATTATTCCCTTTTTTTGTAGTTAAATTTTTTCCCTTCTTTAAAGATATGAGCTGTCATTCTATGAAAACAAAGCATCTCTTTGAAAGAGCAGTTAAGTCTGTTTTGTTGGATTGGACCTGCATTGATACGCTGTCAAGAAAAAATGCAGCTGTGCATAGGAAGTGCAGAGTTTTAGTTGTACAGTGTTTTACAAATCTGTACTTTAAAAATAGATACTCCATGAAGATTTTCAGCTTATGTTCCATTCTGAACATCTTTTAAGGTAACTGTGGCAAAAATAAAAAGATGGAACAGGTAGACCTGTGGCTTTAAATCTGTTAATGATTTTAATTTTTAGAATTAGAATTATTTCAAGAGAAATACAGTGCACGTTGGCTAGGCAGTTTATCTGTTTATTTTAATAAATACCAAATAGTAAATATTTTCAGCATTGCTCTTATGTTAGTATGGCTGTAGGCTGGCCAGTCTGAAGGGAGAAGTGTTAAATTATCTACTTCTGTAGATCTTGTCTGTTTTGCTCCGCTGAAAATAATTAGTGGTTTGCATTTTGTATTGTGTGATGCTGAAACTTAATTTGCATCCTGCACAGCTTTTAAGGTAATTGCCAACATAAATAGAAGGATTGAAACTATAGTGGTAGCTGCTTGTTGTAACCTCATCCCAAGAGGAACTGCTTGATGCAGCTGTTGCAGATGACAGTGCCTTACAGGGTCAGTTCTGGTGACAGGACTTGTTATTCTGTTCCTCAGATGCTAGTATCAAGGACCAAGAGACTGGTAGGAAAGTTAGCCATGCCAGAGAAATTCCTTGGCTGTCCATTGACCTTCTTAAGTCCTCTTTGCAGGCTCCTAAATGATTGTTTTTAGTCTAGTCCAACCTATTTAAGAACTCATCAGTTCTTGCAGGCAGCGCTTTGCTTCAGACTATTACTTATGTCAGCCTCCATAAATCCCAGGCCAAGTTTTTGTTTTTTTCTTGTCTTACATATGTGTTTGAAATATTATCATCTTGTCCTGTTGAACACAGGAAAATGATGGCGCATGTGATGCGCTGCAACCTTATTGCCTCACCAAATGATGGTGCTGGGATGTGTGGTTCTCTGCTGATAGGAATCTGTGCTGTTATCTTATTGGAGAGCAGGACTTTGGGTTTTGATGTAAAAACAGATCCCTCGGTTTTACTGCTGAGAGTGGTGTCTTTTTGTGATCAGAACAGGCAGTTATTTTAGTCCTTGGCCTGCTGCTGCTTTCAGTCCTTGCACATGTACATTTCTGTTCACATGTCTTCATGCCAAACTTAACATACCCGTTACTGTTCTCCATGTTGTTACGATTCTCCTGTCTGATGGCTCTTTCTAGAAGGCAGGAAGCCTTATCTAGCTTCTTGCATGCTCTGTGATTGTTCCTAATCATGTGCCTAATGTTAAGGTTACCTGTGTTCCATAAGGGTCAGTGTCATGAAGCTTTAATAAAGGAATCAAATTGTAAAGAAGCTGTATGTGTTTGCCAGCCTAATATGTTTTATTCTGCAAGCTTATTTTATTCTTATGCTTACCCAAGGAATGCTGCATTTTTATATAGAATTATTTCTGTGAATTTTCCTTGTTAGTCTATGTAACTTTTAAACAAAGCCAAGGAGCCTTCATGGTTGGTGTGGGGGAATGAGCAGGTCTCATAACCATAAGTTAATTGTTACTGTCTTTAGAAATGATCTAACTTTAACACTGAAGTTTTCACTGAAGTTTTTTAAAAATGAGATGCTTTACTTAAGTGGAAATATATGCAACTTTAAGACTATTTGACAGCTGTGGTGTAGGCATGAAGAAGGATGAGCTGAAATGGTTAGTGCTTTGGAGATGAGCACTAATATGTCAAAATTTTCACTGCAAATCTAAATGCTTAGTCTGCTTTCTGTAGCTGTTTCTATATAGAAAATTATGTCATCAAAATACATATTTCATAAAACTATGAGAAGTCATACTTCACAACTGCCACCAGAGGCCTGTTTTTAGCCAAGTTAAGCAGCTGATTTGACTTTGCATTGCTCCTTTGAACATTTTTATGAATAGATAGCTCTGAGTGAAACCTAAATAGTGAACATAAATAAAGACGGTTGAATAGTTTTTTATTTATATTGTTTAATTATCTAAATATGATACAGTATATACATGTAAATATTAACTGTACAATTACTATAATAAATAATATAAATAATACACTAAATATGTAGTACATAAATATAAGAATTATATATTACTATTTATAATATTTCCTTTGCATTTTTAAGATGTTGAGACTATATTCGGTTTTGAAATAGGTTAGCATTTGTCATCTTCATGAGAAAGAGATGAGGGTACATCTGCCTGGAGCATAATGCCTTGAACTTTGAGTGGATCTCAGCAGTAGCTGAAACCTTCTTTTTGCTACAGTTCCTGGGATGGGTAAACATGCAAACAGAGGCTAGTGTTTTTTGGTGTTTTTTTTTTTTTTTTTGTGACTCTTTAGATGTGTAAGAATCAGTACTGAAGTTTGAGCTAGTTATAGTAGCTCATAGAGCTATTCCAGAGAAAGGATATCTCCTGAGGGTCATTCATCCTAGATGTTTCAGCAGCCTATTTTGGGATGAGATAAATTGTTCTCTGGAAATTTCTTGATGTAAAAGTTAAAAAAAAAAAAAAAAAAAAAAAAAAAAAAAAAAA
>NW_020799097.1:36353849-36477295 GCF_003259725.1 Athene cunicularia
AGGCATGAAGAAGGATGAAAAAAAAAAAAAAAAAAAAAAAAAAAAAAAAAAAGTTAAGGTAATCCTGAGTGTAGTGTAAAGTCAGGTGAGATAGCTGAGAGGTGACACCTACTGCTGACAGAAAGGACATAAGTAGTTGTCCTGTTTAAAAAAAATAATCTGACATCGCTTTACTAGAATAAAAGCAAAGAATCTCTGTGTGTGTATATTTATAAAAATCTGTTTTTTTTATAGGCTTCATTACTATTTACCTTGGGAAAGGTTCTTTTGAAAGAAAGATGTCCTTCCTTAGTTAAAGGCAATAGATACAAACAGTCCCTTGCCACTGAAAATTAATTTAGCCTGTTTCAAGATTCTCTAGCATTCTTAAAAAAAATCATTCCTGCTCTGGATCAAGAGAAGTCATTGATTTTACAGGCTGACAGCCTAAAAAGACATACAGGAAATATTTTAAGTCACATAAATTAGTTTAGACCTGTATTTTATACTTTGCTTTTTAAAGAAATCCAGACAGGTAAAAAAATTAAAGTACGTAAAATGTAGTATATTCTTTAGTTGTCTATATTCAGTCAGAAATTTTCAGGCTTTAATATATCAATTATTTTCTGGTTATATGCTTAGGTTTGAGCTAGTGTGCTTGAGTGTCATGATCACTTAAACTTGGACTGTTCTTCTCAAAGGATTCATATCACATTGAAAGTGTCACTAGTTAAATCTGCTAAATTTTTATGCTTTTTGCCCTGTAGAGCCTTTTAATAAAACACAGCATTCTGAAGATGAAGATGGGAATCCAGGACCATTTCCTTTTGGAGTGTGACCTCCTTACAGAAGTGATCACATTCCCTTTGTTTTCTCTCTTACTACTGTCTGGTGCTTATTCTGTGCAATTTAGGGTAATAGCAGCAGTAGAATATGAGCAGGCTGATCTCACGGTTTATCCTGTAATTTGATAACAGGGTCACACCCCAGGGAGATGGAAGATTGGATTGAAGAGCCCATGTGGTGAAAAGGCATTGAATCCAGGTCTCTCTTCTTGAACATGGGCCCTTACCCTACCATCTCTAATGGACGAGCTGAATAGCTCATGAGCCTTTGTACCCAGGGCCATGATACTTTACTGTCAGTTCAATGTTAGCAGATTAGCAGTGTGCTCAAAGCACACTTCAGTTTCTGAAGGATATAATTTGTTATGGTTGCTTAGACAATGAATCCTGAAGGGCTGTATGTATGAACTGTGTGTTTAGGGTCTTAAGTAAGACCCTTCATCATTCCTTAGTTGAGAAGCTTGGATCCACTGCAGACTTGATGCAATGATGTCCTAACCTCCTGTTGTGATCTGCTTTTGTGCCCATGTTGGGTTGCTTTTTGCTCTGTCTACATACTGTTGCAGTGTAATGTGATGCACTGTGAGGGACCTGTGTGGTTACATGTAGTTATTTTAGGTTGTTGACTTGAGTGAGTTTTTTAAACCTTTTTTTTAGGGCATTTTTGTTCAGTCACCATAGCCACTTCAGCCATGTGGAAGAAATGTAAGATCTGAGTAGTGTCATACAGCTGTCCTTTATTTATAGATCTGTAGCTAAAAGGAAGAAAAATGGTTTTATTTATAATTCCTTTTTCATGATGGAAGTTGGAGATTACCATTATGAAGGTTGAAGCAAGCATTTTGCAAGGCAAGTCCATCAGCAGTTTACTTTTACTGAGTGTAGAAAGAATTTCATATACGTTAAGACACGCCCTGATCTGTAATCTTTCTAAAGCCTTTCACAAGAAAAATGGAATAGATTGTACAGCTTGTATATGCATAGAGCTCTGGTATAGTGCCTCTGATTGAGACATGATGCAATTCTTTGTGCTTTACTCCTAGAGGGTTGAAAGTGAATCTAACGTCAACTCCCAATTTGTAGCTGAATAGATCAGCATAAATGGTTGTGGTGTTACATGTTAGAAAAGTGACACAAGCCTGTTTGAAGAATATGGACTGCTGTTCCTGCTTTCTTAGGAAATGTAAGAGTGAAGGCTTTACTGAGCTTCTTGTCTATATATACATTCTCAAAGCACTGTGTAATTTCATGTGCCAGTGAAAAATTTGGCAAGACTTGTTTACTTTGACAATCTTCACTGATTTCTGACTAAAGGTCTTGCTTTATTCCCTGGGGCTGGAGTATGAGTGATCCAGCAGTTATGACTCAAAGGGAGACGAGTTAGCTGTCCATAGAGTGCATTACTTTTTTTGAGGGAGAAAATGCATTCCCTGTGCTTATTCAAACACCACATATGTCTGTTTTATTCATGTATGAGGGAGATGGGATCAGGAGTGATTTCTCAACCTTTAAACCTTCAACTGTAAACACAAACACGTGAAACAATGTGTTTCTCAACATGCCCTGCTGCTAACGAAACCTCAGCCTTGACTCCTGACTGCTGACTCCCCTGCTGTTGCATGTGCATGCAGACTTCTGCATTTTAGTGCAGCCACAGCAAAGATGTCAGTTCCTATCTGGGCAGGTAACACTTCCCTACTACTTGATTGATCAGCTGTGTTATTATTTAAGGCTAAGGTGTCTTGAAGGGTGCTGCTCAAGAAACTGAAACATGAGATGTATATGAAATATCTATAAAATTTATTACTTTATAACCTATGAAACTGTTCACATACTTTTTCTCCCTTTCAGAAATTAAGTTTACAGACAAAAAATTTTTTCCCTCCGTTGTACTTAACAGATTTGCTTGGAAGATTTAGAGCGATTAGGCTGTATGGATTTTTCTGTCTATGAACTATTGAGTGGTGTGGTATTGATTAAAAAGCCAGTGGCATGCTTCCCAGTGCTTCACTAGTCACATTCAGGGTAGAATTCTGTGGTTGTAGTGGTTTTTAATGTTGAAATGCATGTGTTACTGGAAGTGGGAAATCTAGCTCAGTATTAAGTACTCTTAAGGGATTGTGCAAATTATTTTATTCACCCTGAATTGAGCCAAGCATGTTATTTAAACTTAAATTGATTAGAATCAATCTACGATTTTCACATTTGTAAGTGAAAATTTGCAAAAGTACATTTTTGTGTTTTTGTATGATTTAGAAGGCAAGTGCTTGCCATGCATAATGATGATTTGCATTTATTACCTAATTAGTCATCCTGTGTTTCTCTGAACTGTTGCTACTGTAGTGCAAAGAAATGCTGAGAATTATTCCTTCATGACTTAGTAATAAAAGCACTGTGAACTGCAGTATTAAGGGCTTGTGGGTTACTGTGAGCCTGGATAACTGAATTTTACAAAAAAATAGTGATGTCTTTGCAGAAACAGTTTATGGGTTGATATTATCAATGACAGTAATTCTGAAGTTGCTTCTTAAGGACACTGTACACAGACAAGCGATGGGGTGTATGTTCTTCTGGGCACTTGGTGTTCTGCAGACCTTCCCATGGCAGTCAGCATAAATGCTTTGGCAGGCTGAATAAACATATGCCCTCTCATTGGAAAGAGCAAATCTGATCAAGATAGAAAGCAGCCACACTGGGAACCAGTGGGTAATGCAGCACTGGGGAGCAGTTTAGGGCAAACTCTGTGCCTGTTTTCCATTGAGGCTATTTGATGTGAGCTATTTCTACAGTGTGTATTAGAGCTTTTTCCTTAATGCATAGGTGGCATTTTTGTCAGCCATTGTCATCAAAGTGATTGAATATTTGTCAGTAGTAGATCCCTGGTGTCCTATACTTAACAGGCAGCATGTCCTAGCAGACCAGTTGGTCTACCAGCTTGTTGTCCCCATTCCTTTAAATTTACTTCATCTATTTGGACTGTGAATAAAGGAAAATCAAGATCAGCGAGCTTGATGTGGTTTTTTTATGCATTAACTGCACTCACCAGGCATAGAACTGTGCAATTGTAGCGCAGGTATCTTGGGATCAGATTTATGTTTCTTGGCTATCTGTTCTTGATCCTTTGCCATTTTACATGTTGCTCCTTGGATTTCTTACTGAATGGATCTTGCACCTATAAAAAGTGATTAAAGTTGTACTGCTTGCATGATGACAGTTAACTTTGTCACTGTTTCCATAAGAAACTCATGTCTTTTGGTCTTGTAGTTTCACATAGCTAGAGCATGCTGTGGTCTGTTGCATGGCTTCCAGAAGCAGAACACTGGAACCATGCTTGTAGGCAGTCATTCTGAAGTTATGAGAATATATATAACCATTTTAAAAACCAGTTATTCACATATTTTGCTCTTCTATATTTCAATAAAGCTTTGAATTAAAGCCTTGTTTGTTCCTATGCATCTTGTTGTTTCAGGGAACTACCTCAGAGCTGTTATTTGTGTATATATAGTTCTGTTTTTCTTTTTTCTCTCTCCCAATATAAAAACAGTTCTCAACCTTTAAATTCCTGTGTCCGGTTTTCATGTATGTATTGATAAGTGGTACTTGAGAAATAGTCTGATTATTGAAAACCTTGATTAAATAGAGAAAAGGCATTTGTGCGTAGGTCCTGTTAACATTGAGTATAGTGTTGTTGATAAGATCCATGAATTCCTCATAAAACCTTTTTCTTTTTTGCCACATTCTGTATTACAAGCTTCAAATTTAAAGACACATGCAAATAAATGGTGGTGCATAATCTATAGTTAGAAGCTATTTTATAGCTCCAATATGTGTTTTTATTTTTGTTCCCCATTGAAATTGGTGCTGATTGAATTCTAATGGAAGTTGGGATGAAGTTCCACAATGGTAATCATATATGAATCATTCTTCCACAGAGATAATTATTACTTCTCTACAGTATTGCTTTTCTTTAAATGTCTGTAGCTATTTATCCTGCTATTATCACTTTGTTGAGCCAGCTACTTTTAAAAACTGTTTGTTTAGGATTCAGATGCTATAGGTTCTTACTATTTGTGCATTATTAACCTTTAGCCTGAGAGAATGTAGTTTTAAGTATTTCTGCAATAATTTTGTGATTTTTTTTTTTTTTAAGATAATGTTGGAATTTGAGATACTAAAATTTAATCCGTCTTTTACTGAATTATTATGTAAAATGCATATGCATTTACTAATAGCATAATGCATTGTATTTGGCTTATTGTATGTATTTTTCACAGTGAGTTTTATGTGAAGACAATGTGAAATGCTTGTAATACAAACATAGACTGCATAGACTATGTAGACTGCAGAGATTTTCAAATGTAAAAATGTTGATTTTTTTTTTTTTTTTTAATAAGACATTTTTCATTATATTTACTCATTAAGATATTTACTACAGGTCTTAGAGCTGTACCTGGTAGGATAACAGGCTAAATGCTGCCATGATAGATACAGTTATTAAACTTAGTTTTCATTATGCTGTGACCTTTTCCAGTGCTACTAATGTGGGACTTGACAAACAATTTACCTTCCTTCCTGTCATTGTTTTGTGCTAAAGAGTCTGTACTTATGGACTGCTTTCACTTTTGGTCTGCTATGCAACAGCACTCACCAAAATCAAAGGTTTTCCTCTAAATAAACTCAATATATTCTACAATAACTTTTTTATGAAGCTACTATGGAGTACTCCTGAAATTCCCTAAGTCTCTTGAGATTTTTTTTTAGCCTATTTCCCTCTGCAAATCTGTTGAGCTGAATTAATGCGTGAAATCCTGAATGTTTGGTTACTTAATTGACTCATTATGGTCGAAAACAATTATTTTCTTGTGTGTTGTCCTGTGTTATATTTTCTTGTTACGGACCTTTTGAAGGCTCTGACACACATTAAGATCTTTACCATGTTGAAATGTTTGATTTTCTGGATATATGTTAAGAAGTTCTTTGTTACAACTTTCATCAGATGGAGATTGAACTAATCTGAAAATCTTGCAATTTTCTTATTTGTATGTTCTTTATATGAACCTTGCACTGTCCTGAAATTGATGATAATATTTCATTTAATAGTATGATAGAGTAGGACAGAATTTGCATGGACTTGGTGGGCATTTTACTTTTGCATGTGGATATAGGAAAACAAAAAAATTACTGTCCTGTAATGTAATGAAAAATGTCCTAGAATGAGATGCATGAACTCTTAATTATTGCATGACAATATAATGGTTACATATGGAAGAAACGGGTCTGGAATTTTTTTTTTTCCGCAGAAACAAATCAGACATTTTTTTTCTAGCTCTTTTTGTTTGCACAATATATTTTTTGATATTTAAAGCTGTTACTACTAGTATTTAGAAATTGTTTCATTTGGTGTGCATTTTTGAGAATCTTAAACTGATATGTGTATTTCAGAACTTCCCGAAGACTTTTTCACATGAAAGCAATTAATAAAATTAGAAAAAATAATTACACATTTGTCTATGGTACTACATTTCAGCAGAGTAGAGTATTTTAGCAAATTTTTTTCCCCCTTGTCTCTGGTTTCATTTCAGTTGTTATATAGAACTAACCCTACAGAACCAAGCAATTGCCTGTTTTGCAGAATATCCTTTTGTAGATAATACAGTACAGAATTTCAAGGGACAGATCTTACCTTTTGCTCTTAATCTGTTCTGCCTGAAGTTTTGCTTCCAGCTCAATTGAATGTGGATTTTTTTTTTTTTAATTAAAAGGGAAAGTAGTAACTCTGTCTGTACTTAAAACTGTCTAGAAGACCTATGAAAAATTTAGTTCCATATAAATTTGCCAGACCTTAATTGCTCAGGCTTTCCCATATTGGGTGTCAACCTAAAGGTGGGGATTTTGCTTGGGGGGTTTCATTTGCTAAAATTATTCATCCATATCTCAAAACATGGTCTAATCTGCTGGCTGAGCTGGTTGTTATCTTGTGCATGTCAGTCATAATGAGTTGTAGGTAGAACAGCAAGCCTGAATTGGTTTGCTTAACTACATTGGTGGGTGCTCATGGATTATGGATACCATTTGTACAAGTTTGATTTACGAGGTGGAGAATTGTTAGCTTCATGGTTGGGAAGTCTCTGATTGCATTATGTTATTTTTTGGTGGGGGTATAATGACTGTGACTGACATTGCTGGAACCTGCAATTAGAATAAATTACCTGTATAGTCCTCTGCATTTATTTAGAGCATTTTTATCTATGCTGAAAAAAGTGAAGCTAAATCAAGGTTGGGAGGGTATTGAAGCAAATCTGTGTAAAAAGTGAAATTAAGGATGGAGAAAAAAGAAAAATTTGTTAACACTTGGAGGAAAAAATCTCATAGAAGGAATTTAAGGATATGGAAATAATGGTTCAAAAACATAAAAGAATGTGTGTTTATAGGCTTGTGCTGTATTTTCTCATGAAATGAAATTATAGCTGAAGGTTACACTGCTACTTAATTTTATGCAGACATCTGTCTGTAGATGAATTGTATAACATTGTATAGGAAATGTAGGCTTGTATTTAAATGGTTTAATAGACTTTTCAGTAGCTACAGCAAGAGAACTATTACACTAGCATTTTCATATATAGCACCACCTTTAACAGCATATTAGTCACCTTGCTCCCCTTTTCCTTTTAAATATTTTACCTAGTGACTTTCCTTAAGCCCACCTCAACTTTCTGTAGATGAGAGTATAGCTTTGATAGTTGTCACTGCTGTATAAAACCTGCACTCACCTGTTAGGGCTCTTACATTCAGCTTAAACTCAGTGTTTTAATAGTTCTCTAGAATGACTGAGAGTATGGAATGTCTTAGGACCTCTCTTCATAATATTTTTAAAATTTTATGAGCAACTAAAGAGTTTAATTTTAGTTTTTAGGTTTCTGTTTCCTGGACAGGTTACAGAGAAATCTTATCTGACAGGGGCCATGAATTTGTGTGATGATGTTGGAAACAACAAGATTTTGTACAATTTATTGTTAATTGTAACTTAGGGAAGTCATGACAGTATTTTATTCTTATATTAGAGTACTTGAAAATAATATTTTTAAAAATAATATCTTCTCTTAAAATGATATCTTTTTCTAAGTAATGCTTTAAAATATTCTGGGATAGGTTTCAAGTTGCAGTTGCTTGAAATTGAAGAAAATGGATAGAGCATCTGAATAATGATGTGGTGGCGCTCTGTGGCTTCATCTTTTGGAAGGTGCTCAGATAATTTACATTTAATATCAGCCTTTTAATATCTCTGGAGATCTTTCTACATGTTCATTATTGGCACCTGAGCATATTTTCTGTGCTGAAAAAGAGGAAGGCTTTGCTGCTGTTCAACTTGATTCTTTTCAAAGAGGATAATGGTCTTTGATTTCAGTGGTTGTCTTTGTCTCTTCCCTACAGAAAGAGCAGGAGGAATTACTGTTGCAACATTTACTACTGCTGCTGTTGCTCTCTTCTTTCAGGTATCCATTTTCAGGGATATGGTATATTAATTTCTAGCCCTTGTACTCAAAGTACAATCTAGTTAAAACTGTAGATGCTGGTCAGGAAGAAGGGAAGAATTCTGAGCTATGGCACATGTCATCATTACTTTGAGAATAACAGAAGAAGTTGGGCTATAGTGGTAGGATAAGCAAGATGGACCATGACATCTGAGAAAAAGCAGGACATTCAGCTGACAATGTTAGAATATAATCATATTCTTGGTTCATGTTCTTTTTTTCTGCCCATGACTTCACTAAGAACTACCCATCTGTATAGTTCTGGAAGTGGTGTGATTTTTACTTATTGCATAAAGAATCTTACTACAGTGCTAAACATGCAGGGAAATCGGGTGCTATTTGCTTTTGGTAAATGTTAGTACAAAATGTTTGCTGTATTCTCTTACTCACACAGTTCTTCCTCCCCTACTCTTCTACCCATGTGATTACCCTGCAAATGCTTTTGCCATTACTCAACATTGTAGCTTCTAAACTAGAGGTGCTGGTGTTATATGGTTATTTTGCAAGTTTATTTCATTGAAAAAAGGTAAAATTTTTATTTGTAAAATTTAATTGCAAGAAAGAAGTCTTCAGGAGGAATCAGTTCAAGCCATTTTCTCTTCTCTTTGAAGACAGAATATGAAAGGTAACATAAGAAGAAAAGCAGCCAGAAATTAAATTGGTAAAGTACTGAAAGGTCTTAATCTAAAGCAGTCTAAAATAACCGTGTTAAACAGAATAATCTTTATCACTTTTTAAAATCAGGTGTTGTGAGGGGATTTGTTCATTTGGCCTAAATTTCATGAAGAGGCTGCCAGCATTGTAAATGCTTACAATAATATCATTTTAAGATCATGCAATTCATTCTTTGTTAGATTTGAACCGTTTGTGACGTATTTATCCACTTGCCTGAGCAATATTCTGTTTAAACTATAGTCACATTACTTAGATCAGCAGTGCAGTGTGCTGTAATTTGGAACTGTGCTTTGGTTTATGTCTTGTAGCTTGAGACTTGCAATTGTTTACAGAGAATGCTAATCAAACTGTCCAGATGACAAGAACAGTAAATGGTAGTTTATAACCACTTGGTTACAGTATAATGCTCGTGCTGTAAGTGTGCATTATGATTTCTCTATCCAGTTTAAAAAAAAATAAAAAATTGCAGTTTTATTAAGTTACTTGAACCACTCTTTTGGCATGTGGTCATAAGTACTAATCTACACTGTATTGTCATCTTTGGCATATGTGGTGCATTTACTGATATGCTACCCAGACTTTGAAGTTCACAATAGTGCTGTGTTTGGAAGACTAGAAAATTCATAAGGAAAAAGGGTTTAAATGGCTTTTCTGCAAAAGGAGGGTCTTGTTTTAAATTTAAAGACTATGTGGCAGGCATCTTTATCCTTTGCCAGTAAACTGGATCATTATTTTAGCACTAAAAGCAAAAGTTGAATTATTAAATTTTTCAAAGTTTTGAAAGTTCTCTTAGAAATTTAAATTTCTTAAACAAATTTAAAAGGTCTGATTCTTTTCTTCTCCCTACAGGGGAAATGGAGTTAGAGTTGAGGAGAAAAAAAGAAATTGGATTATTAAGGACAACAATGTGACTTAGTTTTCCATTTGTTAGTGTTGAACTATCTGCAGTATGATGGCAACAAATGTTGCACTTTAAAAAGCCTGTGGAAATAATTAATTTCTAATTACCAGCTACAGTGTTTTGTTGACATTAGCCAAATGTCTTTATGCTATCATTTTTTTTGGCTTAGAGCTTAATGATGTTTTAAATAATGGATTGACTAGAGGAAAATGTGATTTTTAGCTCTTAAAAATACTGTCAGCAGTTTCTGTTAATGTAGTTTTACAGTTTTATTTTCTTGTGAAAGAAAATAAATCTATCAAAGTAATCTACCTAGTCACATGTAAATAGTCCCTTTTACTGGCCAATCAAAATGTATATAAAGCAGTTAAGGTATATGTTACTGGTTGTGTATGTGTCTAGATTTAAAAGTATCATCATGATTGATGTAGCTGTTCTGAAGTTAAATCTTAAAGATCTTGGTTATTTTACCTAATTACATTTTCTTGCACTAATGAAATGTTGCAAAATGTAGATATTTTCTCGGGGCAATTACTTGGAGTAATTGAAAAGCTAATATATGGAACCTTTCTTATTTCAGAAATGACTTAGTATCACCCTGGAATTTGCATATTACGAAAAATAAATTTAGCCTTTTTTTTTTTTTTTTTTTCAGTGACTTCAATAGTTGTCAAATATTTAAGAAGAATGTAACTTGCTTTACTTAAGGTACATAGTGTTCAGTAGTTTTCTGATTTGTAATACACTATAATAAAATACCTTTTTTTTCCAGGATTGGGAAAAGATCAAAATAAAGGTTACTGCAGAGTAGAAGTCAAGACTCATATTTTTCCTCCATCTTGTATTCTTTATTAGTTTCCTTTTCATTTTATTATCACCTAAATTAATGTCAGAACCAACACAATTGAGCAAGCTAATGGTTTAGTGAATTACTGAGGAAATTGCTGTTGTGATGCAGTTTTAAGCTCTCCCCATATGTGTTCTTACAATAGTGTGTCGTATACATCGGCAAACTTCTAAAGAAATAAAATATTTAATGCTAATATAGAAACACTGATCTTTAAATAAATAGAAGACTTTGAGCAATCTAAAATTATATAATTGAGAGGCTCAGTGCTTTTATAACTAAACATAATTAGCAATGCAGGAGTACAGAGGAGGAGATTGTGATCTCCCTTAGTCATGTGCCTTACAAGTCCTTTCTGCCATATACTACTTAGGGTATTTGGCAAGTTAATTTCTTTGTGCCATGGTCTTAACATTTATAAAATACGTATTAATCTCTACTTTTTCCTGTGTTGTCTAATGTAAATATGTTCATAGTTTTGGCTTTCCAGTAGCTTTTAAATATTTGGATCTTTTGTCTAATTTTCTTTGAGGCACTACAATCAACCACTCCCTTTTTCTAGTTTTCCGAATTCTTCACACTGGTTGTTTAATGTCTGCTTTCCCCTTTGAGGAAAATAAGTGACAACAAAGGCTAAGCAACAGTCTCTTTCTAAAATGATTGCAATCTAGAAAATTTTACCTGAGAGATCTAGAGCTCGTGAAAAGCTTTCTGCAAAAACAGAGCTCCAAAGAACATCAGAGAAGACAGATTTTGTTATTGAGCAGTAAGTTGATGAGCTGCTGTTGAAGCAGTGTACAGTGGTTTTCTATAAACAAATGCAAGTGTTGCTCAGTACAAAAATGGAGAGAACTAGCGAACAAGCACATTTTGTTTACCGCCTACAATGTGAAGTGATTGGTTTTACCTCTGGCCAGTCCAATATGAAACCAAAGCTTTCATAAAGGTCCATAACAGATCTACAGCTCTGCTAATTATTCCTCTCCAAGAATGAATTGACATTCTGGTCAGTATAGTTTTGCTCACTTGACAAGTTTGGTTATGCTTCCTTCATTGTCATTCTTAAATGTACAAAGCTCCCTGGTATTTCTAGGGATCCAGATTTGATGTCTTGTCTCTCTAGTCCCTGCATATATAGAGGCTGTAAATGAGGCAATCTCCACAGGCATTTCAATGTTTACAGTGATGCAGAATTCATTTCTAACTTGGAGTGAGTGTTATTCAATAACTTTGCATTAGGAAATCAAAGCTTCAGACAAGAAAGGCTCATTTGCGCTTTGTATGGTTCTTGTGTCAAATTTGTGGTTTTCTGTCTGCATCATATCTGCTGTTGACCATAAAAACTGCCTTAGTGATTTGGGAGAAAAATCTTTGTGTGACACTGAGTCTAAGACGTATTTCAAAGTGTTGAAACACTGTGTCTCAGATATGTTATTAATAAACAATAAACAGGAGGGAACAAAGACATTTTTATTCTGCAATATTCAGAACTCTGAAGCAAATGATTTACAGGCTTTAATTATTTATCCTGTCACATACAAAGATGACTGCTGTCTTTTAGTTGATAAGCATGTAAAGGGTTCAACACATCTTTAAGCTGTTTATCTAAGTGAAAAATTGTAATATCCGTGTTGAATACAAGAAACCAAAGCGTTGGTCTTTGAGGTGTGTACACTAAATAGATATGGAATATTTATAAACTCTTAATGCTGATAATTTGTTCACGTTGCTGACTCATTTGCTATGGTGATCAGTACAATGGAAAAGTTTATATCAGTTAATGGAAGCAGGCTGTTTTTCTGAGATTACTTTCATGATTTTTTTTTTTCAGGAGAGGCTGTTTAAAAGTAAAATATATTTCTTGGTCTATAGATAGACTTTCTTTTGTGTACATTTAAAAATCACTGTAAGTAGTGATTCTTGGGCTAACACTTGTGATAAAAGATTCAATGCAACAATAAAATGTGGCTCTGTTGTGTGTCAAGAAATATCTGTCTCAAATATGAGCCTTGATTTGGTGTTTGCCTTTTTAAAGAGACTTCCACTGACATCAGTGAAAAATGCATATATTTTCTGACAGTTTCTAGGTCATTTTGCATGTTACTGCTTTATTGTCCTGTGCTAACCTATCAAATGTCATTGGCTTACTGTAGCTCTAAGTAGCGTGTCACTTGTGCACAAAGACCATTAAACTTAATGGCAATGGAGAATGAATTTTGTTGAGTACAGAGAGAATTAAGGCACATGATTATCCTTTCTAATGTCTTTGAGCATTGGGAGAAGTTTTATTTTAGTGTAATCTAACCTTTTTATTAGTTTTAGCTTGGATATGCAAGACAGATGTTGGTGGAAAATGCTGGAACATTTTAATAGTGACGTTTGCCAGAACATAGAGTAATAAATTATAAAACTCAAGTTTATCTATTAAGGAAAGATTGCTGAATCTCAACCTCTATTCATGTGATGACTCAGTGTATATAAACTTGTAGTTTTTACTTTTCCTGTTTTCTGGATCAATTCTATGTGACAAACAGTCTGAAGTTCTATGATATAATCTTAATCAGTTGATGTTGAGAGGTAATGTTTTACCTTTATCCCAAGAATTGCAACTGTAGTCCCTCTTCTGGGGAAAAAGAAGGTAAATCCAAATTACTGATTTGAGTGAGTTGAATCAAAAAGCTCAAACTAAAGCTATTGTAGTAGAAGCAACAGAGTTGTTACTGAAATAAAAAATAAGTGTTTCACATTTCATGGAATTTAATGGAAATTTAAATTAAAAAGTTACGAGCAAATTGCTGACTGATAACTCTGTGTTAATAATATAAAAATCTCAGCATCATCCTAGAAAAGTTCCATGAAATGGGAGGATGAAAAAAACCCAGGGAACTCTCAGATACATGTTCCATGGATTTTAGGTTTCACCTTATCTTTTATCTTCCCATGCAATGCTATGAAGGCATAGAAAGGAGTTTATTTTTTTTACTTTAGATAACAACATTATGATAAAGAATGAAAAATAATTACTGCATGAGTAATGAAGCCCACTTTTCTATGGATTTATGTTCCTTATTTCCTACCTTCCGCTATTCCATATTCTCAATTTACATACATTAAGATGCTCAGCTCTTTTCTAAATGCCTGGCTAGACAAAATGTAGCACTAAAGACAGGTTATTGGTGCTTACTGGTTGCTGAAAGAGCTGTGGAAAAGATAGTGTTAAGTGCAGCTTGTCTTTTACTGGCTTACTCAGTTAGTAGGAGTACTAATCTCTCTCACCCAGAGAGACTAATTTTTACCAAGCTTGCAGGAACTTAATATCTTTAAGACTTTCATTTGGCTGCAAAATGGCTATCAGGAGACTGACAAATGGACAGAAAAATAAGATCAGGTTGCAGAACCCTCATTTCCTTGGCTAAGAGGCTGAAAATGAATATATAGTTTGAAAATGACTATTCATTTCTCTGTAAGTTGAAGTAGGTCAGATACAGAGAGTGTGTAACTGATAGAAAAGAATGGATATTGAAGAATAAATGAGATGAGGATTGCTTAGATGGTTTTGATGAAGAGGGTGCAAAAATAGAAGGGAGAATAGGACAAAATATGTCATTGAAAGAATGAAAAGAGGAATTGGTTGTTGCTTTAGAAAAATTTAAATGGGAAGTAATACAAAAAATGTATTCAGAAAACAAACATAGACTACAATAATTTTTAAAACATAGGTTTGCAACATTTGGCACAAAATTCAGTAAACGGTTTGTGTCATTCAAATAGTTATCCCATCCATTAGACACCTGGTAACGCTTATTTTTGAAAGGGGTCAAAGATGGCACAGGTCTCATTTTCAGACATCTACTTAACCATCTTGGTCGTCTCCATTTTTTTTATTAAATTATTTAGTGATTATTTTGCTCAGATCTATCCATTATATTGCCTTATGCTTTCCCATGTAATCCATGTAAGTATTTCAGATATTAAGTCAAATGAATCCTAAGTATAAGTGGGTTCAACAGCTGCAGTTAAATGGATTCGTCTGTCTTGTGGTGAGGTGTATTAATTTCTGCTATCAGAATTGGAGTTAAGTTTAGGAAATAGAAATGAAGCAGATGCTGGATGCATAGATGCTGAAGCTTCTGCTTATAGAGTTTTAGTGCAAATTTTTTTTAGAAGTGTAGTAACTTTTCAGAACAGTTATCCAGATTATAAAATGCACTAGCTTTCAGATTTAGCATACATACTCTGGTCCTCCTTGAGGTGATTCTTTTGGTATTGAAAAAGACAGTTGCTGATATGAAGAATGTCAGCGAAGTGGTTCCCACCCCACACTTGAAAGACATCTTCACAGATGTTTATCCCTTGGTTTTGGTCAAATAAACAAACCATTTTGCCCAGTTCTGAAACTTTACATTTGATTAGTTTGTGTTATCAGTGGTTCTGGCTGGCACGATTAGCTTACGGATAGATAATGTTTCATTAGATTTCATGTGCTACTCATACTAGCCTTATGACTTTCAGTCTCCTTTTTCTGCTGGAAGGTTGGTGAGGTGCTTGGTCAGATCAATTCAACACAGTAGCCTGAGGATGCTTTATGTTTTAGAAGGGATTTTTTGAGCACTGGCTTTTTTTTTTTTTCTGCTGAAAGAGAAAGGTGAATAACTACATTTGTCATTTGAAGACTGTCAAAGGGCTTGAGCCTTAGAATGGAGCAGAAGCAGATGGAAGGGAATCTTTGAAGCCACTATATAGGGATAAAGAGGAAATTGTATAGATCAAACTATTAGTGGACTGTTGTGGCCTGGACAAAGCCCCACTGCTGTCCTGGTCATGCTAGAACTCCACTATGAACCAGAGTGAAAAAACAGGTGGTATGCCACAACTGATATTGCCAACGCTTTTCTCAGTTCCTTTCTCCATACCTTCCAGAATCCAGTTCTCTTCTTTCTGCAGCTTGATATCTCTCTTGCCTTGGCCTTTTCTTTTTTCTTGCTGTTCTTTTCTTCCTCTGCATTTCTGCACATCTCATTTTCCAGAACTCATGCTTTTCTTCTGTCTGTTATGCCTTCAAGTTCTTATATTCTTCTTATCACAGTCTTCCTCTTCATCTACAGTTTTAAGAAATATCAGGTTCATTTTAATATTGCTATTTGGCAAATAGACTGCCCAGGTAGTAAATGACAATTGCAGACTATCTTGCATCTGTCTCCTGTTGTTCCACTTACTGGCTGTCAGTCACATCCTGCGCCACCTTACTGACTGACAGCCTTTGTATTAGGAGGTGTGTGTAAGTTGACATATATTTTGTTAGGTTTTTCATTACAGTTTTAATGTAATTGTAAAGATGAAAGACAGTGTTTCAGATAGCTTCTGTAAGTCTTTTATTGTTGTGCCATGAGTTGATCAAAGCAGGATTTTTGCTGGGACACTCTTAACTATAGTCTATCCTACATGGTTATTTGAATCATGTTCGTAGAAGCTCCTCAGTAATTTTGTGGGGGCAAATGAAATTATTATGATGCGTTCATCAGTAAAATTTCAGATTGTTTTATTTACTTTCTTGGTTTCTTGGTGACCTGATGCTTGGGTTTTGTTGTTGGTGTGGTTTTTTTTTTTTTCCTTTTAAGAATAATTGCATTTTTTCAAGTTCTCCAAACCTATGGTTAGCTTCAATAAATTTGTTCTGAGTAGGCCTGTTATGTGGGTCATATCTGGCAGCACAGTGTTTTGCTTATGGATGAATACTGTCAAAATTTGTTCCAGACAGTGTTTTTGTGTGTTTATTGTTGTGTGAGTATGGCAGTGAATTAGTTGGCCCATTCTTGGATCCTCCAAAATACCTGAAATGGTTGGTTGTCTGGTGTTCTATACAGGAAGTGTAGTACAACATTTGGACTAACAGAAGGTTTATGAATCTTGAAGAAAAAAAAAAAAAAAAAAAAAAAAAAAAAAAAAGGATTGTCCATAGGAGCTCTTTCAGAACTGTCCAAGATCCCATCTGTTTTTCAAGAATAAAAGAATAAATTGCATGTAGGAATGTAGCTGAACCACTGTTCATCCTCATAATGTTTTATGACTCATCAGTGGAATTAACAGCTTGTCTGAGTTTTTCATATTGACTCTAAATGAGAGTTAGAGCACCTGAAAGAGGTAGGGTGCTGAAAAAGGAAAGGTGATGGAAGGGTTATGAGGAAGGGGATAAATAAAGCTAGCTAGATTCTCTTACTGTCTCAGGAGTTTAAGTAGCTTGGTAGTCCTGAGGTAGGTGCCTCTAAGAGTTTGGGACTTGCAATGTGTGTGTTTTCCCTGCCTTTTTGGGTGTAGAAGACTGCAGTCCTTTCTTGAAAGTTGATTTGGGGGAACTTCAAAAAACACCCAGAACTTAAAACCTTGGATATTTTTTTTTTTTTAAATAAAAAGATTATAGTGAAAAGGATACTGAAACCTTTACTATTAAGTTTTATGTTTTAGGCTACACACTCAAAAAGATTGTTTGAATAGATGTATTTAATTGTGGTTAAGTAGGCAAATATAGTTCAAAGTATTGAGGAATTATGAGTTACCAGTCCAGTGGATTCATGAATATTTTCCATTAGTTTGGTTGCCTTTATACTTAAAACCTATTTAAGGAATCTGTTCATAGTTATTACTAGAAGACAGTGACTGGGAGATTTAGAGGCAGCTGGTCAAAAGAAGCATTCTCATATTCATGTTACTTATTTTAGTAGTGCTAGCCAGGTTGTATGTGGGGTCTTCAGAAGTAAACAGGGATTCCTTGAGCAAACTTATATTAAAAATATTATCACTGTTAAGGAGAGCTTTCAGTATTACAAAACAAATAAGATGTGAAGAGTGGAGGACAAGAATGCAATAAAGTCAATATAGTGTATATGAAGTGATAAGAATGAACCAGGTAGGTTTTATTTTCAAATTTGCTTTTGACTTCTGAATCAGTTTTCTTTCCTAAGCAATTGATTCCAGTGTGTATGTAGTAATTTATGTTAAGGATATCAAGAGGTCATGAGATAGAATTCTAGAAGTAATTTTGTTTTGCCTATCTCTTACTGAAGTTGGTTAGTATGTTCTTAACTATTTTTAAGTTAAGCAGGAGTATCCCTCTGCACAAATCATAACTCTTGTCCATTGTCTCCACATCCTATGACCATTATTAGCAGCTACTGTTTTCTTAGCAATTAACTGCTTTAGGGTATGTAGAATGGTGTTATTAAAGTATTACAAGAGGGTTTGTAGCAGCATTGTTTTACAAGAGTAAATTTACTGAAAGGCATTAGAAAGTTAGTCACTGGTTGGTAGATTATCAGTCCGTTTAATCTAGTTCAGCGCTCTTCTATTAAAAAATATATCAAGCAGCCCAAACTGTGTTGAGATGCACCCTGCGGTGTCATATCTCTTTTTGTTTTTCACAGTCCTAGCTATTTAAATTGAAAGTTGTTTTGGAGAGGAATTCTCTGCTACTCTTTTTTTTTTTTTTTTTTTTAATGTTGCCTAACACATTGGGTAACACATCTGTCCTTGGTTTTTGGCTCTGCAGGAAGCTTATAAATCTCTGTTGAACATCTCAGCCATACTCTGACAATGCTGTGTAGGATGTAAAGGCCATAACTGGTTTATTATCCACTGTCTTCACTGCTTCTTAGGATATTCTGCCTAGCCTTGTATCCAACTCTTCTGGTTTTGATTGTAATTTTTTAATTTTTCCAGGTTACTTTGCATTACTCCTATAATTGTTTTCATTTCTCATTATCTCTGCACCACTATCTTCACACTACAGCGTTATATTTTCAGTGCTATGCAGGAGGAAGCCATGTTAGTCTTTCAGAATTATTTTTGGCATTTATAGTGTAAAATGATACATGTTGGAATAATACAATCCTGGTGTGTTGAGGCAGTAAGTTTTATGTCTGTGCTAACATTTCTCCGCAAGATGTTTCATATGTGCATCCCAGCTGTGGTCACATTAGTTCTTTATGAACTGTTCCTGCCATGCATACATTTTAAACCGGAGAGAAGATCCATCCTGATGTGGATTGCAAAGTGGTGATGTTTAACTAGTGCACTATGCAACATCAGCGTAATAGCATAAACTATGGAATCCTGTCACTGGGCAGCTCAAAAAGAGACCGGCTCTGTCTCATTTGCACCTTCCCTTCAGGTTTGTATGTACATTGTTGAGATCCCTTAATCATCTCTGTGGCCCTTTGGACCTTCTCCAGTATGTTGATGTCTCTTTTACTGAGGAGCCCAGAAGAGGATGCAGCATTCCAGGTGTGGCCTTTACCAGTGATGAGTAGAGGAGAAGAATCATGTCTCTTGATGGGTGGGCAATAGACCTCCTAATGCAACTCAGGATACCATTAACCTTCTTTGCTGCAGGGGCACATTGCTGGGTCATGATCAATGTGTTCACCAGAATGTTCATGTTCCTTTCCTGCCAAGCCACTTGGCAGATGTGTGGCCCCCAGTGTATGCTGGTGCCTGGGGTTGTTCCTTCCCAGGTGTGGGACTTTGCACTTCCCTTTTTGAACTTCATGAGGTTCCTGTCAGTCCATTTCTTCAGCATGTCCAGGTCCCTCCAAATGGCAATGCAACCCTCTGGCCTATCAGCTGCTCCTTCCAGTTTTCTGTCACCTGCAACTTTGCTCAGGGTACACTCTACCCCATCATCCATAAGTGACTGAAGAGTTGCCTGAAAAGAAAACTGCAGTAATATTTTCTAAGAATTGATTTATAATACAGTTCTGCAAATGTGTACTGAGATTTCCAGGACACTCCCTACAGTGGATCATCTCACTGAAAGCACTCAGACTGCTTACGGATGCATGTTTTCTGCTTCAGTGAGCACTTGGTTACCTTTTTATGATCAAATTTAGTAAAAGTGTTGTATATAGAATTATCAGTAAATGCTTTGATGCTGTTTTTAATCATTAAAACTGGTGTTCTTAACCCAGACTGAAAGCTTCCTGTAATTTCCAAACATAATAAGGAGAAAATAAGGAAAAGCAACCATGGTCTTTCTAAAGCTAACGTGCCCAACCAGCAAGATTGCCTTCTGTGATAAAAGCTTCTGGATCTATGGACGAGGGGTGGCCAATGGATGACGCTTACCTTGACTTCAGCAAGGATTTTGATACTATCTCCCATAATACTCCTGTATCCAAGTTAGGATGTTAGTCTCTAATCAGATGAACAGCTGGATAAATAAAATGCTGTTTGCATGACTGGACCTAGAGGGTCATGGTTATTGGGTGGAGTACAGTATTCTACCAGGAGGCCAGTGACAAGCGAGTACCACAGAGATCTGTACAGGACTTGTCCTGTTCAAACATCATGATCAGTGATGTGGAGGAGGTGATGGAGTGCACTCTCATCAAACTTAACAGATGAGACCATACTCTGCAGGGGGAAACTAGTGATATTCTTGAGGGCAGGGCTGCCATTCGGAGGAACATAGACAAGCTGGAGGAATAGGCTGACAACGAATGTGCTGGCAGTGAGTTTATGAAATTCAGCAAGGTCAAATGGCAGGTCTTTCACCTGGGAAGGAGGAGCCCCTTGCAGTGATACAGGCTGGGAGTGCCTGGCTGGGGAGGAGCTCTGCAGGTAAAGCCCTTGGGGGCCATGGTGGGCAGTGAGCTGACCGTGAGCCTGCAGTGGCCCTGCCAGCAACAAGGGCCCACAGTATCCTGGGCTGTGTCAGCACAAGTGTGACTTGCTGATGAAAGGCATCAATTGCCTTCCTCCACTCAATATTCAAGGCTTGGGCTCTCAATAAAAGAAATATATTGATAAAGGCATCAGGATGTTTGCAGGCTGGAGCCTTTGCCCTTAGGTGGATGGGCACAGTCTAAATGGTATAAATGGTTATGTAAATAAAAGGGGCAGGAAAACTGTTATACCATTGCTGATGTTTTTTATTTGTAAACTTTCTTATTAAAAGGAGGTGTTTAATCAGATCCGCTGCTTGGAAAATCTATGTACTTCCATATAGGAGGAAGTCAGGATGAACACCTAAACTGTTACAGGGACCTCACGAGGTTAGAGGCAGTAAAGCCTCAACTGCTTAATGCAGTGCTATTTGAGGTGTAAGGACCATATGTCTTCCTGAGAACTGTTGTGTGGTGTTTTTTGTTTTTGTGGGTTTTTTTTTTCTGCCATTAAGTAGCTGTGTAGGTTTAAGTAGGAGCACAGTAGTAAATTAAGTGAAGCTGATAAGAGAACTGGGAATTAGTTGTTGGTTGTTATTTATTTTTAGACAACTCACATGTTCTGTTACTCAGTATTAATAACAAGTTGTGAATGATGACTCCTGAGCACAATATTTTTGTAGCTTTGACACACTGAATTTGAGCAATTAATCTCAGTCTTCAGAGACATTGTTATTTGTTTTGGTCTTGAACTGAGAGATCAATGTAATATTTGTGTTTCAGTTGGTAACAAGAAGCAAAGATAGACATATGCATCTGCATGCAAATAGCTAGATATGCATACTAAAACTGAGAAAGTGCAGAGAAGTCTTCAAGTATCTTTTTTTTGAAGGCTTGGTTGTGTCTATAGCAATTTTTAATTCAGTCGCCACACACTGTTCACTGTAAGAAAAAAGTATATAGCAAAAAAATTGAAATTGTACCTATTGTGGTATTTTCTTCTCTTTACTACAGGGCCAGAGTTCTCAGACAATTGTCTGAAAATAGTTTTTGAGAATTATTGCAAGCCTATTAACTTGTTTCCTCACTCCAGATCATCTAGTAGAAATACACATTTCTTGTATAGAAGGTACAGGTTGATTTCCTGACCACCAACTCAGATGTAGCTGGAAACTGTGGAAGTTATTTTATTCATAATCTTTGTGACAACAGGAACAGGGCTCACCAACTCCAGCAACAGGTGATGCACATGTATGGACTTGACAAATGCTTACAGGGAAAGAAAATGTTTACTATATTTCAGCCAGTTGAGTTCTGGATGTATGTGCTCTATGTATACCTAGCTATGTGTATCCAGAATTATATCAAAGGGTAAGCCTTGCAAATTTATTATGCATCTCTGCTTTGTGTAGTTTATCGATGTGACTTTATTCAAATTCTTTTAAAATCCAAATTCCTTGGGACACAGACCTATACTAATAATGTTGCCTTTACTGTTACCATCTAGGTTTTTTCTCTAGAGGACAGTATTTGTGATACAGAATCTTTCTTGATACTTAATCTTAAACATAGTGTCAAAGGAAAGTCAAAGGTTAGACTTATGATGGACATCTGGCTATAAATAGAAGTATGGTTTTTGCTTAGTTATTTATTTCCCCATCCTGCTGTTACTGTCCCCTACTGCTTCTGCCTTTGCTGCTGTCAAAAATGCAGTCCAGCTGTTTCATGTGCTCCAGATTGTTCCTTCCCTTTCCTTTGAGCTGTCATTAGGATTTTAACCCGATAATATTGGGCTAGTACTATGGAGTTGATAGAAGTAGTAGCCAGGTAGAAGTACAGCAACACTGAGATTTTAGGGAGAACAAATTTAAAGTAGTCATGTAAAACTAACTTGCACACTTTTCTGGGACCTTTGCTCCTTACTAGAAATCAGTATTTGAATGCACAGTAATAACTTTCAGAGAGCTCAGTGGAGAGTATGAGAGTTGTCTACAACATGCTACATGATAATTTATTTCATGAAGCATTAATTGTGTGGTTTCAGGTAAACAGCTCATTGGACAATGCAATGCAATTTTTAATACTTCTCTTTTCTACCTTTTTTCTTCATTACTATGATAATTGGAGTTGTAATGCATTATGCTTTTAGATCTTTGTTTTCTCTAATAGTTGGTCTTCTGATTTGAAATGAAATAGAAAGGAGTTTTGAGTAACAAATTATGGGGTTTAGTTTTCAGTTTTTTTTGTGATTTGTCTTTTGCTCCAGAGAAGGCATGAAGGGTATAGTCATAGTGTCACAGGAGGGTTGTGCAGCAGGCACAGCCTTTTTACCCAAGTGTAAGAAGGTCTTGTGCTGTTTTGAACACTAGTGGAGGGCTGTTCTCTGTTCTTTCACTAGTCCCTGTTCACTTTTACTGTTGTCTCCTTCCAAGGACTATGTTTTGGTTCTCTTTTTGAGAAACTAGAATCCATGTCTGTTCACCTTTGCTTTTTGCAGTCTGGAAGCCCTAATGGATCTGCTTGTCCTTGCCATGTAAATTAATTATCACAGATCCTTTTGTTTTGGGAAGCTCTGTCCCGGCCACAGCCTGTCACAGCAGCCTGGGGTTGTGCATCAGCAGTCAATGAATTCCAGGCTTGTAGGTCAGAAAGCACAAACCTCAGCTGCATCAGCTGAACAAGCAGGCAGTAATGGATTAAAAGCCGCTGTTTTGGTTAACTACTAACAGGATGACATTTGTGTCAAGTTAAAGTGAATTTTCTTTTTCATTCTCTGCTGTTAATCAGCATACTCTGTTACAGAACTGCTTATGTTTTTTCATTTTAGTGTTTGAAAAGTTTTGTTTAAAATTTTTCTCCGATGGCATTCTTAAGTGATGGAATAAGAATGATGTTTTTTCCTTTCTAAGTAGTTTGAGCTATGTACATTGTTGCCAGTGTTTGGCTGGGATTCTCTGTGATATTATTGCAATACTCTGATACGTTTATTACACTTACACTAGCCTTGTGAATCTTAACAGAACGAGTGTAAGGCTGACTGTCTCATTACCAGTAATTGAGAAATCTTACTTATACTTCGGGCTGTTGAGCTGTGTGTGATGAAATAATGGTTTGTCGTGTCATTTGTTTGTCTTTGAATCTTGACTTTATTGTTTCAGTTAATCTGGGAGTGAAGCGTAGACATGATATAGTAGATTTGAAGGCGTGCTCTCATTTTCCCTTTCTGAGAATGTAGTACTGTTGAAAACCACACCAAGTGATGTTATTTTCTTTTAATTCAGGTTAATGATTTAATATTTTTTCTTTAATGCTATGAATTTTTTTTCTGCTCTTTTAGAGCTTTAAAAAGTGCATACTATTCCTACCTTTTACTACTTCTAGGAGAAGGTAGTTCTTCTGTTCAGCTGATAGTTACAGTTTGCGAACTAGATCATGACTGTTAGGCAGTTACAGGGGTTTTGCATATCCAGGCTCTTATGACACATCGTATTCTTCTCTTCTGTTCCTTCTGCTAAAAAAAAAAAAAAAAAAAGTGCTTGAGTTTCTATTTGGTTTTCTAGAGATTCCACAACTCCAACATGGCTCTGGGGTGACTTGAAACTGGGGATACAGTAACTGCATTTCTTAAGATTGTCAGTATATCACATGCACAAACAAGTCATTGTATGTGGTGTACGTTGGACCTAATGTGTCATTCTGTGGATCAGGATGTTCTTAGTAAATGTAATCTCAGTGATTCATCTGGTAGGTTATGTTATACATTTCTCTGTGGGAAATGCTGAATGAAAATCTGGGATCTTATTTCTATCCCTGTGCTTATGATATTCAGCACCACGAATGCTGCTATGCAATTTCATTGGTAATTGAAACATTAAAAGGAAAGTAGAACTAATGGTTTGGGGAAAGTAGCCTCCCTTGGGTTTTACAATTTCCAGGCATGAATTCATTAAAGCTGATCTAAAAATGAAAAAGAAAAAATGGTTTTCAAGGCATTTATTGAAACTTTACCAAGTTTTAGGGTTTTTTAAGCTTCCATATTCTGCTTGTCTTTTAGTAAAGGCATGCATCTATTAATGTTCATTTTTATACAATTATAGAGTTGTTTGGATATGTGCTTAGTGCAAAGTGAGATATGATACAAATACAATTTCAGTACTTTTGCCAGCTTCTTTAAAATTATTTGGGAAAGCTATGTTTTCAATTACGCAGGAATTTTTATACTCTCTACAGAATATGATCAAAAGTATGCAAAACTTTAAATGTGAAAGTGAACATCAAAATAATTCCTTTTCTGTAAGAGATAGAAAATACTTTTATTCTGAGAACAAGATTTTCTTTTTAAAGAAAATAGGCAACTTGCCATTGTGACACAGTAACAGCCATTTATAATCTAATTCTGACTTTGGTAATTTCTTTAAAGGCATTTCTTTGTGTTAATGATGCAGCTGGTTAGACTGGAAGTAGAGCTGTTGCTATGTGTGTGGAGTAATAGTGTAAAATTCTGTTGATCATCAAACTCATTTTGGTTTAAGTCTGCTTTCTCCTAAGTAAGGGCACAGAATGTTACGGTGGTGTATGGTGGTATATGGTGTTGTCAGCACTTAGATTTCAAACAGCTTGGAAGCACCAGACTTATGTTGTTTTCTTCTGTCGTCAGTGCCTGTAGGAGAGGAGAAAGCGGCCAACGTGACAAATTGAGAGTTGAACACAAAAGTGATTATAGAAACTCTTGGATAAAGAGTGTGGTCAGGGAGGTTGAAAATTTGCTCAGCTGCTTCACTGCAAAAATGCTGGGCTGCAGTTCAGAAAACCTTCAGAGTGCAATATGAAAGCATTAGTCTTGCAAAGGCATTAGGATGTTTTTACATTTCATTATTAGGGTGATCATGCTGCTAGCCTTTTGTTCTGATGCAATGTCAGTTGTCATCCTTGTGGATGACACCGATGTAAAACGGTCCTGACAACAAAATTTGGGTGGTAAAGTATAGTCAGTATTGGTTTCTGGTTTTGTTTTAGGGTTAATTGAGTAGTTGAAAGCCCTAGAGTCTTTTTGCTAATGACTGGATAGAGCACAGGTGACAGTGGTGTGCCACGACCTGGGTCTCACCTGCCTCCTGGAGGGAGGGGGCACTGCTGAAACTTTCTGTGAGTGAATCCTGATTTCTGTCTGATCTCTCTATATCTGGAACCATGTTTGCTGCTTTGTGCTAACTGTACACTGCTGCAGGATAAATCAGATTATCTACTTCAACTGGCTTACTACATGACCCCTTCAGTGTTTGTGGAGATGCCGGGGATGGCCTGGGAACAGGAGATTCTGGGTAGGGTAGGACCTCTCCCTTTTGGGAGCAACCAGGGTTGCATCAGCTGAACTCAGCTGTGAAGGTGCAGAGTGACCATGACAGAAAGAGGAGCCATGCTCTCTAAATGCCTGGATGTTGCTTATGACTTCCCTCAATAGACTGTTACTAAAGATGGCAAAAAAAGTTTTGATTTTCATTTAATTCAAGGTAGAAGATACCTACAGATTTCTTTAGCATCCTCATAAGTCTCCCTGGACTTTAAAGATCAGCAAACAACAACTTCTAGTTGTGGATGTAAAGAAGCACACTTTTTATCAGTAGCAATCTTCTAAACCACACCATATTTTCTGAAGATGCATTTTTTAAATTATCTACATGATGTAGATGAGATTTAGAATGTGCATGTGTTTCAAAGTTTTGATCTCTGAGGTAAGAAGAGTTATAAAGACTGGGGTTTTGGAAGACAGAGTGGGGATGTTGGGGAAATGAAGGGGAATCAAGAAATGCAACAAGTCTCTGGTTTTGGGGACAAAATACATCATTCCCTGAAAGGCCATCCTTTTCTCTAGGTAGTCCAAATAAAAAAACCCCAACCAAACACTCCAACCATCCACCTTTTTAAAAGGTGATGAAATGGTAGGATGCTATGCTGGCCAGGTTGTTACACTGTGCTGATTTAACCACTGTCTTCTCCAGTTTTATGCCAGTGATATTTCTCATTAAGTTTCAAGGGTGAGAACCCCATTGCTGGATGTTGCAATGCTGCATTTATTTGGACTGTAAATGCTTTTCTGAATGTTGGGCTTCGGTTATCCTGGAGGTTGAATGCTTTTATAGAAGAGTACTGATGTCTGAAAATGTCCACTGTGTCCTATATGTTGTAGAGCAGTTACTTTTGAAATTTTCTGTTTTAATAATTAATCATTTTACTTCTGGGAAATAAGGTACAGAAATTAAATGTTAGCCATTCTAGAACACTAGTAGTGTACAAAAAGGTTGCACTTTTTCATTGTTGGTTATGACTTTCTTCTAAGCTATATGGTCTAAAACATTTTTACATATATTTTAAAAATTTGTTTAAGAAAATCACATTGGTTGGTATTGACAGCTGTTATGCCTGTAAAGCACTATCATCTGTAAGACAGAGAAAACAGTAATTAAAGTGAAGAAGGCATACAGAGACACAGTGTTTGAACCAAAGTATCCTTCTACCAGTAATTTATTAATCTGATACCTTATGGAGTGTTTTTTCCTCAAAGCCCTCACAAACCAACACTCCCCAACTGTATCCCAAATCAGTTAGAACAAATAACCTATAAAACTATGAGAAAAATAATAACAAGGAAGAAACAAGCAGGGAGAAATAAGTTAGAAATACATGATCAACAATTCATTAGGTTCTCAGAAAACAAATTAACATAGTTGAGAAGTAAGGAATTAGTGCTGTGGTGACTTTAACTTTGTCATGTAAAGGCACACAGTTATGCTAGTGAATGGAAACAGTGAAGTCACTGAGGTTCTGCAGAGTCTGATTATTAACGTGTTTTGTAATATTTCTATCAAAGATATGGAAAACATTTAAAACTATTACTGATAAATTAGAGGTCACAAACAGCTGGAGATATAGATAAAATAGAGACTCAGTCACTGATAAAGAAAAGATAGGTTCATTAACTGAGCTGGGTTCAGGCACACAATATATTTTTAGACATATTCAAATATAATTTTGTATCTTGAAATAATAAATGCACACTATATTTCCATCTTTATTCCAAGAAGCACTTATCCTTTAATGACAAAACCCTCTTTCCCAAGAACAGGGAATCGCAGTCATCACTTGAAACTGGACTCATGTTGTTATGCTTTGGCCAAAAGACCTCATTCATCCAAGAGCTGCAGTATCGAGGTTATATTATCTCCATATTTGGCGTGCTCTGAAAAAGGCTGGAATGCTGGTTCCAGATGGGTGTACTTCAAGAAGGACATTGAAAACTGGAGATGATTCAGGATAGGGTTGTACAAATGATGAAGGAATTGGAAGAGTGCTGGATGGTGAAAGATTTAGAGCTCAGTCTGCTTAGTTTAGCAAAAATGTGGTTAAGAGATCATTTGATCACAATCTTAATGTATTCATGTGGGGAGCAGAAATGTGATAATAGATAGCTTCTCCAGCTAGCACACAGAAGTAAAATAAGAACCAAGAGTTTGGAGTTGAAGTCAGCCAAATTAGTTTGGAAATAAGGTGCAAAATTTTAACAGGGAAGGCAGTTAAACACTGGAACAAATAACCCATAGCTGTGATGTATTTGCAAACACTGGATATACCGTAAGAAAGATTGAATGTCTTTCTGAAAGACTCACTGTAGTTTAGGAACTAGTGTTAATGTGAAGTCAAAATGGATGCAGGGGAGTCTAATATTCAGGAATCACAATACTCACTTCCTTCCTTAAAGTCCAGGACTCTCTAGTGCAGTATAGTGGTTAATTTCTGCTGATCTTGATTCTAGTTTAGCCATTAGGAGAATTTTTACGGTATTCTACATGGCACAATGTGGTGCAGGTATCCACGCTGACCCTGAACAAGCTAGAATGGATAATAAAAGCACCAAAGCTCTGCTAACATGTTTTCCCACCAGGAGTGATATATAGTGCATTTTAACGGGGATGAGATACTTGCATGCAATGCTTGATGATCACAGCTGCTTACTTGCTCTTAAACAGGCTCCTACAGGCAAGGAGTCCTTGAGGCCCCTAGGAATCATATGTAAAGATAAACTTCCAAACTTAGGGTTTTTTTCCTTTTTTTTTTTTTTATTTTTCCCCTTTTTCCTTATTATTTACATGCATTCAATTTGAGAACAGATAAATTAATGCAAGAGAAATTATCAGTTACTTAGTGCAAGAAACCATATTAGACTCAGGAAACCTGTGGTGTGAAACTAGTTGAAGGCTGAGAGATAGTGAAGGAACAATTAAAGGCACTACTCTTACTCTTTCCTAAACATCAAATTATCTCCATTGTAGAGACAGGATACTGGACTGCTGGATTACTGGTCTGTTCCCATGTGGATTTTCTTATATATGTTCTAATCATGTCTGGTTTATACTATTAAATTCTAAGAAACCAAATCTGTAACTTTAATAATAGCTCGTAATGTTTCACAGTGTGAACTTCTAAGAACAAATATATGCAAATTAATCTCTGTTTAAAAGAAAACTAAGAGGATTCTCAAAATAACCTTTAGAATTGATTAATTATATTAGTTTTCTCATAACTTAAAACTGATTGTATCAGTTTTACCATGCCAACTTAAAACTGGAGTGTACATTTTGTTCATTGAGCTATCGTTCTGATGTATTGGATAGATATGTGCAGTTAATGATTGATAGTGCAGTTAATGCCTCTGCTCTTTAGATAGGAGTTTCCAGTTCTGGCAAAAGCAGTGCAAGAAATGAGCCTATGTAACTGTGGATTGCTTTCCAACTGTTGAAATGCCTTTTCCTGTCTTGTTTAGCTCTGAATGTTGTCAAACCACTTCATAGTACAGTATATGGGTCATCTTGTTTATAGGCCTGTGACTTGCCAGTACATCTGTGGATGAGCTACTTAGAGCCATGATAGAGTCATTGCTAGAAAAGCAAAAGAATTAGAAGAGTACTTGAATCAGAAGGATAACTGTATAATTAAGGCACTGCCTTGATGTATCCTATTATGTAAACAACATGGAGCTGCCCAACTGGAGAATGTGCTGCTGTAGACATTAAATTGAATATCACAGCATTAAGAAAGTCTGATCTGGTAGCTAGCACTCTCTTGGGCTTTTCCACTTGATGGCTAATGATATACCTGCAGTACACTATGTACTTACCTTAAAAATCAGACTGTAACTGTTCTTAAAAGATTAACATACACATTATTCTGATTTCTTTTTCTGATGTGCATCTCTAGAAATTCATGAGACTTCTTTATGCACCTTATGAAATTATAAAATGTGTGTTATGAAAAGTGAGACTTTGCCACATTTCTGACCAAAAATATCTGATACTGTTTGATTCTAGGCAATTTAGTATGTAGTTGCAATAAACTTGAAGATATTTGGGTGTGGTGAAGCCTTATACGCCCATCAGATTAAAAATATTTTGCTTTCATTGTTATGTTTCACAATGAACCCAGTTATTTTTCTGATTACAAGATGCTTAGATCATCTTCTTTATATACTGTGCTATGTAATTATTTATAAAGTGGATCACATAAAAACTGCACAAACATTAAGATTTAAAATTAGAAAATATTGTTTGTATTTACCATGTAAAACTTAAATAAGCAGCATTAATTCACATGATTGTTTTCTTGCTAAAGTTCTTATTTTACAGTTTTATTTTCTGAATTAGCCATGATTCATGTCTTTACCTGGGATATGATTGTGTAGAGATATACATCAGTGAAGAATTTCTTTACATGTGTGTCTTACTATTTTCAGGATCCAAGTTTTTACTGACATCTTGTTAAAATCCATATTCATCTTCATAAATGTTACAGTTTGCACTGATAGGGTAAATTCATATTCAGTGGAATCAATTTTATCTTGATATTTGCTTAAAATGGAGTGGAAGATGTAAACACGTTTATAGTAAATATAAAAACATCCTGTTAATTACTTAATTTAGACTTTTTGGATGATTTCTCTTTCAGAGAAAAGGCAAGAGGAGAAAAGTAGATACGTTTTAACACTACTAGTAATGGCACATATTTCAGATATTCCACAAGTAGTACAAGTGGGAAATCACAAGAGCTGTAATTTGGTTACATTTTTGGGGTTTGCTTTTCCTTTTCAGTCGGTGGTGAAGACTGGGCGATTGCTGATTAGCCATGAGGCTCCCTTGACAGGAGGATTTGCATCTGAAATCAGTTCCACAGTTCAGGTAAGCAGGTTATTTGTATTTAAATGTTGTGCATGGCTGAATATGTCTGCCTACAGAAACAAGAACTGTTACTACATTAAAAGTTGAGTTTCTCATAATTTTTATATTTTTTACATTTTTATTAAATTTCAGTTTTGTGGATGCTTGTGTTACTTTGAACAGCTGAGAAACCGTGTACCTACAGGGCACTGTACATAGCATCTGCTAAGCTAGAAAATTTAACTTTCACTGAAAAGCAGGGGAGATGTGCTGTTGGATGCAAAGGAAAAATCTTTATGTGCACTCTATTTTTTAATATAAAATTTTACCTTTCTCATATTTTTATCCCCAAAACTTCTTAAAAATACATTCTGGGAATGTTGAAATCAGACACAGAAAGAGCACCCAGGCCCAGAACAGTATAACGTGGTTTTAGGCATAGAGTTCAGAGACCCGTTAGGGGAAAGTAGTTCATGCATAGATGTGGTGATACTCATACATATGTAGACGTTGTCTGTACAGAACAGCTTTGGAAGGTTGAGATGTACATCCGTATCAGTTATCTGGAGCATTAGGCTTTAAGTTTTTTGGAAGTCCTTTTGAGCTTTCTGTACCTGCATACAGATTTTTCCCTTTAACTTGATTTCTCTTTTATACACATCAGCGATACTGGTTTATAGAAACATCTAAACTAATTGCATCCATCATTGATTACCATTTTCTGATTATTCTGTTCTTAGAGTAGTTAATTTATAGGACTAGAGACAAATGGAATTCTAATAAAATATACGTAATACAGGCAGTAGTTAAAGCTCGAGAATTAGCCTTTTTGTAGGGAGTGAGTTAATTGTTCTGGGAATGTAATTTTCAATTAAGTGTGCATAAGGAGTCAGAAAATTGTTTCTTGATCTTTATGATACAGTTTCCTTGAAAGAGTAATTGTATTAAAATTAATATTATGTGAAGGTCATTCATTTTTTTTGCCAAAATTTAGTCTCCATTAAGAACCAAATATTTATCATCCCTCTATGTAATTAGTATTTGATCTCCAGCCTCTAACTATTTTCACATCACAAGTTTCCTGACTCCAATATGGTTTCTTGCTCTAGGTAAATGATAACTTTTCTTGCATTAATTTATCTGTACACAAATTGAACCCATGTAAACTATAAAGAAAAAGAAAAAACGAGGAAAAAAAATTCCACCTCCCCTCTTTTATAGGTAGTCTCTTTGATTAACATAAATCTAGTAAAATCATAAAGTACTATGAGTATTGAAAGTGATGATTTTTCTTAAATTTTTACAAAAATGTGAAATAAATTCAACCAAAAGAGTCTGTCCTTTACTGTTGTGTGTTAACACTGGAGGAGAAAACTTCTAAGACACGAAGCAATCTCGTAATTTACTGGCATAACAAAAGAAAATGTGTGTTGGAGAGAAAAGGGAGTTGAAAAGATAAAAGCTTATCAGTAAAATATTGGAAGATTCATTGCATGGGGTGGTCAATATATTGCTGAAACTACAAAATGAGGTTTTAATTTTCTCAGACCTCCATTAAGAAAGGTACTTACCTGATTGATCTATCTTGGGGTTATTTTTCATATCAGAGATATATCTTGACAAATATCACTTATTTAGAGGATAAAGTTTAAATGCTTTAATAAAGGGCTATTTCCTTATTTCTGTCAATATTGAAAGCAAATATTCGTTTCATGATAGTAGCTCGTAATTTTATATTAATATTTTTTAGGAAACCAGATTTGTATCTTCAGAAATATTAGTTAATTTATCACACATACTACCTCAGAATAAGTTGGAATATAACTCTTTGGGATTGAATTTATTCATGGCAAGTTTCCTTCATATAAATTGGTTGACTTGAATCTGTGTTATAACCATATTGTCATTAGTCTTTATATCCATTCTTGAAGATTTTATCATCTGTACTAAAATTCCAATACAAGATATTTTAAAGAATATTCATACTGCTTAGTAAAAATTATTCTAATCTCTTCTGCATTACAACTTTTTAAAGTGGAGTATTGCTTTAGGCATAATAAAGACCTTTCTTTTTTTATTCCATTAAAACACTTGATCTCTAAATGATAAAGTTAAGTCCATATGTCTGATATCACTGTGCTGTAAAAATAAAATGGAAAGTGAAATTCTCTTGTGCTGGATACAATGCATACTGAGAATGCCAAAAGTTGGGGGTTGTAGTTGGCTTTATTTCCTCTTACACATGGAAGTAATAAGACTTCAATAAAGTGTGTCCAGTTGGATTAGATGGTTAGTTTCCATATTGTTATTCCATCCTTGCTGTGAGGTCTTGTCATAGAAATAAGGTGAATAAAAGTCCATAGGTTATTTTAAAAGTTAACTGTCACAAATACTTCATGGTGATGTACACTTCAGAGAAAAGGGTACAAACAGAAATGATGGCTTTTGCTTATGAAGTATAGGAGAAAACTATTGAACAGTTTTCTTTTTGCGTATGAGAGATTAAAAGCAGTGTTTGGAGAGCATATTAAACAAGATTTGTTCTGTGTCAAACAATATTTCAAAGGGGCACATTACTGCATTAAGTAGTCATTTACTCTTTCTCAAACACATAAAACTAAGAACAGGATGAAGTGGTGTAGTTAAAACTCTACATGATATGACTTTGCCCTATGTTTTTTCATATGTGATCTCAACGGATATTCTGAAATGAGCAACAGATGATAGGATCAATTCAATACAGGTACAGTTAATGCTTCATATTGATTATATTCTGTATAAAAGCTTGCAAAACTGTAATTTTCAGCAGAGAGGGCACTAAACTTTTGATTAAGGCATATGGTTGGAGCAGTTTGAGAAGCCTTGGAAAAGGGCCCACTGAGATGTCACTTCCAAAATAATGAGGCATCGCGTGTGGAAATCATCAGTACGTTAATCACTTGTAATATGAAAGAATGTAAATCCAGTATTTGTGTCCCTGTCAAAAGAAAAAAAAAAAAAAAAAAAGAAAAGAAAGAGAGAAACAGGATGTTTTCAAAGAGGGATGAGACAGAGGAAAAAGGGAAACGAGTAGATTATGTTGTGTGATAAAAGGCTCATCTCCACACACACACACACACACACACACACACACATATGCATGCAAAGGAGCCCAGAGGCACAGCGGCAGGGGAGGGGAACCCCAATAACCCACTCCGGGAAATGGAGCCCCCAGCTCCTGCCAGGGCTGTCCCCAGCCTTAGCCCCATGGGCCAAGAGGGGACACCCAGCAGCAGGGCTCAGGGCCACTGTGGACCACTCTGAAGATTGAGGGTGATTGCTGCCTGCCAGCATTTAGGACTTTGGAATCATACAAGATTTATGGGATGTTTAGAGAAGGAATCAAAGGTGGGAAGAGGTGGGGACCAAGGTGGTTTGGGGAGGAATAGATATTGGAACACTGAGAGATAAGGGGATAAAAAGGACTGGCTGCATATAAACAGGCTGGTTGATGACTGGCTATGTCCTGTGTCTGATCAGCATTGTGTCCTGTCGTCTTTTTAAACTCCATTTTTAACTATTTTCCTGGTTGAGACTCTCTATTCTGAGTGCATGTCTGTGTATGGAGATCTAAGTGCCAGCACATGGGTCATGGGGGCCAGTGTGCCTGGGGTGTGGGACTGGCAGTGGGTGTGTGTGTCAGGTCTGTCACTAGCAAATATCAAGCTGTGCTAGCTGGGGGTAGGTTAAGTGAGCCAGGTGTATGTATGTGTGCGTCTTTGACAGAGAGTCAGCTGGAGAAGCTGGCTACTGGAGAGCCAGGATATCCAAGCCAGCAACTTGGAGAGACCATGGGGTCTGCAGTTAGTTGGGAGACTGGTATATGTCTGGCAGTGAGCAAGACAACACAGGAGATAGAAGATCCAGGGCAAGCGACTGGACCAACTGCAGTGTCAAAGCCCAGGTACTGCAGGGATTTGCAGCATGTGCGTCTCTGTGTGGTGGTGTGTAAGTCGAGGTGGATGTCTGTCCCTGCAGCTGGAGTTGGGACTGAGTAGCTTGTGTGTGCAGGTGCCAGCAACTGGAGAGACCAAGAATCTTGGTTTTAGGAATTTATATCACGGTAATTCAAGTGCATGTTGGATTAATGTACTTTTCACTTTTGTTAATCTGGTAATCACTTTAATTTGTAACGTTTTGGTTTTTAAGTGTCTACTGTTCCAGAGCTACTTACAGGTGAGGTTGACCAACCTGTATGCATGTTGTTTCTCTAATTAAAGCAATGTTAGTGAAAGCAGGTTAAGTTCTAAAAGATGGCTGTCTTTCAATAGTGCCCCTGTAGTAAAAAGCTACTTTACAGAGCAGCAGTTTGCAATCCCATTTTCTCCTTATCGTCCTCGTCATATCAACAAAATGAAGATGATGGTGTGACACAACTTCAGAAGGAAGTGCAAGACTTAGTAGGGGACTATTAAATGACAGGTTCTACAAGGGAAAATAAACTCAGCTGTGTGAAGAACTAATTCTTGATTTTACAAGTCTTTCATGCTTGCAACAGTTGTGTGGTGGGTTGACCTTGGCTGGATGCCAGGTGTCTACCAAAGCTGCTCTATCACTCCCTATTGCTACTGTCTTGTCAGTGTTCCAATTTAAATTAGGATGTGTTGCTTTTCCCTCTAAAATTAGGTGGCCTTTCGGTATGAAATTTCAAACACTTATATTTTGTTTGTAAATGCTGTATTAGAAGAGAGTTTTTGAAATTTGGGTATAGCTGAGAATTTCATGGCAATCTGAAGAATGCTGTCTGATATTTTATTAAAAACATTTTGAATTACATCGTTTTGAGAGAAATTTCATGTAAGCCTGAAACAAATAGCTTTTCTTTTTAAAACTGAACTTTCAATAGATACTGAGATATAATATGCAGTTCTTGCTACTTGTAGTTTCTGTGTATGGTAGAGTGTGCACATTGTCTTGAACATTAGCAGCTATTCTGCTTAATTTCTGTCACATTTGGGTCCAATAAATAGCAGCTGCTTGAACATGAGACTTTGTCATTACTGAGCTGGCATAGTACAATATGTGATGTTCTTTCTTGTTATTCAGGTCAGCTTTCTTGTCCTTCTCTAGCCAGACTCTTTTACTGAATCTATATTACTGGTCTGAGAAGCGAAGGCAATTTGTTGGAGAATATATTTAGAAATTGGAAATTGAGGAGAACAGAATTAAGATTGCTGGGGAAATTTATAGGTTGTTGTTGAAGATGTGTGCCTGTTGGGAAAGGATTAGAATGTGTATACTGACCAGTGCCTTGGTTTTTCATCTTCTGGTTTTATAGCTTGTAGATCAAATGTGTTGTACCATTCCTGCTTCATATAGGACTATGTCAGAAGGGTGTATTATGGTCACAATAATATAGTGGTTACTGTTTTCTGATAGGACTGAAATAAACGCAGGGAATTAACACATACCATCTGGCATTGATCTTGCACATATACAGAAAATGCATGTCATAGAAAGGTCTTGCTGCTTGCTACTCATTCTGTACAGATAATGACTAAAATACTGAAAAATAGAAAATGCGTTACTAATTTTGAATGTTTTCATTTAAGGAATTTGAAATTTGATTTAGGAATTTGGATCTTTGTGTATGCCAATAACCTCATAGCAGAATACCATGAAGATGGTATGCTATTATTAAAATACAGAAAACGCATGTGACTAAAGGTGTTAGCTGACCTGGTAAAGATCATTGCTGTCTATAAAATAACAAGTTGTCACAGTGGCTTTTGTAGAAGGTTGCACAGATGTAAAAAGGAACATATTTTCTTCATTCTTGCAAGAACAGAGCAATTCTCGTTTAATTGTGGGCTTTTGTCTCACTAGTGGAGTTTCGTTTCTTATTACCCGGTAACAACTTTGTCCCTGGGCGTCTGGTTACGCTTTGTGAGGCCTGGGGCACGGGGGATGTTGGGTCAGCTACCAGAGAAATGTACAGGTCAACAGAGTCCAGTCCTCAGGAGCCCTTCCAGAGGACTCAATGTGTTTTTTAGAGTTACACAGAGGTTTCAGTCTTCCAAAAGATTGATAATAATCAGAGGACAGGTTCCAGCAAATTCAATGAAATAGCCTGCTTCTGGGGATTGAGTTACGAGACCTTTTTTTTTTTTTTTCAATTCTTCAGTTCTGTATCTAAAAATTAGATAGAATGATATTCATCTATTTGGATTGATGGTGCTTTAGATTTCCTTATGCTGCTGTAAAATAAGGCCTAATCTCTAGTAAGTGATGTAATTTCCTTCTAGTATGTGACATTAAGAGAAACTATTATATGAGCTATTTTTCTGAGAAGCGTTTTGGGAAAAGGGAAAGTAGGTATGTCTAGGAATACCTTTCAAAGCTGTAAGGGTTTCACAGCAATTTTATTCTAAAGCAGGTTACTATAGAATGTGCCAAAACGAAAAAAGCTTGAACAACAAAAAAATAATTCAATAATTTCAGCAGTATGAACATTTAAATAGCCCTAAGGTTGATACTGGACAGGAATAACTATTATAATAGTTATTTATATTAATATAAGTAACTATTATTTTACAGAGTCCAAATGAAAAAAAAAAAATTAACCTTTCCAGCAAAACGCTTTCAGATTGTTTGAACTGAATAATTTTTCATACCGTTACATTATGTGGCTTTAGAATCTGGGATGTTAAGGTATTCCAAACAGTCCAATTATTTCAGTTTTCTCAGAGCAGAAGCTAAGGTCGAATTTCCCAATCAAGTTGTGACAATCCTCCATGGCTCTTTGTGTGCTTTGAGGAAGTGATTGCAATGCGGTACTCAAAAATATTTGCGTGACCAGGTTTGAGTTTGACACTATGCATCTGTGTCTGTACTTAGTGCAAAAGGAACTAGTTAATAATTTGGTCTGTGGGATTTATTTTGAAATCACGTGAATAACAGATTTTGTGCTGGTGCCACTTAAAATCTGATTTTAATGAACAGGCTGTAAACCTGTATTATTGTCTTTATTGAAAGCAATGCTTCTGGTGTAATTGTTATTGCTTTATATTTAAATTATTTCATTCTCACAATATATGTTGAAGCAAATTGCCCTTTGTATTGACCGTTGATATATAATGGAACGTCTATGTCTTAAGAAGTTGAAGGAGTTTGAGATAGAAATTATTAGAACTACTTAATTATAGAAATGAAGGAAATTTGAAATTATTCTCTATTCAGCTGGAGAAATAATAAGACTCAAACATGTTTTTTGAAGTTGACTAGAAAGATGATTGAGTATATGCCAGTCTGGACAGCTTTTCATAGGACATGGACTTTATTCACCAAGTACCATTTCATGGAATGGCTAAACAAGGACACTCTGGACTACATGTAACACGGATACCTAAAAAAAAGGCATGCTAAAATATGCAGGTACAGGAGTATGGTTGTTCAGCTGACATAAGAAAATTATTAAATCTGAATTCATGTTTTTTAACATTGCTTTGACACAGTCACAGTAGGCAGTAAAATTGGAAGAGGTGAAATATTGACACAATATAGTTCTTAATTTACTATCCTGTTTAGCTTTGCCACTTTCACTCTTACAGCACATCTAGCAGGAATTACAAGCTGTAAAAGCCTGATTTTATAGATCACTACATCAGTTCCTGTCACTAGAAGCATGATCTAGGAAATGTTGGTATGGAATATAAATAAAAGCTGTAATAAACACAGAGAAGTAAATTCAAGGTGGGCATAAAATGTATAATGATACCATAGAGAAAGAGCAGTCATTTGAAGGAAAAGAAAATCAAAATATATAGAAATAAGCCAGAATAATGGAAAGGAATAATGTTATTTCCAAAGTAAGGAATTGGGAGTAGTAAGGGAGAATTTATCAATGTAAAGTTGCCATGCAGTAACTTGAATCCAAGGTGTGTGTGAAAGGTGCATGAAGATGTTCCTTGTATTTATAAAATATGTATATAGGTAGCTTATCAGACCCCCAATTTATGATGCAGCATGAACTAGAAGCAATTTTTGCTATGCAGGTCTGAAGTCTTGTATAGTATTGAATGACATTAGCACATTTTAATAAGCAGTGTAGAAAATCGAAGTGAATAGACAAAATCTTAGAAACCCAAGATTTCTCAAAGGAAATAAACCTGCATTATTTATCAATAAATATACTAAGAGTTATTCTGTATCTGAAAGAGCTTGGATAAACATTTGAGATTTTATGTTTTCTTTTGTAAATAAAAGAACAAGTTTTGTGCCTTGTACTCCACTGTGTGCCCCTTCTAGACTGCTGCACCTCATTGCTACAGTGACTGCACAATATCTGGGGCTTGTGAGCCTGGCTACAGGGATTTGGTGGTTCTGTTTGTCTGGCAGAGGTCATATTTTTCTGAACATGTATCACTTTTAAGAGGGAACCAAAATCTAACAAGCAATACCTGTCCACAGAGTAGTGCCTGTACATTTTCCACACTAACATTTTGAGGCCAAAATTGTTCTGGATGTTACGCCAAAGTCTCTTATTATGCAGCTTTACTTGCTGTGTGGAAGTATCTGAATTTTTGTCTTATGTTCAGGATACTTATAACCCATACAGAAGTCTTGTTTTATAACTGTAAGAAATGCAGCACAAGATGAATGGACTTCTAAGAAGTTTTGTTTGCTGTTATCATGTCATGAAGTCCAATTTACTCATGAGACTTTATGCATGATTATTTTAGTTTTGGTTGACATGGGGAGAAGCAAATTTCTCTAAAATGCAAACAGAAATTTCATTATAATAGCGGCGTGTGTTATCCATTCAAGCTACAAGGGAGGGTTGTGTTCCTCTAGGTTGGAATAAATTCAGGACTGAGAAGAGAAAAATGATTTAATGAATTTAATATAGCCAAATATTAAACAGGACACACAGTAATCTATCTGTACTGTATACAACTCTCAAATACATCTCTTAAAACAAGCAAACAACCCACAAATCCTAAAATAACATTCAAGTTGGAAATTGAAGTGCTCAAAGATTACGGTGGATTTTTATAAAATCGTCCCCAAAACGCACTCTCTAAAGTTGTAAACACAGTGTGTTTATGTGCCCAAGTAGTCCAGTCTATAGACACAACAAAAATCAAAATGTCTTACTCATCTGAAGCTCAGCTTGAATTCTTTTCAGCTTCTGTGAAATACTTCATGAAAAGGTTCACACAGAAATGGACGCATGTGCTAGGAGATGTCCGAGCCATGGAGTTGCTCGTGCACACTCACTCCTCTTGTTTTTGGGGACAGTCTTATTCCCTCATGTGAGGGAACACAAACCCGTGCCCTGGCTGCCCTGCCTGCAGGCACTGTCTCAGCCAGCCACTTGTGGCACATCCTTCTGATGCAAAATTATTAACCCAAGCTTGAATAGCACTGGCACTGATATGGACATGGTTTTCTACAATGTGAGAGTGTGCTCTGCCTATGTGGCTTTGGATCTGTCCTGTCTAAAAATTATGGGTTCGAGTAATCTTTTTCCATGCACCATGGGAGTATCCTCACATCTGACAGGAGTTAAAGAAACCTCTTCTCCTTTCTTCTACCTCTCTAGAAAGAAGAGACAGGAGCTTGGCAGTATCTATAGGCAGTGCAAGGAGAGGGACAGTAAGTGCTGCCTCATTAGGAGTTTTTAACAAATGAGAGAGAACAAGGGCACTGATAAGGTTTTGAGGTTTGAGGTTTTGAGTTCCCAGTGAATGAGAATAAATCCCTGCCCTCTTGGAGTATGCTACATGTGCCAGTTTTGCTGCTATGGGATCAGTGTTCACAGACAGAAAGGGTGGGTAGGGCAAGAGAAATGTGCCAGTAAACAGCTCTCTGTGGATGGATCAGGGAAAGCTCAAGACAGTGGGCAACCTGAGACTGGCCTGTCTCTCCACACAGACACTGGTGGTAGGCAGTGCCCAGAAAGGTCAGGCAATTTTCAGGAAAGCACTCAACTGAGAAAATAATATTTTTAAAGATTGGCATTAACTTGTATGCTTTCTCCAGAGTAACTTATCTTCAAGTAATATATTGGAATAAATGCTTTTGCTACTGAAGCAAAATAACCCTCTGTTCCAGAGACTTTCAACCAACCAACCACCCAAAATTAAAAATTTGTTATTAACACACTTAACTAGCCCTCCGCAAATTACAGTTTTAAATGTCTGTGAGAGGAGAACAGAACAGCTTCTTGGGGTTTAACAACAACCTAAAATGCTCTATCACTCACCTAACAAATGAGGGCTCTCAACCTCGAGGACCTGCTCAGGGCAGTGTCTCCACCCAAGTCACTTTGAGGAATTACTTTGGGCAGTGTCCCGACCCAAGGAGAGTCCTGGACCGCAGCTGCTGCTCCAGGGGGCTCCACTGATACCCAGGCTGAATGTGACCTGTAGCAAATAGTGGTTCCCATTGGTCAGAGGCCCCCAACTACTGTGAAGTCCTGAGAGCAAAGGCAATCAGGAACCGCTACTCTTCAGCAGCCACGAAGCCCTGTTTTCATTAGGTGGGTGCACCCGTCCGTTTTCAACTGTACTGTCTCTTGGGGAGCAGGCAGCATTTTTTTTCCAGATGCATCAAACCCCATTTGTCTTCACCTGTCTGAACTGATTTTCCTGCATTGTTGGGGTATGCAAGCATGCAGCCAAGTACTTTTTCACTTTTTATGCAAATTTTTGAAGAGGCAGAAGGAGTTTATCCCAGGGCAAACACAAAGTGGTAAAATAGCAAAATAAGCTGAGAGTCATTGTACTTCAGTGAAATCAAAAGTTTGGGCTACTGAACAAGTTTGGTGTTAGATTCACCTTAATCAATTGACTGTATAGTGTTAAGTGTGCTGTTAGTGTATTTACTGAGGACACTTTCTCCATGTTCTGTTATTTAACTCGGCATGCAAATGTTCATATGCCTGAGGCTGAACTCCAGCATCATTGTCCTGCTGATGCATCCGTGTTCATTCATTGTGATGTATGACTTTGAACAATGTGTTTGGCCTTCCATACACTAACTCTGGAAAAGGCCAAAAACATGGGCACTGAGGCAGAATTAAAATTTTCTTTCCTGTGTGCTTCCCTCCTGTTTGCATGTTCATCTTTCTATCTATTAGAAATTGTTCTTCTAGGGGAAGGCAATATTTTGTGCTTATGCTTACTCTAAGGTACAGTTTACATTTGCAATTTTAATTCAAACTATTTTGATTAAAACCATGTTGTGATTCTAGCATTACATTTCTGATAGCCCATGGAGCTGATAAAAATGAGAAGGTTTTATTCCAAATAACGAGGAGGGAAACAAAACTTGCCATGGACTGCATATCTATTCTATATTTTCTGGCCTGTGATGTGGTGGTATTTTTCCATTTTTATCTCTAATACCATATTAGAGTTCAGTAACATCAGCATTTTTAACTGATATGTTAATATAACTAATGATTTAGAGGGACATCGAAATTATGAACTTTCCTATAGCAATTTTGTGTAATGTTAAAGCTGTTACTGAACAGGCCTTTATATTCTACCATGTCAAATAGCCAATTTGTTGCTTAATTCAAATTAATATAAAATGTCCCTTCCATTTTAATAGGCTTTACAGTGCTTTGAAACTCTGACTCTAGTCTGGTAAAGACAATCTCTGTCAGGACTCTAGAATAAGGCAACTCTGCATAGTAATTACTAACTCAAGGATATTTAACTTCTTTTCTGCTTAAAAACCTAGCAATATTGTGTTTAACTTGCTTTATTTTGTTTGGCATTATCTTTTCTTCCAAATGAGTTATGAGTTGCTTTAAAACTCCAAGTGGAGCTTTGAACAGGAATTTACTATGGTGTGCCCATGAGTCCCCCCGTAAAAGTGTAATAATGACCTTTCTTATAATTTCCAGTGCTTAAATAGTGCTATAAAAAGCTTCTTGGGTGGTTGAAGTCCCTTGACCTTTGGCATAATTTCTCAAAGCACTTCAATGGGCTGCTAGAATCCTTTATTAGCCACATGTATAGCAACTTAGTATGTACTAAGGTACCTTGGTAAGCCAGGGTAAAGAATAATGTGGAGTTTTCTAGCTGCACTGTATGTCATGTTTACTTCTTTGGAGAAGACACTCAGTAGCTTGTCTTACTTAAAAATGTGCTTTAGTGGGTTGGTTTGGGGTTGTAAAGTGTTGAATCATGAAAGCATATAACCTTTTTTCCTGGCCTTTCATATTTTCATGTGGCCATTAGAAATAGTCTGGCTAGACAATTTTAGAGCAACAGACATCAATTTAGAGCAACAGACATAGTTCAAAGTAGCATGACTGGAGAAGAGTGGTCCATAGCATATAAAAATCAATGCAGAATAGAAGAGAAAATATAGTACAAAACAAAAATCAATGCTTGCATGTTAGTGACTCACTGAAGTTTTAAAAATACTATACATAAGGAACATTGCTTTTTTTTTTTTTTCTTTTCTTACAGGCTTACATTAATTAATACATAAAAGGCCTGTAAAATAGTGTATTTTTATTGATGTTTTATGTGTACACACAAGATCAAATTATTTCACTTCTGTGCTGAATGAATAGAGAAGGATATAAAAAGAGCCTCTTGAAGTCTTCTGCACTTCTGTGCCCTTCCAGAGTGCTGTGAATTTTATACTGTTGCTGTTGGCTACATTAAGATCTTTAATACAGAAGAGAAGATGGAGGCTGCAGTTCTACTGCCTAAAAAAAAACAGTCTAGCAGCTTCTGTTGTGTCCTGGAGAACAGAACTGCCTGCTCTTTGTGGGGACAGACACAACATGTCAGTGCCCAAGTATCACTCTGGTTTAAAGTCTCAAATCTGGACTGATTGTAGGATAAATTATGACAGTGCTCAGTTTCTGTGTGATAATTTAGATAGGCACGGAGGAAGAAATTCTGAACAGTCTTCTTTGTCCAGTAATCCTTTTGAATGTAAGTGGACACATGCTTATCACTATCATATAGGGATATACAATAAAAAAGCTATAAAAGTGATTTAAACTGATTAAGAATTCCTGAGTACAGATTAAACCCAGAATTAGTTCCAGAGAAAGAGAAAATTATGAATTTCAGTCAGTTACACGAAAAGAATAACAACACTGGGAGAGCGCCCAGCATGCCCCTCTGTTCCTATGGCCTTACCTGCAACGATACTTTAGACTGATGGTTAAAGGTCCATTATATTCTGTAACAACAACGTAAGAGAGTGAACATGAGTTAATATCCTAGTTGTAGATATTATTCATATTCTGTATATAGGCAGTACCTGGGAAATTTTATCTAGTTGTGCTGTGTTTGCCATTGAACTGGGATTTTTGAAAGGTGTCTTTATTGACAGAGCAATAGCAGAACAGGCATCTGTCTCCATCCTGCTGGAAATGTTGGTTACTCTTACCATGCTTAACAGTGAACATCTAAGGAGGAAATGAAGTTACAGGCACACATAGCACAAATCATTCTAGTGACAGTTCTCACAAAGAGCAAAAATTGATAAGGATTTAATGTTAGATGTGACTGATGAAGGAAGGAAGGTCTGCTTCTACTGTACCAAACATAGAAGCAGTTACAAAACACCCTTCAAAACTATAAAAATTTCTCTATGAAGAATCGAAAACATCTTTTATTAATCTACATATGAAAGCTTCTGACTCTGGAAAAGTTGATCTGTGTAGCTGGAATTGTTCCTAAGATACACTGACTTGGAAAAAGTATTTTGCTCCCTGTCATCACTGAGTAAGTGCCTTATGTCAGTGTTATGGCAAGTGGAGTTCTGATCACCCAAATCTGCATTTTGCTGAAGCACTAAGCATGCACAAATGACTAGTAGTCCAGTAACTTTGATGTCCCAGGAATGTATCCTCTTGGATGGAAGTCAGAAGCAGGGGGCAGAAGCATTTCTCTCCCATCACTTAGTGAAAAAATATCGTTTCTCCTTTCCATTTTAGAGAAAGTGCTCTCTGAGATTTAGGGCATTGCAGACTAGGAAGGAATATAGATAAAATGTGGCTCTATTCTAAAGGTAGCAGTAAAAAAATACCTAATTCGCAGGCAAGGAGGTGGTAGGAAATACAGGCTTCTGAGCTTTCAGAGCTATTGCCTCGATACTACATCTTCTCCCTCTCGATGTGTCTCTGTTGCTTCAGCCTTGGCTTTAAGTCACCAAGAGTGAAAACCTAGCCTCACACGATGAAGTCAGTGGAATTAAGATTTCATTCTGAATGTCTCCTTTTTAAGTATTCCATTTCTTTCACAAGTCAGTGTGCAGAGAGGATGGTTGGCCCTAAGTGTCACCTGTTAATTTTTTTTCTTTAACTGATTGCACATGTGTAGAATTGGAAAGCTCGAGTTCTTTACACCAAAAAATACAGTGCCTTGCTTTTTTGTACCTTCTTTTGTTCACTAGATGAATGCACACTGAAGAATAATCTTGTGATAAGTAAATCCCTGAAAAGTGCAGTGGCTTTGGGCAAAGAGAATGCTAAGAATGTACTCTAGTATTACAATGTTACGAATAATGTTATTGATATATTAGAAAAAAATTAATGTTACCAAGTCTTCTAGAAAGGAAATGTCTCATGTCTTTTGCTCTCTATAGTTTTTTTGATTTCAGCAATCATATATGGCTTTGTACTTTATATTTATATTTATATAATAAATATATTTATATACTTTATATTATAAATGACCAGAGTTTACTGTGTATTAGGAGAAATAAAAGAAGCTATTTAGCAGCCAGCTATTACAGTAAACTTGTAACTTGGACACACTTAAGTTACCTTATTCAAAATATTGTGCATTTTTTGAGAGGACTCAAAATTTCCTCCACACAATGGTTCATTTCAAGATTGCACCCATGCAACATCAAAAGGTAAAAGCAGCAGTAAAGTAATCCTGGTTTTCAATTACATGCAAAAGGTAGGACGCTCATTATCCATAGTTCTTCAGAAATGCAGGTTACCTGTTCAGTGTGTCTCGCCTTGCTTGAAGTTAGGCAAGGCAATGCAATGCATTTATGGACAACACACAACACTTTGAAAAACAGGTGCAGTTATGGTGAGTCACTGAGGAGAATCAGAAATATTTTTTTTTAACCCTTGATCTTGAAAGTAATTTTTTAGACTATGCAGTTTTCCTTTTTTCAGTCGTTTTCCTACATAACTTTCTTTTAAAAGCGGTCTTTTTTTTTTTTTCTTTTTTTTTTTTTTTTCATGTAGTTAGACTGAGAAGTCTGTATTTGGTTACCTAAATATATGGCCTGACTTCAAAAACCCACATCTGTCCTGAAGCTTACTGAAACATTCCCACTGGCTTTTTTCTCTTAGAACTTCTCATTCATGAAAAACAGAGTGATTATCAGGTATATGAAAAATATAATCTATGTATCTTCCAGTTCTTACTTTAAAGTTGACATTCCATAAATCATCTGCTTAACAAATAAGAGGAGGACATAATCACAGTGACACTTTTTCATAGGAAAGTGCTGAAAGAAAAAGGAAAGAAGCATCATGATGTAATGCCAGTGACATTAGTAACTGGTATTAATCTATCTGCATTGAAGTTTTCTTTCCAAGGGTAGTTGAACAGCTGAGATCAACGAGTCATTAGTTAACTTCATCAGAGCCGGCATTTCAAAACTCTTTAAAGAAGCTTTCCTAGAGTAAGTGACATGATTAGCAGGGGGCCTTTTGAGAGAGATAAGGTTTTTATGCAGCTTTGCACTCTGAACTGCTTGACTGAAAAGAATTTAGGTTTTGTGTGTGTATATGCCCATTCATTTACTGGTTTGAGAACATATTTTAAAGTTGAGTTCTTTAAAAACAAGAAAATAAAAAAAAATGTGTTGTTTAAAAGGTTCTCCTAATAGGGGTTGTAGTTTTGGGAGTATCCTATTCTGAGACAGCAGCACTTTAATGGTTAACAATGGTGTGTTTCATGGTTTACAAATTAAGTGGTCAAATTCAACTTCTCAGGGACAGAGATTGATACTTGGCTTGCACATGTATTATGATAATAGGTACATAAATATATTATGCTAATAGATCAATAATTTATTTTGAAATAAGAATAAAATTAACATTTGGAATAATTTTTTTTTGTCTGATTTATTTCATCATATGTGGGCTGAACTTGTCCCAGAGCATGCATTATCAATAGGTGGGATAACTTGTGAAAAAGAATAGCTGAGAACTATTGTAAACTGTGTTTCAGGCATCTTTCTGTACTAAATTCAGTTTTCATGTCAGAGATGTGCACCTTAAAATGACTTAACTTGTAGAAAGTTGTCTGACTGCTGTGATTATATGAGTATGTAATTTTGGCCTCCTATGGTTAAACCCACTGCTTTTTAAGTAATGGATTTAGATAAAATGCAGACATAATAATCTCTACCATGCACATAACATTCATTGGACGGTGGAATATCCCCTGTAGGAAAATAATGTTTTCTCTGTTAAACTGATCAAATATTTTGTATTTCAGGGGTGTGAACAGTCTAATAAAAAGTAAGCAGAAATAATTGAAGCTCCATTCTGAGCCCACAATGAGGCTGTTACTCATTATTTCTTCTTCTGAATACCACAGCTAAATACACTCTAGGCACAATAAAATTAGCAGCTAGTAGTTTCAAGGAAAATACCACATAATTGGTTTTCAAGTGGAATACAGCATTATAGTGATACGTACTAGAATTGTACTATGAAAGCTGTTGAAACTTTATGGCCAAGTGACTTCATATCGCAAAAGTGAAATTCTGGTCTGAGTTGTAGTAGTACACGCTACTATTTGAATTAAAGAAGAAAGAAAAATCTGCCCTTGAAACTTGCATTCCAGTGCCAGTAACTGAAACTATGATCAGAATAAAATGTATTTCTAAGCATACAAACATGTATTGCAAAAGCAAATCTCTTCACTAATCTGACTGCATCTTGATATTAAAATAAAATTTCAGAATATCTTAAATAAAACAGCTTTACTGTGTTAAATGGAATTATGTTTTCTTTTATTGAAGTTTACAGGCTACACAGTTTAATTATGTGGGTAGTTTTTGTTTACTTAGCCCTTAAAATATTAATTATGCCTATATTTTATACTATTAAAAGTAAGTTCTCCTCACTGACATCTTAAAATACATTCTGAAAAATAAAAAGCTCTTTGTTGCATATGTTCCCGTGTTTTATTGTGGGATGTGGTTCTGCAGACAGTTAGTCCTGCTCTGAGTCATTAGCCAGCAATTCCCCTAAAAATATGATGAGTATCACTTACACCTCTGGAAGTAATTCAGCTCTATCTGACTTGAAAAAGCCCTTTGCAATATTAGACATTTATCGCAAGTGTGAGATCCCAGTCCTAGCAGGTACTGTGTTGGCTTCAGTCAGAAGCCAGTGTTTACTGTTTCCCACGTTATCTGGTTCTTTATAAAATGAGAGATGAGTGCTGCTAATTATCAGACTTTGTGCAGTGTGAACCTTAATCTGGTCCTGCTTCTGCAGTAATGAAGGTTGAGTAGCACTGAGAGATGACATAAATACTGCCAGTGATTGCAGTGTTTTAAAAGGAGGCTGAAGTAAATGATGAAATATGAAAGGGCCAGTGTATAGGTTGCTTCTATTCTTGACTGAATGTGACAACACTAAGATCACAACCAGGATCGCAGTGAAAGTAAGCACTTAAAATGCTGCTCTGAAATGATCAGGAAGACTTAAAAGTTCTAAAAGCATGGGATAACATTAGGGAAGGCTCTTATTTCATGGTTTACTGAATGTAGGGATCGTTTTGCTGGTGGCAAATTATTCAGTTGTGGTGGCTGAGTTAGACATGTATGTTTTCTTTGCTTTCCCCATCATCACAAGCAAAGGGAGGAGAGCCACTTCAAACAGCTGTAGGTTTATTCAACCCATGTGTAATATATCCATAGGCAATCCTACGAAGCATCTGCTCTTGAGAGGGAAGTACATTCTGTACAGCTGCAAATGACAAAAAAGGTTGTTCCAAGTATCAAAACACCCCAGACTCTTCTGTCAGAACTAAATGCCCTTTGGTACAAATCCTTTGACTAGAATGGAGTCACACTGGCTATTAAGGTTACAAATGTGTCAACTTGAGTAGAGCATAACAGCATCATTTTGAGCAAAAACCAAAGGTGGTATATTCTCCCTGCCCCCTTGATATCTGTTGAGGGCTAGAGACTCCCTGTTTTTCTTTAAGAACTGTCATTTGCACCCACTTCAGATGCTGGAGCCTTAAGAATTTGCTTGGAAATAGTTGCACTGTGCAGTAGTTTTTTTTTTCCTTCTAACTGGCAGTTTATGCGAAGGCATAAAGGCAAATTCCTGGCTGTATTCCAGGCAGCCCCACCACTTAGGAGTCTTACATGTTCATCATTTCTTTCCCCAGTCAGATTCAAAATTTTCTAATCTGTGTTCGCTTTTAATTTTGCTGTAACTTATTAGCAGTAAGTATATTAAAAACACAAAGTAGTTGAGGAAGATGACTGATAGAAAGAGTTTTCAAATTACAATTAATTTTGGCTTTACAGTTGAAGTGATTAAAAGCAATCATATTATAACATGCCTTTTTTCTCTTCTGAATGAAGTGGCAATGTTCGTGCTTTCTGGAACCTTAGGGTACACAAATCGGAAGGAAAAAGAATGGAGAAATATGCCTGCAGATTTTACTGACAATTTATGAGTGAAAATAAACAGTGAAATAAGTATCGTTTTGATGTGCTTCCAGAATGGAAGAATTCCTTTTGGTTTTTTTTTTTACTGTAAAAAGATTACTCAATTTTGGGGTTTTGTTGTTCCCAAGACTGCAACTGAATTAAATGATGCTGAACTGCTGGTATACATCGATCATGGAAAATCATGCCAGTCATTTCACTAAGCTTCTTATATAGGTGATTTTTTTTTCCATGCACATTTTGACAATACATTTTTTTTTAGCTAACAAGAAATAACAGGAAAAACTAATTTTTGGAAGATATGTGCAAGCCCTGCTACCTTTGTAGTCTTATTGTTACGCTTGCAAAAGACACAAGTTTAGGGTGGTCATTCCGCTACAGAGTCTTGTTTTCGGTGCAAAAGATCATATTGAATTATTACTACATATATAGTTTCTTTGGGGCTGAAAAGGATGTGTTCATGCTACTGTTCTTCTGGGCAATTTTCCCTGCTTTCTCATTTGCACTTGGCAATGTGAGTTGTAGCTCTCTAGAAGATCATTAACAGATCTCGAGGATATTTTCACGGCCATGGACATTCTTCCATTTTTTCATGCCTTGGGGATGGGCACGAGAGACAAATAATGGCTTCTGATTACCAGAGAAATACATTGTCTTGTGCTCTGTATTTATGGGTTTTAAATTATCGTAGTTTGAAATTCAAGGGTGTAATGTTAGCAGAAGACATGAACGTTTGCTACCTCTGTCATGCAACGCCTGGGACTTTGTCCACCATAACAAAGACTGTTAATTAGGGAAAGCATGGCAACCACGGCTTAGAACTATCTCAGTTCTCACAGTAAATCCGTATCTGTCATTTTAGAAAGATTTCAAATCGTAAAAGCTTTTTGCAAAAGGTTGTCCAGGGTCTAATAACCCTAGAACACTGATGTCAGTGACTACGCAAGCAGGCTTTCTAGTTTACTTTGCACTTCCCAATATACAATGTAAACAGATAGCTAATGACTGGGTAAATACAATGGGAATGTACTTTGTGCACTGTGTGTTCTGAGCTTGAGTGTTTTGGTCTTTATTTTGTTTGCCTATTTTTATATTCTTCCACAAGCACATTTTGTAATGATGGAATATTACAGAGTTCCTAGTACAGTACAGATGAATAACACAAGGAATGTATTGTGCTCACTGTTTCTAAATCTGAAATCCTTACCGATGCTAACTATTTTTGGCTTTATTCTTTTGAACTAATATAGCATGAACAAGGGTTATGAGTTATGATTCTTTAGTGCAAGGGTGTTCATCCAGATTAAAAAAATCAGAAAAATGTCAGACTTTGGCGTATCCATTTTCTTTTCCTACTACCTTTTTTACTTAATTTTAAATGAAAATCCATGAAAAGTTTAAATGTGTGAAAGAAATGACAGTGAGAGCTGGGGAAAAAGTCATTAGCTAAGAACTACTACCATTTGTAGTATTAACCTACAAGGGTTACATTTGAGTCACTTAAGGAATACAATGTACGAAACCACATAAGACAGATGTTGAAAGCAGTGTCTTTAAACCCAGGCTGATCTTGGACTTGCTAACAGAGCCCAGTATGCTATTCCCTGCCTTTGCTGGAAGTGCCTGCTGTTGCCTGTCATGCAGCTCGTTGCCCGGCAGGATTCCCTGCTGCTTTTCTGTAGAGCTGCTTTCCAACTGGCTGCACTCAGCTTGCGCTGGTGCACAGGGTGCTTGGAGCCTGAGTGCAGGGCTTGTGCTTCATGAGGGGCTTGTCAGTCTGTTTCTCTGGCTGTTGAGGTGCCACTGAGTAGTTGCTCCACCTTTCAGTTTATCAGTCCTTTCTCCCTAGTTTGGTGTCACATCCAATCTTCATGAGAGTGTGCTCCATCCCATCGGCAAGACTGTTAATAAAGATGTTGATGAATGTTGATCCCTGAGGAACCCATCTAGTAATCAGCTGCCAATTGGATTTTGTCCTGCTGATCACCACCCTTTGAGCCTGACTGATCCAGCCAGTTTTCCACCCATGACTGCTTTTTCAGCCTGTGTTTCACCAACTCGTCTAAAGGGAAACTAGGGGAGGTTGTTGATAGCCTTGCTAAAGTTCTGGTGAAACAGTATCTGCTGTTCTCCCCTTGTCCCATTAAGCGTGACATCTCATTTTAAAAGGCAATCATGTTGATCAGGCAAGATTTGCTCATGTTAAATGCATGCTGGCCATTCCCAAACAGCCTGTGGTCCTTGGTGTTCTTCAACATGGCATCGAGGATGGCTTTCTCCATCATTCTAGGAACTTGATGTTAGGCTTAACATTGTAGAATCACATTTCCATAGATCCTCCTTCCTGCCCTGCCGAAAAATGTGAATTAATTATGTTGCTGTGCAGATCACATCCCTACTGTGTCTTGTTCCTGCAATCATACTGTATTTGAGGAAGAACTCCACTATTATAAATCTGTCTCTGGTACCAGAGAGTCCCTCTAAGCAAAAAGATCAACCCTGTGTCATCCATATGAGTTAGTTTAAAGGTTATACTGGGTTTTGTTTATGTAGTACCCAGTGGCCTGAGTGGAACGGATTGGCAGAAGTGCATTGGCTAGTCTCTTCTTACATAACTAATTTTCCTAATTAATTTAGAATATTATGGTGGAAGGAAAGGAAAACTAATGGTAGTTTTCCTGCAAAAAAACCCCTAGTGCCTAGCAGTTATTATGTCAATATGAAAAGCTTCAGTGACCATGTGAGACCATAATGCTTTTGATAAATATTGGGTTAACATCTCTCACTGCCTAAATTACCTCTTATCTGGTCTGTCAAGCCCAGTCATCATCAAACATATCAATTTGGGGTTTGTTTGAACGTTCTCCTGAATCTATAAGGTTCAATCAGTGACGCTTTGAGATATTTGGAAAATATAAGCTCAATGAATATTTTATTAGTTTTGAGAGAAGGAGGGCATTTGTTTTGGGAGTCTGATAGGCTTTATATCTGAAGGGATGCGTGGTCTTCAGTATCAAATTTCTTTGAAGGTTTTTTGCATTGCATTCCTTTGCAACAGCTGGAATTGGCCTCAGAAAGTGGACAAATGGAGCAGTTCTCTGAAGAAAATTTGGAAAATTTTCTCTCCTAGATTCATGCTTTGTATATGGTTGGCTGATTGAGATAAAACTGAACTTTAGTGTGGAAAGTTTGGAAGCCTATGATGTGTTTGCCTGGGAGTGATGAGCATCAAAAGTGCAACGTTGCAACCTGGGTGTTCATCTCTTATCTGGGATTACTTGTACATATTTCTTCTGAACAGTTCCTTGATGCTGGATGAGCCTTGGCTGCTGTTGACAAACAGCTTTCACTTTATCTCTTGCTTTTTGGTGTCAAATAGTTTCTGCAGAGTTTTAGTGTTTGAATCTGTTTTATATTTGGGATTACTGGAAGCTATCTGGGTGAAACATAATTGTCCGTTCTTTATGGGGCATTGGCCTAGATGTTCTGAAGAATGGTTCAGATCTCCACACTATCAAGTTATATGGCCATGTTACATAATTAAAATTTTGCTTTTCTTTTCTTACTCTTTTGTTTTTAATGAACCGTTTTTATTTTTTGTTTTTGCCTTTTCTTAAATTCAGCTCTTTCAAATGTTCTTGGAAGGGAAGCAATCATATGGTCTCATTTACAGGAAAATATTTTAAAATGATCTAAGAAAAACTCTTAATGGTAAACTGATTTGTTTTTAACTCGGGCCATAAAAAAAATATTTAGAGAAGTGTTATGAAGCTGCGAGTAAACCTGTTATTGTCTTAAGATAAATTGCAGAGTAGGCAAGTGCACTCCATAAGGGATTTTGCAGAATGCAGCACAAAATGTTTCTGGAAGTCACAGAGGTGCTGTGACTTAGAGTGCAGGATACATCCCCTAAACCTTGGTAGTATTGACAAGCAGCTAATTGATCTTGCTGAGACTGCTGCTTTAGGTGGGTGCTTGTCAAGCATTACTGTGTAATTGTATTGAATTGCTGTATAACTGAGCTCCACTGCTCATGTAATTTACCTCCACATGGCATCAGTGTAATCAATAAAAATGTCAACAATTGAAAATAAGTTCTTCAAACTTTCAGTTGTTGTACAAAGCTTGGTAGCTTCACATACAAATGGTAACAACATGATCTTTATACTTCAGCTCAGACATGTGTTGATGTGCTTGGTGTATTTGCTCATTTTGCATCACTTCAAAAATGGAAATAAAATTATTCAATAACAATCAGAGCAAATGTTGAACTGATTACATTTGTGAATATTTTATATTCATACACTGCATATATCTGTGCTTGAATGTGAATGTTCTCCAAAGATAAATATGCTGCTTCTGTAATTGGATATTCGCTGATGTTTTAAAGTTGTATTGTGGATATTCAGTTTCTTAATACAAATTACTTTGTTTTAATCGATTAAGGTCAGATTTATCTCATCTAATTTTTTGTAGCAGATGAAACAGACTTTTATAGAGAATAGCTGACCCTTTTCTAATATAGATTGACATGCATAGAGTCTGTCTAATATCTGCTGTGTCTTGTATTTATCTAAAGAACTTGGATGCTAGGTTAGTTAAGATGCCTGACTTAATCTGAAGTTAGGGAGAAGTTCCACGTTTAGAGGGCAGAAGTAACAGACAGCTGGAGTAAACATCACAGAACAAACCATTCACAAAAGACGATTTAAAAATTTTGTCTGCCAAGAATTGTATGCTGAAAATCTCTAATTTTGAGTAGGAGGTGCTAATGTAATCTATTCAGCCAATTCATAAACATTTAAAAGACAGCCCATTGTTTTCAGAAGTATTTTGCTCAGTTTTATTGTTGAAATGAGACATGATAATAGCAAATTATTTGTAGTTAGCACTTGGAGACACAGGTTTGTTGATTTAGAGTCGAGGAATTTATCTTCACAGTAGACATTCGTTGCCAAATAAAGGAGGACTATTTCAAAGGCCAGTTGTATACTTAGGATAGTCTCAATATTTTTAATAAGTTAAAGAATGCATTTAGAACTGAGTTTAACATACTTATCTCTGAAGGCCAGGTGTGGACGAGATTAGCTTTAAAATGTTGAGGTGATTAGGAATTCTGCACTGAGGGTAATATCTAATAGTATGACGTGAGCTGTAACATGAGAAACCTACTGATAAAATGCAAATGAAGCAGAAGGAGCAGCTACACTTTAAATATATTTACCATTGAATATATATACACCTTTGAGTGTATATATATTTGTACCTCTAGATTGCTATAAAATAAGGACTCCCAGTTATAAATCTCAGCGAGGGGAAAATGCTCTCACGTATGATTAGTGCGTGAATATACATTTATGGGACCAAAACCCAATCAAAATTACTCTTTAATCTACCATAGTCTTTTCAACAAAGTTACATCGTGCATGGTCTAGTAAGATATAGTTTCCTAAGTATCTAGAAGTCTTAGTTTTATATGCTTACAGTTCACTGGCTTGTAGGAGTGCCTTGCAATGGTGTCTGTGAAAAGGAGGAATTAAAGGCTAAAGATAAACTACTTTCCTGAAGATGACTGCAAAACCAGCCCCTTACCCTATAATAGCAAATACTCAGTGGGAAGTTTGTAAGCAAAATCAAACTAAATTTTCAAATCCCAACCTTAAATTATTTTCACAGAAGGGATAGTGTACCCTTTCAAACATTTACTTGCTTGATGAATGACACTTTTGAAATCATTAATGAAGAATAAGCAGGAGTGTTTTACACAATGCAGCTGAGAAATGTGGGGATTAAAACTTTTTGAGAATTAATTAAATAATTATCTCAGAAGTTATAATACAAGAAGTTGAAATAGGTCTGTCAAAAAACTGACTGCTTTAGTGTAATGCTATAGACAAAATGACACTTTACCAAATGAAAATAAGCAGCTACTGCTTGTAATCTTTAAATATTACCAAGAAATACATTAACAACATGAGCTTGATCAGTCTGGAACATTTGCTGGATGCCTGAGTTTTCAGATATCCTGAAACAGTGAGTTAGAAATCTGAATTTCTGTGCAAAGCGATTACTCTAATTCTAATTCTCTCAGTAGTATTACTGGAAGGAATGCTATTGGAGTTGAGAATGGAGTCCAAAAGGAGAACTGAGTTCAGGGGAACTCAGAAGTGTTTGAAAGTTCATAATTCATGAGGAGGAAAGAAGGGGGCACACAATCAAGGTGACAGTCTTGAAAAGGACAGATTAAATTAATTCTGGAGGACAAGCATGTGAAGCACAACAAAATAAATGTGATTGAAACTATGATATAAAACCGGCTCTGTCCTTGGCTTACTGGCTTTGGCTATTGTGTAGACTGAGAGGATTACGTACGTAAAAATATCCACAGATTGTATTTAAAAATGGAAGAGGACTGCATCAGGAAAAAATATTCTATTGTTAAGAGGTATTCTTTCATGTCAGTCAGGGGACTTCAGAGAAGTTTTGTTATGAAGAGTTATTTCATATGCTTATAATTGTTTAATTATGTTGACACTTTCCTGGACTTTCATTTTTTTCTTCATTGAGAAACAATTTCTGGCAAATAAGATTGAGAATAAAACATACTTGGTTAAAACTGTAAAGGCTGTTCTTAATTTTTTGCTCAGGTTCATAAGATCCAGATAGCTACGTTTGTGTCTGTTTTTACAAATGAACAGTATTCAACAGACTTTTGTATCTGATCTTTTGAGAATCAAGGTATGTGCAATAATTTGCTCTGCAAATGCCATTGGTGCTTTGATTTGATCATGTACTATAGTCTTTAACTACTTACTTCACTGGAAAAGCTGATGCAGACTTAGAGCAAAACGTTTGAGCTGGTTAGAACCGCTGATGGTTTCGATTCCGTAGCTGGGAAATGGTGAGCGACCCATTACTCATGTTTCTCCTGCAAGTCTTCACCCTTGAATATTAAGGAGAGGAAATTTCTTCTCAGCTCAGGAGTGCTAAATATTTATAGCAAGAGAGTTGAAAACTAGGTTTTTCAGCTGCAAAACCTGGGGTTTTACATTTTAAACTGAGGCCAGAGCTGTTAATCTGAGATAGACTCACTTATTTCATCTAAGCACTGAGCGATGCCATAAAATAGTGAATTGCTGGAGCTGATGTCTGACACTGGAGGAGTGAGAAAAAATTTGATCTTCGGTATAAACCAAATTACTTAAAGACACTGCCGTGCACGTAAGCATGCTGATAGTCAAATGTTTTACAGCGGTATAAACTGTTGAACATTTCAATACCCCAACAGTATTTTTACACTTTCCTTTTATGCTGTAGCGCTTTTTGACATGTGGGAGTTTTTCACAGTGGTTCTTTGCAGTTCTTTGGCTGGATGGCTTTTAGCTATTCCTCAGTGGCTTTCTTAATTTAAGACATGTTCTATAGTGACATCTATCAGCATGTATTGATTTATTGCACTGTATGAAAAATAGATATCACCTCACTATGTAAGCAGCCATCGGGATGACCAGGGTTTATGGTAGTTGTGTACACTCTGTATGTAGTTCTGTATGTTGATTATGGCTTGAATAACAAATTTGGTTTTGATAATTCTTTTATAAAAGTGGGACTTAATTTTTGATGTAATTGTTGCTTGACTGGACAATTGATGGGGCCAGATTAAACGAAGGGGCTGGGAAGTTTTCTGCCATAAGCTCCGTTTGCAGTTGCAAAGCCTTGGTCACTCTTTGCCCCTGGGGACTGCCTTGCCCCTGGAGGAGGGGCCTGGCTTCTCCCTCAAATTGTGAAGAGCTTTCAGACAACTAGCTTAAACCAGATGCTGACTCTAAAATAGCTAACTGAGGTTAGAAACTGCCCACTCTAATGGATTGATTTCAGACATTTTGTTGGTGAAACTGTTTTAAATTAAATATTTTTACTGTCCAAATTACATTTTGAAATTCTTTCAGGTAATACTCAGCTGCGGTTGCTGCCATTACCTCTGGATATTGCAGTAACACAAATGTATTCAGTGGCCTCTGAGTAGCAAAAACTGGTTTTGTGTGTCTTAAACCTGACAGACTGGGGGTGCAGTGCTTGTTTAGCTACTTCAGGGGCTGAAATGTACTGCTGAGGGTTGGAGGGTGGTTGCTGTGCCACTGCTGCCTGCTTGGTGGAAAGGAGGGGTCTGTTCCCTTGGAGAGGTGGGAGATGCCCCCATACTGGGGAGCTTTGCCAGTCAACACGGTGGTGCACTTTGTTCTTGAAATGTGCCCTGAGCAAGGGGGAAGGTTTGGGTCGGGAAGCTGCTTGCCTAGAGAATTTGTAGAAGGTGTTTGCCACTTGAATTCAAAAATAAATGTGGAGGAGGGCACACAAAATTAATTTTACTGAAGCAAACTTGTGATGAATGGAACATGCTACTACTGCTTTTCTCACGGGCTTACTTCCAGACCAATGGATGAAGCAGACTGGTTGCTATATTCGAATCAATTGAATTACAGTAAGTATAAAGCAAAATCAGTTCTCTTAGCTTTTACAGATTTTGACCAGATACCAGAGAAATATGAATATTTGACAGCATGAATGCCTGTCTTCCTGTATGGCCAAAATACCCATGGAGTTGGACTGGAGTCCTGCCCAAGGACACAAAAAATATACTGGAGATTTGTTTTACAAATGAAACTCTTTTTTCCTTTAAATCTACAGTTTAGTGGGCTGTAACATGTTTAATCAGTAAAATAAGTAAAAATAAGACAGTTTAGTGCATTAATATGTATTGTACTGTTTCTTTCACAAAAAAAAATTAATACCTAACCCTTTGTGTTGTTTACTGCTCTCATCACTCACTGAGGTATGAGAGTTCCAAGTATACATGGAAAGCATTTCACAGCTCACAGGACTGGAGTTGTTACTCTCTATGCAACATTAACCTTTCTTTGGCAGTTTTGAGCCATCCCTTTTGTTTACGTAGTAGAAAGAATTCAGAATGGTAATTAGTGAAAGTAAAAATGAAAGAGTTTAGCATGTCTTTCTATATAAATATTCATAACAATTACAAAATATATTCTAGAGAGAATGTGTGGTTTTGTTATAACCTCAGATCGTATATTTCTTTGCATAGCTTGACACTAAAAGATAATAAATTACCTCTAATTCTTCTTATGTGTACAACAATCATATTTGCAAAATATCACCATTTCAAATAAGTATTTTTAAAGCTTTATTTTCTATAAACACAGCATAAGATGATTGCAATTTGAGTTAATTGCTTCCATGTGTTCTGGTTTGTAGTAGCACTACAGCTTTAAAATCCATTCTCATGCCGATTTCATAGCATGAGATTTTATGGTAGATTATGGAACATAAATACAGAATTTAAATAGAGGACTGTAATTTTAAATATATTCTTTCTATAATAAATTGATCTGTTTATCATTTATCACTTTTTCACAGATTATTGCATTTAATTCTAAAGATCGGAAGAATGTTGAACATAGTATTAACTGTTCAGGAAAAATCCATAATTTTTGATTTTAAAAAACCACTGATCAGTATAAACCTGAAACCTAAGGTTTCCATATGTAAAGATTATGATATTAATTATGGTATGGTACCTGGAACTCTGTACACTTAATTTTGTCTATCTTTTATTTTTTAAAAGTTTTAAAGTAAAATTTTTTCTTTCTACAGCTGTTCATACGTTTTACAGTCAAGAACACTTTAGAATAATACAATGAAACTTCACAGGCTATATTTGTACTTTTGCCAAATAATGTAATTAATTCAGTGCAAAAAATACATTAGGGTGTAATATAATTATAAAAATATACAAACTGTAAAATCAAGTGCAGTCATCTTATTTTGAAACAATTTACTGAATGTGAATCGTCTGTTAGCTGAAGCTGAAACACAAGTCTAGTGCCATGTGCTTTATAATCTGATCTCAGTGTATAAAATCTTTGGAGCAATATAAACATATGTGTAAATGAATTGTTTTAACATTCAATTTTTATAATATAATTGCCTTGAATCATGAAACCTCAGACCTAAGATGTTCCGTCAGGGAGGCAGAAATACTGCTAACAGTGAAATCCAAAAAGCATACAAGAAACAGCTTTTGGGTTTATGAGTCCAAAGACAACTCACGTGGTGTTCCTACAAAAACTTAAGGGGGAAAAAAAAAAACCCAGCAGAGAAACCAACTCCTTAAATCCTGCATTATAATGTGAAAGCTCCATGCTTTTGTTGGACGGCTGAGATGGATGAATCCTAAAGTATTTTAAGATTGGCTGCTGCTCTGAATACAGTCAAACTTATACTATTCAGCATTGTCACAGAAAAGAAGTTATCTGCAAGCCCAAGTTTCGGTAATTAAAGCCTGGAAGGCCCCTTGGGTGGCTAGCATTGACTGGTGTTATTTAAGAGAAACAAGCATCTCATTTCATTTATGAAATACTTGAGCAGAAATATATCTGTCTCTTTGCCTAACATAGTTTCAGTATTTTTTTTTAAGACAAACTGTAAAAGATGTGCAGACTCTTAATATTTGAATGTGTCTGTAAGTCATGGCTAGATCCAAGGCAATAATGGTAGGGAAAGAAGATGACAGATGAAAATCACTGAGGACCCGGAGGAGGAATGACCATCCAGTTCCACTGATTTGGGACTGCTAGTATTTAGTCCTTGCAAACCTATTATTTCAATCAGTCAGGATGCTAATTACATGCAATGCTTTCATCCATTAGGGGAAAAAAAAATATTTTTTTTAGGCTAAAAAGTTATTTTAGGACTGGCTGTGGATTTTTTGACAAAATACTGTTCTGTCAGAAAATGCCAGTGTCAATTTTTTTTGTAGTTTTACCACATGGGTTGTCTATCTTTGCAGGTGGAATTTCTGACAAACCTGATGTTCTTGGTTGAAAGTTGGAGTTTCTTCCCTGGGTTTTTTATCTGTTTAGCGCTTGCAGCTGCTGGATAAAATGTATGTGTGAGGAGGAACAGGAGTTCAGGAGCTGCCATCTCTGAGGAGAGCACCCTGGCCTTGGGGCAGAAGTGCCATGCTTGTGCTCCCTTCTTTGCTGTTCGGTGGCACTGCAGCTTTTGTGGCCACAAGGACAATGTTCCTTTTTCCAATTTTACCTGCCTCTGTAGCTAGTTATCAGGGCTTTTCTGTATTCGTGCGAGTACTTCAAAAATTATTTTTTCTGTAGTGAACAGGGTTTGTTTATTTTTTGTTTGTTGCAGAATAGCTGCAGCTACCCTACCTGGGGATTAGGTTTCAAGCTTCATATTCTTGCTGGCCTGGCCACCACCAAACAACCTTGAACAAAGCTGTCTCCGAGCTACTTTCTGGTGTTATGCATCACCATTCACTGGCCTTACCCAGAGCACAACTCCCTGTCAGATTTGGGGTAGTTGTGGGTTTTGAGCAGGATCAGACATGGGACAGGGAGAGCGCTGCTAAAATGACACTGGTTCTTTGAACACAGAGAATCAGAGCTTTCAGTTGCTGCAGAACCTGTAACACAGGCAACATGCAGGCATCTCACGCATGCCGATGCTCTTGGAGATGGAGAATCTGTGTAATACTTCCCTAAGGTCCCTGAGACCTTTTTGAACCTGGGTTTCCAGAATTCAGGACCTCTGTTTTCCTCTCTGTCTGGTTTGTTCTGTTGTACCTGAGGCTTGTGTTTCTGGATCAGAAATTAATAGGTTGAAGAAAGCTTCATTGAAGCACTCTGATAGTAAAACTGAGTTGAGCTTAAGTGTGTGTTAAGCTCCATTATAATGCTGGTTTTAAATTCACTGTGAAAGTATGAGGATGAGGTTAACTTTCAGGAGGTCCCTTACTCACGCTGTTTATCTGACTCACTGTGCTTCCACTGCAGGGATGAAAGGAAAATCTCTTAAGGGGATGGTCACAGTAAACAACCACCCTTAGCAGATCTGGGTACTGGGTTTGGATAAAAATGAAGATTTGAGCTCTTCCCCTACTCAAATATCTCACACATCACTTGTTGTCAATTCTTCTCCCCAGCAGAAAGATCTCTGCTGGCTTGGGACCCTCAGGCTAAAAATTAGTCTTTCTCATGCTGTCCTGGTGCTCACAGTTGCTTCCTGGTGGCCACAATCCCTGGGCACATGGTGCCATTCATCTCTGTCATACCTTGGAGTTATGAGCAGTTCTAACTTTATGTAAAAAACTTGGTGGTACTACATACAAGTCTTTTATGTAGACTAAGAAAACCATGAATTATGTTTCCTTTTTTTGTAATGAGAGAAGTATCTCTTACACAACAAACCATAATTGTTGTCTACAAAACTATACTGATCATGGATTTTCACCCTGCAACAGATTGACAAAGCATTCAGTAATATAAGTCACCAAGTCTATATGTTACTACCAATGCAAGTTAAAAATAAACCAGTCTTTGCAAAGGGTATGTTGCAGAAGGATACTCCTTTCACTAGCATAGTGATGCAAGACTTCAGTGTCATCCTTAATCCTGACAAATGTGCCTCGGTACGTCCTGTGCAGCTGCTATATCTTGTTATGACCTAATTTCTTCCTCTGTTCTGTTGTGATCATATGCTGAGCCTTACGTTTAGGAATGCTCTTTGGCTGAGAATAAGAAATATCGAGTATAAAAAGCTAACATTGAATACTTTTGTGTATACTGTAGTGCCAACATGAAGTCCACAGTATATGCATATGTCTGACTCGACTGCAATATATCTTGATGTTGATGGGATTAATGTGATTCTATGCTAATAAACGTATTGGTGAAGTTATGCTGTATTCAGTCCCAAAGGGCAGAAGCGAAAGTAGAGAAAAATGTCTCTGAAATACTGGTTTTAACACTATATAGTGCTGTGTGTTGAGTCAGCAAATTGTTCCCATTTATTCAGAATGCTTCAGATAAGCAATTTCTCTTCAGAATGTATTGAGAATGCTTCAGATGAGCAAGGAACCTGATAAGTAATACAGAAGCAGCAATACAGTGTTATTCAAAACTGAAATTGCATCATCAGTGTTGCATTTCCAAGACCATTTTAACAATTTCCCTGCAGAGGGATCCTGCTTGGTTAAACCAAAACTGAGAAATCTTATTTCCTTTGAGGCAAAATCCTCTAATCTTTATGTATTTAATCACTGCCTATATTCAGAATGCTAAGAAAAGGATTGCTCATATAAATAAGCATGACAGGATTAAGTGACTAAATGTGGATGTTACCATCTTTGCAAAAGTTATAAAGAATGTTTTACTATCCTTTAATGATAGAAGTTTTCCTAATTAACTTTGAGTAGGAAGATCTGAATTTCGTATGGAGTGTTCAGCTACTGGAGGGAAACATCTATTTCTAAATAGTATATGTAACGTTATACACAGGTTTAGAAGTGCAGTGTTATGAGTGTGGATCGGTGTATTCTGTTAGACATCTTTCCTTATCAGTTTATATATTTGCATACATTCATTACTCATAGAAGTTTAAGACATGCTGTCTAACTGGATTCTCTTCTTAGGAAATGGTAATTTCCATTAGTAGCCTCATTTGAGAAGCCAGTGGGTGAACCTAAAACATGCTGAAATGAATGTATAGGGACAGCTTTAGAAGTTATCAAGTTACCTAACGAATGGCATTTTGTTTTCCTTTATGATGTGTTTGTTTACCTGCAATCTTCATTCACCTTCAAAGCTGCATATTATACCAACGTTGAATTCCAGCAGGTAGTCAAGAAACTTGGAAGATACGAAGACTTTTCATCGTTTGTGTACTGATAACACATATTGCCCTGTATTTTATATCCATAAAGATTTTGGCACCTTTGGCAGTTGCTAAGCTCTGAAAAGAGAAGGAAATATGGATGGATTTTTAAAGTAACATTGGCTCTTTTACTGTTATTGATGGGCACTCTCACTAGGTACTACAGATTTTGTATTGGTCCAGTTTGGTATTAAATAGCTTCCACAATAATTCTGTTTAAATGGGAGCATCAGTCTCATCTTTGGAACTAACTGTGTAAAGGCAACCACTGCAATTAGGTGTCATGGATTTGAATTTTTCTTCATAATTACTTAGGTAGGATTAATCTAAAAGTTATAATGCATTCACTCCAGGCCTCCTTCGTAGTCGGTAAGAGTAAACATCTTCAAAGGATGACACATTTCATTTTAGAGTAAATCTCCTTATGGAAAGATTTGAAACTTTTTAGCAGTGACTGAGAATTAAAGATCCTGTTGAATGTCACATAACTATCTCCCTCACAAGAACATAAATAGCATTGAACATCTGGCCTCTAGTTTGTCAATGCAGATATATGGCAATTGAGATAACCCACCTTAAAGCTGCACAGCTGTTTTGCAGTGTTAGCAGTCTGTCTGCAAGGTAGATTGGAATTGTCTTGCAAACTGTATTGTAAACAACCATAGCTTTTATGTATTTTTTTAAGAATAGTATTAAAAGTTTGGATTTGCTTTTGGTTTTAGTATGAAATATTTTGAGGTTTTACAGTTAAATCAATTCACTTCCAAAAGTATTTACTTTTAAAATTTTAAACAGCTTATAGCTTTATTCTCCTATTGTTTAGATTTATTAGTTCTCAATTACCATAGTAATTGAGCACACACTCTGAAATGACCCAACCTGAAGGAACATCCCAGAGTTAAGGAAAGAAAGCCTGACTTAATAGCTTGATTTCTGTTCTCCGGGAAGCCGACACACTTAACATGACATGTAACAGCAGAGAGAAGAGTATATAAACACTGGTTAGAGCTGAGAAATTCAGATAACATATTTCATATTCTCATTTTTGGCAAGGAAAATCAGAAAGAAGAGTTGAAAACAGCTGTTTTAAGATGCAAACAGTAATAATTTAGAAAAGTTATATCAATAAAGTAAGAAACCCTTCAAAAGATGTTTGGCTGTTGGAAACCACTGTATGCAAAAAGAAAACTGCAAAGCAGCAACTTGCATTTCAGCATGCTTTGGTCACCATGCTACAGTAAGCCACAGCCATTACTTTGTCTGGTCAGAGGGTCTTCTAGGCTGAAGTTGTTTATTAACCACTAAAAACTAAGCTTTTTTTTCTCTATATAATTTGTGGTGACCACTAAAATAAATAGAAATATCTTGAAAAATTATACACTGTTCAGAGAAAGCTGCTTAAACTTCTATTTTTGTAGAGCATTCAAAATAATATTGATTTTATGATGGATAGGAAACTATGCAGCCAACAAAACCCATAATTTCTGGAGTATCCCTGAATTCATAGCAGATACAAACCGTGAAAATAATGTGTTAAATGTGAGCTTTAGTTCTGTGGCTTTTTTTTTTTTTTTAAACAACCACAAAAGAAGTCACTTGAGAGCATGTTTCTTGTCTTGATCAAGCCAAAGTACAATGTCAAACACTTAAAGCTGGATCTTCAGTGATAGAAACCTATGCCTGCAGTGTCTGCAGAGTTCTTTCTTATACTTATTATCAGAATTGTTTGACTGTATTTCCACTGGTGGATGCTTGAAAAATCCAGAACTAATGTAGTCACCAAATACAGTGAGTAAAGCCCCATAACATCTGTATTAGCTGTGTTTTTCTCAACACTGGTTTTCCATCTTCATATCTCTGAATTCCCTCCTAAAAGCATAAGATACTCATTTTCTTCAGTTACTCTATTTTGATAAAGATTTTTGTCAGGCTGATGTTCTCTGAAACTTATTTCATTACTGAATTCGTTGGGCTTTATATGGCAAATGTATGTTGTGCCAGATTAATTTGACAGATTAGATCCTGATATTACAAAATCTTGGTGGTACAAGAACTAAAAGGTATATGATGAGATGACTGTAGTACGTTGGGCTCTCAGAAATGTTACCAAGTTGCAAGAGGCTACTAGTGGCATTTCTTAAGACTTGGTTAGATCTTAATGCTCTCTTTAGCTTCTTCATTACAAAAAATAAAATTTGTGAGTCATGAAGTTGTCTATTTTTAATACAGTAAAAATTAGAGTCCTATAATGAATTTGGATATGTTGAGGGTGTCAGAAGCAGAAACAGAGTACAGTCTACTTGGGAAAGTACAAGGTTACATAATATATTTTTTTTTAACTTAAACTTATAGATTATAAATTGGGCAAAGAGGAAGAGCTAGCTTATCAGTTACCTTCTGCTCAGTTGTGTGCAACCAACATCATACAGTTGAATAAAAAGTAATTGTGTTCGAAGAGGCCCTTACAGTAGAAATAGTAAGTACTTATTTTGTTGTAGAAGATAGCAATAAGGTCTCGTGGAATATTGTATATAAGTGTGGTCAATTCGTTTTAAGAAAAAAACATTGAAACCAGATGATGTGACTGAGGACCTGCTAGGGTGATCAGGAGATGTGGAGAGCCAGTTGTATGAAAACAGCTTAAAAGTGCCTGCCTTCTTCCCACTATCAAAATGAAGGCTACAGGAATGAAAGTCCTATTTATAAATTTACTGGGGAAATTTTTTGAATTTAAATATTCATAAATTTTACTGGGGAAACCAGCAGAAAAGGGCCTATTTTACTAAAGCAGTGCTGGGGAAAAATAATATATTAAATTAGAAAAATGGTGTAATGATCACCTGTCATACAGAAGCAGCAGGAATAAAAAACCCCCAGTAACTGCAGTATCACCACAGTACAGTACAATACAGTCAAATATGATGAGTTTATGGTAGAAACTGTGGCCTGGACTTCAGTTCTGAGACCTTGTCAAGTCTTGTGTCCTTATACTTTCTCAGAAGTTTCAAAAACAAAAACTTAGCTGAACACAGCCTGATGGTCTCATTTACTGAGAGGAAATCTGATGCATGGGCTGGTGGGCACAGGAATTTCCCTGACTGGATAACTGTTGTTTAAAAATGTGTTTTCGTTTTGTGGTTGCACAGCTGTAAGAGCACATCAGTGTCAGTGCACCTAATTCCTGACTTCTGCCATCGGTAGTGACTTTACGTGATGGGAAATCTGATTTGAACAGTAATGGGTTTGGCCACCAGCAAAGGAAACAGACCTAAATAAAAGCTCAGACTTCAAGAGAATTCTGCTTTTTAGTTCCTCTCTTTATATTTCCCATTTTATATCATATATTGCAGTCTCTGTGACTGCAAGTTGTTAGATTTTATGCTACTGTATAATTAAAGTACTGGATACAGAATGAAACAACATGCCAAATGTGCTTCAAAAAAGATGTTAAATATTGAAAAAATCAGCTAACATTGAGACTTTTAGTTCTTAAACAATCCTGCTTTAATATAATAGCTATGGATTTTATTTTTTTTTTCAGGAGAGGGAGATGAGGATTGCTGTTTGCTAATTTGCTTCACAGAATCAGACCTTGTAAATAGTGTAATAATTTCCATTTGTACTGTAGTTCTGTTTTATATTTGTGGTATTGAATGCTGTTTGTTAGTGATCCCCACTTCTGTGTTGTGTTGATAGATTAATCTCAGGAAAAAAATTATTTATTGAATAAACCATGAAAGAACTTCAAACGTTGGGCAAATGTTTTGATTTTTACTGTTTAGCCGTCATTTAGGGGGGGGAAAAAAAAATCTCAGCTTGAACTGGGTTACAATTTCCTTTTTTCAGTATTACTAATAGTTTATTTTACATTGAATTTATAGCAACTGTAGTTTAAGTGCTAACTATGTGCAAATGAAAAATAAGAAAATTATGCGAGGTGTTTCATGGTAGCTAAGGAAGTTATTTTTTTACTTTTTACACTGTTTCTTCATTAAGAAATTTGCTATACTTTGCTTTTGATAATGGTGGAAGAGATAGATTAAGCTACATGAAAGATTTATAGTTTTGGCTGTAAAGCAGAATGTTCATTAGTGGAGTGAAAATTAAAATTTCAGAATTGATTTAGTGTAAAGTAAATTTCACATAATCACTTTTAAGTATGAAATTATTTAAACACTCAGTTGTAAATCATAGACCAAGTTAAATACTTGAGCTTAATCCAATGAAAACTTCAGTGAGACTCCTAGAATATACAGTTAACGTCTACCATTATGTTTCTCTGTTGTATAAAGATAATTAATTTTTATCTGTATTTCTGTTCTTAAATATTGCCAGATATTTCACAGATCCCGTGCATTTGATTTGATGCATACAGTTCATTGATGCTTTCAAATCAGGTCAATAATTTTGAATTGTTAATTCTGGGTTAAAGGTAAACTAAAATTTAATTTTTTGACCATTTTATAAATTAAGAGATGTAATACCGTTTAGATAGTTTTATTAAACATTTTTAAATTACTTTCATTTGCAGCACATCTCTTGTTTTTTTGTAACAGAGTTCTCAACTTTTTATAGCTTGAAAAATTATCAAAGCATTATTTTTCTATTTTCTTAGATATTTTGGGTTATTTTTTATTTTGCTTTTTGGGGTTTTGGGTTTTTTTTTGTTTGTTTGTTTTGCTGGCAATTTTTTTTGCAGCAGGGTAGCAATGTAGCTTGTTTGTGTGAAGATAGTTTAGACAATGTGGTGAAAAATGATCAAAAGTATTAAAAAAATGCATCTCTAGGAAAGAAGAAAAGCCAATTATTGTAAGATAGTTGGGCATAACTTGGTAAAAATATTTGAAGTCTGTAAGATAAAATATTTCTTTCATGCTTTTTAAGTCAGCCTGTACCCAAAACCTCAGTCTCAAGTATGGTTCATTCAGTTTTTCTGAGGGTTTTTTTTTGCATCAACTTTTATACTTTCTGCAAAACCTCATTGCATTTCTCTCCATACAATTTTTTATATATTTTCTGTAAAATAACAATTACCCCTCTATACTTACCAGTTACTTTTGCCATTATATGAGAGGATATTTAATATATGAGGTGAAGCTTTGCACTGGAATTTTTTTACCTCTGGTTTTGAATCATCAAGCAGCTTCCTATAAATTAAATATGTAAGTGAAACAGCAGCTTGGTTTAAAGAATACACTATAAAATTTCTTATACATCTGTTTCAAGTAGTCTAATATTTCCTCCTCTGCTCCACGTCCATTTACAAAGATGACAATGTTAAAAAACACTATGGAAGAATACTAGGTAAGCTCTAACCTTTTAATGGGTGGACAAGGTATTTCCTTTGTACTTGCCTCTGCCTGGCCAAGATGTGGGTTTGCACTGGTGAAGTGTTTGGTGACAGTCAGAGTGACAGCATCGTTCTCATGTGCTGTCCTAAAATGGCAATGCTTTGATATAAAATGGGAAATATGCTGTTTTAAGTTGCTTAATAACAGCAATTGAAATTGCATTTCCTTTGAATTTCATTAGTGTGTGTTGAGTGAAGTACTTCTATGAGGATTTTACTGTGCCAGATACATAGATTGACAAGGCTGTCTTTGCAAGAATCTCTCAGCTGCCTAAACAGCTGTAAAAATAAAAATACCACTCACTAACTATTAAAACTCTTAGCAACAAATCCTTGCAGTCACTTCTGGCGTGCTGAGCTTAACCAGGAGCTGTTTTTGCAAAAATAATTAAGTAATTAGAATGGTAGGTGATAAGTGTGCTCTAAAAGTATAAAATCTTACTATATTGGTAGGATATTTCTAGCTTTGTGATTAAAAGGTGCAGGGTGTAATTAGAATAATCCCCACCTTAAAAATTTAACAAATGTGTATTCTTATTCATGTGGAAGAATTACTTGTGATCTGCAAACATTTTCACATATGAGTAATTTATGTAGGCAGTTTAGTTCCATTGATTTTACTTGGAATATTCACCTGAGTTAACATATGTGTAACAGTTGGCAAGGTCATTGACTGAACAGATGAGTTAGTAATGCCAAGTAACTAAATAAAGTAAGTATCTTCAGATACTCATGGGCCTGGGAAGTCATTCTAACCATCTGTGGGTCTTTGAGCATGCTTTTAGAAAATATGTGGGTCCTGGTGCAAATATTCATATTTTCTGCTTAAAGAAAGCACACCAGAAAATTGGAATATCCTATAGAATAACATAATCTGTAGTGAGGTGTTTTTTTTGTTTTATAAAGACCTTGGTTATGCAGTGCTGATTTTTTTTGTGCAGTTCTACCACCAAAACAACTAAGGCACAGACCAAGGCTCTAATCCCAACAGCTTCACGTTAATGCTGTTGCTGTGAATGTTTGTTGGAGTGGTTGTGTTGTTGTAAGCTTTATAAAGAGAATTTAACAAACGATATCAGTCTTGCGCTGGGGTATTAAAGATTGTTCTGTTCATTTGTGAAGTTAGCTGAAATGAAATTTGAAGGCAATCTTCAAATATGTATGAATGAAACTTAACTGCATCAGGCAACCATTGCTAAAATAGATGTTGAATTAAGCAATGCAACTAGTGAAGCTCAAAAGAGATGTCAAATAAGTAAGGAGTAAAATATTCTTGGGTCCATATAAAAGTCTTCACTGTATAACAGGGTTATGTTATGTAAATGCATAGTGATGAGACCCTCTGTAAAATCTGAGATAGATTAACATGTCACTTGGTGTCTCCTGTTAGCCACAAAATAGTGAAGCTGGAGAAGTTAGTTTCAATTCTCCCTCTTGGAAGTCGCAGAACCTTTTAAATTCACCATGAATATTTCATAAGCAGTAATGTTATTCTGCCTGTAAGCAGTTCATTGCAGCGTAAGCGAAGTACGAAAGGTATGACTCTATAAAAATTACGCATGTGGATTTTAAAAACTAAATCCAGTTCATAGTGAGGAGTCTGTCCTGAATTTCTGGTCAAATCATCTTTCAGGGTGTTTACAACTCCCAGAGACAAAAATGACAACAAAGACAACATTATCTTAATTCATTTTACCTGTATAATTATTCACATTCCTTTCTGTGAAATGGAAGTAATGAGCTTAACACAGTAAATTGGTACTTTTTTAATATAAAGGAGTTGCAAGTGGTCTGGAAAAATATGCAACATAAATGTTTTTCAGTGACTTGAATGAAAACATCCTTTCAGTGTCATTATTTTCATCAGCTAATGATGTGCCAGAAGCAAAGCATGCAAATACATATCTGCAATGAAAGTCAACACAGTATCCAGGATTACAGAAAAATAACATATGGGATGCTGATTTTTCAGAAAATGTTCATTTTATTTTTCAAGCCACTTGTGGATTCTTTACTTCCACATATCAGAAAAAGAGCCCGTATTAACAGCATGGGCTTGCAAGGCTGCTGCTGGTTCATAGCCACCCCATAGTTGCTATAGTGACCTAACATCATTTTATAGGATTGCATTTATGGCCATAGCACCAAAAATTCTGTCCTGCCTGAAGAAAGCAGTTTCAAAAATACTTTCTTTAGTACATTAGAATGTTTGTATTCTTACAAATCTGGGTTACTGCAAGTATTATTTTCATTTTGTATTGCTTGAAATTTAAATATTTTTGTTCAAATTCCTTGAAAATTTATTGGGAAACCTTTTAGGTATATTGTATACAGTAGAAATATGTTTTCTAAAAGTATCTGTGTGTCATACAGAAGGGATATATATTAACTGTCGTACTCCTCCCCACACAATCCTATGTGTTTCTTTTGATGAAAATAACATTTAAAGCACACACGCACACCCTTTCTTTTATAGTAAAGATATTAGTACAGAGAATTCATATATAAAACTTTTTTTTTTTTTTTTAAGTATCGTAATGCAACATCTCAGATAATTGAAAAAAGTTCTAAGTATTAAAGTATTAAACCTGGATTAAGTGTTACTCTTAAAATGGTGCATTATGTTGTATATATCTGGATTCTAAAAGTGCTGTGGTCAGAAATATATTCACTGCTGATAGATTCAATGCTTGTGATTAAAAATAGCTGAAGTAAATTCTTATTTTAGCATGATGGGTTGGAGGGATATGAATTATTTGGAAATAACTTAGTTCATTTTATGTTACAGTACTTTATCTTTTATATAGTAAATTTGACTTAATCTATAAATACTGTTCTTTGTGATTCAGCTCTATAAAGACAATATTTACCATTAAATGCTTTTTAATTGTAACAAGCCAATGAATTACACAGAACAGACTTTTTCCCCTCCTCAGTGTTCCTTTATTTTTTAATTGCTGATATATTTTATAAGTAAAAGTATTATCTGTTTGGCAATCATAAATAGTTTTAGCAGTGAACGATTTCTCTGTATTTTACAAGACATTAATTATGTAAATGCAAAGAACTGGTAACCAAAAACATGAATCACTGCAAGCTGTGCTAAATTATAAAAGGATCGCTTTAAAGTGATCTCAGAAAGGAGGAAACTCTTCGATAGAAGTTAAATGTTTGCAACATATAACTGCAAATTTCTCTGAGGAAAAATTGTATCACTATTGTAACTATCAGGAAGAGATTTATAAAAGTGTTTTAAGACAAAAATGGCTAAGCTGTTGGAAAAAAATATTCTGTCTAAAAAAGTTATATATAAATATATATCTCAACTTGGAAATATCTCATGGGTGTATAGTACTTACATATCTCATAGAAGTGACTTCATAAGAATATAAAATATATATATTGTCAAAGCAAAATATATTTAAAATCTGTAGCATTTAGTGCTTGCAGCTGTCAAGGAAAGTACTGTACTACAATTGTGAGACATGAAAATGCAGATACTTGACTTTTCGTTATTGGAAGTGAACTGTTCAAATTAGACATGTTTTTTTGAAGCAGAAACCAAAGAAAAATGCCTGTAATCTGTATTTAGTGTCAGCTTTACTGCATGAAATCCTCCTTGTATGAAATGGGGTTTGATTGACTACCTCTTTGGAAAGCCTCTTTATCTAAGCTTCAACTTAAAAAATAGTCTTTGTCATACATGAGATCATCATGCTCATTATTAACCTATAGTAGGATTCATTTCATTCTTACATTAGTAGGTAATTTGCGGTTGAAAATCCATATGGGGAGGTAATAGGTAATATAAATATAAATATAAATGTAACAGTCATTTTTAAAGTAATGTGGAATAAGTTTTCTTAGCTGTTTGAGCCCCATACTTTAATTTATGACAACAGCATAAATAAATCAGAATAAAAATAGCAGAACAGAAAGTGAAACTCTCATGTGATGTGTTTTCTCTCTGAAAAGTCCTTTGAATATATATGTGGTTTTTAAAATTTTATAATCTATAAATGAGATTTAAAGATTCAGAGTTCTAATTGACAGAAACCAGAATTGAATTAAAACTTTGCAACTAGTCACTGAGTTTCTGGTTCTAAATTTTGTAATTGCTGTCAGCAGAAAAATAAGTAGTCTTGAATGAAAACTGTTCCTACAGTTTGTTTTATGTAATGGACCTTAACCTTATGTTTAGTCTTGTTTTTATTGTAATACCTATAATACCAAAAGTAATACTAACATTTCTATCAAACTCTGCCCATTCATATTAGTCTTTAAAATCGACTTTGTGTCATCCAGTGAAAATAAATTCGTGTAGTGAAAAAAGGAGTTGTGAAATCAGTGTTCTCATATAGCAGCTATGTACTCATGTGATATTCTTGTAGTTCTTAATTTTTTTGAGTGCCTGTACCATTGCAAAGTAAGAATAGCATAGGAGGGATCCCAGGACATAAAATGTTGCAGAAATAATTGATTTTTAAAGGAAAGTTTTCTCACCTCAGTGAGTATTTGACAGAGTAATGGAATTTAAAAATAAAGAAAATATTTCCTTCTTGCTGATTTTAATGCATGTCAGTCAGAGGAGAAAAATGAAATAGATCCACAAGATATGAAAATAAGGAGAATAAGACCAAAACAGAATAGTTAAGGGGAAAGTATCAGTTCAGAATTGTCTGTATTGCTGGCCACATTAAATAGTCTCATTTACTGGTGCTTACCAAAGTGTTTACATATGGAGGTTTGTTTGCTATGAATATAGAATGACAGAGATTCCCTTCAGAGGAAGGAAGGTCTGGAGCAATAGATTCTAACTCTTTTGTTATTGGCCAAATGCCTAAAAGCACTTCCCCTAAACTGCAGACCAGATTGCTTTATTTTTCTATACGTTGCAGAAGGATGAGTAATGTTTTCTTTCAGTCATGCCCAATAATGGATTTGTTTTCTATTTTACCATTTTCATACAATTGTGTAACTCTAAAAAAACCCTATAGTTCTCAGCTGTACATGTTTTTAAGAGTTTTACACTCAGAACCCTGATTTAATAATGAATACCTGAATCTCTGATAAGCATAAAATACACACTTAAATAAAGCTAAAATAAACATAGGTAAAGTTTTCCATGTTAGCATATTGGAATATAATTTTGGGAAATGTAGTGTACACAGTACTAGAGGATGCATTTCAAATATGATCATGCAACATCTAGCAAGTCCATGGTTTTAGCATCTATTCTAAAAATCAAGGCATAAGATTATTTTGAAGCAATGTTTGTGATACATTTGGCTGATTGCTATGAATTTCAAAAACAGATTTTTAGTGGGACCTGTGCTCTTAAGTTGTTTTGAAAAGTCTTCCTAAATGTGTATTAAACATCAGATGTTGAGTTGGAATAATGTAACCAAGTAAAATGCCTTTATAGACTATAATTATTTTCCAGGAGGCTTTGAGTGACATTCAGGCAAACAAAAGTAAAAATCAAAAGTCTCATTGAATAGCTGAGGCCACAATTTGACCTCTGCAGTTAGGAAGCAGGAAGAAAAATGATTTAATGTTTTGTCTAAATTTTAAAAAAATAAGAAAATTTGGATATATTAGACAAATATCCATATCTGTTCCCTTATTATTTTCTAACAAAACAGTAATTTTTGACTTCAGGTGAATTTTGGAAGTTAGTGGATAGTCTGCTCTATGACTTCCATACTGATTTTCAAAACTGAATTTAAAGATTTTTACACTGAATCAGAAATCACATGTCTCTACTTCCAAAGCTATTTAATTTTAAAGGTTTTTTCTAAGGTCTTGCCTTGAAAGATGTCAGATTGTTTAAACAGTCTCTGAAATATGCAGAGACTTACTGAAGTCTGCAAGCTTGCATTCCCCTAGTGTGCAAGAGTGCTTTGGGCCAGTACCAGCCCTTATATGCCCAAGTAGTATGGACTAAATCCACTTAATTTAACATCCTGATCTTTTATCACTCTCTTAAATGCTGCGATAGACTTGTTCTGATAGGCTTGTCAATGCATATCTGCTAATTAGTCTTAAAAAGAGCTGGATGTTATGTATCTAATATTCTCGGCCATGTTTCTCTACAATGTGGCTGCACAGGTGCAAAACATCTGGCACAGTAATATGTACTGCAGATGTGGCAGTATCATACTCGGGATGAGGTGGACTCTTGTTTCTCCTGTAGTCTAACTTTTAACAGCAGGTGTGAACAAGAATCCATGTAAGATAGGCTATTTGATGGGCTGATCACCTAAGTGCTTTTCAAGCTCAAAAGGGAAGATGAGTTAGAAATATGTCCATAGACTATATATTTTTTTTTTTTATATTAGGATATAAATCTTGCTAATGCTATGATTTTTTGAAGTGTAATGCCATCTAATGAAGAATAATCTTATTTGCTCAGATTACAGTTACTAAATTAATGCCATCAAGCAGGCAGTTTCATCTTCTGTATCTTTGTGACAAAGTTTGGTTTGATTTGGATTTAAAGGACACAAGTGAATATATTGACCCATAACTTAGAACTGTTTCCAGAGATAAGTCAAAATGCCATGAACTGATAAACTTTATTAGTTTTATTTTAAACAGAAGTGACTCCAAACCTAATTATAGATTGCTATAAGCAAAGACTTCCATCCTACAAAAGACTTGCTGCATACCTAGATGTATGTAAAGAACAGCTGGTAAAGTAGTAGTATCATCTATCAAACCACCTTACACGTTTGTAAAAAAAGAGACACCATTTCCTTCTAAACCATTTTATTCAGTTATTTCGTTAAGTTTGTTTTCTATGACTGCTTATGTGTAAAATGCTGGATTTGTGAAGTTTTGTTTGGTTGGGTTTTTTTTGAGGACCAAATACTTAGCATATGGCAGGGGTATCGGCGTGATTCTGTGTGTAAATCTAGCTATCCTACTGTAAGCATGGTGAAAGTCGTAAAAGCATTAGCTTTATTGCATTTTGAATGTGAACTGTGATGCCGAAGTCAAGTGTTTGCCAAGCTCTTAGCAAGATGGAGACTCTTCTCTCTTGACAACAATTTTACATTGTAAAGTAAAAGTGCATTGTCTTGATTATGTTCAAATATCTTATTCTGATGATAACTTAATATTCCACCTTCTGGATTATGATTTTACTTCCACTCTATTAGAAAAGAATTCTTAAAAGCTTTTGTTGTTTGCAATTTTTTCTTACCAATATTCTTGCAAATATTGTCGGTAAATCTGTAAACTAAATAATGTGAACTGAATCACCCTCATTTTGCTAAGTCTGCAGCATTTCTGTTGTTACTTTGGTCATTGACATTGAGAGACTTATTCCAGTATGTTCCATAACCAACACAGCACCTGACCCAAACCTGCATCTGTAAAGTATATGTGTCAATTATCTAACAATCCTCTGCGTAATAACATATACATGTGTATAGGATTTATCTATGACTTCAAGTGTGTCTGATAAGGTAAAAAATACATTGCAAACTGATCTTACAGTGTGGGGTGAACTAGATGGGTTTTGGCAGTCACTTCTCACTCAAACCATTCTATAATTCTGTGACAGTACTCAGAAACTGTAAGCAGTTTATTCAGTGTATTGTTATACAAATTTCATCAGTTTGCTAGGAAAATAACTTTTTTGATGATAAACTATTACAGTGTAGAATTCTGTGTGTGACACTATTACAGTCAGAGTCATGGGTGTGCGTATTTGTGAAACTGTGTTGACTTCAGTCAGCTAATGTATAAGTAGAAGGTTTCCCTCATGGATTTGACTGGTGGCTTGGGTCTGTTTTTTCTGTCTCTGAAGTATTTTACTCATGCAGTGTGATAACTTATTTAAAAATCTACAAACACACCCCCTTACGTCCAGAAAAATAACAGTAAGAGAGTTACTTTTATATACATACATACAAAGAGTAGCTCACACTTCAGAGTTTTTCTACCTTTATTGAGTTGTTGGTTTTGGATGATATCTGACAATACAATACTGCTCATCCCAGCTTCACACTTTGAATTCTTTACTGAGGCAAGGGACTCTCTGGAAGCTGTACAAGTTTCAGAGCAATAGGGGTATGCTCAAACTGAAAGCAATTGCTGAGTCTTAAAACCACAGAAGGGGTGTTTGTAAAAGCTGTTTTGATTTCTCTCTGGGGGAAAAAAATTAAGTGAAGTTTTGCAAAGTCTTAGGACTTATTTTTTTTCTGAATTAAATATAATAGCAATAACATTAATGAATATACATGCTCTCAACTATTCTATATGGCTTGGGTTTGCCAGCTGAGGTTTATATTTACAGCCAAGCTGAGGGCTCATTCAGGCAGAGTATAGCACCCCCACCTGCCAGTCGCAGCTAACATTTCTCTGCTTCTTGGGCTGCTGAATGTGCACAATTACCCAATGTATGGGGAATATTGTTGTAAATATTTTCAGCGAAACTAATGAACTTTCTCTCCAAGCTTTGTTTGCGATAAGCTGTTATCACAAAGCTCGTTATGATGTAAATGAAAGGTCCTGTATTGTGTATTCTGAAAGAGCCGTGCAGGAAGGCTGTGGGTCTAGAATATACTTGTCTGTTTTGGTGTAATGCAATTTCACAGGTGGTCTGGACAGTCAATTTTGTGATGGTCCAAAAGCTATTGCTTTGTCTTTATTGGGCAGTCACAACATGGGAACAAAGTAATGGTTAGTATGAAAAATATCCTTGCCAGCAGGTTGGGGTAGGACATTATGATCTACCCCATGGACAGGTAAAAGATTTAATACACTCCCCAGAATTTTGAACTTATATGAATCTTTCACTTTAAAAAGAAAAGCAAAGGAGTGCCTGAAAATGGAGCTAAAAAAAATATCTCCATATTGTTTGCATATATTTTTACCTTAGACCTATTCATACTGAAGTTTTCAAGGTGAATTAGTTCACTATTAAATGTAATGACACTATGCAATTACACAAACTCTTGAACTTTTTGCTTCCATCTATCTTGCAGAAATATGCCACTTCACAGTGCACCAAAGTGGTAGCTGGAGCAAAAGTTTATAATCTTAGTGTGTTATGAGTACCCTCTGTGCTGCCAAATATCGTGATGTATAGAAAGCACAGTAAGAGTTAGGCTGCCACAGACTGCAAGGCAGTGTGCATTCAAAACAGTTCATCAGTCTGAGAAAATACTTAGCACTTCGGTGCAGAAAAGCATAGATCTTCATTTTCCTTGTGGGCCTGATGGAAAAGGACTGGTAGATGATCCTTCACCTTCCATTTTACTGAGCCAAGTACAGGGGGACTTGGCCAGGATGTCTCAGTTGCTCAGGCCATAAAGGAGAGGCCAGGAGGAGACACGTTTTGTCTCTTCATTTGTCTCTTCTGGAAAGCAAATGCATATGCTAAAGATACAGGGAGAAAGGGAGCTGATAACATCAATGTCAGTGTGATCCGGCAAATCTACTTGCAGATTTTCATGGTTCATACCATCACTCTGGTACTTGAGAGTAGGAAGATTGAAACCCCACTATTTTTATTTTTTTTTTGTTATTAACGATGGCATCATTGCACATATTTCCACAGGTTACTTTCAGATTAATATGTTGTATTTGTAATATCTTGTGCCCTACTAGATCAAGTAATGAAACTCTCATAGCCATGGCCAAATCTGATCTCCAAATAGAACACAAATTATGGGGTTTTATGTTGAGCATGGATTTGACTCAAGGGTTGGATGTATGCAAATCCACTTGAGCTCAAATACATAATTTCCATAACTGCTTTAATGCTTCTCAGACAGAGTCTTAATAATCTAAGGTTTCGGAGAAGTTTGACTATGATGTTCGTGTATCCAACAAATAATACACACTCAGATTATCTAATTTTTCTATATGTTTAAAAGTGTCACAGGAAAGAAACTCTCACTTCTTTGTTCCTAAAATATTTGTTTCTTGGCAGCACTTGTCTGGATGTATAGCAGATGTACTAAATATAACCTGCCTATGATTTAATGCAGCACACATGTAGAAAATTAAAATAACATTAATACGAGTTGTTATTTTAATATGGACCTTTGGGCAAAAGGAAGCACTGTTCTGGTCTGGACTACTTATGCTGTGATATAAATAGAAGGTTTGAGTTTCCAGGACTGTCAGTCTGGCAAAGTTCATTTGACCTCAATTTGTGATGCAAGACTCCTGAAAATAATGGCCTCACTAACATTTATTTTGTATCTCTGTTAATAGGAGGAATGCTTTTTGAATTTAGAAGCTCCAATTTCAAGAGTATGTGGCTATGACACTCCTTTCCCTCACATCTTTGAGCCTTTCTACATCCCAGATAAATGGAAATGCTATGATGCCCTTCGAAAAATGATTAACTACTAAGCAGTAGTACAGGTGAGAAACAATGTTTTAAACTGACAGCTTTCCTGTAAAGATTCTGATAAAGTAATTGCAAGGTTTAGGGTTTAAATACTACTCTTTTATTTAGTTATTTATTTATAACAAGAATTGTCTTTTATAGCTTTGGACCTTCAGTCTTAAAGGCATCTGAATATTTTTAAGTAGTGCCATTGGAGTCAGTGTGTAAAATTAAGGAGCTTGCTTTATCAATCTGAAAATTAAATGTCTTGTATCCTGAGAAAAGAATGTTAAAGTGAAAGGAGAAAGGAATACTAATGCATAGATTTTATTTTCACTTATATTAGAAGACTTACATTTATTTCATAGGCAAAACGTAGTGTTGAATTTTATAATTTTTCACTCTTTAGGGTGGCCTGTAATCCTGTGAGGTACTAATACGACCCAATTTGCACCGAATATAGGCACTGCACTGCAGATATAAACAGAGCATTGAAAATACGTGAAGTATCTGTAGTTTCTTACAGTTCTGCTCAAATCTGTAAGGCTTATATTTAATATTTATTTTAAAATTTTTTCTTTGTAATCTTGCATGTAATTCAGTCATGCTTGAACATTTCTCTTTGCAGAGTCTTTCAGGCACCAAATCTGTGAAGTAATATATATTTCTACTACATACCTATTAGTCACAGTCTGTAACATCTTCTGCTATGTTTCATTGTAATATCATACTAAGTGGCATTAGACTGTGCAGTGGCCAACCAGGACTTAGTATTATGCATTGTTGTGTGAGAACTTCTGGTGTTTAATGACCAAAGTTTAATAGTTAGGAAATGTGTCAGCGCATTGTATTCAGTATTTGCTTTAATTAGGTGGCTGAAGTAGCCTCGTTTTTGACATTAAGTCTTAATGGTCTTGTACATCTAACCTAAAAAAAAAAAAGAAGAAGAAAGCAACAGGCCTGTTTTCCTTCGGCATAAAGAGATCCGATAATAGGCAGTCGGGATTTTTAGCTGTTGACACAGAAGATGGGAGGGCCAAGGTGGGCCCTATATTAGGGGCGCCCTCTCGTGTCCATTTTACCTATACATTAAGCTGTGAATTAAATTTAGGGCCAGGGGTAGAAGATTGTCAATAGCTTAATGTTTACATGCATACTTACTTTCAGGACGACTTTTTACATTTCACTCTCTTGGTTTCCCTCGATAGCTGATGGTGGAGTGGCCTGTATGTGAAATGGGAATGCTACTGGTGAGGCAGTGTTTCTGAAAAGTTATATAGCTCCACTTACAATATTTCTCAAAAATCACCTGTTATTGACATACCAGAGCATTTCCTTTGGGTTAAAACTGAAGAATGTTGTGATCTTTTTTGTAGAGTATGTGGTAAACGCTCTCTTTTTCATGATAGTTGTCCTTGGCTTTTTTCTGAGTTGAAGTGAAATTATTAAAGACTTAATTTCTTTTCTGTTTGGCACCTCTGTAATAAAGTCAGTGAAGCTTTCCTAAAGAGAATGGGTAGTATCTGCTCTTTGAGGCAAGTTATGGAGGCCATGCTAGGTAGCCTCTAATCTGTTCCTTTCCAAAGAAAACCAAAGGACCAAATATTCTTAACCTCTGTGTAAGGAAAGGGAGACAAATGTATCTGGTGGTTCAGATACTTAGTTTAATGCCCATTTCTCCATAGGATGGTAAAGTGAGGGAGAGAGAGAAAAATGTGTGTTCTGAGATTGCATTGGATTTGCACACAAACCAATATCCACACTGGAAGTCATCTTTCTGTGAAGGTAATATGGACTAAAATGTGGAAAATCCATCTGCATTCATATTTACATTTCTCCTGTGGGCTGCACCACACACAAATATCAGAAGAGATTATTGGCCAGTTTAAAACATAGATTTAGCATATGAAAGAACAGGTTTATTAGAGGCTGTCTGGAAAACAATGTAAAGACACAGAAAACTCTCCTTTCTGGTTTGTCTAAGAAAACATCCGGATGCTGGGGCCCATCTTTTGGTTGGTGCGACTAGATATTAGTGTTACAGAATGAGCTGTTCAAAGGTTTTTTTTTCAAGAAAGAACCTTAATGTGCCTTGTTGTGAGGCACATTTCAGGGGAGTATTCCCTTACTTTTCTGTGTGCTATAGTAGGTAATTGGTCTTATGTGCTTCACACAGCAGTTGTAGTAGATCTCCATCCTGCCATCCGCTCCACAGAGTTTGCATATAAGGTAGTGTGTTTACGTTTCTGAGAAATGGAAGAATTGCTTCACATCTGGGTTTTTTTTGTACTCAGTGTAGCATTTATTAGTGATGATACTTGCCATCGATCTGGCCTCATGAGGTTAATGTGTTGCAAACCACATCACTTGTAGGGAGAGAGGGATATCTTTTCTAAGAAATGGTGTTACAGGTTGTGTGGTTTTGAGCATAGTCATAGTCTTCTGGATGTTAGAAGAGTTGAGCCCCCTACTTGTCCTGCTGCTGGAGAGACGGAGTAGCTAGCAGTTCCCTGTGGTGAGAGGGGTGTAGGGTTAGCTTTTGAGTTACAGAAATGGCCAAGCTGGCAAAGTTGTTGCTTGGCTTATGTTTCAATTACTTTCTGTTAGATACAAGTTGGTGGCATGGCTGGATACCTCCTTCTTTTCCTCTCTTAATCGACAGTTTACTAGAAGTTGCTTCATCTGTTGCTTCCATGGAAGCTGTGGGGAAGAAAGACAAGTGGTAATTGTCAAATATGTCAATGGTATATACCAGATTGTCCTTTCTATCATGGCCTGAAATCTCTGTAGTTTGACAGAGAAGCTACCTGCAAATTAGTTTCATGAAGTCTGCAGTGATATGGTTCGCTCCCCTTGTTACTGGATAACACCAAGTTGTATAATGTTTTGTGGTCTACCACTGTTTGAAAGTCCTCTTCAGACCTGGAAACGGGTTCTATAGTAAAGCATGAGGGTGCTAACTCCAACCTTATTTTTACTAGTTACAGTAGGTTTTCCATTAAGTTATTGGTGTGTTGAAATCTTTCTGACCTTATTCACACAAGTATTTCTCACTTAACAATAAATCTACATGTTTAAAAAACAAACAAAAGACCCCTCCCTGAAGTATGTTTTGCTGTGTGTACAAATGTACCTCATACCCAGAAAGGTTCTTCTCAGGCACCTGAATTAACTTGCTACTTTGTGTCTGAGGCTAATGCAGGGTCTCAAGCTGGATGCTACAGTCAATAATTTCTAAATATAGCCTTATTATCTTAATGTACATTTGGTTTTATTGAACCTGTGTTGACAGTGTCTCACACATGCATAATTGCTTATCTTGAGGTTGACAGTACAGATGGTTTTCCTGCTCAAAGACAGCATTTGACAATGCATGTATACCTCACCAATGAGACAGGCAAGAGCAAAATCTGTATCTTTCATCAGCTTCTTAGTTATTAAAATTTATAGCTATGTTAGGTACAAGAGAAATAGCTTCCAGGTAGGCAGTTGTGTTCCAGATAACTCTTTGTATTTGGAAAAAAGATAAAGAGAAAAGAGGCAGTGGGATTAGGATGGATATAGATTTCTTGGATAGATGGAATGATGCCTGGCTGTTCATCTGAGGAGGAAAAAACCCCAAAAATCAAAAAGATAAAAGAAGAAACAGAAGAAAACAGCCACAAATTTTATAAAATATATGCTCGTGATAGACAAATATAGTGAGAGATGGCTGTAATGTAGAAATGGCAAATAGCCAAGTGCTTTTCTGTTATCTTTTGCAGCTTTTTATACCACATTTGCATATTCTGTTTTCTTGTCAAATTCTGTATTTTAAAGTAGTCCCTGCCAAATGACAGTTTGCCTCTAAGAGAGTGTGTGTGTATGTAGAGACGCTATCACTACTACAAATTTAGTCTCTAAAAATACGAAGTTACCACACTGAACTTCACTATGGAACTACTTTATGGAAAGTTTAATCTTGGTGCTTAAAGGTTAGGAGATGATAGGAGGTTGATTTAAATTTCATTTTTGTTCCCAGCACATATTTGAAGTTGCATTTCAACATTCAATACAGTTTGTTTAGAACTAGTGCTCCAGTTGGGAGAGACTTGCACATGACAGTGATGCTTTCCCTTTCTCAACCAGGAAGTTCTCCTGGGAAATGGGAAGGGACCTGCTAGATACTTTGGTTAGTAATTGTCTGTTCTTTGCACTCATGGTTATTAGGCAGGGCTTCATAGAGGTTCACTTGGGACACAGGAAAAATGTAATTCCTCTCCCTGTTTGGTAAGTAAAATATGAGAGACTGTGGAAGATAATTTCTTTTTAACCTGAAATTAATAACCAGGTTTTTTTCAACACAGAATCCTAAATATGGCAGGCTAGACTGCCTGTCTTTTATAATGTGCTGTCTGTAACCCACTAGAACAACCAACCTCCAGAGGCTTGAGTAGCATGCAACATTCCTGGCTTATAATGTTTTCCTGCTGGATGGCAAAAATCATGAAAATGGCCAGTGAATCATGTCTTATTCGCAACCACTGAGTACTCCAAATAAAAGATTGCAGTCTACTAGTGCTATGAGTTAGTCTGTTAGTATGGCTGTTGCAAGTCTATACTTACATTCAAACCTTGCTGAGGATTCAGGCAAGATCATGAATATTGAAATTATCTTTAAAAAACGCCTATAAATAGGAAAGGTATAGACTATAGGTTTTTTTAAAAGACACCTCTTCACTGTAGTAGTAGATTGATAGTATATCTAGTAGAGCTTCAACAATTAGCTCGTAACACTTCCCTTAACATCCTAGAGTGGGATGGAAGGCACTTTATCATAAATTTTTTTGTGTAAATGGTGGTAATTAGTGTTGTCTTGACACTAGATATCAGTTACAGTATTTCTGACTCTGCGTGTCTACCTTGGCAGCTTAAAAAATTTAATATAGTTTTTAATGCACACAAGTAAGTATTTTGTTGTAGTTCACACACCTTGAGGTTAAGATGACGTTATAAATTTTTAAAGCAAGATTACCATGGAGGATGATCTGTGTTTAAATTGTGGATATTGCTTTCAGTCTTAAGATTTGTAATTTGTTTTGTCATCTTCTGCAGAGATGAGAAGAGCAACAGGGAAATACAGAAGCTGCCTTCAAAACTTTCGACACTTTACTCACATCTTTTGGGTTTGGAATTCATATAGCAGACTGTTTTCTCTGAACTCAACTATCCTTAATACTCATCTTGGCTATTCTTCAGGAAGTTCAACTCTACCTTAATTATGAAATCAGTGATGGTCAGGTGATTGCTATAATAAGTAGTTTCAGATGTATTTAAAAATATTCCAGATGTTGTATGAATATTACACATTGCCATGCTTCACTAGGTTACACCTCTAAACTTCACTGTGTAAATATTAGAAGCAGGATTTTATTCAATAAAACGTATTATGCATATGTTGTCTCTTGGTTTTGTTATTGTTTTAGGAAAACCCAAAGAAGGTGTTTGAATGTGACTATAATTTCAACAAAATAAACCTTAGACAGCCAGACCAGCTTGTGCGTCTGGTCTGATGGAGACTTCCTTTAACCAGTGTCCTTAGGTGTCTTTCAGCTGAGTGACTTCATGTAAAATAGTCCCAAATATGATTTTCCTTTCTGCAAGGGAAATGAAGGCTCCATTTTTCTTGAGAAAGGAGGAGATTTTTTTTTCTTTGTTGCTAGAGGTGAGAGGCTCCATTGGTACATCTTTGCTGCAATATCTTTGTTTAATTATTTTTCTTCTACATATGGAATGTGTCTGCTGCTAAGCAGTTGTGCAAAATGTGCCAGTTTGTGGAGAAAAGGTAACATTACCAACATATTCATGCCAGTGGTAGGAGAAGAGTCAGCTCACATACCTTTTTCTGTTGGTGAGCACACAGAAATACAAAATTACCAAAAAGACTCTGCTATAAAATTAAACCTGAATGTTTATTTTTCCTGTGCTAATATAAAGGGCACTGAACATCCCTAAATGCAAGAGGGAGTCCAGCCTTTCAGACAGAGAGCCTCTGAGCTCAGTGAAGGTTTGCTTAGTTTTTAATAATGCCCTTCTTTTCCATATGACAAGCCAAGGACACAGCAAAGATGTGAAAATTATCCTCTCTTGTCCTACATTCCAGGACTGCTCGAAGGGCAGCAGACCTTCTTCCAGCACAGTAGTTTCAAAGCTTATTACTGAATTCCTTTGGTACCAGCTCTGATCATTTTTCCACCTCCTAAATTAAGTGTGAATTCAGCAGTTCCTAGTCTGTTTGGTTGCTCTGCTCTCTGTACAAATCAATCTCACGCTGCATTGCTTCTTATTATATGGAAGAGGAAGGGAAAGGATTTGGAAGATGTATGCCAGTAGCCAGATAACCACATTTCCATTGTTATTCAGGGGGATCTTTCAGGGAGAAAGAATACCTTTGTAATACACAAATGTGCTCAGGGCAGTCCTCAACGTGACTGCTGAGACACACCAGGGAAGAAGCTCGGGCAGGTAGTTTTGTCAGTGGATATTCCCCACCATGCCCCTCCATCACCCATTCTGATGATCTGGGAGTTGCTTGTTAATCAAGCAAATCTGGCTTTTGGGACAACATCCTTGATTATGGGTGCCAAAGTGCACACACCCGCATCTCAAAGTGGTGTGCTTCTCAGGGCTCCTCGGCAATTCTCATCTCACTCTCCCAAACCTCAGGAGTGATCCTTGTAGGGTGGTTCATTGTTTGCAACATGGGGTGATGCTTGCCCTCCAGCAGAACTCAATTCAAAAAGCCGTGTTCAAATGACTTGTACAGATAGAAGGTGCTAAATGATAATCTTTTCAGGCCCTGCTACCATTTTGTGTAAGATTCATAGTTCATACATTTCCTACAGAATCCCAACGGATAATCAAGCTAGTTGTCAATGTTTCTAATCAAAATGACACTACTAGTCAAGTCTTCTGTCTGCAAGTCTCCTGTAAATACCATGTATAGAGTTTCTTTATTGTTTTAAATGATAGATGCATTATGTATTTTATATTTTTTTTGTGCTGGATAGAAACTATTGGGTTTATGAAAAAAAATGGTTTTAAAAATTATTTCTCTCTGTAGAAAATCAATAGATATTTGAGTTTCTTCTAAAAATATACTGTTAATGTACTTCAAAGAATATACAATAGATACAGTTACGGTACTGACATAGTAAAATGTGCTTTGGTAATTAATAATAGCCTTAATCCTAATACTTTGTATACGCTGTTTTCATAGAAAAAAAACAGTTTGTAATTTAATGCAGAGCTTAAGTTCAAGTTGCATGTATGGAAATACAGAATAATATGTTTCTTAATAAACGTGTAGAAAATATTTGCTGTTAATATGAACTACTGCAGTCTGGTTGAGGGACAGGTTTTATATTTTCAGTGAGTGGTGGTGTGTCATTTTTTTAATAGTATAAAAAATGTTCCTTTCTCCTCTGTTTTGGATAATAGAATATTTTTCTCTGGCAAAGGCAATTAATGTTCTTAAATAGGTGCTGCTCCCAAAACCCTGCCTAGATGGCAGTATCCACTCATGTAACCTGTACTCGAGGATGATGGCTGTTTAAAGTGCGTGTTATGGAAAAATGACATATAGTTATAAATTGGACAGGAAGGTCTATGCTGTTACATACAAATAACTGTTTCTCATTAAATCCCCTAATAATAAAATTCAAGGACAAGTCATATTTTCTGGTTTTTAACCAGTTTGGTCTCTTAATTAGATTATTTAGATTATGCAAAAAAATGTGTAGAGGAATATTCTGAGATTTAAACTGGGCAGTGATTGTTTCACTCTAACTCCTTCTAAAGCAAAAATCGTGTCATTACTCCTTGATGATAGTCCAGAAAATTAGTAATCTATCTAGTCATGCTCATTTAACACTAATTACTGGAAATAATTATGGTACATAGTTTAACACTGGATCCTAAGATTGGAATTCAAGAGACACATCACAGCATCCATGGGATCCTAGATTTATTAACTGCAGATGAAAGACTTGTATAGTCTTCTTCTGTCGTCTAGCTCACTTAAGGCCGTAGCGCCATAAGAACCTCATAGTAATAAGCAGTGCACCAATTAATAAAAACTGGGTTTAAATCATTAGAGGCATTCTCCCTCGTGGAAGTGCATGTGTTTCTGAGAGGATTAGCCAGTAGTACGTTCTTCATGCAGTAGCCAGGAGACTTGACACAATGACCTTCCGCTCCTATGGTCTGATAATCAGTTCTGAGCTCATGAATCTTTTCAGACAGCTCTCTTGCTCCTGTAGCTAAAAACCGGTGTTCCCGGTGCACTGGTATATTGCAGAAGCTCTGTTCTAGCCACATAACTTCAGAGGCAGCAACTGAAAGGAATCCATTCAGCAAGCTGGCAGAGATTGTTATCACAGCAGCTCATGGGGTTCAGTGAGCATTATATGTTCATAACAAAATAAGCTGACACAGTCTGTAAGCTCTGCCAGATTTCAGTAAACCCAAAATAAGGATGCAATTCTTTTGTAGCTCTTTAGCTGCTTAGCTGCTCTGCACGATACGTGTTTGTTAGATATAGGAGATGTACATCTGACTTCTTTAGAATTTAGTTCAGTTGCTTATGCTTTTACATTGAGTACCATGTGAGACACCCTGGGGTATCCTGCATGGTCTCTGCATCTCCAGCTGCTGCTTCCATAGGTCCTGTGTGATACCTGCCAACTCAGTGTGTATCTTGGGTGCCCTAGGGCATCTCAAATGGCACTAGATGCCTGCATTCAGGCATCTAAATGGAGCCCTTTGTTTTCTAGGGCTTGGATAGCTGATGTCTGACTATTTTTCTGTGAGCCTGCATAAAATGCTAGTACTGAGATTGGTGCATGTGTCAATTTTCAAAATAAATTGCTCAAATCCCTAGTAAGTACATAAGGTGGGATACATGACATGTTGTGCGTGTGAAGGAAAGGATTATCTCCTGGGTGACAGGCTAATGCTGAACTGGACAGTTAGTTCCTTGAGGCAAATAATTTAAAGCAAAACTGCAGCCTTATAAATGTTCCCCGGCTGGAGTTGGTTACCATAACTCATGAAGTTTCTGATGAATATCTGAAGATAACATGTGGGCAGGACCTGGTTCAAGTTCAGCAAAGCCATAAGCAACAGTGGTGAGTTAATGAGAGACGAGGGAGCTGCAGCTCCCTTGCTTCCTGCAGGAGCCGTGTGTGGGATTCAGCTCAGGATTAAGCTACCTAAATTTAAGTGTTGGATATAGGTATGTATGGCTGAGCAGAGCAGTTGAGCTAGCTAGTAAGTGCCTTTGGGGTAATCTGACTCATTCTGTAGGCTGAACTGACTCTACTGACTGCCTCCGTTAAGTTTTCTATGCATAGTGCCACATGAGATGCTGTAAGGTGTCCTGCCTTGCCTCTGGACACTAGTCTAGAAAGGTTCAGATCTCCCCCTGTTCCTCAATCATACCTGCCAGCTCAGGTATATCTTTCATGCCCTAAGTCATCTCAGGTATCATTGCTAGAAGCTTGTGTGGGAACAGGATCTAATTGTCCAGTGGCTGTGTCTGTCATGGGATCACAGCCCAAATGTGGACGTTGGATGCTTAACTTCAGATGAAATTGCCCGTTGGATGCTTTTGAGAGAAGGGAAAGAGCGGAGAAGCAGCATGCTCAGTGTTAGGTGGATGCTGGGACCACGCACTAACTGGTGCAAAACCTGGAAGATGGTCTGCCGCTTAGTCCAAGTGCTACTAGGAGCAATGGCCTAACCCGTACTTATCACGTTAGTCGTCCTCGGCCGTCTAACAGAAATAACTCAGCCTCCTGATTAATTTACTCAATTAGCCTATTTTATATTACAAGTGCAACACTGAATCAACCCCAGCTTTGGGTTTATGTCACTTGCTTTGAAATAGTTTTATGATTTTTCGTTATGTTTTTAAACCCTCTTTTTGTTTTTCTTGGAGGAAAAAAGGTAAGCCAAAATAATTGTTCTACATGAAGATTAGAAACTAGTGTCTGGTTTTGCTCATGTAGGTCTGTGGATAACTGTTCTACAACTGACAGTAATGTGCCACCAGTGTTTGAGGAGGACTCCCTGTTGATTCCCATGTCTAATTAATTACTTTTATATGATAATTAAATCATTCCTGGATAAATGCACTCTGTTTGCTTGGAGCTGAGTACTTGCTGAAAACAGAAATTGTCTGAATTTATGATGCCTCTGATTGCACTCTTCTTGCAGTGTTTGTGAGCTCTGCTGTGCCTGATCCACTGCTAGTTCCAGTTTCGTGTGGTCTCAGGCAGTTCTGAGATAAGCAACCCGGGCTGCAGGCAGATGCTTTCTTTCCAGTCTTTCCACCACAGCCCTTGCTGGCACGCCCCTTATCCTGGGTGATGAAGCAGTGCAGGGGAGCACAGTTGTTCCCCCTCCAGGCAAAGCCTCTTCTTAGCTCCTGCTATGAATGTGGGCTGCTCACACCTGACTTGGACTTGTCCCACCTTTCCCAGGGGGAAACCTGGAGGACAAGGGAGATGGTGGAGGTGCAGTGCTGCTCGGGTGGCTGGCGAGGGGCTGGCAGGGAGAGCAGCCCCTCACTGCCGCCTCCACCTGCGCACCTGTGCGTCAGTGAGAGCCCCCCACTTACAAACACGGTTTGCTCAGCTTCCCAGGGTTCTGGCATAAGCTGCGCGGGTAGTAAAGCTGATGCACCCCTTTCCCCTCTGCTTCCCTGCCAGTTTAGGCTGTGCCAAGGACCTCGAGGCAGCCCTTGCCAAGGGTCCAACTGGTGGAGGACACCATGGGCATATGGAGCAACACCAGGATCCCGAGTACCTTTGGTTTGGCAGGAGGGCTCGCATGAATCCTGCCTCTGCCTGAGCTGCCGCAGCGGGATGGCGTGGGTGATGCAGGGACCATGACCTTCAAGAGGTTGCAGAAGCAACCTATGGGAGGGCAGGCGATGGCAGCGCAGGCAGCAGCTGGTGCGCAGACCCAGCGATGCCTCCCTCCATCAGCTGAGTCAGAGCAGTTTGGTACCTGACAGGCAGTAAATAAGCCATGACGAGTGACAAATGGAGGAGCCAGCTCACTCCTGCGAGCTGGGGGATGGGGTCTGGCCAGCCTGGAGAAGCACTTCCAGGTGGTAGGTCTCAGTGGCGGTTGCACAGAGACAACATTAGAGAGGGATTGCTGTTCAGTGACAACCTGGGACCTGACAGGCACTGTGTGACTCCAAGCCTGCATACATTTGCAGCACAGAACCTTGGCTTTCCATGTGCTGAGGTAGCTCAGCTATCTCACACTCTATTTGCTAATCCAGGGTTTTTCAGGAAGGGGCCAACCTAGACGTGTTTAAAATTTTGGGCTGGTTTGTGCAGAAGACAGTGGGAAGGTGCCTCCAGCAGGACCTATGGCTGCAGCATAGTGTTGTAGGCTTTCCTCTGCTGCCCAGCCTGGTGCAGGTCACTGTCTCAAGTCAAAGCAGAAGATGCTTGAGAGGTATATGTCACATATAAAAGTATCTCTGCCCCAGGAAGATTGTGTCTGCTGTGATGATAAATCTCTAATGCCTACTGGCTTGACCTCAGGGATTTTCAGAGATGTCTCTTGAGAGAGCAGTGAGGTGGTGGAGGAACAAAGTGCAGCCTTGTCCAAGTGCAGCTCCACTGGCTTCATGGCATCTCATGTTGTAATCCACTAGTCCTGTGTTTTATTAACAAAACAGAATTTAACTTGGGAAGGAAACTGCGAGCAGGTTGCCATTCAAATGTTAATACATGGCGAACAAAAGACTAAGAACAAGGTTAGAGTAACCATAACTACTGTACCTTTCCAATGACTTTTTTTCTTGTCATCACCCCCAAAACTCTTCAGTAAAGTTTGCCCCCTCCCTTTTTGTCAACAACCTAGCTACTTTTTCAACTACAACACTTTTAAAGTGTCTTTTGTCTCACTTGTTTGTAATAAAACCAAAGTATAGGTTATTGAGCTCTTCCTCATTTGGTGTTTGTTACACTTGAGTTAGAGGTGACTGAAGCAAAGACAAGTGGGTGTTGAACTGCCTTGCAGAGCAGAGACAGTTGGAAGCCCTTGCCTTCTCTCTCGGTTCTTTTTCCTTCCTGGCTTTGCCCCACATCTTCCCTGGATGTGGGGAGGCTTCGCTGCCCCCAGGCCGGGGCTGGGGCTGAGTCAGGGGAGGCAGTGGAGTGGGTAACACAGCAGTGACTGCTGCTGCTGCCAGGCAATGAAAGTGAGAGGGCAAAGAGGTGCGAGGTGGGCACTAACATTTCATAACAAGGTCTGCCCGCTCTCAACCAGTGATCCCAGCTCCCCCAGACTTCCCCTCCTGGTGCCAGCCCCTTAGGAGAGGGATCCAGCCTGGCTATAATGGACTGTGCATCTGTTACCTACCTGCAGTGCCCTGCCTGCTGACACCCTGTCCCACCCCTCATTTTTTGGTCTTGTTCCTCCTCCCGCAGATAGAGCCAGTTTTGGTGACTTACAGCTATTCACTGCTCAGGACCATCAAGAGGCTGAAACACCCACTCAGGCTGTGATAGGGGTGTTGTGATAGGCACAGCATGAGCCTTTGGGAGATGGCGCTTTATCTAATTAGTTTTCAGCAGAAAACTGTGATTCATCTTGTGTTATGTGCAGTGAAATTGCTGAGAGTTTTGCTGTCGGCTTTGCTAACCGAGCCCTTAGCTACCATAGTGCTGTGGGTTAAGTGAAGCCTGGCACAAATTTGCTTGGGTTTCTGCTGTTGCTGCACCAGCTCTTTCTCCTCAGATTGATACTATCTCTGCTCTTGCAATTTCTGGCAGCACAGGAACTGCCTCTGTTCAGCCTGCTCTTTTGGGGGGGAGGATGTTCATGTTTGATATGGTTAAAATGATCTCAGTGGAACATAGCTGCAAAAGTAAAATGTTATTTGTGTGTGTCTGTATCTATACACACTCACTGAAATGAGTCACGCTGCTCTTGAATGAATCTGTTTCCCTGAGACTGAAGTTTAAAGTATTTTCCCCCAATGAGTTTGATTAATTTTAATTTTAAGGACAAACAATACTCGAGTTTCACTCTTTTCTGTTCTCTGTGTTGGTAACATCTGTCCATATCCATAATGAAACCTTACAATCCTTCATCTAGGTATGAAGTATGGGACCATTTTCTAGGTTGGTTCCTTGGATTTACTTGTTTTTCAACCAGGGGGAATAGTTAAATTCAAGTGGGCTTTGTTCTTTTATTACTTATTTATGAAACTCCTTAATCCTTTCATGAACTCTGATGCTATGCTGAGAAATCTCCTTGGCAAGCCTCACCGCAGTTCCTTGCAACAAGGTGAGTTATGGCTGAGAACACTCCCCATTCATTGCCAGGGAGCTTAAGAGACCTGACGCTGTATCTGAGAAATAAAGCCATGACTATATTGCCCCATGTACAGCACACCTGGAATATATCAGCGCTTGCCTCCCTGTCACCAGGCTCCAGCTGTGACGGCTGAAATGACAACAGGGCTTGTGCAGGACCAGCCGCCCCTCAGGGTGTCCCTCCAGCTCGGGCAGGGTGCCGAGGGATTCATGCTGGCCGGAGCACCAGATCAGAAATGTTCCCATGTGTGTTTGTTTGCATGTGAATAAATGGTTCAGACCTGGGCCACCATCATCACCAGCTAAATGTTGTGCATACTGAGGCTGAACTAAATTCCATCTGCTCTGCTGACATGCTGTGTGTCCTTACTAGCACACGGCTATAGGCTTGCTCTATGTGCTGAGCTCATCAGACAGGAAGATTTCAGGCTCTCATTTGCACATAAACTGTCTTTTCTTTCCAGGGCCCTTGAACTGTGTGGGTGGCAACCCTTTCGGCTTCACCAGCTGGTTGTTTCCTCTGCCCACAGTGGAAACTATTAGAAGTCTCTCTGCCCCGAGACGAAGGCTTCTCACTTTGTAATTTGCCAGCCCCACCACGATGGGAGCAGACCAAGCCCAACTGCACAGCACATGGCTCCTGAGGCAGCATCCCAAAAACGGTGCTAAACCCCAGAGGCTACTAATGACGTGGAGCCAAAGGATGAGCTCAGCCAGGCCAATCTGGGGCTATTTATACACTCTTGATTGGTTTGATCAAAAATTATCAGCAATGGTGTTCAGTGGGGTTGGCCCCAGCCAGCTGGTGTAGAAGTGCATGACTTTTAGGCTGGTGGAGCAATGACTACTGGCTGTGTGTGCGTGTGTTATTTATATACACTTTGGTGAAGAATATACTCAAGATACTTGAGTATCTTGGTGAAAACCAACAAAACACTGGTCATGCATTTTTAAGAGGCTGTATATAGTATGGCACTTTAGCTGCATCGCATTATCTGAAATGAGATGTTCAGAAACATCTCAGTCAAGAAACAAGAAAGTGACAAATGTGGTGAAGACTATAAATCATAAACTACAAAGCTAGGCCACATCTTGCAACAAAAGCTGCTTTATTCAGGCAAGGAAGTGCACTTAGGCATAACTTTAAATAGCATGCATCAGAAAAACGCTCTCAAATTCTATATAATTTGACATAATTAAATGTAGGTATTTCATCCTACTACAATTTACTGCCTTTCCCCTTGTGCCTACAATGTTGATATTCATCATAGATTCGAGCAGTTTATTTCAGTGAAAGCTAACCCACACTTGCAGGGCCCGGATTATAATTATCCTACTCCAAAGTGCCAGTCACGGTTCCCTCCATTACCCGTCTGAGAGCCATCAAAGCCAACCCCAGGCAGAGAGACGTCTGCAGCCCAGTGGATGCAGGCACACATGGGCAGATCCCTGAGCAAGCTGCCGCCTGCCTGGTGCCCCTGTCTTCCTTCTGGGCTCCCCTTTTCAAGACTGCTCTGATTTCCTCCTTGTTTTGCTCCTCTTGTCCCCAGCATAACTGCAGCTCGGTGTCTTTTGACAGCTGATGTTTGGGTATATCACATTTCTATGAGAAAAACATTGCTTCAGGCGGTATAAAGAGGAGGAAAAAGTCCTGGAAGCCTTTTTTTGTCCTGTCTGTTATCTTCAAACCAAGGAGAGCTCAGTGATGGCAGCGATGAGAGAGACAGATGGACCATGGGGCTGTGTGTCTGGCTTCTCCTGGACTGGAAAACTGTCAGGGTTTGGTGCAGGACCTCACAGGGCTGGGATGTTAAACATGGAAATAAACCGGCCATGGCCATGCCACAGGAGCACAGGGGCCCCAGTTCCAGCATGCACCCGGGAAATGCTGATGGCTCACGAGAGTGCAAACCTCCCTGAAAGTGATGCTGGGTGCTCAGGGGTACAGAGGCCTGTGACTGGGGCACTACCAGCTTGCCCAGAGCATTGCAGGCACATAAGGAGCATGTTTCATGAAGGGTGATACAGCTGTGCCGGTGCCTACAGCAGCTCTTGTTTGCAGGGCTGACAGTCAGAGGCTGGCGCAGAGCAGGCAGGCAACACTGCGCCGCAGTGCCAAGAGCAGGCAGCAGCCCTGCTCTGCCATGAAGCTGGGAACAAAAGGCCATTATCCAGCCCAATCCATGGTCCCGGGTTACTTGCCGTTACCGGTGCAATGCCGCTGGGAATGTGGGACGTGCAGCGAGCAGGACAAGATCCTCACCCACCCCACAGCCAGCGGTCTGTTGCAGGCAAGGCACAGGTACACCAGGGAATTGCTGAGGAGCTTCTCTCTCAGCACTGTCAGCATGATCCCCTGAAAAATGACCTACCTCATCACTTGCACTGCTAGTTCAAACTTACCATGGTGTTTCCAGTAAACATTGTATACTGATATATGGCTATATTATGTATACTCAGCCTTGTATATATTATCCGATGGTCTGCATTTTTTTCTGGGATGGAGTCTGCACGTATTACCAAGGTTCAGCTTAATTCCATTGCTTATGGAAGCTTATTATGTCATTGCTGGAAGGAAAAAAATGACCAAGATGCTTCTCCAGTGATTCATGTGGAGAACATCTAAAAATCTGGAAAGTAATGAACTAAATTGTTTGATGTGGACTTGACACCCAGAACTGTGTTGAAAAGAATTAAATTTGTTTAAGTTCTGCTATATCAGCCTGAACACCCCAAAGGATTTTTTTCGCTATCATACTTTTTTTTGCTTTTGTAAAAGTTTTGTTGTTGTCTTCCTTTTACTTGTGAGAAAAGGGCCAAGTTTCTGCCACAGTGCCAAATGCCAGAGATTCACCCAGTTAAGTGCATTGGAAGAGAGGGATTACGCTTTGGTTTGTTTGGGATTGGTTTACTGGGATCTGGTTTTAGCTCCAGAGACTTAAGGCAGGGCATGTAGCAATGGTAGCTAAAAATACCTTCACGCAGATGTAAGGCTTCCAAATTGACACAATTTCTCTAACAGAAAAACCTGTTTTAACAAAGCCCTTGATTTGTTTTTTTCTTGCCACTGTCTCTCAGACTTGGCCATGCTCAGCTTGCAGCATAGGTACACCTAAAGGCGATGAAAAACATGCAAGAAAGTGTGATGGGGGTTAGCTTGCATGTTTAGCCATTCCCTAAGCAACACTGGCCAGGCTTTCAGGAAGAGGTTACCATATCCATACATTTCTATTTTTACACCCTGTAGCAAACATGTCATTACCACTGAACTGAGTGGGGCCTGCTGAGAAATGAAACTTCAAGCATTGCCTCTCACACACCAGAGGAAACCAGTGGCACCAGACCAACCAAGGTGGTTTGCAGCCTGTCGGCTCTGGAAGCAGTGGTGGGGATGGGATGGGATCCGATGGGGATACTTGACCCAGGGGAGCTTGCTCCTCGCTTGGCCCCAAGGGAGCTCAGCCTCCTCCTGCCCTGGCTGCACAGCACAGGAAGGATGCCAGTGTGAAAATCAGAGCTGGTTCCTTGTTTTCCATGCCCTCAAGGGGAAGCCATTGTCTGGCACCTGGACTCAAACCTACTGGCACCTTCAGGGCTTTGCAGAGAAAAATAACTTTTATCAAGCCCTTTAAAAGTTTTCTACTTTGCATCTAGTACACAAGTCAGTGGTGTTACTGAACAATTAGGCTACCAGGATTAAAGTCTCAAAAGTGCTACTGAGCTTGCAAAACAATAATTATAATTAAAACCCCCAGAATTTTTCCTGTTGCATGAACATGCCAAAAGATAGAAAAAATCCATGGAAAAATAGATGGATTTTTCATTTTGGCAGATCCCATAAGATTAATATATCTGCTGAAAAGCCCTTTTGCAAGCAGTATTTATGCCAAGCATTCCCTTCTGAAGCTCACAAAATATCTGAAAGTATTAAAAAATCCAAGTTCAGTACCTGTATGGCTTCCAGTTATAATAAAGTCAGTCATGTGTCAGATGTGATTGGACTGATCTTTTGTAGCATTTTGGGGTTGTTTACATATTTTAAGTTTTCTCATTCAGATCCCTGTGCCAGAAACATGCAGCAACCTTTTCATGTTGAAATTTTTTAAGTATTATTTTTTTACTGTGTTCTCCTACAATCCCACTTTGTGTTTTGATACAAACTGAGAAAGGCAAATGAAAGGTAAAACTGGTGCTCCAGGCATGATCCTCACCACAGATGTTTGCTGAGATGAGCTCTCCCGTACAAAACATACCAGTTTTTGCTCTTGAGACCTCCTTTGACCAAAATCATGTTCATGGAGTGGTAGTGTAAGTTAACAAGAAAAAAACAGTCGGTCCCAGAGGGGTGTCTTCTGCAGTGGAGAGGACTTATGGCTTGTCCAGGCCAGTGGCACATATGCTAACTGCAGTAATAATAACTGGGATTGTCTTGATTGCATGCTTGATTCCAGTGAGGTCCCCAACCAGCAAGACAAGCTTGGCTCTATAGGAAGGGACAGTGACTGCCAATGCAGGTAGATGAGAATGCTCCAGAGATTGGAGGTCATGTATGGAGCAAACATGAATGCTGGCACAGGCTCCAGAAAATGCACTGGAGAGCCAGCATCAGCCATGAGCTGTACCACCTTGGCAATGGTTTCCTCATAGTTGTGGTGGTTTGGAGAGAGCCCAGGGAAAGTTATAGCACCTGGGAGATGCCAGAAGAAATAGGAAGACAAAACTGCAACTCTATGCCAACAGTGAGTGGGGTGTAAAACCCCATACCCAAACCAGCAGGTTGATTTAAAGTAGTGACAGAAATTGGGCAAAGGTGATGGCAATTGCCCTTCCTTGTTGGGTGGGTTAAGGGATGCCTAGGGCAGCAGCGCTGGGGTGGTGTTGGCTCATGGCAGGAGCCCTGGATCTATGGGTGAGCAGGTGCTTTGCAGCACCTCCTCCTGGCACGCAGGCAAAGTTGCCAAGCAACATCTGACATGGAAAAGCAGCCTGGGTAAGACTTGTTTGCTTTTTGCTGGAGGAGAACAACAGATGCAGCTCAACAAGAGACAGTAAAGGTCAGTAGTGCTGAGGAATTTCGTTTCCTTGGTGAGCCCATACTGGTACGGCAACAACAAAAAGGCCAGAGGAAAGGTTGAGGAGGGAAGCTGGTGAAAACCCTTCAGCAAGTAAAACACTGAAGCAGTGAAGTACCAACACTATGCTTTCTGGTGGAAATAAATACGGATGGTGAGAGTTAAAACCATTCACTTTGTCTCATAAAGTTGACAGAGGATAAAAGCTGAGAGAACTTGCTGGGTTATGGATCTGGAAATGTTTGAGAGAGCTGGACCATGACCAGTAAGCTATGGTAGGAAAGCTGGTTAACTCAGGCACATAGTGAAGTGGAAAGCTGGCAGAGTCCTGTGGCCAACATGGGTCCAGAAAATGTTTGGGAAAAGAGACCATGGATGACCAAGAGCTTTTTGTCAACAAAACATTAACAAAGATCTAAATGAGCAGAAGATCAGCTGGGAAGAAGTAGATGAAAGGGCCAACGGCTGCGGTTTTGGAGAAATCATCTGCTGGGTTTATGAGTCATGGAGACCAAAACCAGATAGGAACAAGAACTGGGCAGTCACAGTTATGACCTGCTGGGTCTGGGGTTGAACCACTAATTTATTTTGCATGTACTGTATTGCTGAGTCCCTCCATATTTGAATTGAAAAATGGGGCTTTTTACACCCAGACAAATGAGTAACGCTTGTGAGCTTTATTCATACCACTTGTATTGCTGCTTCTGTGAATCTGATGGCCAGCAGTTTTAAGTGTATGTGGGAACCTGGGGCTGTTCCCTCATTTTCATTTCGTCTATTTACTCCTCTTATGGTTGAGACACTGGAAGTGGTGATGAGCATTGCAAAACCAGGTTGCATTTGCTGGATCCCGCTCCAGCTACTTTCCCATGAAGGCACTGACTTCTACACACTGCAGTGCAGAGCTTTCTGTCCCACGGCAATAGCTGGAGAGGCAACAGCTGTCATGCACTCATGGCCAGATGAGTGTGCGTGGCTACATCTGTATCTGTAACACAATGGGAAGCAGCAAGTTACGAGCTGCCTTTTTTACAATGTGCTGGGCTTGCTTGGAGCCTGGCTGAGGATGAACCTTTTCTGTCACATCCCTGAGAGTTTGGGGAAAGATTTCTGTGGGCTTTTTACAGGGTGTTAGTGGAGGCCATCATGACACAGTAATTTAAGTATGTGACTCTGACTGTTTCTCAGTCACTAATAGCCCCATGGTGCCTGATGGATGGGGACATCAGTGTGACTGATGGATCTGGTGTTTTCCATCACTCATGATGCTCATTGACTTAAAGGGGGTGGGGGTGGGGGTGTCTCTGAAGTGGTAGTGTTTTCCTCCTGTTTGTGTAGATGGTGGCATATCACATCGTTTGGTTATCATTTCTATTAACAGCAACAGCCATGGTAAACTCACAGTATGCATAGGAAGACCAGTAGAAGAACAAACAGTAATGGTAATCTACCTAGGCTCAGTTTCTACAGCTCTAGTTGACAAATTCAGGATTTCCCCCAGCAGACTGAACAAAAAGTCTTGTCAAAACATCTTCTACCTATAGGAAGAGGTCAGCTCTGTTGTCATCCTGAATGAAACTTTGACGGAGTCAATCATGGGATGTTTCTGATTAATGCAGTCCCAGAAATATAAGGTATATGATTCCTTTACAGGTCATTTCAGATAGTTCAGCTGAACAGAAGCTTGGCTTTTCACTGGAAAAGGTAGTTTTCTTTTCAATTGTCATTCCAAAGCAATGCTAGGAATGTCTTTGAGAAATGCTGTGACATAAAAACTTGGACTGACTTCAAAAGAAGTTCTAAATGTGTTTTCTGCATAATAGTCTCTGCTTAGACCTAGACCATTTTTTTTTTTCCCCCAAAACACTGATGGTAGTTTGTAGACCACAATACATCTCTTCACAAGTGCAGTAAGCTCCTGGCCCACAACTTCCTGCAGTCTGTCCAGTCACTTCCTTGTGCAAATCCCATCAAAGCTGCCTGTAGCTCCCTGAAGAGCTCCATTTTGGTTACATTTTTGTAATTATGCAAGAGGCACAGGATATGTCTCTCTCCAAGCACACTTATTTTTATCCATATCAAAGACACTTGTTCCCTTGTTCAGATCAAAGACACTTCTCAGTATTACAAGTTTCTTACGTGAAGAACTAAGCTGAACAATTACAGCGTGCTTGTTTGATACTTGTATCAAACCATAGAAATTGCTTTGAGTGTCAGACTGTATGCACTTCAAAAGCACAAGACAAGTCCTTTGATATTTACTACTTAGTCAGAAAGCTCTGGCAATACTGGTTAAGAAAAAAAATAAGCAAGTGGGGCTGTCTGTCTTGATTGTCTTGTCTCCTTCAGTGGAACTTGCCCAAAAGACACAGGCACGGGTTTCAGCGCCATGGTCCAGAGAATCAGCAAGGCCAAGCGTGTATTTCCTCCCAGCACCTTCCCTACCAAGTCAGGACAGGGGAGAGGAGATGGGGTCTCATGGAGCACCAAAGTAGCTCTGATGTTCCTGAGCCTTCAGAAAATCATTTGTGCCTTCAGAAAGGGAGCCCATGACAAAAAACCTCAGACTTGAGGGGTGACTCCCCCAGTAGGTAAGAGGTTTGAGCCTCTTCACTATTTTGGGCTCCTGGTGATAAGCAAGATCCAAAAGAGAGGAGATATTTTTCCTTCCCTTTCCTTCCCATAGTGCCCACAGACACTTTTCACAGAAGACCCCAGTGGGTAAAGCCCCAAAAGTTAAGTATGAAGTAGGAGCTGATCATGACGCTGCTAAACATAAAACAAGAAGTGAGGTGTGAGACAAGCCGGACTCCCTGTGCCTCTCAACCAGTCACAGCAACTGAGTCCAGCTGCAGGAGAGCTACCAGCTGCAGACAAAATGTGGGCTAAAAGGATCTAGTCAAGTTTTATGATGAGACAGATTACATCTTCCCAGAGAAATGGGAAGCATTAGCACCACTGTGAAAGGCTTTATGTATGATTTTGTTTAGAAAACTGTTTCCAGCTCTGATTAGCTGTGTTTTAATAAAAGATAAACTGGAACAGATGTGGTGAAAGGCTCTAATGGTGATCAAGGCAATGAGAACTCTGTCTTCCACGTGGAGATTGAGAATGACTTGTTTGGCTTAGTGATACAAAGAAAGCAGGACCTTCACGAAAAGGTAATGATGTGAAATCATAGGGAGAGAAAAGAACTATTTAGGTTAAATGGCAATGCTGATATTAGAAAAAAAAATGGTGATGAAGAAAATTAGATCATAAATGAGAAATTGTCTGGTCACCCAAGGAATGGCATCTGGAAGGATCTTTCTAGCAAAACAGACCTGTGAGGAGTTGAGAAGGCTTCAGAAGGACCTCGCTATGTGTATAGAAAGGTTTATGTGACACTGGGGGTGAGCCTTCACATCCCTAAGATGTACTTGAAACCTTCCAGTGCAGTGATGTGCCTCCTGCTTCCTCATGTATTGTAGTCCCTGTGGGGCACTGGAAGGATAGTTTGTTCCCTGTACACCCCTGAGCCTCCCTGTATACTGTAAAAGCACCTGAGCTCAGGCTGTACGTGATGCCAGATCCATGTTACGTTTCATAGTGTTGGGTAACACAATGTCTGAGTCTTTTTGTGGCTCTAGACTTAGGTCTCTGTACTGCTGTTCACCACTTGCTATAAACCAGAGATGTTACAGCTGGGCTGCTTAGCAGAGGTGCTGGGAAGATTAATGCGTGAACGATGGCGAAGTGCTCAGATGCTGCAGTCATGAAGGTCTTGTGAGTATGTGAGGCAAGCAGGCTGGGATTTTAAAAGCCTGGAGGAAACTGCTGAAAGCCTGTGACACCTTTATTCCCATATCCCTGGGGAACTTCTGAAAATCCTTTGCTCTGATGGCAAAGAAAACCTATTTTTTTTTGCACCTGCTCCTCTGAAAGTTTTTGGTGGGAAGAAGAGAGTAGGGGATGCACTAGCTGTCCTGTGGTTAACATGCACTGAGCAGTTCTCCCATGTTTCTATTTTCCTCTGCTGCATAGTCCAGACCTTTGCTCTGCCCTTCAGCATCCCACCACTTTTGCTCAGATTTTCATTTGCCCATGGTCTTGCAGAGCTGCTTGCAGAGCATGTTGCTTAGAAAGCTGACAACTACAAAACAAAGGTAGTTTCGGTCCGCTGCCTTTTGGAAGAATGCAGTAAAACTTATTCCCAGAAAAGGCAGCTGAGGCTAAAATTGTTAGCCTCCAGATGTTCCCTCCTTCTGGCTGGAAGTCAGTCACACAGTAATCAGCTGGTCTAAGTTTATCTGTACAAATGTATACTTTCATGTAAACAGGTAGGAAAAGTGACACAACATTTGTGTAGTTTGGATATTGTTTGCAGGACTTCTGAAGAGTACTAAAGAAACACAGATGAGCAGGAGTGGGATGACGATTGCTTCAATCTGGTGACATTCTTCAGGATGTCATCTGCATGTTTTTGTCAATCACCTATGTGGGGATTGCACTGATCACAACTCATACTCACTACTGGTTAGGAGATATCAGGAAATGAAAGCAAAGGTTCAAAACTAAATCATTCCTGAATGAAAACCAGCAAACTAGCTGAGATGGGTCTTCAACCAGCTGAAAGAGGCGACACTACGCTGCTGCTCTCCTGTCTCTGGGGTGTGAGATGAACGAGCCCAGAGAGAACATCTCTTCCCCTACCTGCCCCCTTGGGCTTTCTGCTTAAGCTTTGCTTTGAGTAGTGGTTACTGCTTTTCAACTCATTTTTGATAGAAGAAACATAGTCCACTTGTGTGGCTCTGATTCCTGTTTCATTTATCTCTGTGTGTTGCATCTGTGGCTTTACTGAGGTTATTTCTCAAAGAGCAGGTCCTGTGGTGCTCTAAGTGTTACCCAAGAACAGCTCTAAGGAATTAATAGATTTGGAGGATCTGGTCAATGTAACAACAACAAAAGACCCAATTTCCTCCTAGTCAGCAGTCTAACCAGTTTTATCACAGCTCATGCATTATCATCACTTGCTCTTTGATCAAGACACGTTTGGGCTTAGGGAGTTGTCGTTGCTGTTTGTCTGCTTAATTTAATTACTTCTTTGATCACTTCTGAGAGGAGTACCTGTAGATTAAATTCGCATTCATTTTGTCTTGGACATAAGCAAAGAACACATCAGCTGCAGAACTCACCTTTCCCTCATTTCCTGGGATTACAGTGGCAATGTGAAGTGTGTATTTATTCATGCATACACCAACCACATGCCATTACTCCCTGCTTGCAGATGCAAGAACAAGTTGCACTCTTGTCCCATGGACTTCAGTTAGCTGCTGGGAAATACAAGAGCCCCACTCACTCCCCTGAAATGACAAACACCTATCCCAAAGCCTTAACTCAGACCCCATGAATCTGCTGCATTGTTTTGTTGCAGTTTCATCGGTTGTAACACGGACACACAGTCTGGCATGATGGAGACCAGTGGTCATATTTCATTCCTGACAGAGCCTCAGAAACAATCAAACAGCGAGTTCTCTGAAGGAGCTGCAGGGTCATATTACAATAAAACACCATAAAACAGGTAGTTTATGAATATGCAGAAAGCAAGTCACATGGGGCTGCAACAAATGTCCCGCAGAAGATTCAAGTTGCTCTCAGGCAGCTCCGGCTTCTTTCCCTCACAGGTCATTCAATAGCACAAGAACTTTTTTGCTTTCTTTTGAGGACACTTTGGGCTAGTATTTGGAGGAGACAACTAGCAGGTTGTAGTTCGTTCCCTTCCATCAGCTACTGGGACCTTCTGAACTGGATGGCAAGACTAACAAAGACTTTTTTTTTTTTTTCCCCCAAGTCAGAATGTCTGTAGTGCGTGATTAATTTTTTAAAATTAATTATGAAACCCAAGGGTAACTGTAAATATATCCTGTTGTCTTGGTTATTGTGTCATTGTCTTATTGGTGGACATGATTTTTGTAACCAGTAAGGACATTACTGTAACACATTGATCACTGTGGTAGAGAAATGCTTAAAGTATGTGTAAAAAGGCAACAAAATATAAAAACATGTTTAATAAGCTAGTTCTTCAGTGATTGTCCCCAATGACATTTCTGGACACCATGCTATCTTGGTTTTCCTAAACTGTGTGAAAGGTGAACAACACGACTGAATTTATCTATAAGAAACATTAATCTCACCTCTTGATGTACATTTGATAGAAACTATGGCTTTGTAGGGCAGTTGTGTTCCATTCAGCAACAAGCAGCGGCTAATTGTCTCATTTAATTTCAGTCTGACATGACAGACCCCAGTGCCCTCACCATGAAACTGCTCAGCTGAAGATTTCCGAGCATATCCCCACCCTCCCCAGCTCTTGGTTGCTCAATACATTCCTGTCCTCATGGACATCTCCTTCTTACCTGAGGTTTCTGACTCTGCCTCCTCATCTCTTTTCCCAGAACTTCTGGTGTCTAGCTAAACACATCCCACAATTTCATTTATAAGGGGCTATTGCTCTGGCCCCTTCTCAGGTCTTGAATTAACACCTGAGAAGCTGGTCCCTGTGGAAAAGTTAAAAAAACCCATGTGGAAGTATTTTTTCTGCAGTTTTTTTTATTCCTCAGTGATGGTTTGTGAGCCTCATTTTAGCTTGAACTCAGGTAAACTCCTGAGCTGTAGGCAGGATTTGGCATGATTAAAAACAATATTTTTCTTCTACTTTCAGCTTGCAGCCCTCGCCATTTCTATGGTAAGTTACTTCTCTGTCTATTTTAGTTCGTGTTTAATGTAGAATATACTAAGAAACGCGGAAGAGCATGAAGCTGTAAAACAGACCTTAAGTGAGTCACGAGGCCCAAATAGCTCTGCTGAAAACAAACCAAAAGTGGTTCCCAGACCTTAACTTCTCCATGGCCACCCACATTTCTCATGCACTGCCAGCGCCTACCTACCCCGTCTGGAAGTGAAGCTGCTGAAAAAAATCCTATTCTGTGAAATGCACTGTCATAAGCATGACCCCAGCACATTTGATATGACCCTTATGATTTAAGGGGTGTTACACAGGTGCTAAATTCTTTTGTATGTGGAAGGACTTTACCATCCACTTCTGTTCTCTAATGAACTGGGGTCATGATGCATCGCACAGGGTGTAGCCATGTGGCTCACGCAGCTTACACTGCATTTCTTAGTCAGTTTTTCTTTTGCAGAGTAACTTGTGACATAGCATGATGTCCTCCATGAAATTTTAATGATGTACTAATTGGCTTTTTTTCCCAATTGTTTTCCCAACAGAGGAATCACTGAATCACTTTACTCATAATGTAAGTACAGTTCCTCCTGCTGAAGACCTCCCCAAAAAGCCTATAAAATAAAAAAAAATTTGGTCTATATTTTATTTCTTGCAGGTTTAACTAACAAACATATATTTTTTCCAAATCATTAAAATCTACATTTTAAAATTAACACTGTAGGAACAGCAGTGTATAACTGGTATTGTCTAAAAATGTAGTTTAGACATTATTTTAATTTTTTAAAAAATCAGAAAACATTGTATAGTTAAATGAAGAGCTGCAAAACATTTATTCTGAAAACAGTTTTTCCCCAAGATTTCTACATGTTCATGCAATTCTCTACCTACAAATATAATTCATCATTTATTATTGAGCTTGGGGATTTTAGAGGATTGTACTCATGTGGTAGTAAAACATAGTTTATCTTTCATTTACAGATATCATCAGAAAATAATACTGAGCTGAAGAGTCTTATGATACATTTATGATTTTCAACTCCAGGTTCAAGTTGTTGAAGAAATACCAAGTATATATTTGAAACATGTCATGATTAGTATCCTGATTACCTTTTCTTTTCCAAAGTCATCCACTAGCTATCCATCAGACTTCATGGTGATGTTACATAAATTATGCTAAAGGTTGTAGTGGCATTGTAAATGTTGTAACTTAGATGATTTCACAAAAAGAGTTATGACGCTTTCTTTTCTGCATGTTTAAAAGAGAAAGTCACATTTTCTGTAGGCAGCAAGAGATATCTATAACTTCTGCATCAACAGGAATCTCGACAGTTACGGAGCTTGGGTGCTTGATGGTTTAAGGAAGTTTACTGTGGTTTCTTTATGTGCTCAACAGTCAGAGTCAGATCAGCTGCAGTGATGCCTTAGTGCTGTCGCTGCCATCAGAGAAATCTGTTATTTTATAAATTTACTGATTTTTCTAATCCTACTTTTAGTGAATATAATTCATAACAGGTAGATTTGCTGTGGGAGATGTCCCTCCGGGGCACACTGTTGGTATGATGGAAGTGGAGCATGTTTTGTCCCCTGTCACAATTCCTTGTCCCTAATCCCCCATTCCCTGTGCTGTGTCCCAGAGGAGGATCCAGGACTTGGAGCCTACCTGTCAGTGGGAGGGATGCTGCAATTGGCTCCTCCAGAGCCTTCTTGGGAGGCGTTTATCACAGCTGGATTCATTGCACATTTACACAGCTGGCCTTCATGAGTTAGGACATAGACTCACTACCCTAGTGGGCTTTCTGAAACTGGGGGACTATTTATTGTATTTATTTTTGATAAGGGATTGTGTAGGTAATTAATACATTAACTTTTGCTTTATTTCTGTTTTTAAGTGAAAGGAGCTTGATGATGTCTGTAGAATCTTTGTGAAGCTGGCACTGTTTTGGGCACTGACGGTTAAATCAAAACATTTGGCTGGACTGGTGTTCTGAGAAGCTGCTGCATGTCTGTGTGTTTTTCAGGAGGAAAAGAAATGCTAGAAGACATGGCAAAGTATTGTATATATGCGTCACTCTGATTCTCGTGGTAGCATTGTCACCCTGGGCTGAATGCCTGGCCCTAGGGGAGACAGTCAGTGTTTTATTGATGTCTGTGAGGATGTCAGTTCTGGATTGATATCCATGTTTGTATAGTGTCACTAATGGAAATGGACTGGTAATCTCTGCTGAGTCTCTGTTAGGCATTTTTCCAAATCAAGGAGCCAATACAGATTTCAAGCCAAATTCAGTCCATTTTTCCCCCTTCTCTAAACAAGAAAATAATACCTGAGGTAAGTGTGTTATAAAATCAGTGCTGGCAACATTGTGTTGCAAAGTAAAATATCCCATTATTTCCTATTAAACAATCATAACTATGATGTTGCAAAATGGAAATGTCATAACCGTGCTGGCTTATTTGCTAGCATACAATGAGGGATGTTGTGCAATTTACTTGATGCATGAACTAAATAAATATCCTTTATAGGCAGATATCATCAGAACATAACTTTGTTTGCTGTTTTTAGTTAAAGCAGAACTCTTGGCTATTTAGGAAGGTCTTTATGGAGCCACATGTCAAAGGTAGTGGCTATTTACCTGGTTGCCAGTGTTTTATCTACATGCACTCAGCTGTTGTAGCAATATTTTGTGTGTTCCTCTTGCTCATAAATATGTTCCTCTCCCTGTTGTTCATGAGGCTGGTTGAAAGCAAACCCCTGTGTGCAATGCACATGGGGTTACTTTATCGGATTCCACTTTCTGGGGCTCTGCCTTGCCACAGATGGGAGGAACGGGCATAAAGCCTGACTGCAGATTGTGAGATTTGATGGCATTTGCATGTGCAATCTGGGATACAGCAGGCTGCTAAGGTTTGATTACATTTATGGGCACTTTACTGCTGCCAGAATGATACTCCAGAAATGTCCTTTCTTTCCCCTGATTATTTCATTGTGATTATGCTTCTTGCCAGCACCTCTGATTTCACTGATATCTTCAACTATAGAAGTGCTTCACGTGTTTGTTTGAAAATCTATCTGAAGATACCATTACTGCTTAGTTAGATGTGTAACAACCAAACATTCCTATAAAACTAAGCTTTAATTCTAGGTCTGATGATCCTGAAATCTAATGAAATTGTTTTGGATGTATAAATGTACATTTATGAGCACAGTCCAGACAGTCACCTGACATTAAAAATCTCCATCTTTGCTGACTGCATCCCTGTCCCTGAGGCTGCCGTGGACTACACTTTGGGAAGGGGTGCAGGGATGAATTTGAAGTCCAGCTGGGACAAAGGGCTCACCAAAGGATGAAGGGACACATGCCCACCATCCCTACCTGCAGCTCCAAGGCGGAGCCGGTCTCGTGGGGCTCAGCCCAGAGCTGCCATTTCTCCTTCGAGCAGTGCCGCCCCACAGTGTAATGGGAAAGGTGGAGTTCAGCACAATGGGAGGGAGCATGGCTCTTGGCATCACTCTCTTGCAAGTTGTTTCTTTTCAAAGTATCTCCATAGCCCCCTCATCTCTCTCATTTGAATCCCTGCTATATTTTCAATTGCAGCCTGGAGCATTTTGAGCATGTAATTAGGAAATAAAAGTTTTAATCAGGAAATTCTGAGAACGTGCTCATCAGTGTAAATATTTGGATGTGGGTTGTTGTTTAATCCTTCAAAGGGAAATTAGACATTTGCCTTTGATGGCTTTTACAGTTTTGTTGGAAGAGAAACACCAAGCACAGAACCTATCAACAGCTCCTCATTAGTATTTCTTTATCTAGAAGAAATCTGCTTTACCTGTTGAAGCATTCGTGCCTTCAGCAAAAACTGCCTTTCCTAAAAATTTGTGGAGATTGCAACACTGTTTGTGTGTATGCATGGTACGGCTCTACCTGAGGGGCAGCAGCTGTCAACGCAGGCTGCAGTGGGAGAGAACAGAAGAAACATTTAGCTATCTGTGAAATATGTGTAGAAAGCTGTAGCTCTCTGATTAAATTTAACCTCCCAATTGTGCTACAATCAACACCGCCACTCTGTACAGCACCAGTTAAACTGTGAAATGAACTCCCCTTCTGAAGTGGGAAGCAACTCAAAAATGTTATCCTACCCACCCAGTCCCATCAGAGCTCCAGTGAGATTTAATGGATGGCAGAGCAAAGGAGTGGCTGTGTCACTACACAAAAAGGGAAAGAAAGAGAAACAAAATGCATTAAAAGGCACATTTTCTTGACAAAATGGTAAAGAGCTCATATCTGGAAATAATGAATCATAGAATCATAGACTCATACAATGGTTTGGGTTGGAAGGGGACCATCTAGTTCCAACCCCCCTGCCATGGGCAGGGACACCTTCCACTAGACCAGGTTGCTCAAAGCCCCGTCCAGCCTGGCCTGGAATAACTCCAGGGGGAAGGCATCCACAACTTCTCTGGGCAACATGTTCCAGTGTCTCACACTGTCACAATAAAGAATTTATTCCTTACAGCTAATCTAAATCTACCTCTTTCAGCTTAAAACCATTACCCATTGTCCTATCATACATGCCCTTGTAAAAAGTCCCTCCTCATCTTTTCTGTAGGCCCCCTTTAAGTACTGAACAGCCACTACAAGGTTCTCCAGGAGCCCTCTCTAGGCTGAACAACCCCAACTTTCTCAACCTGTCCTCATAAGGGAGGTGATCCAGGCCCTGATCATCTTCATGTCCTTCTTATGCTGGGGGCCCCAGAGCTGGACACAGTACTGCAGGTGGGGTCTCACAAGAGCAGAGTAGAAGGGGAGAATCCCCTCCCTTGACCTGCTGGCCACACTTCTCTTGATGCAGCCCAGGATACAGTTGGCTTTCTGGGCTGCGAATGCACATTGCTGGCTCATAGTCAGTTTTCCATCCACTGACGGCTGAACTAGATGATCTTCAAGGTCTTTTCCAACCTAGATGATTTTGTGATTCTGTAATACCCCCAAGTCCTTCTCCTCAGGGCTGCTCTCAATCCACCCATCACCCAGCCTGTATTTGTGCTTAGGATTGTCCAAGCTACATGGCTATCTGTGTATAAATAATAAAAAATAATAAATCAGCTCTATCTGCAAAATGGCAGATGCTTGTACAAGTGTCAGAGGATAAACTCTGAGCTTTCCAAAAGCTGGTGCCAAATGTGCTGCTACTGAAAGGTGAAGGCAGTTTTATGGCAACAGGGCCCAGGAGTCAGGATACATGGGTGGAGAAGTGGGTGCCTGGGGGACAGGTCCCCCCTCCTCACCTCATTCAGTCCCACCAGCTGTGCTCAGTGCGCAGGGCAGGCAATCATCTCCGTGCAGAGCAGGAGTGGCAAGATGGTGGAGGGGAAACCCCAAAGCTCCTAAAATGACTGCTCCGTAGTCTGTCCTAAGTGTCATCAGAGGCTACATGGTTATTCAGCTGCACAGATGCAGGATGTTTACGGTAAGCTGAGTCACCCTCCAAGCTCCATTCCTAACAGGATTTCAGGCACATACTTCACAAGGAAGCACTTAACTTTAGGTGTCTTTTAACCTTGAACTGCATCCCGGCCTAAGTATTCCTTGTAGGAGAAACAATGGCTCTTGCAAGTGAGAGATTTTTACCAGTCTCTTTAAAATGCCTTTGAGCTCACCCAGGGGTGAAATTAAATAGCAATTAAATAAAGTCCATCAGGAAAAAATAACTGTGATGAACAACGAATTCTAATGACTTTCTGTAACTAAAATTTTATCCTCTCTGAGTGGACTGGTTCCTTTCAAACTCTCCAGTGTGGCTGTCCAAGGCTCCCTTTGCAAGTGAGAAAAGAAATAAAGGAAACCCTAAATATTTTGAAAAAAGCCAATGAGGGTTTCTAAGATTGTGTATAATGTGAAATTAGACAAGGGAATGGTAGTTTTCAGGCTGCAAGGAGAAAACAAAGTACTGGATTTCCAGAGGTGCTGGGCAACTGCATTGATTTTGACTGGAATCACATGTGGCTGGAGAGTTTGCATCTCTCCAGGCCTGTTGTTTCTACGCAATGTGAAGTTCAGTGGATAGTGGTTAACAACTGCCTGGTAAACCCCAGGCTTGGTGGTCCTTCCCCCTCACCATTGCTTCCTTCATGTGCTGGGTGCAACAGCTCCTCTTTTCGGCCTGACCTCACATCCCTCACAGCAGGACAAAACACAGACGAAAATATCACCTTGTTCGTACATAATAAAAAAGTCATTTTCACCCTAAACTAGGACTAGTTTTGTTCTAATGTTGGCATGCTCTCAGTGGAAAATGGGCCTGATATTAACGAAATGTGCAGAAGTGAACCCATTTGTTTATACTGAGTTAGGAAAATCCCTTTACTTTGCTGTAGTTACAAATGTTTTTCACACTACTGTTCAGGACTTCTGTTTTTTACGTCTGGCCTAAAAGACAACTCTCTCCAGCCATTGAGTACTTGTTAACCCCATTTATGGGAAATTGTTGAGCACTGAGTCAGAGGGAAGAATGACACTTATTGAATCACCAGCAGCAGCGTCCCGTGGGTTTTCCTTGGAGGCCTCTCAACTAAATATTAGCTAGGAAAACACAGGGCCATAGGGACTGCTGCACCAACAGCAGCCAGCAGCTCACCTATCGTTCTGTCCACACAGACATGCCTATAACCGATGGAGCCCAAGCTCTGCCTTGGCTCAAGGTCAGGTACCGCAAGTTTGCATCCAGAGCTCACATCTTATTGCACGTTAATTCTTTCCAAGCAGCAGATGATGTTCTGTCCTCGGCAGCAGCCGGCCTCTTGCTCTCTGGCAGCAAATTAAAATCCTTCCAGGCAGCATTTGCTACCTCTCCCCCCCGTCCCAGCTCCAGGTCTGGCTGGGGTAGGGGGTGACAGCAGCAGCAAACAGAGCTTCCTTGCCCCTTGCAGCCCAGGCTTTTCCCTTTGGGTGTGACACTTGCCAAAGCTGTCCTTCCAGCATGGGCTTTGGTTGTGGCACCCTACCTCTCCTCTCCCTATCCATCCTTGCTCCCCTCTTCTGAGAAGGTAAGTTATGGCATCCCAGGGCTGGGGAAGAGGAGGAGGACAGCTTGGGAAATCAAAGTGCTGCAAGCAAAGCTGGGCCTCAGGGCATCTGAGACCTCAGAAGGCATGACTGGTTGTGCTGGAAGAGTCATTTGTGCACTGAACTTGGTTTCATGCTCGACTGATCTGAGCAAAACATGACCACAGGAGGATCATGGTGTGTCTCAGGGCCCTTTACATCCTCACTTCCTTCTGGACTGCCAAGAACCGGGGTGCTCAAACTGGCTCAGAGTTCAACCTCTGACTCAGGTCTGGAGGGAGCAAGAGACATTTCCCTTGGAAACAAACCCTTCCACCCATCAAAATGAGTGAAGCTGTCTAGGTAGGCTGGGTAGCTGTAGAAATGGATGCCAAAATAGATTTTTATCAGCAATTGCCCAGAAGAGAATGTTCTTCAGAATTTGAGATCACAAAGCAGTATTATGTTGACACTCTAAAGAACTTTCCAATCCTGAAATTTTAAAGTGAAAAGGTTCTTCTTTAAAACAAACAAACAAACAAAAAACCAAAAATCCTCTTTGCTACTGACTTCCATGTGTCTAGAATTTTGTTATTTTCTGCTCCGTAATAAAATGGGCTGTTATCTGTTTTTCTGTTGCACAGATACCTTTTAAAATTTTTTATGAATGATGAAAAAGCTTGATGGGAGAAGATATTTTATGCAGTCTGGATGCATCCATTACACAGGAGATGTATTCTGTATTATCTTATGTAGGCTTTTCATTCTTTATTTCATCTGAATGTGTTTTAATGTGCAGATAACAGTATAAAAGACATTCAGGTGAAATGAAGACAGTACTCTTTCCCTGTCTGTGTGTGAATGAAAAAGAGAAATGGAGAGAAAACATCTTTGCACAGATCCCAGTTGCCTCCCAGATTATGCCGAAATGCCACCAAGCACATAAGTCAGGAGTGCTGAGGGAGGTTGTGGGTCTGAAGGGTGTCATACTCCCATCAGCTGGCAATGAATCAAGTCATTACCCTCTGTAAATCTCAGCAGATTTTGATGTATGGTCAATAAAAGCTTGATCTAAGCCAAGATACCTGATGCAGCTGAACTCCCACTTGTGTCCCAGAAGAGTGTTTGAACTCTTTAACCTGGTCCAGTTATGTCACCAATTTTCTGGCAAGGTCAGGCATTTCATGGCTGCCACCCTGCAAAATGGCGGTTATCCCAATAGAGTAATATTACGTAAAGAAATTATGGTCTTTCTTCCTTTACTTTACAAGCCATTTCATAGTACTGGCAATTCAAAATGACTTTTTGAATGCAGCTCAAATCTGGACAAACTGGTGTGTGAGGCTCCTTAGTACTCTCTCTTAAGATGTCCTGTTCTTAGAACCAATAATTTTGTTAAATTTTAACTATTTGACCTGACGTTTTCCATCCTGGGTATTGGCCTCAAGCTTTTTGGTTTGTTTTTCTGTCCATTTTTATAGGAAGATGAAAAAAGAACTGGAAATTTCATCAATTTGACACAATTCCTGGATAATCGTTTCCAGGAAAGAGAGTAGAGAAAAATATGCTGATTTATCAGAGAGAAGTGGGGAGTGAAATCTTGTGCCCTTTCCCCTGAATGAGGGCCATACCTCTGTGATGGTGGCAGTGGTACAGGCTGGGTGAGAGATGGTACAGGAATGGCATGAGAGAGACAGGAGCTGGGAGGAGGAGGACTGAGAGCTGGCTCTGGGCTGCCCTATGGAGCAAGGACTAAGCACCTTGGTGAACCCCAGTCTCATGGACACTGTGAGGCTGTGGAACACGCACTTGTTTTTCTAGGAGGACCAGGTCCAGTTATACTGCAGAGCTGCTTGCTGTCTGTATTTTACAGCCTTTTTCCCCAACCCCATCAATGAATGGGAATATTAATAGACGCTAACGTCTCTCAAGCCAATGGCAGTGTTTTCATTGATTTAATATAGCCAAGATTTCAAGCCAGGTCCCAAAAAATAAATGAGATTAGTTTTTCTCAGTTCATTGGGGGTTAAGCCATAGCATCTGGAATATTTCTCTCTCATTGTCTCTCAGGACTGAAGGTTTGAGCATATGTTGTGCAAAGTTTAAATCAGACAAATATTATTAAAAAATCTGTTATGTTGGCTGTTACCCGAGAATGATAACAAATCTTGGGTATGTAATCCAGGGTGAGAGATGGTTTGTCCCTGGTTTCAGAAATCTGACATGCCTGTGGTCATAATATTTGCAGCTGTTTATTGTAGGTGGACAAGAAATAACTGTTTCCTAGGGCAAACTTTAATAGCATTGAGGAGCAAAGCAGCAGTTTCAGGTCTTCTTAAGCAATGTAAGGAAGAGCCATTCTCTAAGAAGCCCTGGTTGTGTTGACATGTTCTCTCTTTGTTGACTTTTTTTTTGGTTTGTTTTTGTATTTTATTTTTCTCCAAAGTACCAAGGTCTGGCTGTTGGGCAAGATTCATGTACCCTCTGAGACTGTGCAGCCAATCCTGTTGGCTTGTCCGCCTGACTGCAGACTGCTGCATCTTCATCTTCTCATCACCCAGAGCTGACAAGCCATCTTATCTCCTGGCCTTCTCTTCAGCACATTGGCAGGGATCTTGATGTGATTTTCCACCTCTTTAGTAGCTAAAGGTGTAACATAGTTTGTGTTATGATCTGACCTTTTCTGTGATCAGGTTTTTTACCTTTGTAGATGGCTTGTGTATCAGTGGCTCCAAGCTCTTACCTACTTTCTGCATGCATCTTTTAATTTCTGAAAGAAGGAGGTGACTTAGTTGAAGAATCTGGATTTAATAAAGATATATGGGTGATTTGTGATGACTTGGGTGTACAGAAGATCATACTAAAGTCTCCTTTGGATATTTTCTATGGAAGTGTCCACATAAAAGAACTCAGGCCAGAAGGGAAGGGTTGCGTAAGAAGGTAAGAACATCCATATTGGGTCTGACTCCTTTTTCAGACTGAAGACCCTGCTGGAGACAGGCTACTGCACCACATAGACCCTTGGCCTGGCCAAGCATGGCCAAGCTCATGTGTGCTTTAACACACTCAACATGTTGTAGAAGGGACTTCTGCAGCTGAATAACCTGTTGTGCAAATAAACATTTTCTTTTATTTAACTTCAACCAGCCCCTTTCTCCACTCAGCTGATGCTCCTCAGTTCATGTATTGGAAGAGATAGTGAAAAATTTATCAAGCATGGAAAGAATAGTCAACAACTACTGAGAAGTTTTAAACATAAAAGAGTCATTAATATTTTGTTCTCCTAAATTTTTGATAACAGTATCAGTTTCATCAACATTCCCAGAAGCATGAATGCATCCGAAGAATGTTCAGATTTCAAGAAGTCATTGAGATGACTTCCACCACAGACACATATCTTGGTTATTTTGTTTATCATCAGTGCCTGTAGAACCTCAAAGCATCTATGGGCTGGGGGTCTCCAGTTATCAAACTTGTCTGTTCCATCCTTTCCTTTTGCTTCATCACATCTTCTGCTGAAATGTACTGTGTGCAAAGGGAATATAAGACACAGCAGTTTAGATTGCATTTTGGTCTGAAATTTATTATATGAAATGACCATAAGCTCATATGGACTACACGGTTTTGTTCAGTTTAAATTGGTATTTTATATTGCTTACATATAAGGGAAAAGTACACTGTTCTACGGGCCTGCTTATTTTCCTTTCTCTCGGTATAGATCACTCACTCTGGGGAAGTGGTTTGGGAAATGTAAGTAAAGGTTAAGCAGGTTATTTCTGTATTATATAACTACTCTAGATTAGTGCTTCTCTAATTTATTTAAAAATAAGTCTGCATTACTTTCCTGTCACTCATAAATATTGATAGGTGCTATGTGGCTAAATTATGACAATCAATTTCACTTCGGAAGCCATCTGAAGCTGCACTGGCTAATCTCTCATCAGATAATAAATAGTGACCAGCTGTGTTTGGCAGAGTCTTAAGAAATCCAAGGATGGAGGCACTTCAGATTTAATACAGTGCACTTCTGTTATTCTGGTTTAATTATTAACTTCCTATGCAGATGTTTTCATCAGTTGGTAAGGAGAATGCTTATTCTTTAATGTTGCCACGAGTACTGTCTGTCATCCAGGGGAGATGGTTTAAAGAAATGTAGGTGCCTGGGGCAAGGAAAACAAACAGGTTCCTATATACTGCAACAGTGAAGGAAGAGGAAGAGACAGAAATTTGTCTCTGGTCAATTATCGCTCTTCCAGGGACTTTCCCTGAACTGCAGCAATCCACGCAGCTCAAGAGGCAGCACGTATATGAGAGTTTTGGAAACACGTGTGCATTACCCTGGGGTATGACAATATGGGATTTCAGTGCATGTCATCTGCTCTACAGCACCTGTGCACACTTTGCTCTGCCTTTAATATAAAATAACTGGCTCATCTTTAGTGGAAAAAATAACTGGGGAACAGCTTATATGAAGTATTTTGGCATACATTTGCTTTCATCTTTTTATCAGTAATATTTTATCTGTCCTTGATGAGTTCAAATTACCATAGAATCTTGAAAAATCAAATAAATATTTTACTAAGAAATTGAAATAAAATTAATGATCTTGCCAGATACTTGTTCCCACTAAGAAAGTCCAAAAAATCTCTTTTCAATACATTCACTCTAGCAGCAGCCCTCCTTGAACAAGAACAGAGCAGTTTTGGTGGTCAGCTGCAGCTCAGCACTTAGGAAACACCATTTCTCAGCTCAGCTGTTGTCTTTATGAAATGAAAAATTCCCATGCTATTTAAAGAAGCAAATATGTATCTTTACTGTTTGCACAGAGTAAACATTTCATCCAAGGAAAAAAAAAAAAAAGACACCACTGCCTTCTCATTAGAATTTTTTTTTTTTTTTTTTTTTTTTTTAAAAACAAGTTATCTTCCCAGTCTTTCTCTGCTAAAGTCAAATTTTGAAAGACTGAAACATAACATTTTTCAATCTTTCCTGCCATGGTCAAAACCTCCAGAGGAACCATTTTACTTTTTTCAAGGAGTGCAGAATGATATTCTAATTCAGGAATGTATTTTGTAAATAAGGAGGGTTTTAGTCATTAGCCAAATAAATTTTTTATTAGAAGAATGGGTTGTGGAGGTAATATTCATTGTAATTTGGGGTTAGGTTACTTGAAACCATGTTCTTACCAGAACGTAGTCAAATAGGAGTTTCTTCTACTTGCTGGAAAGCTGAGACTTTGGTAGGATGAAACAGAGCTCAGGTTATTCAGTTGTTTTAATTTTTTTAACAAATTTGAATAGTATGATAAGGCAAAAATAATTGTCCAGAGAGAATACAGCAGGGAGCACTCCCTCTGGTTATTCTTTGTGTCTGTCCCCATGGTGACCTCTAGCAAGAGGTAAAAGCAGTTTCATGTGAAGTCCTGACCAAGCCCCATCAGTCCACAATGGAGTGAAATATATTCTGTCATTGTTTTGCTGCCAAGCACTAACAAGTGTTTGTATTTTTTTTTTTTAATTCTTCAAAACCTTAGCCAGATTTGGGCAGTTTTTCTTGGGCATATCATTCCTCCCTGGTGTTAATACAGTCTTTCTGCCAAATTTCAAGCCTCTGATACAAAGACGGGAGGCAAAGCTAGTTTTTCAACAAAGGAGAAAATTTTCAGAGAGTAATTCAGGTATAGATACCATTTCCAAGACATCTATTATGAGTGACCTTCAGTGTTTTCCAAATCTTTGTTGCTGGATTCAGCCACAACTTTTTTTCCTTAAATTATTCTTTTAGTGCTTAATTGTATACGTCAAGATCTGAATACACATGGTTATATCTGTTCCAAAGCTATTTTTCAGTTTTGGAGGAAACTACATTACAAGTGTTTTATTCCCTTCCCTGTACATTTTAAAAGGTAGTGCACACAGTTCTGCATGAGGTGACAGACATCTATTGTTACAGATATAAGCACTTCTCGAATGAGGATGAAGGGAATCATTGTCTTCACTGTCAATATAGCGTTGAGACTGATTGTATTTTAATTTCATGTTTGCCACCTGCATGTCTCATAAAAAGAACTAAACACCAACCAAGAGAGAAAGAAAAACAAATCCCTGACTTCTTGCCTTAACATAATAGAGCTGGAGTTATTTCAGGAACAAGCTGGATTGGTTTTCCCTGGGACTTAAAAATATACAAGCGACCGTGGTTTCCATAAAAGAATTGAATACAATGAAAAGCCAGCACTGGAAGAGAGAGAAAGACCCTTTCCAGACCCTGGGTTGTTTTTTACTGGGTTACTTTGGTCTGGACCTCAGGAACATGGCATTCCACCAATTGCGATAGCTCCTCCTGTGGCTAGTCACAAATCCACACTTTCCAGGGAGGAGAAATCATTGGAGACTGAGGAAAATTACTTTCTGAGAGTAGGATATTTGTTAGGGAAGTACAATATAGTAAAGCAGAGCATTCCTGTCATCAGCTATTTCTAACACTTTCCACTGGAAAAGGGTTGATAATGGTGTATCAGCATCACCAGGTATGGAGTGTCATCTTTTATCTCCAGTGAGCATGAAGGACAAACTCAGGATGACTAACAGCAGCATAGGGTAGGTTTTCCTCCTCCTAACAGTGTTACTGATCAGCTTTTTCCTGTTAATAGAAGAAAATAATAGAAGCTCATTTGCTGAGCCTCCTTAGTATTGCTTCAGTGCTAAATCCCTTGCTTCAGCAAGTTCTCCTCAAGTTTTGCTATTTTTATGGGCAAAACCTGGGGTCAAGTTCTTCCTTCTCCTGATATGGGTAAAATGCTGCTGACAGAGAAAATTGTAGTACTATATCTGGAGGTTTTGGGGGCCCCTTGTGTTGCAGACCTGAGGATGTAGGTCTTGTTCCACTGACTCTGCTGTTATCTCTTCCCAGCTAAGGGCCACCTGGGGTATGCTGAGTACCTCCTTTCATCATGGGTGTGGTGGTACTAGCAAAGTGGGGGGAACCTATGTATGGCAGAAATCTGCTAACACAGGCAATCTTGACATGGATGATGACATTGTATCACGCATTTGAGATAATGAACTTGGTTCGCTGAATGCGTCAGAACCAGTACAGTGGATCACGTACTCTTTATGTTCCACAAGAACATAAAGCCACTTATTTTATAAGATCAGACTGGTTACCTCTCAAGATAAATTTAAAAGATGTATTCAGATTATAATCCTTTTGAATATGGAAGCTTCATGTTGACTTGTCTTCATATTTTTGTGACGCTCAGGACAGCCAGTCATGGGTCTGGCTCTCATTTTAGTAGACACTTTATAAATATAGAATAAAGAGGTAATAGATGGATACAGACTGAATGGGAATGAGAAGATACGCCTTAGCTTTATAAGCAGTCATAATAATATTGCCTTGTGTGTGTGTGTGTGTGTGTGTTGGCAAAAGACAGCTTAAGGAAGGACTTGAAGGATGCTAATGAAGTAACTATCAATCTCCACTCTAATTGCAAGCATGCAATGTGAAACCACAGTACTGCTTAATTCTAGTGGTTTGGGTCATCCAGTGTCTGGAAGAGAAATGTCTTTGTTTTGTCCAGAGCTTTCCTAAAATCAGGGACTGTGTTCCAGACATCGTGGTTAGCAACTGGTGTTTCAACAGAGGGATTCCTGACATGAGAGAGCTGGTTTGTGATAAAAAACTGGTCTGTCTTTGGCTTATGCAGTGGTTGATGACTGATTCTGTAGTAATCTGTCTTTTGGCAAGGCTCAAAGCCCACTGACTGCAACGGACTGGGGTTAGACCCTGAGTTCTGCTGTTTCCCAAGTCACTGAATCTGATCTCAGGAATTACATGCTGTGAAAAGTGTGAGAGGTAAGTAGGAAGATAAGGCAGTCCATTTCTCAGGATAGTTTTCCAATGTATAAACACAGAGTACTTAAGAATTCAAAGGCAAAAAAAGTCCAAACCTTTCTTTGGTGGTGAAGACAAAAGTCTTGGGGAAGAAAAGGAGTTTTCATGGGACAGGCAAGACCTCAGAGCTGGAAAATTGTCAGCAATATTTTTTCCCCTTTTAAGCCTCATACTTTATTTTTGTTAAAGCGCTTTTTCATTTTTTTAAAATTTATTTTTATTTTTTTAAAATCAGATGGAGTGCACATGGGTTGGTTTCACTGGAAATAAAATTCCAGCAAAAAATTAAATTATGTAGACTTAGTGGTTTACAGAAGGCAGTAAAATATGTCTAAACACCAAATATGCCAATAATAGCAGTACAGTTTGACATGTCCAACAGAAAACTCCAAATCCTGCCTAAATATCCCCCAGCACCAAGTTTACCAAACAGTCACAAAACTTATTGTGCCTTGGTAATTTAGTGGAAACAATAACAGTGCCCTGCAGCAAACCTTGTTGTGTACCAGGCACGATATTGCAGATATCAGACTTCCTGGTGCATTTGTGCATTTCTAGAATAAAGCTATTTCATGAGTTCATTTTTTAAGAAGGAAAACTTCTTTTTAACTGTTGCAATTCTTAAGGGGATATTGTTTTTTAAGAAATGACATGTTGTGAGACTGGAGTTTGCCTTGGTCTGGATGCAACATGAGCTTTCATTCTGAACTGAAATCACTCCAGAGCAATCAGTACAGCTTTGTTCTGCACAATATAAGTAAATGGGAGGAACGTTTCTCCTCTCTTTGATCACAAGAAATTTTCATAGAATCATAGAATACCAGGTTGGAAGGATCCTCAAGGATCATCTGGTTTAACCTGTCCTGGCAAAAGCACGGTCTAGACAAGATGGCCCAGCACCCTGTCCAGCTGAATCTTAGAAGTGTCCAACATTGGGGAATCCACCACTTCCCTGGGGAACTTATTCCAGTGGCTGATTGTTCTCACTGTGAAAAATTTTCCTCTTGTGTCCATTCAGAATCTCCCCCTGGAGTAACTTGTACCCATTACCCTTTGTCTTTTCCACATGACTCCTGGTAAAAAGGGAGTCTCCATCTTCTCTGTAGCCACCCTTTAAATACTGGCACATGGTGATAAGGTCTCCCTTAAGCCGTCTCTTCTCAAGGCTGAACAAACATGGTTCTCTCATCCTTTCCTCATCTGGCAGGCTTCCCAGCCCTTTGATCATCTTTGTGGCCCTTCTCTGGACCCTCTCCAGCCTGTCCACCTCTGTTTTGTATAGCAGGGACAAAAACTGCACACAGTATTCCAGGTGTGGCCTGATAAACCCTGAGTAGAGTGGGATAATGACTTTATCTGTGCTGGTGATGCCTTTGTTGATGCAACCCAGCATCCTGTTGGCTTTCTTTCTGCCGCAGCACACTGTTCACTCATGTTGAACTTCTTGTCCCTCAGGACCTTCAGGTCCCTTTCCACAGACCTGCTCCCCAGATTGGCAGATCCCAGCCTATGCTGCACTCCTGGATTATGTTATCTCAGGTTCAAGACCTTACACTCGTCCTTGTTGAACTTCAGAAGGTTCTTGTTATCCTGCTCTTCCAGTTTATCCAGGTCTTCCTGCAGAGTGGGTCTCTCTTCTGAATTGTCCATTTTATAATCTGGATTAGCAATCCTGCCTCATTATGCTCAGGGTTGGTTTGCATCCTGACAGACATCAGGGGTCTCATTGCTATTTTGTGAGTCTGCCTGAGCCTGTCCCATTGGGACAACATCTGGCTGGGGGGAGATTGAATTTTGTCTTGTTCCTTGTTACTGCCAGCCAGGAGTTTTGTTGCTGTTGCATTGTTGTTGGTTGTTGGTATGGACAAGCTAATGCCTTTTCCATGATATGCCATCCAAATGTGTTAGGGTGGAAAGCTTCATAATGAATGGTCACAGAGTAGAAATGAGAAGATGCTTTCTGGAAGCAAAACTGTGAGACCCTCAAAGAAGAAACCAGTAAACAACTTTGTTTTAGGGTGACATCTGTTTTAAAACAAGATACAAGAAATAATTATTTTTTATTTGAAACTTTTCAGAGTTCCAAATTTTGTGGTTTGTACCTTCAACAAACAGAAAATTCTTTATCTTGTAAAGATAGAAACACATGGTGGCATTTGGATATTATTTTATAGGTCTGAATGACTGCCGTGTGCATTCTTATTTTCAGAATCGCTTCTGTGGGAAACTATGTTTCAGGAAATAATCCTTTGCAAAGTTGAAGACATAAACTTGGCCTCCTGTTCTTCTTTTTTTCTGATGTGTTTGATTTTATTTTGTTATTCTCTTCAGTCTCGTTTATGTAATTTTCCTTTTCCCTTTCCATCCTTTTCAAATTTTGTTGCTCTTGTTTTTTAAAGTGTGTAAACAGAGATGGAAGGGCTGGATTCCAGTTGCTAGTTTAATTTATCAAAATGTGGAATGATTGCTGAGAATCCCAGAGGATGTAACAGAAATCAAACCTCTGAAAAGGTTTTAGGGCATTTCTAGCTAAGTGCTTGAAATTTGTGTTGCTATGTTGGAAGATTTGTCTTGTGGTGTCAAGTCATTGACATGATGCCCTACAGAAAATAAGACCAATTAGTAAATGAATTTCCATTAAAATATAAAAAACTCCAATTTATAAAAAACAACATTTCATAATATATTGTTGAGACTTTATACAAATTAAATAATTTTCTAATGGATGAGGATGACAATTCCCCCCTCCCCAAACCTGGAATGTAGTTTGGCTTGGTCTAGGAAGTTTCTTGTCTTAGAAATCTATATAACTAGATGGTGATGAGATTAATGATTCCTAAAAAAATTCTATGGTGCAATACAAACTCAAATAAATTACAGTTGTTTATTTATGAGTATTTTATGTTTCCATCTAAAGCTGAGTTTAGAGACACACATAAAATAAGAAAAAGATATCCTTTCCACCCCTTTAGTTTAAAGCAGATCTTGTGGGTGAATTTCAGACCCTATGCAGAAGCCCCACAGTTTCATCTGAAGAATGAGACATGTTAAGAATCTTCAGGGTTTGGAAGAAAAAAATATCACCTTTCATTTTCAGCATTCAGATCTAGTATTCTTAATAATACATCTAGGCAATAGCCTTCTTTAGTTTAATTTTGCAGATTCAAATGTGTGCACATTCCCTGGCTCTTCCACCTGGCTGATGCTGTGAGACCTTGAATATTCCCCTGTATGAGTATGGCTGCTGCCACTGCAAATGTAGTAGCACAAAAAGCACTATTAGAAATGACGAATAACCATCATTCTGTACTGTATATGTCCATAACTCCAATAGGATATGAAGTTATAGGTGTTACTGTATGCACTAAGGATTTTTTTCTTACATCACATTAGATTTCTTTACCATTTTTTTTTCTTGGCTTCATTTGTTCTATGTTCTCTCTGCAGCATGCCAGCTTCATCCTCTGGTGCAATTTCACAAAAACTTGATCTTCTACAAGGGCCAAAGTTGGATGGTGATCATTCAGGAGGTGTGTCATTAACATCTGGCTCAAAGGCTGGAAGAGATGGAAGACAAGGAAAGAGCCAGAAGTGGGACTGAGAAGTTTATTTCATGCTATTGACAGATAGGCCAGTCTGCCTCATCTTAGGTTCTTTGTCTGTTTGAAATATTCAAAATACATTTGAAATATACAAAGGTTTATGACAGCACTCAATGGGCCTAGAAGAATGAAGCCAGTTAAATGAGAACACAAAACCATGATTGGAGTACTGCAGAAGTGGTGAAATGTACAGTAAGACCACTGTGGAGTTTTATCCAAAACATATGGTTCTCTCCAGAGTGAAGTGACCAAGTTGAATCAGCACTGGAAGTGGTAGGAGAAATGCTCTGAGATCTAATGAGAAACAGTTCCTCCAAATGAACAATGTCATCATCAATTTTCACCCATCCTGAAAAGATTTGTTTTATGTGCAGGGATAGGATTTTAATCTCTTTTTCTTTTCTTTTCTTTTCTTTTCTTTTCTTTTCTTTTCTTTTCTTTTCTTTTCTTTTCTTTTCTTTTCTTTTCTTTTCTTTTCTTTTCTTTTCTTTTCTTTTCTTTTCTTTTCTTTTCTTTTCTTTTCTTTTCTTTTCTTTTCTTTTCTTTTCTTTTCTTTTCTTTTCTTTTCTTTTCTTTTCTTTTCTTTTCTTTTCTTTTCTTTTCTTTTCTTTTCTTTTCTTTTCTTTTCTTTTCTTTTCTTTTCTTTTCTTTTCTTTTCTTTTCTTTTCTTTTCTTTTCTTTTCTTTTCTTTTCTTTTCTTTTCTTTTCTTTTCTTTTCTTTTCTTTTCTTTTCTTTTCTTTTCTTTTCTTTTCTTTTCTTTTCTTTTCTTTTCTTTTCTTTTCTTTTCTTTTCTTTTCTTTTCTTTTCTTTTCTTTTCTTTTCTTTTCTTTTCTTTTCTTTTCTTTTCTTTTCTTTTCTTTTCTTTTCTTTTCTTTTCTTTTCTTTTCTTTTCTTTTCTTTTCTTTTCTTTTCTTTTCTTTTCTTTTCTTTTCTTTTCTTTTCTTTT
>NW_020799097.1:36477345-36491357 GCF_003259725.1 Athene cunicularia
CCCTTCCCTTCCCTTCCCTTCCCTTCCCTTCCCTTCCCTTCCCTTCCCTTCCCTTCCCTTCCCTTCCCTTCCCTTCCCTTCCCTTCCCTTCCCTTCCCTTCCCTTCCCTTCCCTTCCCTTCCCTTCCCTTCCCTTCCCTTCCCTTCCCTTCCCTTCCCTTCCCTTCCCTTCCCTTCCCTTCCCTTCCCTTCCCTTCCCTTCCCTTCCCTTCCCTTCCCTTCCCTTCCCTTCCCTTCCCTTCCCTTCCCTTCCCTTCCCTTCCCTTCCCTTCCCTTCCCTTCCCTTCCCTTCCCTTCCCTTCCCTTCCCTTCCCTTCCCTTCCCTTCCCTTCCCTTCCCTTCCCTTCCCTTCCCTTCCCTTCCCTTCCCTTCCCTTCCCTTCCCTTCCCTTCCCTTCCCTTCCCTTCCCTTCCCTTCCCTTCCCTTCCCTTCCCTTCCCTTCCCTTCCCTTCCCTTCCCTTCCCTTCCCTTCCCTTCCCTTCCCTTCCCTTCCCTTCCCTTCCCTTCCCTTCCCTTCCCTTCCCTTCCCTTCCCTTCCCTTCCCTTCCCTTCCCTTCCCTTCCCTTCCCTCCTGTTACATTTTTGCTTTTTGGAGGTAGGGGGAAAGAGGGAATTAAGAAAAGAAAAAAAAAAAAGCAGAGATTATATTGGGTTTGTCTAACTCATGGGCAGCTGATCTTTGTAGTCAGATTCAGAGCTGTCACCAAGGAATCCAAACTCCCTATCCAATGTTTGGGAAAAAAATGCAGAAGAGGGAACATGATCCCAAATGACCATGGTTGAGTGTAAGACTGTTCATAAACAGTGAAGAGCTGACTGAAGCTGATGAAAGAGCTGGGATTTCAAAAGAATAAGGAAATGCCTCCAACTGCCTCAGAGCCCCAACCCAGATCTTCTATATCTTTTCTTTGCAAGAGTTAGCAGGGAACAACTTGCCCCGAACTCAGTAATTTTCTTTCTTGCCTAAAGTGTTTCCTGGACCAGGGGGCATATCTACATTACTCTTGCAAATGTTGTTTCCACACTTAAACTAATGCCTGGTTAAAGTGTTTTTCCCACAAGCAGAGGAAGAAGGGAAGCTGTATTCTCCTTCTCCTCTTAGGAATTAATCACTTCTCTTAAAAGCATGAAGGCCTGAGTTCAACAAAATATGCACTCTACATTAGAGGTACTTACTATATGTCTGTTTTTTCCTAGTTGAATCCTTTTTTTCTGCTCAGAACTTCTGTCTAAGTGAATTTTGGAGATGTTTTATTCTTGCCTGGGATCCTCTGGATGTTTGATAGCTTCTAGAGGTTGGATGCTACTGTGCAGATAAAGTAGCTCCAGACTGGCTGCTGTACATGTGGAAATCATAGTTAAGTTCATAGCCCATGCATGGCTCAGCATATACTGCTCATGCCCAGTAAATCCAGTTCTGGTGGGATATGTCAGGCTATCTGTGCACAAATACACCACTTGATGATATAATAAAAATCATGTAAAGTGTAATGATGTTCTTCATAATTCTGAAAAACATAGAACAGAAGGATGTGAAACTCTTTCCTTTGTTTTCTAGAGACCATGCATGCGAAACACAGTCTGAGATTTGTCAATCACAGCAGATAATTCCTGAAGCAGTCCTCAATTATGGTAGCTAATTCAACCCTTCTAAACATGTGACTACTGCATAGCATCAGGGTCCTAAATCAAGAAGGAAAAGTACTGCTGAAGAGCAGGACTCCCTTCTACTGTTTCTGTTCAGAAATGTTTCTCATGATGAAATGTCATCTTGGTTATGAAACACTGAAATGACGGAAGAAAGAGGCTGAGATTTTGATGAATGAATGGTGTCAGAAACTGACTGCCTGTAGAAGGGCTGGCCAAACTCCAGATTCTGTTGCTGTTTGTTGCCCAGATTGGATCTCTTGCATTTTGCAGCTTCACAGAATTTTACATGAACAAGAGACAGCCGTGACAGTCAGACTGGCTCTTTCACATCATATGCCCTAAGATCATACCTATCACTCTCTTTTGGGGAAAGAGCTCTCATTTCATTACTGTGAGTTGTATCATTCTTCTTAGACATATCACCTTGCATTCATCTGGGTTAGAGTGTGTTTTCATCCAAACTGATCTAACTGCTGTGCCCCCCCAATTATTTGACATTCTGCAGATGGCAAAATTATAAACAGTAGCCATATTTTTCTGTTTTGTCTCAGTTTAAATGTTTAAAGATTTAGAGTAAAAATGCTGAGACTAGAGAAAATTCTTGCTCATTATCTGGAGTAACTTTCTGTGATCTCTGAGAAGCCAGTTTGTAATTCTTTTTAATAGGAAAAACATTTTTTTTTAAACTTTGTGCATTCAGATACCAGGGTGATGACTGATGTAAGGGTATGAATAGAATAGCCTAGTATTATGAAATATGCCATGTGGACAATGTTTTTAATAGTCTTAAACTTTGGAAGTTCAAGACACACTGTTTTATGTAGGAATCATTTCCAGATACTGAAGAAAAGTGTTAGTTTTCTCAGAAATGTTCAAGTAAAGTTGACTTTTATATAACTGTGAAAAAATGTGCTGCTATGTGCAAAAATCTTTAAGAAAAGTGCCAATTTATATGTCTTTTCTCCTAATATTCCTAAAATGGTATTTATTTTCTTAAAGAAAAGAGCCAACATGTCTGCCCTGCCCAGAAATATTTATTTAAAAGCACATTTTGAAAAGTAAATATGTTGATTGAATCAATACATTGAATTAATTGAAGAAATAACAACTTCAAGGGCTAACAAAAATAATGATGATGATAGCAACAAAAGTCCAAACTACATAGCTGTCATTAAAATTTAGACCTTGGGGAAAAGTTAGAGCTTGTCAAATGAGAAAAGACTGGTCTGTGCAAACTGTGAGAAAAAGCAATGCCCTAGGATTAATTTATGTATTAGGTTATTCATCATTATTTGAAAGTCCACATGGAATGGGTGAAAATATTCACAATTCATGAAAAAGAAAAGATTTTTGGGATGTGATTTTTTCATTTGAAGATTTGTAATGGAAGTAAACTTTTGTTTTTCATCAGTATCCAGATTTAAGCATTTATTACTGATTCAGAGATTAGAAACACTGCCATATGGTTTGAGTGGCCAATCACACAGCACAAATAACAACAAAAAGTGGTCAGAGAGAACATCTGGTGAGCATTCTGAATCTGAAGATTATCCTGATTATTCTGTGAATATTTATGAGTAAAAAGGAATTTAATAATAAGCTAGTCCATTAGTTCATAAGCTCTTCACTGTGAAAAGAAATAATTACATATGCAATCAATATTATTTCAAATGAATAATTGAATCAGTGCAAATTTAACATTCTTCTGGTTATAACAATCCTTTCTCTCTGCTGGAATCTCCATCTCTCTGAATATGGAAACTGAAGGAAGTCTTTGCCAAGAGATTTTAAACCTGTGTTTAGATTTTGTTATATGTTGTATTCACAAAGAGTGCATCACTAGAAAAGATTTAGAAAAATTGTGTCGGTGTGTTTATTATATCTCACAGACTTCAGAATACAACAATGAGTTTAGGTAAGTGAAACATAACCATACACATGTCAAAGTGTTCAATAAATTAAGAAGTTGAATTCACAGGAACTCAATATTTAGGAAAGCCTGACTATGCATACGTCTTACGATATTTCCTTCAGTGTATTCAAAGCCTTCAATAACTCTAAATGCAGAAAATTTGAGAGATTAGAGAGACTCACTGAGTATTGATAAAAGTTCCTCAGTAACTCTGCAGAAGAAAACTGTAAAAAGAGTTGCTAAGCAAGTGCTGGGGACTTGAAATACAAGACTTTGGTCACTCAGTCAATAGAAACTTTGACGATGACTTTGATGTGTCATAGTCTTCAAATTCCTTTTAGAATCATAGAATCATAGAATGTTTTGGGTTGGAAGGGACCTTGAAGGTCATCTAGTTCCAACCCTTCCACTAGATGAGGTTGCTCCAAGCCCCGTCCAACCTGGCCTTGAACTCTTCCAGCAAGGAGGCATCCACCACTTCTCTGGGCAACATGTACCAGTGTCTCACCACCCTCACAGTAAAGAATTTCTTCCTTATATCTAAACTAAATCTACCCTCTTTCAGTTTAAAACCATTACCCCTATCACTACGGTCCCTGATAAAGAGTCCCACCCCATCTTTCCTGTTGTGGTGGTGCAATTCTTACCCCTCCCCGCCCCTCCTTGTTGGGCTGCTTGGTGCTAGGGGTGATTCCACCCTCTCCCCCAGAGCTATATACCAATCTGTGGAGATAAAGACTGATAAATGTTAAGGCACCCCCTTAATGAACCTGCCTCCTGCCCCTCCTGATTGCTTGGAAACAGTTGTAACAGCCCATCATCTCCTACTGGCCTGGCATACCTGTGCCTGGGTTGCAGTGAAATGGGGACAATAACAGAGCTGCACACTCATCAAGTTCTTGTGCAACTGCTGGAAGGCACCAGAATACTTCATTGTTTGAGCTGGCTGTGAGCAGAAGATATCTGACAGAAGTCAATTATCTTGGACACTATAAATTGCGACCACCAGGGAGACCCTTTGAGCTCTCCTGGATCCCAGCAGGCCTGTGACCAGCATCTCCCCTGAGCTGGGACGCCTCTCAGGTACCAAAACCCTTAAGGTGTCGTCTGCTGCCAGAGCTGATGGAAGGCCACAGGGTGAAGTCCACCCGCTCGAGTCTCAGTTATCTCCCACTGAGGAATGCCAAGGCATTGTGAGCATGTACTCTAAACTCGAGAAGAGGGAATTTTTTTCTTTGCGCTAGCTTCTCTTTCACCTGCTCTTTCTCTGCTTACTGGTGTGTGGGTACATACTTCATTCTACTGGATCTGAATACTTTTGTTTCTGTATGTGTGTTTGTACGTTTTGTGTTCATTTTACTGGATCCAAATACTTCTGTTTCTCTGTGTGTGTTTGTACATTTTGTGTTTGTGTATGCGCATGTATGTATGTATGTATAAATTAAAGAACTGTAAAGTAAGTTAGTGCGAATCTTGTCATTTTAGAATCTGTAAATAAGTTGCTTTTTTTCTATAACATCTAAATTATTTTGTAAATGATCAATTGCTATTTATTAATACATCTAAAATTCCTGTTAAATCATTACAGTGTTAATATTTTCATCCACGACACCTGTTGACCCCCTTTAAGTATTGGAAGGCTGGTATAAGGTGTCCCCAGAGCCTTCTCTAAGATGAACAACCCCGACTCTCTCAGCCTGTCCTCAGGGGAGGTGCTCCAGCCGCCTGATCATGGGCCTCTGGATGGACTTGAGCAGGTCCATGTCCTTCTTACACTGGGCGGGGACCAGAGCTGAACACAGTACTCCAGGTGAGGTCTCATGACATATTTTAATTCTTAGGCTGAAACTGGTGAGAAATTTTGCTGTTGATTTTACTGGGTTAGGATTTCAGCCTTGTTATTGTGCCATCACCATACAGACTGCTTGGGCAAGGCATTGCAGTGAGGGTTAAGATTTTACTTTCATTTGTCTCAGTTGCATGTTTCATGTAGGTCACTCCTCCCTCTGTGTCTTTTGTTCTCCCCATCACCTATCCTTTGTGCTGCTTGTTCATCTCAAACATGAGTTTTTTGGAGCAGTGTCTGTCTCCCTTGCACATTACTTGACACCCTGAGGCTTAAAAAACCCTGAAGTATTTAGATGCTTTTGCTATATGAATAATAACAATTACAATGCTATTTGGAGAAATCCAAGCTGGCTTGTTACATGGATTCATCAAATTCTTTAAAGGAACAAGGCATATATTTTTAAAGAAAATTTAATTTTTAGCACTGGCTTCAGCTGATATTACAAGTCTATGCAAAAATGTATGCAATCTGAATTTCTACAAAAATAAGTTTGTTTTCTTTAAAAATAATGAGTTTATACTAGTTATTTTTGGTGATGTTTCAGACTGAAATAACACTGTAACTAGCTGCAGAAAGTCTTGTGGCTCACACCACAGCAAGTTTTAAATCTTATGGAGTCAATGGTGCAGTTTTTGCTTAGAAAAATAGATGAAAATAAAGAGCTTCCTAGATTTGTTTTCCCAAGCTGGGCTAGGGGCGTGACCAGCCTAAAGTAATCTCTGCAGTCAAACACTTCTTTTGTTAGTAGAATTATTTATTTTTTTTTCCAGAAAGGTGTTCTTATTTTGTTCTGTCCACAGTGTGCTAAGCAGCAACAACAGCTCCATTTGAAAATCAAATCTTTTGAAAAATTATTTTGGGGAAAAATCTTCAGTAATTAATTCATTTTCTATAAATGCAATTCTGTCATTACATTTCAAAATGGCAAAATCTGCGAGAAATAAAATGATGACAGTATTTCCAGAGTAGTCATTGGCCCAGACTTTATTCCATACCTATTGCCATTCTGTCAAATATAAAAAAAAAAATAAAATTAATGTGGTCAATGTGCTGTTGAAGTCAATGATAAATAAAAATAATTTTCTGAGTTGGTGACAAGAGCTCTGCTCTCTTTTTATTTAGACTTCTTTAAAAGTCAAGATTTTATGATGATGCTTCCAAGAAAATGGGATACTATATTTCATAGTTTAGAAAAGTTTGATTTTCTACCCCTTCATGCTGCACAGTAAGTGTCATGGAACAGCAGTTCAGTCTCACTGTTCATACTTGATTTTCTCTTCCCAGTGACTTTCCCTATTCTATTATTATCCTCTTATCACATCACATTTTTAGATTGCTGCAGACAGAAATCTGACTTTTCTTATCCATATTTTAAAGCACCTTTCTCCCTCCTGGACATTGTCAAATAAGCAATAAAAAGTTACAACAATTTTGGTGGGAACAGAAACAGAAATTGCTAGAGGACCACAATGGTTAACTTGTTTGTTCACTTTAAGGATCATTCAGAGCAGGTGTTTTTCAGAGCAATGTTCAGATGGGTCTCAGGAGAAAGGAGAGCATTCAAGAAAATCTGAATTGAATCTGAATGTCTTGCAGAAGATAAACTCCAAGCCTTGATTTCAGCATCCCAAGAAAGACCAAGTTCTTCCTAGTTTTAATAAAAGTCTAACAAGATAATGACAAATGTGAAAACCTGCCTTTTTAGTAATGAGGACCTCAGCCAGCAGGTCAGTGGAAGAAACATGATCTACCTTGTATAAGGCGGAGACATTCACATACTTAAAAGAAAAAGGAAAAACTTATTTTCTGATTATAACCTACCCTATTTTTAATTTCTGTTTTTAATGTCAGTTTCTCTATTGATTTGCCTTGAACAAATTTTTTTTAACCTTTTTGATTCAGTCCCAGACTACAAACTCTATTATTTGCTGAGCTCTACAGAATGTAGTTTATAAAGAGAATCTAAGTGAGTTATATCCCTATTGTTCCAGAAAAAAATTATGTTTAGAACCATTGCAATATTTCAGTTGGATAATGTCAAAACTCCAATATAAAAAAAAAAAAGAAATATGTATAGGAATATTATACTAAAATTATGATCTAGAAGTTAAAATGAAATAATGGAAAAACTGCTGAAAGGCAAAATTTTTCCATAATAAAATAAATTTTGTTGACACTTGAAAAGAAGAGTTGGTACTATTAATTTTTATTGTCTTCCATTGTAAGCTGTCAAAGTTAACACAACACCCAAATGTTTCATACTTGATAAAAATACAGGTTTTGCTGGAAGAATGAACATTTTTTGAGTACCACTGAAAGTTTGTACCTACAACAGCATAATGTTCATCTGCCATGATACGTGAAAATCCCAGCAGCATTAAAAAAAATATTGTCAGGACTCACTTTTTTTTTTTTTTTTTTTTTTTTTTTTAAGGAAGAGAAAATTAATACATGTGAATATTTTACAGTGACAGAGACCATTGGTGGAAGTAGAAGGAACATGGTCACAGGGACAGACTCTGAAGCAGATGGCCTGGAGTTAAAAGAGCTGAGTGGCCTGTACAGGAGGAAGTGTGATTGCCTGCAGCCTTTCTCTCCCTAGGGACACCGACTGCATCTCTTCAACCCACCTCCTGTCAAGCTGATAGGAACTGAGTAACTGGGCACCCATATGTATTTTAAAGTGCTCTATCCACCACCAAGCTCTAGTCCAGGAAAAAATGGGTAGAAGAAATTGAGATGTAGAAGGGAAGAAGTGGCCTTGAGTACCATACTCTATAGTAATGGATGTGAGTCATCCTGTATCACTTAGTCGAGGGACCAGGGCTTAGCCTATGTGTTGTGGAAACACATCAGGGAGAATGGGCTGTTGGGTCCCTGAGCAGACAGGCAAACATACATGAATACAGTACATGCAAGTTGAACATCACTAAACACAAACACTTTGTGACTACATTTTTTCTTTGCCATGTGTTGCAATGACTGTCAACTGTTGTAAACTTACTGAAGTGTTAAAACTCTTGAGACATAAGCTTGCAACATTGAAATCCTCCCCCTAGCTTTTCTGGGAAAGGAGATGGAATTGACAAAGACACTAAGCCCTGCTTTGCACACTTATCTAGGAAACCTAACTATCAGTACTAGTCAAGTGGCATTCAGTGAACTAGAGAAATGAAAAACACATCTACACATGGGATCCCAAGTTCCCAAGCAGTGCTTTGCCTTCTCCTCAGCAAGTACAGGGTACAGAGATGCTAGCAATTATAGGGTAAACAAACTCAAACTATTTCTCAAGAGTATCTGGAGGCATCATCTTCCCTTGAGAGCACATTGAAAAGCCCACCTAACGTGAGTAAGGAGAAACTGAATCTCTCTTTGTTGATGTCACGGGTATGACTTTATTGACCAGGGCTGGGAAAGGGTAGATTGGATTGCCAAGAATCACAGTTGGCACAGAAACGTCAATAAAGTTGTGTGGTAAGAGCAGTATTTCTGCCTGTCTCTTCCCGTGTCAGCTTGTTGCTAAGGTGGTGGAGATAAATAAGATTCACTAATGACTTAGGAAATAAATAAGGAAAAAAACCCCGAAAATATTTTGAAAATTACATTTGTCACTGATGCATACAAAAAAAAATAGGTCTGTGAACCTACAGAAACAAATATACAGACAAAGGGATTTTGTGGTACTCATGTACAGGATAGCGGTTGCTGTGCAAAACTGCAACACTGGCAATGGGAGATAGAAATCTAGAAATAAGGTGAAAAAATGGGGCTCAGTTTTAATTGCACCGACTTGTTTACAACATGCCAACATCTCAAAGTCACTCCTTTGTATTAGTGGAGAGGTAGATAGGAGTCTGTCTGCCGGTACAGGCCTCCTCCTTCTGGTTTTGGGAGCACCTTCCTTTCCAAAGTGTGGAGATCCAGCACCAGGAGTCAGGGTGTTTCAGACTTCTGGTGCTCACTGCAGGCAAAGTTCAGGTGTTTGTGCAGTGGGTCTGAACTACCCCAGGTGCACTGTTGCACACATGGAAAACAGTGCATGGCACTGTGGTTCAGCAAGCAGTCAGGCTTTTGGACTTTGTCTGGGCAGAAAGATTGCTGTATGTAAAGAGTGTACAGATAATTTTATTGCGGTCCTTAGTGATATGAAGAAGACTGTCACTACAGGGAACAGTGTTGGCCAAAGCTCTGTTATGAAGTAGTTAGGGTCAAATGGCCCAGGTCCTTGCAGTACCACAGGCACCCAAAATGTTCTTCAACACACCTGACACAAAATGACTTTGAAGGGTTATTCCATCTTCCTCAGTCCAGCCAAATGTTTTCTTAAGTGCTGAGAGAATATCACCTGTGTCCCATTAAAAATGGTTTTGGTCTAGTCTTGCATATACTCCTAAATCAGCATGAAGTGCAGTATGCAGCTACATTAAGCCAAGCCCATCACTAAGTTATATCTCCAAAGAGGAGAAATTTTTATTCCTGCTTTTCTTGATGCTGAAGATTACCACTGGCTATAAACAGCTCCGAACACTATAAAATTCCTAATCCTTTGTGGTGACACTGCTGTGCTGACTGATGCTGTAGCCTATCTATAGCATATATCAAATCTAAGACATCTAGATATACATACGACTGTGTGTGTATATATGTGTATATGTGCACTTATGTACATGCACACTTACTTGTGATTATCTTTCAGATAAGGTGTTTCTCTTTATTTTTAACTCATAGCTAAATACTTTTAATCATTTTTACAAAACACCGTTGGAGTTCACAGAGGAGTATCTGTCATCAATGCACTTCAGCCTTGTATCTGTGGTGATCCTTACCGATGCAAGCTCGCAGTATCCTGACACACTCTTTATCCTGAAGATCTGGGGCTGTATCTTCCCAAAAGTAAAAAGCTATGCCCGTGTTTGGTTGCATGGGTCACAAGATGCCTGTGCAGAAGAGAGTTTTCCAGTGACTAAACATGACACTTAAACTCCGAGGTTCTCATGGGAGCTAGTGATGCACAGCCAACTGGAATTACAAACAACCTTTGAATAGGATGTCTTAGATGGAACTTATGACTAAATATGAATACCTTTCCTTAAAAATAATAATGATCATCTTGTCTCAGGCCTAATTTTCTTGCTCTCAGTCTTTGCCAAGAAGTGAGATGTTTTGAGACCACATACTGGCTTTGAAGGAATGCCTTTGACATTTGTTGAATTTGGTTTGATCAGTGATCCTTTTAGTTATGAAAAAAGGAAGAAAGTTAAGAACTGGAATGTCAAACACTCTGGGCAGCAAATGGAACAGAGGGGTTTTCTTAAATGTAGGCTGAAACCTGAAAACAAAGTTGGAATCAACATTTAACCTTCAGGGATTATTTTAAACCATTTCTGTGCCATTTCTCTTCCAACAAGCATGATTGACACCATCTTTCTGTTTATGTTCTTTAGCTGGGCTTCTGGGATGCTGATCTTAGAAAAACCACTTAAACCGCATTTCTCATCCGCTTGGGTTCTAACCAGCTCCTAGGATTAAATGACAGGCTTATTTTCTACTAATTGCTCCTTTGCCTGTCATGTAATTTGTCCTATATGCAGTACAAGTCCTCCAGTATTTGTCTAAGTTCCTGTTTTCACTTTCTCTATTAACCTATTTTGTGTCTTTTCTCACCATTCATTGCTTCAGACATGCCTATTTCTCTATCTTTGGCCTCCAGTTTGATGGGTTTTCTTACTCATTCAGTGTTTGGGTTTTTTTAATGCATCCTTTCTCAAAAGCCTCTTTACTATGCAATATTTTAAAATATCATCTTTTGAATATACTTTATTTATAATATTTTATGTGTTGGCTCTCCTTCATTCTTACCTTTTCCATTTGTAGATAATTTTCTTTTCCATTGTTCAGTACATTTTCTGTTCTCTGGACCTTCCTGTGTTCCTCTGGTCTGTGCTCTTGCTTTTGATCTCTTTCCGCAGTTATTCTATTTTTGCCTTTACAGATAATTTCTCAATAAAGCCTCTTGGTCCTTTTGTCACTAACCTTTTCAGACTCCATTGTATTTAAGAGGCCACTATTTTCTGGTGAATTATAATAAACATGATGACCTAGTTCTTCTTTATTTTGCAGCCACAAAAGAGATATTGCTCATCATGAAACAGCAAAATGAGCAAAAAATGATCTCATACTATGTACTGCAAAACAGAGGCACAATATCAGAAAGATCTTCATTTCAGTCACGGTTTCACAGCAGTGTTTAGCCTTTTATCACCGTCTGGCCAGGTATCACCTAACAGCTTTAATCTGATATTTCTTCATTTTCTCAATGATAAAGATATAGAAAGCACTAGAAGAAAAAGTCTTCCTAGATTCTCTGGTGGGAAGTGAATAAGGAGAGTTTTTATTAATTGCCATCTGGTGCATGACATCCTCTTGCTCCCTGTGCCTTTGCCAGAGAGGGTGGTAGCGTTGGTCTGGCATACCCAGACAGGTAAGGGTATTCCTCTGGCTAAATCATGAGAAACCTGCGCTGTTGCCAACAGAAGTCCTTGGTGATGGCGAAGGCAAGTTTTGAAGACCTAGACTCTGCTCTCATTTCGGACAGATAAAATCAGTGATCCTGTAAATCAATTGACAGGTAATCTCTGTGCTGCCACAAGGAGTTTACATTATGATCACCCTGCATTTGCAAGAGTTTTAGGCACAATATTTGGGACTCTTCATGGAGCAAATCTGCAGAAACAAAAGAAGTTGTTCGAGATTCACATCGGAGCAGCTAAGGAATAGAAATTTCCTATTTTTTCCAGATCTCAGAGGTAATCTTGCCCTGCTTTGGATTGGTATTATGCCACTTCATAGTCATAAAACTGAATTATATTAAGTTCCTTCCCTAGATTTGGTTTGGGCTTTCCATTTTTCACATCCTTAGTTTGAAATATTTTTCTAATATATTCATATTTATTTCCAGGCATCCAGCCTACTTTTATTCGGTCTTTTGCATCTTTTTTTCCTTCTCTGTTTTAGTCCAACATAAACGATTCCCTTTCAGCACACATAGTACCCTGCTATTTATTTAAGAGTGAAGGAAGGCAAGAAAGTAGTTTTCTCATGCAAGTTCTAGGACATGTCCAATTTTGTGGCATGGTTTGGCCAGTTTTTAGGTAAATCCCAGTCATGGTCATCGGCAAAATAAGTTAGTGTGTGTGGCTAATAGAACTTGTGTACAGATTAAAATGCTTTGGTCTAATCATAGTCATATTTCAAGAGTTACTCACTAGCAGGTTTTTATGTACTATTTAATTATATTTGCACACAAGAGATGCAATGTTGCATTCAAGTAGCTTTATACTCATCTTTTATATTGCCTAATTTTCTTATTCTAGGTATGGGGCCAGCCTGGCTCTTTGGAAATCACCAACACAATAAAATGCCAAAGCAATAGAAAATGAAGGCTCCCTTGATGTTCTTTGCTTCCAAAAAGGAAAGGCACATCATTGTTTGTTACAAATGCATATACTTGTTTTCATGGTGAACCTAAGTTTTATAGCCTTATATTGGACACTTTCCTGTTGTAGTTTTGTGTTTGTTTGTTTGTGTGGGGTTTTTTTTTGGGGGGGGGAAAGAAAAGAAAAGAAGAAAGTGAAGTCTTTCACCATCTCTGTTTTGAAAATCATGTCTCTGTCATCCTCAGACAATTATCTCTACATTACTCTTCTGTGATCCCCATGTTCTGGTGTTTGGGTTTTGTTTGGTTTCTTTCTGACTGAAAACAGACTGAAGTTGACCCGATTAAAGAAATTTGGGGAACCTTCTGTCTAAGCCAGCTCCTTGGATCTTTTACTAACTTCTGACTTCAAAGGAAATAAGTTGAAACAACTAGTATTATTAATATAGGTTTTATGTTTTCTCTTAAATCCATGCTACCAACTTGACCAAAGACTTCTGTGTTGGCTCGTTGGAAACAGTTCTGTGGGACGGAGGGGGCAGTATCTGTGGAGAGAAGAAACAGGCATGGCTCTTCAATTTTATCGGTTATATTTTTTATGTTTGGCTAGTGAATTCTGTCTAACCAACTCATAGCATTTTTAAATGGCATAACTCAGAGATTTTGAAGGTTTGCAGCTATATAAAAGTCAAAGTCACTTTTTAGGTGTTTAGATATCAGCACACAAAGTTGATGACTGTTGGAGTAGTCTCTTATTTTTGATACTCAATCTTGTGATCAGCACTAAATAAACCGAGTGATGCTTTTTACAAATCTGTTAGAGAGGCAGATAATACCCTGTGTGTTAGCAGAGTCTGAGGTGGTTCAGGAAGCAGCTAGAGGTCATTGACAAGCTTTAGCGGAGGTTTTAATGAGGGTTTTTTTTTTGGAATTCAGCAGTGTCTATAAAGGCCAGGTCTGTTTAAAAATAACAACTATTTACCTTCAGAGTTCTCAAAACATGAGCCAGGTTTTTTGGTGTCTTGACTTTGAGCATGCATACATACAGCAACATTTTTCCTTTTAAATGGAAAAAAAATGCAAGCACAGAGTAAAGCACATCTATTTTTGATTGCATGATGCACTTGTGATCTGTGATCTGTGATGTATTTTAGGACGAAAAGG
>NW_020799097.1:36491407-36516236 GCF_003259725.1 Athene cunicularia
TGGGGTGATGAGGAGGGTGTGTGTGTGTGAAAATATATAGCTGGTTTATTTGCTAGGACAAATCAGCTGTTGCTTTGCAGCAGAGTAATCACACTGAAGCCAGTAGGTGTCTCAGACATGTCAGGAAGAGTATTATATATTTTTACATGCTTTTATATATCATCCATTACAGTGGGGTCCTAGGCCATGGCTGTGGTTCTGAGGGTCTGTAATAAACCACAAATATAATACTTAGTAATGCTTTGGTTCCTTGGGTGGAACGTCTGTCTGACCTACACTGTAACCAAATTCAGGTTTCTTCTTTAAAATAATACTGAGATTGGAGTTTTATCCCTATTTGTCACAAAAATAGGTTGTATCCAAATATTTTCTTAAGGAGTCTAAAGCATTCAGTACCAAGAGATGATTCTGTCTATTTTCATGGCTCTCTTTATTGTGGTATGTAAAAATAACAGTGTTACAAAAAAAGGTTTTTGGGGGCCCAGTCATTCTTCAGGTTGACTTTTCAAGGTGGGTGTTTATGCATCTATTCATCTACAGGGATTCATATAGTGTAAGCTGGGTATGTGGGCTCCATTTGGAGTGCTTCAGGGAGATTTTGGCAACCCAACTGTGATCTGAGCCTATGTGGAGTTCTTGTTAGGTAGGAATATAGTGGGAAACACTCAAGGGAAGAAATGATGTTTATACTTTGCCCCTACCTTTGGTACCTTATCCAAGATATCAGAAAATTGCTCTCATGCATGCAGGGTACTTTGTGAGTGAGGCAGTCAATTTTGGGATGTGGCTGACAGAAGAGGCTGTCTATCCTTGTGCAGTTTCTAAGCAGCTGTAGCACTCGTTCAGCAGGTAGGAGACTGAGGAGATTCAAAGATGTGGCACTCAAAAGAGTGCCCCAGTCCCAAAGTAAGATCTCAAACTCTCTTTGGCATACCTGGAGCTGTGAGGATGCTCTCACCTCTACCCTTCCAGATCATCCCTCTTTATGGGACTGGGCCGATGTAGATGAGGCAGAGCAGGTAGTTGTGCAAGTCCCTAACCCACAACTTGAGGCATTAGCTGAAGGGAGTGGCAAATTAAATTAATGTGCTGGCTTTGGCTGGGATACAGTTAATTTTCTTCATGTTAGCTAGTATGGGGCTGTGGCTTGGAAACAGTGTTGATAATACAGGGATGTTTTTGTTATGCTGAGCAGTGCTTACACTCTTACAGTCAAGGCCTCTTTTGCTTCTCACTCCACCCCACCAGCAAGTGGGCTGGGGGTGCATGAGGAGTTGGGAGGGGACACAGCCAGGACAGCTGACCCCAGCTGACCAAAGGGATGTGATGTACTGCTCAGCATATAAAGCTGAGGGAAGAAGGCTAGGGATGACGTTTCAAATTAGGGTGTTTTGTCTTTCCAAGTAACCGTTGTGTATGATACAGCCCTGTTTTCCTGGAGATGGCAGAACACCTGCCTGCTGAGGGGAAGTAGTGAGTGAATTCCTTGTTTTGCTTTTCTTGCATGCATGAATTTACTTTACTTATTAAACTGTCTTTATCACAACCCATAAGTGTTCTCACTTCTACTCTTCTTATTCTCTCCCCATCCTACCACAAGGGAGTGAGCAAGCAGCTGGGTGGTGCTTAGGTTGCTGGCTGGGTTTAAACTACAACAATTAATTTAATGAAAAGTTAAGCATCTTCAGCTGGCAGGAATGGTACCACCTCCTCTCAGCCCTTTGCTCTCCTCTACCTTGGTAGCATACCCTCTGGTTCTGTAATTAATGTGCTCATGAAGAACTGAGACACGAGTTTGGGTGCTAGATCCAGATATCTCACAGCTCCAATTAAAGATTAAAAATGTAGCCTCCCTCCTCCCTATTTTGTGTCAGTGAGGTCTGGGACTGCTGTCAGATCCGGCTCAGCAGGAGGCCAGCAGGAGGAACACCAGTTTGCAATCCTGCCTTGTATTGCCTTGTCCCAGAGTGATGCTCTGCATTGCCAGGACTGAGGCACTTCTGGAGACACTCCAGGACAGAACTTGAAATGCCCAATATATTCTGGTATCAAATAAATAGACAAATAGGTATCTACCAGAACCAGAAAGAGCTGTGCAATGCTTTTGTGGCTGGATGGTTTCAGCATGAGTACCTAACACAGCAAGTCAGGTCATAGATCTCCTCCTTAAGTCCTTCTGGTCCTATGTTGATTTTTTTTCTGAAGGGCCTCAAGCCTGGCTCACAGAGTTCTCAGTACTCTTGGAAGTCTGGCCATGCATATTTCCTGCAAGTTCCTAACTGTGACATTCCTATCACATGGATATTTAAATATTGGAGATTTTTATGAGTTCTGTCAAATTTCTTCACTCTTCTCCTCCTTCCTGCCTCTTATTTTGGCAGGTAAAGAAACTTTTATATCTGAGGAACTCAAAATACATTTTCTATCTTTCTTGTGTTAGATTTCTGTCTCTAGACTCCACTAGAGCTGCTCAAATGTACTGACAATGTCCGTAGGATAGCTTTTCCCCATTTTAACATGTTTAGCAGACCAAAGGTTTTAGCTGTTATGTCAGTTTACTGTGCCAGTGCCTTTAATATTTTTAGCACCTGGTATGAAGAATGTTTATGACTGAGGATGCTTAAGAAAACATCTAGGCTGTCTCGGGCTAGAGCACTAAAGACAGAAATTCCTATTACAATACCTTGGCTGAGGAGCAAAATAAATTTAATTAAGTTGTAGGTAGAGCACCCCCACACCCCCACAGCAGGTGGAAAAAAAACTGAAAAAGAACTTGTCTGACAATCTAAGAGGGTGTGTACATGTACATCAGTTGATGCTTGTGTAGGACAATAACAATTTTCACGTGCTTCTGTTTCTGTTCCCCCTTTCTTCCTATTTCTCTCCATAGTAGCAGTATGCAGAATGTGAATCATTTAGAAAGATAATTTTTTTTTTCCTACTGCTGAGCATAGCTCAACTAAATACCCCTCTGGACCTTGGGTCTTGGAACAAAGCCACAGACTAGTCCTTACTAGCAGAGCCAAACTCTTTGTCTGTCTGTTTGTTTGTTTGTTTGTTTGTTTGAAAAGCATTCATTACAGTTATGTCATGAAAGGTTGCATAAACAATTCATCAGCTGAAAGCAGCATAAACATGCCTAATGATCTATTAGCAAAGAGTGTGGGGAAAGCTAAAGGTGGGAGAAAGGGAGTCCAGTTAGTGCTGCAGTTGCATTTAGTTTCTTCCTTAAAACTACCTGAAAATGAATCTAGCTCCTGTCCTAGCAGAGAAGTGTGTAGTGTCATAGGATGATACATAGAACCTCAGGAGGTCTCTAGTTCAGCTTCCTGATCAAAGCAGAGTCAGCTACAAAGTTCTGAAGAGTGATGAAAATGGGTCAAAGATAAAAGAACTGAGTTGAGTTTAGACATTCAGATACAAGGATCAAATCTCAAAAAAAGAAAAAAATTAAGGGTATAAATGGGGCAATCAATGAACTAGTTGCTAATATATTGGCACAAAGGGGAGTGAGAGCTTGCAGATATCTTGATCCAATGTCCATTACAATCTGTTAAAAGATTTGCAGCAAAGTCAATGAGCTAATGATCAGGCCCACAGACTGATAGTTTGTGGAAAGACTAAGGAGTGGCTGGTAATGCAGTTAGGCGGTGAGAACGCATTGGTAGGTTTTCAGCAGCATTGCTGCATGGTGCAGAGACTAATCTTCATTCTCATTACATGCATGTGGAAATGCACAAAACATAGGTCTTTCCCGTGTCAAGGAGGGAAAAAAACAGCCCCGAGGCTCTGCAGTTACGGTGTGGATCACAGTCATTCTGCGTAGTTCAGCAATTCTTCTTTGGATTTCACAGGACTGGCCCATCCCTCCAGCCTGCCTTGCTCCATCTGGATGGTATCCCTGCCCTTGAGCATATTGATGGGTCTGTCAGTTTGGTGCCAACTGCAAACCTGATGAGGGTGCATTCTGTCACCTTCTTCAGGTCACTGATAAGGGTATTAAACAGGACAAGTTCCAGTATAGACCCCTGAAATGATGGTTTGTCATTGGCCAACAGGTAGAGCACAACCCACTAACTACTAACCTGTGAGCCAATTGTTCAACCAGTTTTTTACTTGCTTGTTTTTTCACCCATCCAGATTTTAATGTCTTAACCTGAATACAAGATTATTGTGGGAGACAATGTCAAAAGCCTTCTTAAAGTCAATGTAAATGACATCCACTACCCTCCTCTCAGCTAGAAATCCAAGAAATTTATCACAGAAGGGTATCGGGTTGGTCAAGCATGATTTCCCTCTGGTAAATCCATACTGGCAATCTGCTTTTGGTTCTCCATGCACCCAGGACCAGTTTTTTGTCTGGGTCAAGTTTCTGTTTGTAATCCTTGACTCGGTCCTAATACTGTGCTGTTAGCTTCCCTTCTCTTTGAACCTCTTTATTTAGAACAGCAGCCTGGGAGACTTTGTTGCTGAACACAGGCAAAGAGGCATTAAGTACATCAACTTGTCTGCTACAACTAAACTGCTGCTCCATTTAATAACAGCTTCACATTTTCCTTGTTCAACCTTATACTACTAATTTGGTCACAGAAGCTCTTCTTGTTGTCCTTGACATTCCTTGAAAGTCTTAACTCCAACAGGCCTTTGGCTTTTATGACACCACCTCTGTGTGCCCTGGCAGTGTTTCCAAATTCTTCCTTTACAGTCTGGCCCTTCTTCCCCTTTATGTTGCCTTTTGCACTGGAGCTCTGTCATGACCTTCCTGCTTAGCCAAGCCAATATCCTGATAAGTCTGCTTCATTTCCTAAGCACTGTGATGAACTGTTCTTTAAAGACCTGCCAGCTTCACTGAGCTCCTTTTACCCTTCAGAGGTGCAATGATTCCTTGAACAGTCTGAAGTCTGCTCTCCTGTGTTCTGCTTCCTATCTCCTTCCTTGCTCCCCTCTGGATCTCAGACTGCACTGTTTCATGATCACTGCAGCCATCATTGCCATTGATTATCTAGGAAGAAAATTAACTCTATTCCAGCCAAAACCAGGACAATATCACATCTCTGATCAGCTCTTCCTTATCAGTGAATAGTAGATCCAATCGTGCAACACCCTTACTTGCCCTCCAGATCCCTTTCCAGAGATCCTCTTGACTGTCTGTGTCCCACTGTATCATCCTTCCAGCAGCTGTCAGGGAGGTTAAAGTCCCTCTTGAGATCCACGGTCTCTGATTCAGAGTTTTCTGTACATTTTAATTACAGCTGTTTGAGAAATACAGTGCTGAATGATGATACTCTAGTGCATATTATTTCAGCTATAAAATTGTAAATAATAAATCTTAGGATCATAGCATAGTTCAGGTGCAAAGGCACCTCAGGAAAACCACCTCCATCTTAAAGCTAGGGCAATTATGAGATCAGACCAGATTGTTCAAACCTTTAGCCATATGGGTTTTGAAAACCTCCAAGGGTGGAGACTGCACAGCCTCTCTGGGCAATTTGTTCCTATGCTTGACTGTCCTCACCTTCTTACGGTTAACAGTAAACAAGCAAAAAAGGAGTTAGAATGAATGTATATGCTCATCATCATTTTGTGGGTGACAATTTAATACACCCACTAGGAAATGTTCATAAACTGTCTTTTTATAATAAGTCATCATGAAAAAAATTTATAAACCATTCCATGAGATTAGCAGCTGAACGACAACTATCCTCAATAGCCTTCATTTTAAGATGTCTTCAGAAGAATCTTAGTGTGTCAGCAGCTTCTCTTCATAGGTTCCCTCAATCAGGTCTGTAGTGAGTATTGCCATTGCAATGCTGCACTGTATAAGTATTAAAAAAGTTATAAGTTCAGCCTTATTTTTCTCTTATGGTTTGAGGTTGTATTACCACAGACTGATGGAGGCATAGTATAGTATGTAAAATAGAGCATTACCACATCTGCTATTGTATCAAAGGCATATGTCATAGTTAGGGTATCGCCACAAAAGTTTTGTAGACTAACAGAAAGGTATTGCATTGCCATCATATTAGTACCACTCGTACTCTGACATAATTTTATATGCTTCTTTTCCCACCAGTTTTTCAAGTCTGGTATTCATGCAGCAATTTGGGACATACTTTGGTAATGATGTAGATGTATGAAGACTGTAACACAGATGATTCATGCAAAACTTTTTTTCTCCTTTTTTTTTTTTTTTTTTTTTTTTTTTTTTTTTTTTTTTTTTCTTTTTTTCTTTCTGGACAACTTTTGGCAAAACTTCCAAACCAACCACTAATATAACATAAATATAGAGGATACTTTTCTATTTCTAGAGGCAAATGTACTTGAAATGGGCCTTTATTTTAGTACTTTAAGGATTGCCAGCATACAGTCATCTCCTACCATCTGGGGTCATAGTCACTTGGAAAGCAAAGCAGTGTTCTTTTGCAGTCATGACTATTTGCGCTAGTTCCTACTTTCCCACACACAGAGATGTTTTGGTTTTGTTTCTAACAATGGCCACTTTAGCTCCAAGAAAGGTACACATTTCTAACAACAATAAGATCCAAAGAGAGCTCACACTGAAATGACTGAAAATGCTCTGTAAAAGAAGGGGGAAACCCTCTTTGTAATGAGATTCTCTCTTGAGACAGAGGTTTGGCAAGCCTGAGGGACAAATTGAACAGCTTCTTCTTCTGCCTGAGGAATTCTGCCCTTTTAGTGGGGAATATACAAATACCCTCCCTGGACTGGTACAAACACATGACTTACTCCTGAGCCTCAGAAAAACAATCAGATATGAAGTTCCGTCCTGTTCATGAAGATGTACTGTAGCAGTGGAGTTTTCAAAGGGACTTTAATTCTATTTTTTTTTTCCTATGTGCCTCTGGTACTGAGCACAGCTTTTGGGAAGATGGACAAAGTTGGAGAGGGCAAGTGAGAGACGGCGTTGCACGCTAACCACAAGAGCTATGCAGTGCCAGATGCTCTCCCTCAGACAACGTGTATCTGACTGAAGCTGTGCCATTTCTTTGGTGCTCCAAAGAGATCGACAGCTACAACCTGCAACATCATAGCCAAAAGTAAGAGAGAAGGACATCTTGGATATGTCCCAGAGAACAGCAAGCATCAGCTGCATCTGTGGCCACCATCAGAAGGACTGATGGGCACCAAAGGAGCTTAAGAAAGTCTAGCATAGAACTGGAAACTTTTCTATTGGACAATCCAGACAGGTATCCCAAATATCCTGCTGCCAGCTTCTCTGAGACTGGTGATTTTGAACTTTTCTTATGGAGGGGTGGACTGTGAAATATTTGAAACTGGGAGCTAAGCCTGAGTCTGCCACATACCAACAGGTGCCTTTTCTGGTAGCCAATCAAGGACTTCACTCTGTCTCTGTGTGGCCCCATAACTGATTTTTTCAAATATATAAATTAGGTATGCAATGGCCCAAACAGCCAGGATATTTGAGTTCCTTCTATCAAAAATTAATCAACACACTGATTCTCAGCTATCAAATGTAAGCTTTTGCATGCAGATTTGTGTGAATATTGGCTCAAATATGATATATTTCAGTTTAGAGTCTCACAAATGGGTTGTGGCTGTGAACCTGGAACTGAGCACAAATCCAGGCCCTGCTCACCAAGCCGCCATCTGCTCTTTATTTAAGTTACTTCAAAAACAAATGCTTCTTCCATGGTGCCTGCAGTACGTGATCTGATTAACACAAGTAAAATAAATCAATCAATAAATTTGCAAGTACCATCAGAACATGCCTATGTAAAAAAATCATGAGTACATAGTCATTTGCCATAAATTTTATCCAGTTTCTCTCTGACCCTCCCCTTGTTTATTGATGACACCTGGCATATCCCACACAACAGAGGTCTAGCTTGTCACGTGTCAAAGCACTGAACTACTAATGAGCCACCTCACCTCCAGTGAGATGCTTGCATTTTGTCTTCAGTTGCTTTCAGTAGGAGCATCACCTCCTCCAAGAACCCCAAAAGCAAGAAGCAGACTCCTTCAGAATGTTACTCAGCTTCTATGGCAGATGATTCATCTGATATCCCTCATCTTTCTTTGAGGATTTTTAGAGGGAGTCTGTGTTGACTTGACTCCTAATTTAGGATCCTTTGGTTAGATGAAATGAACATGAGCCCTTGATAGGGCTTGAGTATGTAAGCCTTTGAGGATTTGAGACTAATCTCTTTGTACAAGGAGCAAAGTCAAATCTCTCCTATTTGCTCTTTAATGCCTGACAAATTTTTGGATGCTATTTAAAAATAGTAATCTCTGATAATGACTCATTTATAGACGTTAGTACTTGTCTCTAATTTTCTTTTAACAGAGCTAGAGATAAGAGCAGAACTGGATTATAATATTTTTATAATACAATCTTTTATTGGATTTTTTAAAGCCAACAAATCCAGAAAGTCTGATGTTACATTTTAATTTGAACTGCATGTATTAACAGAATTAAGTACAAATCAGAGTTTAACATCTTGAATTCATTAATATTTTTGCATTCCTTTTTACTTACTTAAGGGCCTTTTTGACTAACCATGTAGAACTGAAATGGTGAATTAGTAATCACTCAGAGACCTGGAGCATGGCACATGATTGCCCATTATCAGATAAGAAAACCAAATCCACAGAAAGAGTATAATTTTTGCAAAGAGATGTTTGTCTTCACAGAAGCGCCTGTTTTGACCTGCTGGTTTGGCAGATAACCGTTCATTTAAAACAAATGATAGATGAAATAGGTTTTCCTCTTTAATCTTGCTCTAACGTCTAGAACAGCTGTTGCTATGGGAAATGTATTTCCCATGCAACTCTCCTGAATATTACATGATGATCCTAATCCTTGCCTTCTGTACACATTCAGAAAAGAGAAAGGTGATGTTTTTTTTGTGTGTGTCCTTCCCTTCCGGCCTCTGCTGTATTTGATCTGTTCAACCTGCAAAAGTATTGCTTATTTCCATAGCATTTCACTCTATAGAATGTGATGTTTCTTTTAATGAGTCACTGTCTTGCTATCTTATGAATATTCAAATTATATTTGAAATTACTAGCTGAAAAGAAAAGCAAGTTAAATACCAGTACCCACTTGGTTAAGCTGTCACACTATTGTTACATTTCTACAGAAATGCCAGCCAAATTTCCCAGGTGCGGTTTCCACATCTCTGACATAATTTCAAAATAAAGTCTCTGCATTAAAATAATGCATATAAATATACTGGTGGTTTTTAGGGGGGAAAAAAAAAAATCACACACGTTGTAAGTTCATCCAAAAGAAACTATATTAAAGATCCGGTGTGAGACAGAATTTTGGATGAGCTCTAAGCAACTTTTCATCAGCATCGTTCTCTGAAGAGAAACACTTTCCAGTGTTGCTCCTCTTTATAAATGAGCTAACCTCAGACGTTACCAAGCACCCAAACAACTGGGCTGTTTCAGACTTGCAGTACATTAATAAATGATGATGTTTATGAAAGATATTGCAGACATTTTCCAGGACTGTGCAAAGACTAATAAATAAGAAAAAAAAAAAAGAAAGAGAAATCCAAAAGAAATCTCTAAGGTCTTTTGTATTTTTGGGGGGCCAAGGACGTACAAGCTTAATGCAAGAAGGCTGCTATGAGTTGGAAGGCCACTGCCAACAATCTGTGATCTTAGTGCTAGGGAAAGGGCAGATGTCCTCAGAGCGAGCATGCTGCCTGTCTGAACTGGCAGCCCTGGGTTGGTTTATTTATTTGTTGTGGCTGTTTTTTGAACAGTAGCTCAGCAGAAGGTTGCTAAATGCAAATATAATTTTAAAGGCCTGAAAGTCCTCCACTGTAGAGCCTAAGCAGCAAGGGAATGAGTAAGCAGATTCCGAGGAACAGACGGTGTACCTCTTCTATGGTCTCCTGTCAGAGAGGGTGATACAAATCCTTGCACGTTTTGTTCAAGGTCTCATCACACAGCTTTGAGGAAGATTTCAGATGACTCATTACACTTACTGAATGGGATTGTTTGTGTATGAGGCCATCAAAATGTTGTTACATCTCAGTTAATGACTGCAACAGCGCCTCTGTGGTGTAAATTAAGTATGAATACACAGAGAAACCAAACAGCAGAGTGCATGCACACCTACTCTTCCAGCGCTGCTGGAAGATTTCTGTCTTTCTCAGCAACAACTTTCTTCTGTATGCTGCAGGTGATTGCCCTCAGTACCCATTAAGTCAAGCATGTGAGGACAGACAAACCTGAGGAGCAGGTATGGCTGCAGGTTGATTTCTGATGACTGCCGAGTGCCTCAGAGCTTCCTTGTTGCTCTCCCAGCCGCCCATGGGGACTATGTGCTCTGCTCTAAGGTCTGCAGCAACCTTATCAAAGATTTCTCTGGAGATACCTTGGTATGTTGTCATGTTCTAACAGGTTCTCGTATTGCTCTGACAAGCTTGACAAAAGGATTTCAGAAAATCTTTAAAGCACTTTCAAGGGTCTTTGTTCGCCTCTAGCACCCCAGCTATACAGCATGCCAACATTTTTAGTAGCTTTGGGTTCTTCTTCAACAACTCTATGCCCAACCTGGCAGAAAGGAGAGCTTCACGGGGGTACCCATAGCAGTAGCATTGCTGTGAAATAGAATATCGGTGTTTGTCAAACACTCATGCCCAGAATATGAGTTAAGCAGACATGATAAAACAGCTCAAGCTGTTGCATTTGGCAGCTATGTGGGTTCCAAGAATCCGGCTTACAGAGGGAGCAGATATTTGTGTCCTTGCACATGACATCCATTTTGATTATTCTGCTTGTTCTTCGCTCTAATGATAATTTTGCAGATGATCAAAGAATTAAGTTTTTAAAAAGATTTGATCATCAATTATGTAGCATGTATGAAATTTATGTATCTTGAAGCTGTTAACAATTTCATGAAAATCTTTGCCTGCGCTTGTTCAGAACACAAGTCATTAAATGCAGAAAAGTTCTAGGCTGAGAAATGCATAAAAAACATTTAATATAAATTATTTGGTGGTGTTCACCGTCCAGAAAACAACCCACTCAGTATTCAAGAGATATAGGAGAAGCAGTGCTAGGCAGCAGCCATCTGTAATCTTGTAAGACAGAAAACACATCACAGGTGACAATTTGTCAATAAGCCCAGATGCAAGTAGTAGGTAGAGGGAAAAAAAAAAACCCTTAAGGCTATCACAATATCAGAAAACAGAGGGCTGGAGGATACACAGCTTAAAGAAATGCAGTTTGTGTAGAATGGGAAAGTAGAAAACAAATGCTGAACCAAGACACGTGCTCTTTTAATTCTGTTCCTTTCCTTGATAAAAATACCAGGCTAAATTAAGCTCTGATGTAACTTCAGCAAAGTCAGTGGAGTTACACTGAGGATAAATTGCTGCCATAAATCATCAAAATCAATGACAATTGTGTCTATTCATGCCAGAAATTAATCTGGCCCCTTACAACAACGATTTTTTTTTGACACTCAAAGCTAAATTTAATTTCTGTTTTCTATGTAACAAAATAAAATTGAGCTTTCATGTGTAAAGAGATGCCCATGTCCTGGGAAACATGCCTTAAAGCCTTAATCTACAAGCTACGTGGATGAGAGGGTACAGCATCCCCGTTAGGCTGTCCACTTTCCCTTCAGGTGTGCCTGGTTCCATGCAACCCTCCTGTGGGTGCCTGAAGGAACGGATTTGCAGTGCACAGTGCACAGAGGCAGATGTGAGATAAGGAAATCGTACATACTGTACTGTGCCTTGTGTCCTGATCTTGCTATGTGCAAAAGCATGCACACCCAGCAGTGGGTGCATTTCTAGGGGGGTCAAACAAAATTTCTGCTTCTCAGCATAATAACACGGTAGAAGGATGTGTAAGTAAGTGAGGGAGGGGGGTGGAAATAAAGGAAAGGGGTTTTGTGTGCTGTCTCAGATTTCTCATGACAAATAAGCTAACATGAAACAAACCCGCTCAGCTCAAGTGGGGACCTTTGCACTTCAGCCAAGTGTTTTTATGGGTAGGTTACTCTGGCATGCTCTTGAACCTTGCCTCATTTTGTTGCCATGGGATCCTCCTCAGAAACAAAAGCAAAGACTATTCCTGCACTTGGGCACCCGTGAGTGATACCAGATGGACAGGCCTCAAGATGGGAGTCACTTCCTTATGTGGGGAATGAGATTTGAAATGTTAATTTTCTCATATTTTCTCCTGAACTTTGACTTCAGGGACCTTTGGGAAGAGTCAAGGGTGGTACAGTTCTTATTCTCCTGATGTGCACAGGCAAGAGGTGGGTATGCTCTCCATCCCCACTCTCTCCTCATTTATTCTGTGCTTTGCAGGGAATTTATGCTTTTTGATATCTTGTTCTGGATAAGATTCTCTTTTGTTGAAAGAGAGTATTTTGGAGCTAATTGCTAAATTCATGCTCTAGGTAATCCAGTATTCACCTGACACTTGCTTATAACATTCCCTGAAGCACAGCTTCCTCTTTTGCAAAGAGCCTTACCCCTTTTGCAAAGAGGGATTGACCTTAAAGACAGGAGTCTCCTTGTTCTCAACTGATTTAGTACCAACTCCAAAATTATGCCCTGGAAGAGTGATTCTTACACTTTCTGATTGTGACTCAACTTCCAGACGGAACAGCCACTTGTCTCACTATGCTACACTAAATGATCATATTAATGATTGTGTTTGTCAGGCTTGCAACCTCCATTGTAGTTGCTGTGACTCTAAGGGGAGTCAGCTACCTCGAAGTGGGGGAGAGATTGGGTTCTCCCTTACAATAGTAAGGGCAAACTTGACACAAGGGGCTGTTGAGCACTCAGCCCCTCTGGAAAGCCAGCAATGGCTGGGCATCTGATTTCCATTTATGGGTTTGAAAACTGCCTTCATGTGGCATACATCTGACACAGTGTTAGTCTATAATTTACAAGTAACTTTGAGAAGTAAGAGTAATATCTTGGCAGCACAACAAACTGTATTTGATACAGACTTTGCCTTTTATCAAGAACTGAGGCAGAGACAAACTGAGATTATTTAGGTACCTGATTTTTTGTGTGCACATGTAAGATTCCAGGTTAAGTTAATTCATTTTTTATCTATTAAAAACTCTGTGCTAGTTTGAAAGGCTTCATTTACATTCCAGCTAGAGTGAAGGTTTTATTTTCTAGCATGAATCTCACCATTAATTAGAGCCAGAAGCAATTTACACCACCTTCAAAGAGCCTGTAAAAAGATAAAGAAAAATGTTAATCAGATGACAAAAAAATCCACAGAGAAAAATTAGGCTCAGAAATAAATTATTTCAGCATGCACGATTTCTGTGGCACTGCCAATGTAAATCTATGTAGTAGGTCACCACAGTGGAGTCCATAGTGGCTATGTCTGAGGTTTTGCTTTATATATGTTTTTGTAAAAGCATGGCTATCTAGTTGCACAGTGTTCTGTTGTAACTGAACAATGTGTCTTTAACACAGTATATGCAAAATAAGCCAGATTTCTTTGCTGCCATTACTGAGATGTGCATAATGAAATCATGCATGGATCTTCTCTAATTTACTCTATTGTGCTGATCTTCAAGATCTCATTATGATCTTTGTTTGTCATGGCCACTCTTCACTTGCTATTGCAGGCTATCTTCACAGCGATTAAGATAATGAAAATATAACATTATAGCTCAGGCTCTATAAGGTCAGGTGAGATTTACAGGGTATTAATTATATTAGGATTAGGTAGACATATCTTTAAAAAATTCTTCATAAGTTTTAAAGTATATAGACACAAAGATTTAGAATAAAATAAAATAAATTAGTTGCTTTTCATTATTTATATCAGTTTCAACCCACATTTCTGTAACCTTCAACAGTCTAGACTGCTTCAGGTTCAAATTTTTATGGCAGATTTCCTATAGGAATCTGTGAGATCTAAACACTAAAATGCAAACCAATTGAGGGACCACTCATTTAAAAACTATTATGCTTAATAAGCAATCAAAACATTTTTTTTAAGTGTCCAGGTTTTGCAGAATGCCTATAAGCTTGAAACATCTGTCAGCCATCCTTGCACTCCCAGACCCAGAGCTGGCTGAGGTGCAGCAGTCTGTGGAGTCACGCAGGGCACGCTCAGATCTCCTCTAATGTACGGGCAGCTCTTGGATCCACACATGCTCCACACTTCTCTTAGACGTAGGACAGGGAGGACTGACTGGTGGCAGCAAGCAACTCCCTAGCATTTAATTCTAATTTAAATTCAAAGTAAAAGGAATTCAACCAGCCTGACTAGAGAGGGGATGCTTCAAATAAAGGCTATAAATACCCCTGTGAACACAAGTTTCCTTGCTGACCTGGATTTTTGGTAGTCAGGTGTGTTCAAGTTTTAGATTAATTAAATTGAGATGCTGAACACATTCAGAATATCCCAAAAGAGTGCTACGTTTACTTAATAGTACTGCAACATTCAAAATATTACATTTTATATACTATGATGACATTCCTTCATTGACTTCTGGAAATTAAAATTATGACAAGGAGGTGACAGTATTTGCACACGGGTGCATTTTATTTCCCTGGGAGTAGGGAGATATGCATGCATACAGGCTGTATTCTCAGCATTTTGTCTCCTAATTTCTTCCTAGCTAAAATGCATACAGAGTTGCCATCACAGCTCATGTATTTAATAATTGGAAGCATGAAATTATCCAAAATAAGCTGCAAAACCAGCACTCCTAGGTTATGCTTTTATATACCATGAGAAGAAAACTGGGCGTACTATAAAGATGAAACAAAAATACCCTGTTATGTGTGTCATATATGCTGATAATGTTAGCCAAAAAATGCAAAAATGTGATGGTCTTCTATTGAAAATAATTTTTAATGGGCTGCTTAAAAGGGGTGAAATAATTCTTTAAAAGCCTATGTGAACCTTTAAAATGACAGTTTTAGGTATTAATACGTCTATAGTAATAACATCCATAAGATGTTGGAAAATGTCAGGGGCTAATGTCATAAATTACATAAATTACTTGGTTTGTAGCTGTTTTGATATTAATTTTGTAAATTCCTCTTCGGGTGAAGATGGCGCTGGTGTGTGCAGTCTTTGCAATTCACTCTTCCTAGGAGAGAAGCAAAATAAAACCAAGATGTGAACAATTATGTCTGAAGGTAAATGTTTTGAAGTCTCAGTGTTTTAAGATCATTTGAGTGGTTTGGAGGTCTTTTTTTTTTTTTTTTTCCCTTTTTTTTTTTTTCCTTTTTTTTTTTTTTTCCTGTATGATACAGTGCCAGCAGTCCTGGTTTTGTCCAGCTTCCCTGAATACCCAGGAAATGACCCCTGTGGTCTGTATGATGACCTGGAGTGGCAGCTGCATGCAAGGCAGCTGACTCTGACAGCTCCGACGGCCGGGCAGCTTCTGCCAGCCCAAGCACTGTGGAGTATCAGCCCTAAAAATTGGTTTCAACCTTTCTGCAAGATGGTGATCTGAGGCAGCCCAGGTACCCAGAGAGGCAAATCATTTGTAACAAAACACGATGTTCACCATTTACTGCTGAAAATCCCATCTGTTGGAGGAGGAGAAGAGGAATACCAACATTTCCTATGCTGCTATGTGAGGTTGTATTTCTCTTTTTTTTTTCTTTCATGTACATTTTTCTAATCTGAATTCAAGCCCAATGTCATCTGCCTTCCCATCCTCAGTGCATATGTGGGTTTTTGCACATGCTCATCACTTCAAGGACAAATCCTTAAACAACAGGGGATGAGTCCAAAGAGCTCATCCATTTTGGCGAGCTTGATTTATCATCAGGATCAAAGCAAGTCTCTGCTTCAAGATGCTTCCCCTGCTGCTTCACCAGCTTCCTACCGACTTGTTTCTCCTCTCGCTGTTTCTGGGGAGGTAGACCCTCCTTTCCTGTTTCTGTGGTATCTTGGTTTCCTTGCTGCAGCTGTGCTGGATATGACCTGAAGCCCAGGATCTCGACAGAGCTGTTCTGCCACTGGAGGTTTTTTTTTGCCCTGCCCGCTTTTTTCTTTGCTTTCCCTGGGTTTCTAAACTTCTTTTTTGTCTTTTTTCTTAATATTAACATCAGCGTTCTGCCCGTGTGCCATGTCAGTGTTTCGAGAGAAAGCATTTTCTTCTAAAGAGAGGTCTGGCCACCTCCTCATGTTTACACTGAAGTAAGACCTAGCAAATTCTACGGTGTATTTGATGGGTATAGGTGCTTTTCACAGAAGTGAGCACATCGTTTAGCAAGGCCAATTACTTTAAATGTCTCCTGGTACGGTAACTTATAGACTCTGCAGTAAGTGGGCCTTTTCCATGCACAACTTCTTCAAAACTTACCTCTCTTTGATCTGTAGGGATATTTTTATACCATTTGGGGAAACTAATGAAGCTGTGTTGTGATGATGAGTTAAATTTCCTAGCTAGCACACAATAGCTGTGTGACAGGCAGTGAGCTCGGACTGGTTTGTCTAGGTGTGCATCTATGCAGAGGCCTGTCTTTGGTAGAACTAGGAGTTGCCTGTGCAGGGGAATGGGCAAGGGTCACTTTTAGTGCAAACAACTCCCAGTAAGCTATAGTCCCTCCAGAGTTCACTGTGTGTCCTTTGAACTTTCCTGAATGGTCTCCTGAGAAAAATTAATAGAGGAAGATCCAGGAATATGTTTATATCTCTCCTAAGGGAATACAGGACTGTTTTCCTCCAGGATTCAGACGATGTGCTGCAATTTCTATGCACACATTTATTTTACATGTATAAAGTCCCCTAATGAAATGCCAATGGCCGAGTTTTTGGGTCTGCCTGAGCATCGGGGAACATGTGTGCTGCAGACAGCAGCCCTGCATTTGTAAAGTTCTTCTCTGCACAGACTATTGAGATGCTCTTGAAAATGTTCTTGAGGTTCACCTCAAAATGCAATTAAACAAACCCTATGAGTCTAGGTTTAAATACTTCTGTCTTACCATTTTGTCCATCTCACTGCATGTATCAAGGTTCGAGGGACAGAACTGACAGCCAATACATACATTTGAGTAAATACAACAGATGATGTTGAAAATGACAGGATGGGAAAGCTACCACGAGAGCCAGTGAGAAAAGCCTATGACTTTTATCATTCTTTTGAAACATTTTGAAGAAAATTTTCAAGTTATTCTATCTGTATCATCATGGTCTCTTTGACACTGAAGTAAGAAACCACAGTATTTCACACGCCTCTGGGTGATAATTTGTGGTGAGCATACAAATCTGAATGTTGACACAGAACCACTGATTAGCTGGACTGCACTGTCTATTGACAGGTGTCAATTTTTGTAGCTACCTATATAGGTAACTGTCAGAAGAATTAGGACAGCAAAGATGCTCAGAACTTCTAACACCTATGTCACTGTTAAAAATGAGTGTTATTTATGATCCTATTCATGTCTCTTAAAGTTTGGATCATTTTTATCTGAGCATGTGAAGATCTTGTCATTTAAATTTCCCAGTCAAGTACAGAAGGTGAATAGGGCAGCACAGCCTGCAGTAGGAGGGGAAGGAGCTCAGTCATGGATAATGCTTTCTGTGTTGCTACTGAGGGAGCAAAAATAAAATTCCTCCGCTCAAGAGGTAAAAATATAGTTCCTCCAGACTTCAGGCATCTGTAGCAGCTAAAGGTGGCCTGCCTCTGCAAGGTTACTCTCTGGTGGAACACAAGATGCCTCTATTGAATCCAGTGACTTTTAATTCATTCACAGAGAGAGATATGGAGAAACATTCCTTTATTCACTCCATACATCATGATTACAGTGAAAAGAGGTTACACATCAGTCACTTCCTCTTTTAACTGCATCCTGTGACTTGCTTATGACCAGCTGAAAAACATGTAACTGCCTTCATAGTATTTTATCACAAAACACACAAAGTCCCCTTTTGAATGAAAAAAGAGGAATTTCAGTTACTGTATGTAGGTCTCGATGTAGGAATAAATACTGTAATTCTGTGGTCATAGTGTTGGTTTCTTTCTATAATTTACTGTCTCCTTTTTATAATGGAATATTTAACTGACAAAGGAATACAAATACTGGGTTTTTGTCACTTGGCTTTATTCTAGTTATTACAGAAACATTAATACAGCTTGTACATCCGAAAAGAAAAGGTAAAATAAGCATCAGCAATGTGCCAAAAGCAAGTGCTGTGTTTGTTAAAAGAGAGAAATGAACAGAAACTGTTGCTTTGATAAAAATGTTAGAAGAATTTAAATGAAGACATCTAAATTACTGGTATATGGAATACTGAGAATTAAGTGCATAGCTAAAATGGATATTCCCTGACACTCATATATCTTCCTATGCAGTGCTTTGACTGAACACACAAAAACATTCACCCTGTAATGGCACTACGTAGAATTTTCCTCTGCTACTAATTTATTTGTCATGTTACATGGTATGAAAAATTAAATACCACATATGTCTCAAATGTCTCATATAATAAGATTTATCTTGGTTATTCTTGCTATCTATCTGTTCATCTGTCTGGCAATATCGGGTTGATGCTTGTGAGAAGTGACATGGAGTGGGGGTACCATGAGCTAACCAAATCTTACAAAAATGGAGTTCAAGTGTCACTTGAAGCTGTTGTGGATTTTTGAGAGGGAAAACCAGCTTCTGAAACAATGACAGTTTGGAAAGTTTTGCTGACACTGCAAGGACACAAGCTGGTCAGAAAAGGCATTTAATGCCTGGGACAAAATCCCATACAAGTTTTTGCAGGTCTGAAGGACACCGCCATGCTAACTATAGCAGTACGCTGCCAGGAGTACACAGCCTCCCAAATGTGGTGGCATTACATGTTTCTACCATCATGTGCAGGGATAATCCATCCTGTGACTATCTTCCTGCTAGCCTGGCCTTTCAGCACAAACCAGAAAATGTGGCCCAGACACTGCAACTCCTTTTCTGAGATAGAGTGGCCATCATAAATGACTATGATAATAGCTGTGTTCTTACATAAAAACACAGGGCTTGCTTTGTTTTGTTTTAGTTAAATCCATCTCTGTGCTGGCCAGTGGTTGAGTAGTATCTGTGTGTCATGCAGAAACTATTGGCAAGCCCCTGCAACATGCAGGCCCACCATGTCCAGGTAGAAATCTTACTAGTACTCAAAAAACGCTTTATTTGAAAACAGGAATGTATAAACAGCACACCACATTCACATTAAGAGAAAATAAACAGTGGTCCCAATATATTGACTGAGTTGGGGTCCTTCAACTTCTGCATGTCTCATCTAAGCCAATTTAAGCAAGATCTGGTGCAGCCAGATCCCTCTCCTCTCTGTGAGTGAAACCAAACCTTCCCAACCCAAGGGCTGAAAACCCCCCAAACTTCAGGGCTGCTCATTAGGAAGATCACATTACCTCTTGCTATGGGACTTTGTCTAACTGGCTTCTACATTTTTCTGCCCAGCAAGACACTGTAACAGCCTGGTGGCAAGTGCATTTTACATTGTCTTTATTGCAGCAACCAATGTGTCTTCAAAGACACCTGGGGAAGATGCTGGGAGTCTGTCCTGTGCGTAGGAGCACTTGCTGCATCCACTCAAGCGCGGTCTAGCTCTGTCAGCATGGTGAGCACCTTCCTCCATGGTGCCCTGCTGCATACCCAAGCATGGAGGTGCAGTGCCATCCTATTAACACCTCCAACAGGTGTTTTTGGGCCAGGATTGCAGGGAACACTGGGGGATCACCTCTGCCTCATAGCACAGACACAACCTGGAAACATTATCCTTTGAAAGCTGAGCAGACATTATACATTGCTCTGTGTGATTAGGAGGCCTGTTATCAGCACACAGATGTTCAGGATGGGCTGGCCACTCAAACCAAGGCAACCACTCCAGCAGGAACAGTGTTGGCTGGTTGTCCTGATCCTTTCCCCTGGCCTACAGATGGGTCTGAAGGCTGCTGTGCACGTGGCTGAGCGTGCACCCTACAGCTTCAGTGTCTGTGCACAACCTCAAAAAGAAGCTATTTTTATTCCTACAGCCAACAGTGCTGCTTTGAAAGGTCAGTAAACACCAGCCATGGCTCAGTGCCAGCAAAGTCAGTGGGAATCCAAATAAAATGAGACAGGTTTTGAACAAGATACTGTACTTTATTGCTGTGTAACGATCCATGGTTGCATACATACAGACAGCATGGGTTGTCAGCCAGCTTCACGCATGACTCATTGCCAGCTCTGAAAATACAGACTGCTGCCTGGTGAGCCACTCTGCTTGCTCGGGCAGCAGCAATGTCCCCGGGTAGAGGTGAAAACGAGCACTGGCCAGCAAGGAGCACAGCTGGAGACACATGGAGAAGCTTCTGTACCATGCCATAGACTGGTGTTTCTCCCGGTAGTTTCTGACCTGATAGACAAGGACATGGGAATGTTTTATACTAGATGAAACTACAAAGCAACCTTTCCCTTAGAAAACACCTGTTGCATTTTCTCAGATGCATTTTCCCTTTCATGAAAAACATTATTTACAACTTAAATACTGGTGATGGCAAAGTTAAATGAGGCCATTATTGCCATTTTATTTGTGTAAGTTAGAACTGACCAAGAACATTTTTCTGTACATGAATCATGGAAGTTTGTTTTCAAGGAACTGGAAAAGAACTCGAAGATCTAGATCCAGCTCTTAGACCTGTAGCAGATTTCCTCCAAAATTTCAGCCATCTGTTCCCTTGTATTTCAGTTCTCCGTTTCGGTAAGAAAGGAGACCAATAAAACCTAACTTTTGTTTTGTAATTAGCTTAACTTTTTTTTTTTTTTTTTTTCCCTTTTAACTCATCAAAATAATATGGCAAAAGTTTAGAAATAAAATCTTGCGTCTACTCCTAACAGTTTGAATTTAGTCAATAATTTGATCACTGAGATAACTAACATTCTTTGAAGCGGTACTCCATCTATTTAAAAGTTGACTCTAAAACAGCACCTGGTATCATTTGCACAGTTTTTCCTCCCAGTGCCTGTTTTTGAGGGAGCTGCAGAACAACACATTTCCATAGAGAAAATAAACTAAGAAGATAATCTGAATTTAAATAAACAAAAAAGAAACTGAAAGACTGACTTAAACTAAGTTGAGTGGAAATGGGGAGTACAATACAATGGGAAAATTTAGAAGTTGAAAGATGCTGACTTTAAAAATGGGAGTATATAAACAGTACACATTTCCCACCTGTCCTTCAGCATAAATGGAGGGAAAACTTAAAATTCAGAGCTTCGGGTAGCTGACAAAAGAGGAGAGACTTTCAGAAATGCAGGGACCATCCAAGACTAGTCGGAGATTAGGTCAGAGGGTATTTGCATGGAATGTAATTCAAAGATACTTCTGTTTGGGGGAAATGAAAAAGTGTATGTGTGTAAAAACAGAAGCAGACATGGAACAAAGAGAGAGTTGGAAGCAACCAGAAAACCAGTTATCTGTGTGAGAGAAACAGAAAACAATCAGAGCAATGTGCAAGTTGGAGGGACACCAGTAACTGTAAATAGTGATTTCCATCTCCTTTTTGGTTCCTGCTATGTTCAGGAAAACTAGACTTTGTGAATTTTTTTTTTTTATTTTTTTTTTTTTCAATGGCACAGCATCTTATAAGAAGCTGATAGCATCAATTCATCAGTGAAAACATTCTTTTCAGAACATCCTCAACTGACACATTTCCAAAGCCCTTGACAACTGTCGAGACCCAGGATCTTGCTGTCAATATTTTTTCATACATGATATTAAGGGGGGAAAGAAGTGATGACATTAATGTCAAGGTGGAGAGTATCAGTGGGTGGGTACTTAGAAAAATATGATTCTAATGTTAGCTTGAAAAATCAGCACATTTGCAGGATAAGTCGTTAGATTATGAAGATGAGATTGTGTGGAACACGATGCTAGCTCCAGTGCTGATTTGATGAAATAATATTTTTAAGTAAAATTTTGCTTTATTTTTAAGGTTTATCTTAACTTTATTTTCATTAATGCCCCTGGACAATGCAAAACATAAAGAAAGTAGAGGAGTAGCAGAATACTGAAGACTCAAAGTACCCTTTGGTTTATGGAAACAGAAAGAAAAGTGAGACTTTCTATTGGACCTATTTTTCTACATTATTTATTTGTCCTGCACCTACATGTTGCCTATTACAGAGATAAGCAAAGCTACTGTCCCAGAAAGCCTATACTCTAGATATGCACAAGATAATCACCAGTGAGGAGCTGAAGACAAGCCATCTTCCTAGGTTTTACAGAGGAATTTGAAAGCAAAGGGAGCATTTGTCTAGTGAATAAAAGGAAGGGTGTTTTAAATGTACTGGAAAGGAGAAAAAGTGAATGAAGTTTCCACTGATGAAGGCAGGAGTTAGCAGGGCTTATTGACAGGGCTTTAAACTAGATATGAGGGGGTAGGAGGAGATAACTAGGCCTGTTAGGAACAAGCTCAAGGGAAGTGTGCCAAAGCTTGAAGGTGGACTGGTGAGGGCTCTCCCTCTGCCACTTCCTTTGAGGGAAGGGAAAGGTGTTTAGGAGCCGTGGAAGCACTTGAGAAGGGTCTGGTAGGGAATGGGGCCCACACTCACAAAAAGGTTTTGGATTCATTATCTCATCTCAAGTGCATCTATACCAATGCATGCAGTATGAGCAACAAACAGGGGGAGCTTGAGGCCATGATGCAGCACGAGAACTATGACATAGTAGCTATCACAGAAACGTGGTGGGATGCCTCACACGACTGGAGTGCTGCAGTTGATGGCTACAAGCTCTTCAGGAGGGATAGACAGGGAAGGAGAGGCGGTGGAGTGGCCCTGTATGTAAGAGAATGCTATGAGAGCTCAGAAATCAAGTACAGTGATAAAGGGGTTGAGACTGTTTGGATTAGGTTAAGGGCCAATAAAGCAGATCTTGCTGTGGGAGTCTGCTATAGACCCCCCAGCCAAAGCAGTGAGGTGGATAAAGCTTTCTATAAACAGTTGGGGGTGACTTGCTGTTGTTCTTGGGGGGGACTTTAACCTCCCTGTTATTGATATCTGCTGGGAACACAACACAGCAGAGAGGGAACAATCCAGGAGGTTCCTGGAATGTGTGGAGGATAACTTCCTCACCCAGCTGGTGAGTGACCCGACCAGGGAAGGTGCCCTCCTGGACCTCCTTCTTGTGAACTGGGAAAAGCTTGTGGAGGAGGTAAAGTTTGAAGGCTGTCTAGGGTGCAGTGATCATGAGATGATAGAATTTTCAATCCTTGGAGAAACAAAGAGAGGGGTTAGTAAAACTGCCACCTTAGACTTCTGGAGGGCAAACTTTGACCTGTTGAAAAGACTGATTAACAAAATCCCTTGGGAGGCTGCTCTGAAGGAAATGGGAGCCCAGGAAGGCTGGACATACTTTAAGAGAGAAGTCTTAAAGTCACAGGATCAGGCTGCTCCCATGTGCTGAAAAACAAGCAGGCAGGGAAGGAGAACAGCCTGGCTAAACAGGGACCTTGGGCTGGATCTCAAGAACAAAAGGAGAATCTATTGCCTTTGGAAGAGGGACCAGGTCTCTCATGAAGACTATAAAGATGTAGTGAAGTTAAGCAGGGAGAACATTAGGAGAGCCGAAGCACAGCTAGAGCTCAACTTGGCTACAGCTGTTAAGGATAAGAAAAAATGTTTCTATAAAATTCGTTAACAGCAAAAGGAGGATTAGGGAAAATCTCCCTCCTTTATTGGATGCAGAGGGAAACATGTAACTAAGGATGAGGAAAAGGCTGAGGTGCTCAATGCCTACTTTGCCTCAGTCTTTAGCAGTGGAAGTGGCTGTTCCCTGGACACCCAGCCTCAGGAGCTGGGAAATGGAGGGGAAGCAGACTGAGCTCAGCACAGTTGAAGAGGAGGTGGTCCGAGACCTGCTACACCACCTGGATGAACACAAGTCTGTGGGACTGGATGGGTTATACCCAACGATGCTGAGGGAGTTGGCAGATGTGCTCGCCAAGCCGCTGTCCATGATTTCCCTGAAGCCATGGCTAACTGGGGAGGTCCCATTGGGCTGGAGGGTGGCAAATGTGACACCCATCTACAAGAGAGTCAGAAAGGAGGATCCAGGAAACTATAGACCTGTCAGTCTGACCTCGGTGCCAGGGAAGGTCATGGAGCAGATCATCTTGAGTGTCATTAAAAGTCATATAATGGACAACCAAGGGATGAGGCCCTGTCAGCATGGGTTTATGAAAGACAGGTCCTGCTTGACAAACCTGATCTCCTTCTACGACAGGGCGACCTGCTTATCATATGAGGGAAAGGCTGTGGATGTTGTCTACCTTGACTTTAGTAAGGCCTTTGACACCATTTCCCACAGCATTCTCCTGGTGAAACTGGCTGCTCGTGGCTTGGATGGGCACACGCTTTGCTGGGTAAAGAACTGTCTGGATGGCCGGGCCCAAAGAGTTGTGGTGAACGGAGTTAAATCCGGTTGGTGGCCGGTCACGAGTGGTGTCCCCCAGGGCTCGGTTTTGGGGCCACTCCTGTTTAACATCTTTATTGATGATCTAGACGAGGGGATCGAGTGCACCCTCAGTCAGTTTGCAGATGATACCTAGTTGGGTGGGAGTGTTGATCTGCTCGAGGGTAGGGAGGCTCTGCAGAGAGACCTGGACAGGCTGGAGCCATGGGCTGAGGCCAACTGGAGGAGTTTCCGTAAGGCCAAATGCCGGGGGCTGCCCTTGGGCCACAACAACCCCCAGCAGCGCTACAGGCTTGGGCAGGAGTGGCTGGAGAGCTGCCAGTCAGAGAGGGACCTGGGGGTGTTGATTGACAGCCGGCTGAACAGGAGCCAGCAGTGTGCCCAGGGGGCCAAGAAGGCCAATGGCATCCTGGCT
>NW_020799097.1:36516286-36555593 GCF_003259725.1 Athene cunicularia
GAAAGAAAGAAAGAAAGAAAGAAAGAAAGAAAGAAAGAAAGAAAGAAAGAAAGAAAGAAAGAAAGAAAGAAAGAAAGAAAGAAAGAAAGAAAGAAAGAAAGAAAGAAAGAAAGAAAGAAAGAAAGAAAGAAAGAAAGAAAGAAAGAAAGAAAGAAAGAAAGAAAGAAAGAAAGAAAGAAAGAAAGAAAGAAAGAAAGAAAGAAAGAAAGAAAGAAAGAAAGAAAGAAAGAAAGAAAGAAAGAAAGAAAGAAAGAAAGAAAGAAAGAAAGAAAGAAAGAAAGAAAGAAAGAAAGAAAGAAAGAAAGAAAGAAAGAAAGAAAGAAAGAAAGAAAGAAAGAAAGAAAGAAAGAAAGAAAGAAAGAAAGAAAGAAAGAAAGAAAGAAAGAAAGAAAGAAAGAAAGAAAGAAAGAAAGAAAGAAAGAAAGAAAGAAAGAAAGAAAGAAAGGAAGGAATAAAAAGCCACCGGACTCAAAGAAGACAAAAATGCAGGGGGTTAGGTCCTTGGTGGCAGAGCAGAGGGGAAGGCAGACAGGAAACGGATTTAAGGAACAATGAAATCTGAAGGGCTGTGCAGTGCTGGAGGTCAGATCTTTTATATTTTGGCTGCAGTCATTGCTGGTAGATAGGAACAGGATAGAAACATGTATTCAGGGAATAAATGTAAAGGGTGACTAAGGACTGGATATGAATCCAAGGAAGGGTTATTTCAAGCTCATGTTTTAGATGCTATCAGCTCTAGTGTTTACTAGCTGGCTGTTCCTTAGTATTTGTCTGTCTGTCTATCTATCTATCTGTCTATCTAAATCTATCTAATGAATTTTGCCTCTGTCACGGATTGTTGCTCAGGTGTTGTCTTTTGGGTGTCAGTGTTAGCTTTTGAGGAAAATACAAAATTTAACCTTATGCAGAGCTCTCGCTCAAGGCCTGCATGTCATTGAACTTTTGCTTTAATCCAATTTTGAAGACGTCAATCATTCACAAATCTTAGATTCCTCAAGCTCAGGAGCATGCTACTTTCTGTTTGTTTGTGCTTTCTGACTGCGTGACATGTCTAGTCATAAAGTTTGTTTAAATTAGTTTCCTGACCCACATCATATTTATAGGCATATTTGCGGAATTCTCTGTTTCTGTTACCAAAACAGCATTCCCACCAGTGTTCACCAGCCATGTACAGACAGGGAGGTACTCTCATTAGCCTGGATCGGTGAGAATTTATGATAATTGCCTGCTCTTTCTTGGCGTGCTTTATTTTCTCACAGTCCAGTGAAGTTCTGGTGGGTGAGCACAATGCGGTGGGGCCTGGCTGCTGGATCTTGGGCAAAGAGTTGGTCTGAATAGTTACTGATGGAGTGATCATAATCACTTTTTTTTTTTTAGTCATGGAAAAATGCTCCCCCTGCCCCGTGCTTGATGAAGTGTAATGTTGAAAATAAAAACTGTGTACAAAGAATGACTCTTCATAGTGCCTGTTGTTACAATTTCAGATGCACCCAGCAATTTACATGTTGGATAGTCTCCTGTGAGGGTCCATTTAGCATTAACATGTTGTGAGCAATGCTGCATCTCTTTAACCATTAGCTGATTGACTGACAAGCTCCAGGTCATAAGCACAGGATAAATGCAAAGTTTATAAGCATCTCTTATGATCTGTTTAATCTCTTCTTGAAAAGCATGTGTGGTATGTGCACCCTGTGTACAGTTATTCTTTTAGCTACAGTTTTCTGCTCCAAGTTAGTAGTCTCTGTGTTCTGATACTCTAATTTTCTCTCTGCTTCCCTCTTTTCCCTTTTCTGAGTGCTTTTTCCAGAAGTTATAACTCTCTTGCAACTTGTGTAGTTTCACAGTTCAGAGATTAATAAATTGCGTGACATCGCAGCCTTACCCCTTGCATTGGAATTACTTTACAAATCAACAGGATATATCTGCTACTTCTCTACGAGCATCTTATGAACAGTCACAGTCCCACTGTGAGAGCGTCTAGGGTGACTGGAGAGAGAGGTCTCTTCTTCGATCTATTTGTAAAAACCTTAATGTAAGGTTTGTGCTCCACCCCAGAATGTAGTCATTAATGAGGAGGAGGGGGTAATAAAATAATTTCTTAAATATGTTCATATCAAAGTCTCATAAAGGGGTTTATTTCACCAGGAAGCTTTTCTTTTTTTCAGTGAAGCAGGCTGTAATGCACTTGCCAAACCACTCATCCACTGCTAATGGGAATGAGCATGGAGTTAAATCAAAGAAACAGATGTGACTGGGTAAGACAGGTTTCCTTTTATGTGTCAAAAAATAGAGCATGTTCGTCTGTTTTGTAATTTGCTGACAGCGTGTTGCTTGGATCAGTGGAAAACAGCAGTGAGACAAGAACTCTTCATATGGTAGTTGAACTCTGTGCCACTGATCCAGTGCAAGGCTTGGCTCCTTAGAGCCCACTTGCATATCTGATCATCCAAGCACCAGACTTTGTCCACTGCTAGCATGTTTGAAGGCCAACAGCATTGTTTCTGGCTTGCTTGGATTATGCAATGGAGCTTCCAACAGCTCCAGAAAATATTAATCTGTGTAACTGTACAGTGAGGAGGTGCCGACATACCATGGGCAAGATTTAAAAGGGCAAAGGACTCAACCATACCTGTTTCTGCCATCTCTGTTCCCCTTTTCCTGAAAACATTGTGCAGCTGGGATTTTTGAAATAATAATAAAGAGTTGGGATTGTTAAAATTGGATTTACATCAAGGGAAACCCATCTGACCCGTATATTTATGTGATGGCTGTCTTGCTAAGATGTACAGCCCCCATTTTTGTTGGATTTAATTCAGAATTCGCCGGGCTGGCTTCTCCTTATGGAACCACAGAGCCTGCCTGTTGAATTCCTCTAAACTCTCCAAAACAAAGATACAGTAAATCACCTTTTCTTTTTTCTTTGAGTATAAATCCAGCTGTTTTCTGCAGTACTTCTTTCTAAAAGGCTTGGTTTCCACCAAAAAGAAGAACAATGGATTTTTTTTTATTTATTTTTTTTTTTTTTTTTTTTAAATAGAAGTGTTGAATCATGGCATTATAGCATGCTCACAGCCCTTTTCTTTTCCATTCTTCACTAACAATGCCTATGTGACTTCCCCAAAAATGCTTAAAGTGCATTCTCACCTAGAGTTTTAAGGAAAAGTTCTTTAGTTTGTTTTTGTTTTGCATCCAAAAAAGCTAACTCTGTACCCCAAATTTATTGTTCCAGACAGGATGTCAACACTGTATTAGCTTACCTGTTCATAGAGTTTGTCAGAAAGACTTAATGCAGAAGGGTATTTCCTGGACATCACATGGAGTGCATGCTACTTACGACACGGCTCTGCCACACTATTTCTTGTATTAAGAAGTTTTGAGGAATGATTGTCACTCCTAAATGGAGATCTCCTTCTCCTCAGGAGAGTTGATGGGCCTTCTGTAATGAGTAAGGATTTTTTTAATGAGTTGCTAATTCTGATCAACATTTTTTTAGATTATGTGAAAGAAAATGAAGGAGAGAGTTAAAAACCCCTCACTTATTTCCAGCAGTTATTGGCCAGCAGTTAGGAATCAATTTGATTTTGCACTTCAGAAACTATAAACTATAAGATACGCTACAAATATTCATTTTTATACTTTAATATTTTGGGTTTAGATATTTAGTCTATCCATAGAACTGCAGCATTTTTGGCTTTAGATATTTTCTGTATAATCCAAACCCTTTAACTTTGACAGTCTAAAAAATTCTCAGCAGAACAGTAGTCCTATTCAGAAAAAAGTGGTTGTTTTCAAGGTCTGTGTGCATACTTTAAATTGTTAAATATAATTTTCCAATTCAGCAGGCCTGGGAGTGTTCCTTCTTGTCCTGCCTGTTAAATTTAGTTAGATGCTCTGAAAAGGGGAGCAGATTGTTCACCACTGGCAGGTAAAATCAGGAAATAAAAATATTGACTCAAGACCTTTGCAGGACAATTAAACAGCTAATGAAAGGACTGAAGTTCCTGAAACCACAGTGAACAGGAAAGACAGATGACGTGACTCAGTTTGGCACTTCTCTGGGTCCTACTTCTGATACTGACATGCTTTGGCTGTGGAGATTATAAAGGTATGCTGAAAAAAGCATCATGAGTAACAAGAAAATGCTTCCTGAAGCATGTCTCAACCAAAACAGACATTTTATTCCCTATTTCTATTCCTCCAGACAGGATGTTAACGTTGCTTTACCTTTCCTTTGGACAACTGGTGACAGTGAAGCTGTGGCAAAGAATCTGAATACCAAACGAGGTAGGCAAAGCCTGGTCCTCCTGCACAACTGTTTCCTTGACTGCCAATCAAGTCTTACAAGGCAAATGTGGGAAGTCTAGATACAAAGAGCAGGGGTAGTCTCTCCCAAGGATGTCCTGGAAAGCAATAGCTCCTCATTGTCATAATATTCCCAGGCCAGAGAGAATAAGCAGTTTTGGTGCTGAAATCTTGTTATGTCCCATGGACTGTGATTGGGAGTGGGAGAAGCAGAGCCACAGTGTCCCTTCTTGGTTGCTTTGGGCACCAGCACATGCAGAGTCTGTGCTCACGTGTGCATGCTAGCAGGAGGGAATTGCATGGGGAAGGGTCCTCTATCCCACTTGTGAAAACGTTAACCAGCTTGGCTCACTCTGGTCCCAGGTGTGGGATTGCTAACTCCCCAAGTCATGTGTCAGTCCTAACAGCTCAAGATTTTCTGATGGACAATTTGAGCTTCAAAAGTCCAAAGATACCAATTTACAATTGTAGCGTGACACAGGTTTTCATTTGGCTGAAAACTTACAGTTGTTGAACTCCACTGGCTTAGTTCAGCTAGAATCCAGAATCCCAGTAAACAGAGGTGTTTTTAGGTTTCAAAGCAACAGCTGAATTTGCAGTGTCCATGTGAGTGTAGGCAGAGGTATGGAGAGAAAGGAAATATGCATGAAGGTGGGTGAAGATGTGTGTTCTTAAATCCAAAAGAGCATTTCCTCACAGGAGTAAAAGACCCATTTTTATTTATTCTTTTTGTCACAGTGCTGAGAGATTCAGATAGTACATACAGGCCACACTTAGAGCTGTAGAGAATTAGGAGGAACAAAGAAACTTCAAAACAACTAAATTAATATCCAAACACTCTGGGTTTCTGCTTTTCCTGGGGGTAACAGACATAGGGATATGAGCTTCTGGGCTCTGGGGTTCTGTACATGATTTCCCAAACTAATTAATCCCCATCACAGAAAACATGTGTACCGGGAGAACTAAAATAACATATAATCAGATGAGGGTCATCTAGTATCAGTATCATCTAGATTGCAATAACTCTTCAAGACAGGAATGGCACCACCTGCATGAAGAATATCAAATACAAACGAGCAAATAGACATGGCTTTAAGAAAGCTGAGTGCTAGGGGGGAGGAGAAGTGATTCAGTTAATCCCATGAGTGGAACTGCCAGAGCTTGCCTTGTTCAGCAAAGGCTAACAGGGGATATGTCTGTCCTGTGTAAATATATCAGACGGATAAACATCAGGAAGGGAAAAGAGCTGATTAAGCTATAGGACAATATTGGCTCAGGAGGAAATGGTTATAAACTGGTCATGAATAAATTGAAACTGGAAGCCAGAGACAATTTTCTCACCATCACAGTGAGGCTTTGGAGCAGCCTGCTGGTAGGAGATTTAGACATTAACTATTTCTTTCAAAATAGAGCCCAGAGAAGAGAATACATGACATGACAGCCTGTGGTAGAAGATGCTGGGATTGATGTGTTCCTAAGCGACAAGGAGCAATCACTGGAAAAAGCCTATTATCTCAGATGAGGACTGCCTTGCCCATTGCCATTTGCTGTGATGTTAATGCCATGCTTATGAGGGTTACTTTCTGAACTAAAGCCTCAACTGCCTCCTGCTGCCATTGCCACACGCTGCTGACTCTGCCTTGCAGCACAGTGCAGGGCTGCCTTAGCAGAAGCTGACCTAGACAGAGAGATGGAACCCATGAGGGTGTTAAGACTTATTTCTGGCAGAAACTGAATGCTTAATGTTTTTTGGGTCAGGGAACTGAGGGAGAATATTTCTGACCTGATCACACTTACTGCACTCTGGATAGTTACATGCTGGCCCAGAATTGTGCTAGCACCCTTGTTGCAAAAGCCACAGGAGTTTACTGATCTGGCAGAAGGTTGAGCCCAATGTGACATAACTCACTGGGTTTTCCGGCTCTCTATGCTGCAGGGGAGCCGGAGTAGGCTGGTGGGACTTGTCGATTCCATCAACTAGACAGAGCAATGCCTTACATGTTGCACTGGCTTACAGCAGGGTTTCCCTCACTTCTGTTGCTTGAACCTTTATTTCAAAATTGGAATGGCTTAGCCAGATGTTTTTTACCAATACAGGAAGAGCACCTTATTCAGAATTACAAAGGATTTGATAGAAGGATGTTACGGATAATTTCATAGCGGGCATATTTAAAGCAGAGGTTTGTTGCAACTGTTAGCCCTAAAAATGGCAGTTTTCAGAGGGTTCCTTATGGATCATGAACACAGATGAGTAAATGGTTATCATCAGTACTGAGGACCAGCAGAATATGTGTGTTTGCATATGTAAATGATCTTGTAAGGGTGCCTAAGAGCAGGGACAACCTTCTTTACATCTAGGACATCTCAAGTGGTTTTTCTGATCTCCAATTGCTGTTACCTGTCATTGTAAAACTCCCTGTCCTGGCCTATTTATTTTGTCCTACTATTAATCTTCACATTGTGTGTATAACAGAATGTGCTGGTGACTGCTTTGTGTCTGGAAACAAAGTCTAATCACATTTGTAAATTGTCCTAATCACATTTGTAAATTGTCCTTCTTACTATGCAACTGCCAGCTGCAGATATTTTCATTGGTTTTTTAATTAATCAGCATGCCAAGGAGAGGGAGTGGAAGAGGCCCAAAGTAACAGACCAGTGTTTATATGCACTGACTTCTGAGATTATCTTAAAATGTTTTTGGATATTATATCAAGAAATACAGGAACTGGGAGTGTTTGGATCTTGTTTTACTTTTTTTTTGGGGGGGTGTGAGTTTTATGTATTTGGCAGAAAAACAATTTTTATTGTTGAAAATTACTTCACTGATGACCCACATATAACTGTGATTTTGTGTTGCTATCCACTTTCTGCTGGAAAGAAAAAGAATTTATTTTATTTTGGTTTGAATTATGTTTTTTTCTGAGATCACTAGAGAGAAATAAAAATATTATGCTTTATCCATAATGACATGTAATATCTTTCATGAGGGGGAGAATGAATAGCTTGACTACTAATAATGAAAGAAGAGACAAAGATGCCTTTAGAAAAATGTTTGAACTTACTCTAGTACTAAGTAGAGACTTAACAGTATCTTTGTATTTTTCTCTGGAGGAGAACCTTCATGCATCATTCATAGCAAGCACGAATTTCTATTCAATATGCTGCTTCTTCACATATTACTTTAATTCTTTATCAGAGTCATAGATAACTCATTCATATAGCTCAGGAAAACCACAGAACTGTTCTTTTGTACTGCAAATAAAAGAGAAAAATAACTTTCAGTGCTAAAGAAATAGTTTGCAATGGTAAGGAGGTCTACTGAGCTGGATGAGAGTGTTATAACAGGTTTATCAAATCAATTTCCTGAACAAAGCATTTCAGCAACATTTTCTTTAAAGTAGAAATTTCCTTTCAGCACAGGTACATATATGTGATATACTTAACCACATGGGGTCACTTACAAAACAGTCTGGGTCTCATGCTGTTTTCCATATCCTACATTTTTTGATCATTTTCTGGCTCATCCATCTGTCCCTGAGAGTTTGACAATGTAAGAGTCTGAACTTTGAAACCTGCTCCTGTTTGAATTAGAACTGATGGGCAGAAGTCACGTAAAAAGCCGAGCCATGTGACAAGTGAAAGAGCTGGTTTAGTAGAGCTGCCAAAAAGTAGGCCATACACAGAGTATCTGCAGGTCCCTAATTAAGTACCCAGAACTAGGTTTGAGCAATGAGTGCCTCAGACCATCCGCCTGCCAGAGATGCTAGACCCTGCTCCTTTACGGGGCCCAAGGAGAGAAGCAGTCACAACGCCAAATCATCCATGTCCTGTAGGCTGTCTGACTTCAGCTTCCAGTCATCCACATCTTTATGTTCTCTATTTTTAATCTGACCTTTCGGATCTAGTTGGGGCCTATCAGGTTTTGGCTAGTGTTCCTAACTTATTAAACCTAAGTCAAGAAGTCCTAAACAGTGTTTTACTCAAATAAAACCAACACTAAGGTCAAAGAATGAGTAAGAAAAGGCTAGTGAAAAAGCATCTGCATCCATTGCAGTACCTTTAAACAGGTTGCTTTTTGTCATATTGCCTTCAGCTTTGTCTGAGCTCTTGTAAGAGTTTATAGCTCCATAATCACGGGAGACTGTGAGACTTGCCTCTTATTCATGAACAATTACTGAATCATACTACTTTGTCACATGCTACTGCAAGGAAAATGTGTTTTCATGATAGAGGGTTTCTGTAGTAGAGATTAGCTCACTCCTCTGCAATTACTGATCTGAAAGCAAACTGTTTTGGCAGATAACAACAAGGTCATTCTCCTGCACTTTTGTACCCGGCATAGTAGTATTTAACAAGAAAGAAAATCAAGTAAGTTACCATAATAATGACTGTTTCTCATCCTTGACTCCAAGAATTCAGGTTTTGGAGCTTCTGTTTTCTTTGATTTTACTTTCGTGAAGAAAAAAATATCCAACCCTAAATGAAAACATGGCCTTGTGAAAGAAATGCCAAATACAGCAAAAAAAAAAATGTTTTCCTTTTCTCTGCCTTTTCCTCCAGTAACAGCCCCCCATTCAAAGGGGTGATTTGCCATTGGTTATAGCTCAGAGTGTTATTCAACTATGAAAGGGATCTCAGTATTTTAAAACAGATGAAAGTTTTCCATTGAAATAACCTTTATGGACACTTATCAACTTTTCTGTTTGTTTTAGTTCAGTTTTAATTCAGGCAGCCCTGTACAGTTCACTTCACCTGACAATAACTGAACAAAAAGGGGCAGAGAAAATGTAAGCAGACAGGAGAAGTTCCTAAAGCCAGGGTGTAGTGAATGTAACAGATACTTCTATGATACATGGATGTTTAATATTTACAAAAGACATAAAACAACATCCTCTGATGTTGTACACTGCTGTATGTCCACTGCACTATCCAAGAGCTCACCCTACCTTAATTATAGAATTAAGTTTGCCACAGTAAAAGAACTCTTGAATTTTGATGCATCTGGCAAAATTACTTCATCTACAGATTCCCCTGAGACCTCGAGCTAAACAACCTGTCAATTAGCAGCTATAAAATATATGCATCACACCCCTGAATTAGTGACCCATGCATTTAAAGATAGTGGCTTCTAAAGCTGCTGTTCCCACAAGAGTAAGAAGAGTTGCGCATATAATTGTAAAGTCCTAGGAAATTAAACTAGGCACAGTTCTGCAAAATACATTTAAATAATCTAATGAAGACATGTTAAAGAACCTTTTTGCACAATACATAATGGGATGATTACTAACAATTTGTGTCAAATGGGCTATTGTACTATAGCATTTTGATTTATATGGAATGAAGTGAAGTTAGCAAGGAAAACATTGCTGACTTCATAATTTCTCAGAACATATGGTAAAACAGCAGTGCAGGTTTAAATGGAAAGAATTTTCTGGAGGACAGGTTACATTTTGGCTGCTGGAGGGAGCCAAAGAAATAACTGCGGAAACTGCTTTTTAGGTAGATGAGCAGTGTAGGAAAAAACCTGGAAACAAAGACATGTAGGTTGTTTGCATATTGCTCTAAAATAAAATCTTGTTATTAGAGTTTATTTCATTTCATTTCACTTGTAGCTGGAAACAGATCATGGCCTCCTGTAGATGGCACAACTTCAGCACCGTGTCTAATAGCACAGTGAATGAAACCAGCATTTTGCAGGGTGACTAACTCTCTATTTTAAGAACAAATGAATGATCTTCTGGATATATCTATATTTTTCCTCTGTTCATCAGTAAAGCCTTGTGGTGTAATTTTTTCTTAGCCATTCATATAACTCCAGGCACAACCATATTCTCATAGTCATTTAAGCTCAGAAAAAGTGGGAAAATGCCTCTATATAAAAGTGAGGTGGTGATTGGGCTGCCTGTCATCTGACTGCATTAACCCAGAGCCATGAGACTTTGCAGCAACACCAGAACAGTCCATACAAGAGCAGCGGGAAGCCCAGCACCATGTGTATGTTGTCTCTAAGCCCTATACACTCTCCTGCACCATCCCGAGCTGTTCAGCAGGGACCTCTTGGCAGCCTGGGTTGTGGTAGGCAGCCTCTGGGGCTTGGTGAGGGGCATCTCTCCACTGGGGTCACTTGAACCATAAACATCCATCTGATCCCCCCAAAGAGGTACAAGCTGAAATATTGATTTTCCTCTTCATGTCATCTGGTAGCATTTAGCCTCTATTTTCTAAGCACATTCTCTAGCAACTGTAATGTATGCTGTTGCTTGTAATTTTGTTTGGAGACAAGAGCATGTTTCTCCTTTTCCAGTACAATGGCGGTATATGTTAATTTAGAATTATAATAATTTTCTCTCCTGTCTTGTACCAATAGGCTTTCTCTAACCAACATTTGGCTTCTTTCCATGGATCTTCAGTCATCGCACTGTTTTGAATGTGCTGAACAAGTAAAGTTTAATACTGAAATGAGATTCAGTCAGAAAGTTAGATCATAGCTAGATCAAAAGCAGCAGCAAAACCTGTTTCTCTTCTGATGTCTATTCCTGTGAACTGGGTGTATATGCTCAGATTTATCCTATTTTAAAAGAAGTGGGGTCAAATAAGAGGGCAATGTGTGCTGGAAATGGTTGTTTGCCACATTCTGTAGTAAGAGGACAGAGCAAGTAAGAATGAATTTGAAAGTTTGGTTAAAACTCAGAACAAAACGTAAGAACAGAAGAGTAGCTCTAATGAATTAGAGTGAAAGGCCCAGTGTCCTCTTTCTGACAGTGTCCAGCATGTGGAAACCAGTGAAATATAGAAAATACAAAGTATTCTTCAGCATCAGTCCCTCTTACTCAGTTTGGATAACTTTTCTTTAAAGAACTAACTAGAGTTATTTTTTCTTCCCCTTATTGTGCTTAGCAGTAAAATCCCATAGCCTTAGATATTTTAAAGAAGTGTGCTAGGCAAACAGGGTAGACTGGTTCCCTTGAATATATCATTTTGTAAGCTTGTGAGCAGCTTTAAAAAAATTCTTTCATTTTAGGTGAGTGACCACAGATTTTAGGAAAACCCTCACTCCATAATATATGACTTAGCTGAGGCAAAGGCATGCAGTTGCTGGAAGTCATTTATCAATTATAATATATCAGCCACTTCAAGCAACAGCATGAAATCTATATTCAGAGGACTTAACTGAAAGCATCTCTGTAATGACTCAGGCAGTATTTGGTCATAGATCATACAGCAAAACTAGGAGAGAAAGCTAAAGAGTTTAAATTAATAAATTCCTTATGTCGTTCAGCTGTCTGCATTGCAATTAAGAAGAAAAAGATATAAACAAGGGGAAAGGTTTTGTTAATCTGAAAATCACTTCCAGTTCACAGAAATGTAGAGCCATGTAATACATGGCACCAAAACATCCTTGGGCAAAAGCAAATGAAAGTTGTTCTGTAATAAGAGGATGGTTTGGGTTTTGTACAGTTAAGTTATGGAGTGATTGCTGTTGTATTTGAATAGGGAAAAATCTAGTACCTTTTGGAGGCAGCACGATGCATTTGCACTCTACTTCTGGTTGATGGAGTGACAGAACCAGCCGTCAGTGTTGGTTTATATCTTTCGATTTTTTCCTCAACATCTTTCCACAATAGCTGCTGATTTCTTACTGGTAACATTTTATACTCACTTCACACTAGCTTAACACATCTATAAATGTGAAGCCATTTGCTAGGCTGGGGAAATCAGCCCCTTAACCTGTCCTACAAACCACTGTTTCTTTTACAAAGACAGTTACAAGAAATACATCTGCCCCGAAACCTCATAAATTGCTTATTTTCACAGGATTAAGAAACTGTATGACAGCTGTATATACACTCAAAACGTAGCTACAGTAGAACATGAGTGCAGTCTAAAGGTTTTCCAGGATTTGGCAAGAGGGAAGAATTATAAACTAGGGAGCAAGGTGGGAAGGAGAGAGGCTGTTTGAATTTTGCTTGATTTTCACTTTTTTGTAGAGCTGACAAGTCTCTAAAATTTATTAACTTTGTAAATTGCTAACATTTTTATACATTGTCACACAGAAGTTTAGGAGCAGAGGAGCTATGTTGATTCTCAGATGAGAAGAAAATCTACAGAAAAATGTCTAATAATTTCAGTGGGCATTTTGCTGACATACATCTCAAATCAACTGAATGTAGATACATACAAATAAATACACATACATATATATATACAGATATATTCTAATCATTAAGTACTCTATCCTTATATAACCAGTGATGTGCACATAAAGAGAGTGCAAAACATCAATAGATCATCATAATGTCAAATTTGGTTCCATTTTGAGCTGTGAAAAGCAGTCAAGGATTAAGTTTATAACTTATGTTCTGTTCTCAAGTTAAAATTTAATATGTTGCCAACTACGAAAACCACAAAGTTCATTGAGGAAATGGGATCAAAACATATAATATTATCTCCACTGGTGATGATAAATAACCTGTAATGAGCATCTTGACTGACAATTTTTTCAATAATACATGAGGCAGAATAACATACCAATTGCTTGTTCCTGAGCATATTGGATTTGCATTATTAACAGTGATAAAATTGGTTTTATCTGCAAGAGTAGCTGGGTGAAAGCAAACATGACTTTGAAACATTATTTTTCCTCTAGTGCGTATGTGTTCAGATAGGGTCAAAATCAGAAGGGCCAATGCATTTATACTAATGTGACACTGGCATAAATCAAATGGGAATTAGAGCCAGGAAATCAATGTGTTGAGTCCAACGTTGTGTCCAAAGAAGAGATACAAAGCTGGTGAAGGGCTCAGAGAACAAGACTTAGGAAGAGTGGCTGAGGGAATTGGGGTTGTTTAGTCTGGAGAAATGCAGGCTTGGGGAAGACCTTATTGCTCTCTACAACTACCTGAAAGGAGGTTGTAGTGAGGTGGGTGTTGGTCTCTTCTCCCAAGTCACAAGCGATAGGACAAGAGGAAATGGTCTCAAGTTGCACCAGGAGAGATTTAGATTGGATATTAGGAAAAAATTATTCACTGAAAGGGTTGTCAAGCACTGGAACAGGCTGCCCAGGGAAGTGGTAGTCACCATCCCTGGATGTATTTAAAAGACATTCAGATGTGTTGCTTAGGGACATGGTTTATTGGTGGACTTGGCAGTGTTAGGTTAATGGTTGGACTCAATGATCTTAAAGATCTTTTCCAACTGAAACAATTCTATGATTCTGATTCTATTAAAGAATATTTTCTATGATTATTTTTCTGATCATATATGCACTTCAGGGTCTAAATTGTGGACCACCAAGTGGCAAAATAGACCTGGAAAGTAGATTTGTACATTTATAACATGTAAGTGTTTACAGCTCCAAAGAAATGAGAAAGAACTGCATGTGAATATGCAAATGAGTTAAACATATGAGATACTTTAGGATATTTGTGAATACCTAAGAGTAGTTAACTTGATCTTAAAATTTCTGAAAGAATAGGGCTGGAAACACTTTCATTAACCTACCACAGGATAGTGTGGGAGTTCTGAAAATTAGAAAAAAGTCCAAGTGTCTTTATGTAAGATGGGCAAAGGATATCACCCATGTAAGTAGAAACAGATAACTTGATATTTGCCCTTGACAAAGTTATAGAAAGGAAGATACAGAATAAATAAAAAAAAATTAAAGGGTCACAGCATGGATAATTAACCTCTACATTTATTTTTTTTTTAGATAAAGTTTTTTATGAAGTGATTACAAGTTAGTTTGAAACAGTAGTGAATAAAACATGCTTAAAATTTAAGCTCATCCTTTAACTTGATTAACATAGATGATCATCTCACTGCTGGAATAATTCATGTTCTCTTAGCCCATTTCAGTTTTGAGGGAAAGTACTTAGAAAGTAAGTTTAGGCTATATCAGAGTACCTCACAACTGGAGGTAGAAAGCATGGAGCAGCTATACTAGCTCATCTTATGGGTGGTAACTTAAACTTGCATATTCAGTCACGTTATCTAGCTGGAGCCTCCTGTAAGAGGTTTAATTTGACCACAAAGGCACACAAAGGCAGATGGCTCAGAGTGAAGGTCAGAGCAGCACTAGTGGATGGCAGATGGATAGCAGCAGTGGTGTTACTGTAGCAATAACAGCAAAGAGCTCCCTGCTCTGCAACACCCAGTGGAGCTGCCCTTTTAATACCATCTCGATTCTTTTCTAAGGTAAACGATTGCAGGGCAGTTAGTCCAGAACTACCTCTAGTGTCTTCTGCCAAACAATCTGCTGCAGCTGCGTGGCTGACCAGTGGGTGTTAGTCTTGGCAAGTGCTAAAAAGTTTCTTATTCCCCAGGGGTATGTCTGGCGACTGGTTTAGCAAGTGTAACAGTGCACAGTGATATTTGAAAAACTTAATATTCTTCAGTGATGCTTGACTGTATCCCAAGGGTACCTGGGTTTGATGTGAAGGCACCCAGGCTAACCTTATTCTGTGGCTGACTATATTGCCAGAAGGTAACTCAGAGCATACCTGCTACTAGTAAATATCTCAAACACTGTAGGAGACGGCATCACAGTGGCATAGTTAGTGTTCTGGGAATCTCTGTGGGAGCTAATGGGAGGAGGGGAACCCTGCCAGTGTGCATAGCAGCTGGTCAAAGGGGAGAAACTAGCTTGTGTCTACCATGACAACAGTGTTTCTGTGTGTCTTTGCAGCTTGCTGTGAGCCTATCAAAAGCTGTACGCTTCTCTGTGTGTCCTCCTGTAAGGTAGAAGTAGCCTTGCAGGATGTTGTCATACCTGCATGACATGGTTCTACTGCAAGCCTTACACTGTTTCCCAGTCAGGAACAGAGTGATGTTTCCAGTCATGTTACTGAAAAACTCTGGCCTCTGTGGTTTGCTCCTGCAAGAGCACAGCTGGCTGGAGTGCCTGCTGCAGAAGTGTGTCTGCACACATATCCTGAGTGCCTCTGTACCCAGCATACTATGGAAGAAGTGACCCAAGAAAGGGCAAAATTCTCAAGGAGTCCTAAGGGTGGCAAGTGGAAGAGACCCCTTCCATGATCCTTGTATCCAGAGGTTACTCTGCAAGAGCAAATTCAGGGGTGTAACTTAATTCCTTCCATTTTCCCATGACTGTGTCTGCTGTGCATTGCCCCCTGATGTGGGCAGGGAGAGCACCTCCTGGGCCACGGGTGGACGTTTCTGGGCACTGGATGGTGAAGGTGGCACTTGAGTGTAGGGGTGAAGAGAACGTGTACATGAAGGAACAACAGAGGGCAGGAGATAAAATTGAGTCCAAAGAGCCATTGTTTCTGTGGATGTGCAGCCAGAGTCTGGATTCCTTGGGTATCTGGTGCCATTTTGACAGTGGTAACGTTATTTAACCCATTCAAGGGATATATGATGGGCTGTATATGCAAATGCAGCTGTATGGAGGTCCATCTCAGGCCTTCATCTTCCCAGTATTGTTTCCATGATAACTTTTGGGGAGCAGGATACTGGATGTGGGCTGGTTTCCTTACAGACATTGACCAGAATGATTATTTTTCTTGTGTCTCGCACAGCCACTTTCAACTCTGCACATTTATTTTTAATTTGAATTTGTTGTAAAATAAGAAAAAGAGTGTTTCATAGCCCAGATGCCTTTTGCTTTGATACTGCACTGCAGAGGGTGAGTTCTGCTCAAACAGCCGCTCGGTGTGATGTTTTAGTGTGTGTAATCCTGCTGGGGTTGTGTTGGAGGACTGTCTCCAGTAGAAGAAGCAAACTTTAGCAAAGTCTGAAACTGTGCTGCTTTTAGGCTACTCAGTCAGGACAAAACTATGCCTTTTTATTTATTCTAGCTTCCCTGAGGACATATTGAAGTTCCCTGCAGCTCACAGAGCAAGAATGAACTAATTTTTGTTCAGTACTGAGTTCTGAGGGACCAGTGCTTCACAGTGAAACAGAGACTGAACCAAAATGAAAATACAGGCATAAATGTCCCATGCTATTCTGTTGTCTGCCCTTCACAGAAGGTATAGAGACATTAGACAAGGTACAGTGAGTGGACACTGAGTTATCTGAGTCTGAAAAAGACGCTTGTATGTTATAACTCCTAAGAAGCTGTCTGCTTCCTCTAGAATACCTTCAGGAACCATATGATCACAGTTCAGAACAGCTACACAGGGAAGTGTTTTCTGGTCATAGGAGAACATTGATTTCCACAGCAGAAAGCTTAACATGATCCATAGGCTAGAGACTAAAGGTAAACTTGGAAGCCAAGGTTATAAAATTCTGAAAAAAATTATACCCTGAAACATGGTGGATTCTCTGCCTTTAAATAAAGATATCCGCCTTCATCTAAATGGAGAAACATCACTTTCTTTTATAAGATATGATACTATTGAAAGGGAAACAGTTGTTAGGTTATTTGTTCTTTGCTAGATGGGAGGCGAGATTAGATGATAATTGCATTGTTTCGTTTGGTCCTCAACAGTGAAAGTATTTGCGAACTTGATGGAATAATCAGGACTCTTCTGCTTTCACATGCACCAGTAAGTGTTGTTTTCTGCTGAATGCTTTTTAATGGAAACAGAAAAAACCAGTATTCCATTATTATTATGGAACAAACATAAATGCTGATGTGATTTAAAGGTATAAAGAGTTTTGCCTATGTGAATGAGGAGATTATTAAGAAACCTAAAATAAAATAGAAAGGAGGTGCAAAAAAACATGTGCAAACTGGTCTTGGGCATCTTTATAGGATAATTTTAAATAGCTCATGCATTTTTTAGATAAAATATGAGACTGATAAACAAGCACTGGCACTTTCAAGGATTACAATAGAGAAACAGAGTGGCATGAGAAGAGTAGAGAAATATTAGCAAGAATCATTTGGCATCTGATTTTGTGGCAATAATGATGATTGTATGCACGTCTGGGGTTTTTGCTGGGATGAGGAATTCAGAAGTGTGTTGGCAACAGCAAAATTACTTATGAACATTATAAGCTTGTAAATTTGACATGGCATTCTGTCCAGAGAAAATATTAGTGAGATCTCAAGGATGCGGAAACAGAAAGAGGGGGTGTTTTCATAGATACTTTTACAAGTTCCCTCAGTTCAGGAGACATTCCTGCGGACTGGTAACAAGAACTGGATAACCTTCAAAAATCATAGGAATATATGAAATAGGGTAGAGACTAACTGATATATAAGAAAAATATAAGGAACTGTTTTAAGGAGTCTGAATGGAGAAACATTTGTAAAAGCAGTGCTTGAAAGGGGACTCCCTACTTCATTGTCAGCAAGAGAAGACTATGCTTCATTAACTTGACAGAACCATTTGAAGCTTATTATTGCTAAGACAGAAAAAAAAGGTAAGTAAGAACATGACCTAAGATTCTCAGCAGAAAGACTACCTGCAAACCCATTTGAGGTTAGCTTATGACATAAAAGTTGTGGAACAGAAAAGGTAGTAAACCAGGCTGGAAATTCGTCAAAACTAGAAGATAGCTTCACACAGACTGACTTCACTTCATGATGTATTTTTTCTTTCTAAAAAAGGCACACCCCCCAACATTCCATTCACTCTGAAAATGACCAGAGTAAGAAAAGTTAGAACCCTATAATGAGGCAAACACCCTTATTCTGAGGAGTCTGTTTAAGAGGGAAATCAAATGAGGTAGCTGTTCTGGTCCTTGCAGAATTTCACTGGGAACATGGGACATTCACATTAGATGTCTGAGTGCAGCAAATAAGTAGCTACTCAGACTGGAATCAAGACCTGTATCCTAATAGCTGAAGCTGGCAAAGACCTGTGACTAGCCCTATGAGATTCCGCTCGTGGAAGTTAAAAGTTGTTATGAATATGAGCCTTAATCATTACCTGGCCAGAAGTCTAGCTGCTCAGTATTGGGAAAGTCATTGCACCAGGAATGGAAAGTGTGCTTGAAATGTATATTCCCTGAGACTGCATGCATTTTGGGAACATAAAACATCCAGAGTGTTGTGCTGGCTCACCCTTCTCTGTAATTTTTCCTCTCCAGGCATGCTCTAGTCAAATTTCCTTCTCGTATATGTTTAACATCTTGTGCAATGAGGTTCAAGATTCATTTTGCTCTTTTAATCTTTAGTAGTCTTTACTGTCTCCAGAGAAAGTTTGGGAGGAACAGTCAGTTGCACACGCTGTTGAATCTAGATGTTTTAATACTTCTTGTTCTGGCAAAACTATGAGAAAACCTCCCCCAGAAGAATGCCTATGTTTCTCTCTACCACCCATCCAGACATATCTTCAATGGTCTGGAAAGGTGGAAAAACTCAGGCTTAAAGAGATGTGAGCCCCTTAAAAATTTGGCTCAATATGTAGTACAAAGTGGCAGTCTGTTGTACACCAAGTTCTCACACTCTTTTCCTTCAAACCTCAGACATGTAAGGAATTGGTTACACAGCTTACTAGAAAATGTGAGATGTATAAATACATTTGTAATTTGATTTGTCTGGCTGTATATAATAAGTACTGTAATAATATAGCATTATCCTGTATTACATAACATGCTCTCAACTGCACCCAGGGAGATCCACCCTGGGTGGAGAGCATGGAGCTTGACTGAGCATGATGGTTTTCAAAAATGAAGTAACACATGCTTGGGACCTCAAGTTTATCAGTAACCCAGAGTCACAGAACCAAATACCTCTTAACCTCTCACAGAATGAAGTTGTCCTGAGTGCATTTCCGGATCAGAATGGATTTCTGCTGGGACATGATTGACTCTGGGAGATTCTTGTGCTCTGTTTAGGGTTAGGAGTTAATTAGATAGCATTGCTGTAAAACCTTCTCTTGTATGTTATTTTGGCTAAGCTTTCTTTTGCAAAATATTTTTTATAAGCCTGGTGGCTGTGGAAAGGCATTTTTATTTTTATCCTGAAAGAAAAAATAACTTTGTTTCTGTACTAACTCTTCTTCCTGGGAACAGTCCAAAAATAATACATCATGGGATGAACTGTATGTTAAATGCACTTGTATCTACTTTTACTGAAACTCAAAGCAGCGCAGTGTCTTCTGCTTGGTAACATAACAGATCTTAGAAGATGAATCTATAAGTAACCAAGAGCGGGGAGGTTTGCGCTTTTTTTTTTTTTTTTCTTTTTCCTCTGAGATCTGCCATTAGCAGATTTTCTTTACTTCTCTGGAAACTTTCATGCCATATTTGTAAGGCAGTTGTGGAGTGAAGTGAATTAAACTAGCAGAGGTGGAGCATCCAAATCTCCAGTTCAAATAAAGTCAGCATGGGTCTAAATTTGCCACAGTGTCAATATGCCATGACAGACATAAATAGTATGTACCTATTAAACAAAGGAAACAAGCTTTTTTGGACTTATTTTCAGATATAAAAAACCAAAGCTAAATTGCTTGCTTTTTGTTCTTCCCTTATGAAAATTACGTGCAGATCTTGCTGTACTAACAAAATCCAACAAAGTTTTTGTAGACTTGCTTTTTGATTTTATTTTTTTTCCCCCCTTGATTGAGAGGAACATCCTAAAGCTTGGAGGAGTATTACAGGTGAACATCGGAGACAACCCTGGCCTCATGACAGACCCAGATTGGAAGGGTGGGAGTGAATTAAAGATGTTTGGGTGGCTCCTGTGCTCTGGTATAAATTCATAGTGGCAAGAGCCACCCTTGCCTTCTCTGTACTTCTTTTTGTAATTCATAATTATGCAATCAACAACAGCAGACCTGTACTGGATAATGGAGGAACAAGATCTTTTATTTGTTTTCAGGAATTCAGAGTGGAAGAATAATTTGTAGTGTAACTTTTGCAAGGGAAAACAAGGAAATAAATGTTCTTTTTACATTCCAAACTGGTATTCTATGTTGTTTCTCTGCTGAGATGATCACACATCCTGCTCATCAGATTGGCTTACTGAGATGTGAAGCAGTGGCCTGACTATGGACATGCACTATACCACTAAAACTTTGTAAGTTTTTAAAGATTTCCTTGGTTTTTGATATTGATGGACTATTTTTTAAATGGTATTTTAAATTGTACTTCTAAACTATAAACATATGAGAATTCTTGTGGTAAGAAGTGCTCAAGGTTAAGGAGTTCTCTACTCAAATTTTCTGGCAAAGATAGAAAATCACATCCAACCCCAAATTTGATTTGCATAACCTTTTGTCAAAACAATTAACAAATTGAAAATTTGTTGGTAGGGAAAATAAAATGAAAATAACAGAACCCCTATGTTCCTCTGGTAGGGAAAAAAATTCAATCAAATTTTTATTTTTTTTGCTTATTTTTCCCCCTTTTACTTTGACCATTATGTGATGAAGAACTACAGCCAAACTGAGCATAGGCTTCTCTAATGAGGGAATAAGAGCTGATCATGCTACTCAGGAAATTCTTGTGCACTATAGGACTCCAGTATAAACTGAGAAGGGTTTAGGAAATTCAAAGATGATCTAGTAATAGTAATTAAAAAGTCACACAGATAAGTAGAGTCCATGGAATCCTGCCTGAAGTTGCTTTGGGAACATTTATTTTTAATCATTATTATAACTATGCCATTTCAGTGTTTTCCCAGGTTCTTGAGTTCAAAATCTAAAAAGTTTTATCACATTTGTCTCTTCAAGTTTTCTAACTTTGTACTATACTTGTCATTTTACCTTTTTCCCTTCCCTTTCCTTCCTTCTCCTCATATTTTAATCTACTGCAGGTAAAAAATGCAAACGACAAGAAGCATAAACTGTCAGCAGAGTCCTGATATAAATGGCAGACATCCTATTGACTTCAGTGGGTGTTACATTCACTCATGCCAGGACTAAATTTATCACACAAGTTAAGAAAATGAGGCAGCAGGGGAAGAATTCTGGCATTACTGCTATCCTCCTTGCTATGCTTTTCTTTTGTTCACTTCTGATACTATATTTCAAGTTTTTCCTGTATGTTGTAAATCCAGAGCTACCCCTGAACCCTGGACTTGGAGAGCTAAACTTCTCCAGAGAGGAAACAACTTGTGTCTTCCAAAGCCCAGTCAACAAGACTCATCTAAGTTGATACAAAACCCACAAAACTCCTCTTCAAGGGTATCAAGAGTTCACTTTTTATGTCCCAACTGGTTTAAAAAGAACTCCAACAGAATAGAAACAAATAGGATAACATGTTTTAGAGAGCTGAAATGGTCTGGATAAAAAGTCTCTCTTCCATAATTATTAATGTCCAGTGTTTTAATGTGCAAATGAAGTCAACTATGTCCATAAACTCTTTATTAAGTTTCCTCAAACCATCATTTATTCTTCTTTCATGAAGACCAAAGAGCAGAAGATGTGTCATGCTAGCTGTTGAGGAGGCTGTTTCAAAAACTCAAAGTGGTCTTGTTTAGGGAAAAATCCTTAAAAAATGAGCAAAAATTCACATCACATAGATGATGCAATGCAGCCTACATTAACCTCACCTGAACGCAGGGTCTAGAAAATAAAGCAGAAATCCACAACTCTTTTTCCTCTAAACTCACTGATGCCTACCATCACCAAGTGAATAAAGAACAGGGTGTTTTATTGGTCAAAAACTAAAGAAGAAATGATATTTTAACCAGGAGAGTTCAGGACTTAATAAATACAATTCCATTTATTTCATACTCAAGCCATTATCTTTTTAAAACAAATTGGATCCTATCTTAAATCAATAATTATAGAATACTGTCTGAATCATGGGATTGTCAGCACCAATTTGTTTTGAAAATTCATTCAGGCTGTGACTAAGTAATTACTTCTAATTCCAATTCAGGCACCACTGTCCTTGATAAACCCAAAACTAAAGGTCCAGCAGACTGCTGCAGCATTCAGTCAAAAGCTATCTAATACACTGCCACACTCAGCTCTGAATTGCAAAGGTAAAGGAGAGAGGAGCACATCTGCATGTACATGTGCAAACTGAAGGCTGGGTTAACAAAGTCTGTTCTGTGGGAATGTAACAGTTGCATTTTACACTGATAGGCACCAAATGACAACAGTAATTAAAGACTTTAAAGATATTAAAAAGTATGGTGGTACTGCCAGACCACTCCTTTCCACTTCCTTCTCTTTGACTTTTTCTATCCCTCTTCTCCTTGTGCAGTCAAACAGGTACGCGACTCCTGCAGGGTAAAGATTCCAGCAAGATTTCTTTGCAAAAATGAGGAATTACTCTTGGCTTTAATCTTTTGATCATGATTTCTAATTATGCTTCAATCACACTCTGAAGCAAAAATGGTACAGTAAAAGAGGTAAGGATTTTCAGTGTAACAGCTGATGCCTTTCCCCCCACTTCCCTCCACTGGAATTGGCTGTTTTTAAAAATTCAGGAATCACAGAAATGCCTAAACCAAAAAGTTGTAGTACTGTTGGGGTTTATAAATGAGGAAGATCACAGGCATGAGTGAGACAGGGGAGAATATCTCCTAGCAGACCAGCTGATTTTTTTTAATTTTTTTTTTTTTATGTCAGAAAATATCACCTCTCCCAAAAAGCTTTTCTTCTTATTGAAAACTGAAAATAATGGACAGGCTGATATGCTACTGAACACTTCTTTTAAAGAATAAACCTAGCTGATGAAATTACCAGTGATGAGCCAAAGTGTTTCCTTAATTAAAAAACAACACTGCCTTTCTCAATGAAGCTTTAATTTAGACTTTCCTATTTAATCTGGTGAGAAATGGTGACATCTGGGTTTTAAGAAGAGGCCTACAGGGGTATGGAAAGTGAAATGGTGAAAGCAGCTCAAGCCCCCTCCTATCAGTCAGCTCGTGTCCCTGCTAGAGAGAGGGAGTGAGGGCAGAAGCTGTGAGCACACTTTGGGCTCCCCAAATCGCCCTGTTTCCAGCCACCCAATCCTCTGCAGGGCTTTGCCACTGGCAGTGGGAAAGAGGGATTACAGGTATACCTGGCAGGGGTTATCAGAGCAGCTGTAGCTCAGCAGGGCAGAGGTTCAGCTGGACCTCTGCCTGTCAACCTGCAGACCTGTTTGATCAGAGACCAGCAAGTGATGACAAATTGCAGCTGGGGATGGCCTTTCAGTTTTCTTAGGACTTCAAACCTCCCTGGGGCCATGAATATTCCAAATGAAATGAATACAAAAGTTGATTTTGTCTTTCACTAAACTAGGCTTCACTGAACCCTAAAACTGGCACCTTTCGGTTCAGAAATTGTTAGAAAGGATCTTAGTTTTTGACTCAAATTTTTTTGGGTGGCTCTCATCGTCTATCTCTCTAATCACATTTTAACATTCTGTTATTAAATTTTGATAATCTGATTTACTTTATTTTCACTACTCAAGATATTTCACTTGTAGATTAGTGCAGGCTTGGATGATAGTGAATTATTTAGTTCAAATTTCCACAGATATTTTGACCTCTATCAGCAACAGATAGTTTTGTGGGAAATCACTGTGAAGTAAAAGTAGGTACACCATCCCACATACACTTATCTTTCATGAGATACTCCTTTGACACGTTCTTTACCATGTGTGGTGGTTTAAGCCCTGCCGGGACTGGAGACCACGTTGCCATTGTCCCTCCCCCACCCTCAGCCGGTCAGAGTTGGAAGTGAGGCACAAACCCTGGGGTTGAAATAAGGAAAGATTTAATACAACAGTGTAATGAACAATCTGAACAGCAACAATTGCAATAATAACAACAATAAACATTAATAACAGTAAACAAGACAAAAGATATACAGAGAAATACCGCAGTGAACACATCCAGCCCGCCGCGCGTACTTCCCGTGACCAAAGCCACAAAGGGAAACTTCCCGAGCTGCTGCGCTGGACCTGACTCAGCATGGTATGAATAACCCGGCTGGAGATCCCTTCCCCCTCTCTGCTGGGGAAACTTAATCCTATCCTAGCTGAACCAGGACATCATGGAACTATTTCGCTCCTTCCATTTCTCTTTTTTCTGCCTATAATCCTGGTTACCTCAGCTTTCTCCTTAAGCAGAGACATAGTAACAGACTCAGATTTATCCCGTTGCTGCTTATATTTTTGAAATACATATTCCAAGCAAAAGTGGTGCTCTTTTCATGTCATATAGTGGTCTAACTGCTGGGGCAAATTCCAGAGCTATACTTTCTTGTTTTGCTGGGAGAAATCTAAATGAGGCATAAGGAAACTCATCTGCAGAATGTATCAGTTTATAACAGGACTCAAGTTTGCCCATTGTGCTTAGTTTCTGGAAAACCAACCCAAAGAAGACTTAACAAGTCCCCTCCTTCCAAACTTCAGCGAACAGTGCCTCAGGGTGTAGCTGATGTTCTTGCTTGGTGTCTTATTTATGTGGGCTGTGCTTTTCTCTGTGAAATGCTCTAGGAGATGTTTTGTTGCAGATGGGTATTTCTGTTGCCTTGCTGTGCCCATACCTGCAGCTGCTGTACTTCTCTGCCCTATAATGAAATGATACATTTCCAAAACAAGTGTGTTAACTAATTATTCACTCAAGGGGGGAAAAACAAAAAAAGTAAATTATTGAACAAGATTACATCAGTGGTTGTGTTGGGGGTATGACATGAAAGGCCAGAATGCATATTTTAAAAAAGTATGGAAGTACTTGAATTATGTGGGTGCTTTACTTGTGGTGATGCAATACAGCTCACTTCAGCTGGAGGAGAACGAACTGGTATCAAACACTGGAGCTACTTGCTTGATCTTTGAGACAACGATTCCTGATTAAGAAATAGAGTTTGACATGTTCCAACCTGAGAAATCAGTGATAGTTCCGATTTTTAAATGGAAAAATCCTTGTGATTTTATTTGATATGTTTTCTTCCAACCCAGTTTGTTCTATAGTTTTAAATTTTTTGAATCTCCACAGCAGCAGGGGAACTATTTATACAGTTTACCAGTCACTCCAACACTCTCCAGTTTGCTCAGTCAGCTCCAGTAAATAAGATGAAGGCACAGAAGACTGTAAGATCTTGTGGTTTCCTTCAAGTCCTGTTGGAAAAATTCATTGTGAATAATGGTTTTGTACATGAGTACTGAGTGTTAATGAGATAATGTGGGAGAATGTAACGGCAGTTGCCAGGTTATCATGGATAAGGATGCACTGTTCTTACAGACTTTTCATAAAGGAAAATAAGACAGGATATTTCATAAGGCAGTTAATAATCCCTCAGCCATGCTCTTTGGCTTTTCCTTGAAAGCTGTCATTTAGTGTTTTCTATATGAGAGCTATCCTAACTGAAAATGAGTAAAGGAAAATACTTGCTTTTCAGAACCTCAAAATGTGATCAGGTATATCTAAACCTCCAACAATTTTGAAAGCTTCTGTAAAAGAAAAAGGAACCCAGAATTCTCGGTCTTTAGAGCATCCAAATGCAAGGGTCCATTTGAATATACAGCTACCCTCTTCACTGCTTCTGTGTATAGTTTTACTTCTGGAATGAACCAGAGTGCATGGAAGGAAGAGGGTCCCCTCAGATCTTGTCCTGAAACTAAGTCAGTATCTAATATGGGCTGGAGAGTTGTGATTATTTTACAACTGCATGTTTTAGATGTGCCTCAGGAGCCACCCTGATGGTGTGACTCAGAAGACACTGGGAGCTTGGGCTGCTATGGAGTTATGGACCTGCGAAACAATTCTGCCAGGTCTTCCACTTTTGCTTTATTGTCAGCTCAGGAAGGAGACAATTTATGGGTATTAATAAACTTGGAAGTTCGTTTCACTGAGCATTTTAAGGACAAGGATGATGCAAGATAGAACTGACCCCCCTTCTCCCCTCTTTTTAAGCCTACTGAATGAAGTAAAATATTTATTTTCAAAGACTGAATAAAATGTGGGTTTAGACCATTGTCTAAAGCATCTTCCAGAACTAATATGTTTAAAAATATTGGATTAAATGAAGCAGAGCAATATTGCACTAGACAGAATAATCAATAAATAAGAAGACCAGATGAAATACTTCTGGAGCCATTTACATAAAAGGTCAAAAAAGACACAAGATTGAGAAACTCCTGGGAATCCCCACAGGCTGTCAGGTAACATTTCGTATTATAAGGCTGACAGGCTTTTTGGTCTTGTGAAGATTTATGTTGCACATTTAAGACCATCTTTTTTTGCTAACTGATCAGGATCAATATCAATTCTTAAAAGCAATAAAATAACTTCAACGAATTGAACATATTCTTGAATTTGTGGAAGCACCAGGGTTTCTGTGGTGCATCCTCTTTTCAGCTCTTCCACCTTCCAGCTATTTTGTCTGCCAACAGGCCATTAGAGAGCATTTAATAGGTTTAGGATATACTTTTAACAGCAGGTTTTAAATAGTTTCATGGTAGTTTGCCCTGCCCTTGTTGACAGTAGTACAAGAAGAAGGGAAAACTTTTAACCAGTGTACCTACCACTTATTTTCAATTTAGTTTCTTTTGTTTTACCCCATTTCTTATTTTCTTTCTCATGGCATGTAATTTATATCTTTAATCCCCTGTGCAATCAGCATGTGCTGTCAGATGGTCAGTTGTGTTGTGATAATCTGTTTCATATATTTGGGAAGAACTCTCAATCAAAAATGTGTGTATTGCTTTTTTTTTTTGTCATTTAAATGTTTCTCTAAACACCCCTTTTATCATGATTCCTATAAATCACTGTTCTTTGTCAGCAGGTAGACTGATGACCACTGTTACTATTAAGGCTAACAAACATCTGAATTTAATAAATATGTCTTTCTCTTCCTTCACCAGGTGGTCTTACCACAGACTGTATGTGGCCCATGGCTAGGACTGCTCCTGAAATACTTGCAAAGAAGGAAATACCTAATATTTGTGTGGGAACTATGTGATTCTGTCCAGAAGATATCATATACCTAATCCATGAAGGTCAATTTATAGGGCTGTCTATTCTGTGGATGATTTTGTCCCAGATTTTCCCATGGTGATTAAACTTTCCAGTAGTAGGATGAAACTGATCTATTTAAACAAGCTTTGAGCACAGAATCCTTGAGAAAAAAGATCTGGATTTTTTTCTGGGGATAACTTCTACCCACCCACATTAGATTAAGTGAATTCAGCCACACATCGTGATTTCCAAGCTACTAGCCTATAAATTTAATGTTCTGTTGCAAAAGGGAAATTAATTGTTTTAATAATATCAGTAAGAATAATTCTTTTTCATATTAGAAGTTAATACCATCTTATGATTTTTACATGTTAAATGATATATATTCCTTGTTCAGACATGGTGGATTTTATTCCCATCAATGCACTTCTGAAGAATTAGTACCAAATCTTTTATGGTGGAGGGCAAATGCAGTATTTCTTGACTACTCAACAGGCAGACCATTTATAATGAAATGAATACATCCTATGTAAAGCTAAAAGCATTTGCTTTATTAATTAATCTGAATGCTGTTCCCTCAGACTATCTTCAGCTCTGAGGAAATAGTCTACTGAGTCGTATTGGATTACATGCTTATATTCATTTTTAATTACATTTGGAGGAAACATGATAACAGCAAGAAGAAAAAAAAAAAAACCTTAATGTGAGTTAGTCAGTGTTTGGCCACCTCCTCTAGAATAGCTAACTTTTATATGGTTTGGTTTGGTTTGGAGTCAGGGCCATGTAACATATTAACACCGACACCCCACCCCTCCCCCTTATTATTATCTTTTAATCCTGCCTAAATTTGTTACATTTGGTATTAAAGAAAGCAGGAATCAATGTTCAAAGAATTTCTAAATGTGAATTAAAGGAATTTGTGACTAGCCTGTGAGGAAAAAAAAACCAAACCACAACAACAAAATGATGGGGACCTAAATGATCAATGTTCATATATAATTTTTTATTCACCTTTTTAGTGACTGCTATTATTTTTTTGCCATAAACTAAGGGTTTGTTCTTTCCAGTTGCCAAACACTTCTCCCAGTATGTTGAAATCTCTGCGTCCCTTTATTATAAGTAAATCAATTTGATCACTTAGTGTAGATCATATTATCGGTAATCCTATAACAGAGACACAGAACCAGGTGTAAACCATCACATTCTGATAGGGATGTCTAAATCTGTAGACGTGTGTCATACCCCATTTTGGGAGTCTTATTATGTAAGCGTAGATTCCAGTTCCTCTTTGATATTGTTGGAATTGTAATTACAATCAGTGACCAAAATGTAAACCATAGAGAGTTTGGATGACTGTGCAAGTTTGTTTACTTTTACAGATTGGGAAATAGCATAAAATGTTTTTTTTTTTTTACTTTTAACCATTATAGTTTCTAATATGTATCTTAATCCATTTTTTTTTTCTGTGCTAGAAGTATTTATCCAACAACTCTTTTAAGAGCATAAAACCAGGGCCAGATTCAGACAGTTTCAGATACATATTTTTCATATATAGACATTTTGATGCTCCTGTGAAGAAATTATATTTTGGCTGCACTGCAATTTTTTGTATGTCCAATCTTGGGATAAGGAAGAATTTCAAGATGACCTTGGAATGTCTAGTTCAGCTGGGGACAGAGAGGAACAGATCCCTCTGGCTTTTTCCTCCTGCTGAAGAATTCCCATTAAAGCAATGGAAGTTTTCCTTCTTTACAAAGCTACAAAACTAGAATAACACCAAAGAAATTTTTGGAGTAGCTGTGATAGAAGATGTGGTACACTAGGCAACTAAAAATAGAAGAGTCTTTCAGGCACTCATAACAACAACCAGAATTAATGCTGGCACCTCTGGGCAATTGTCTGACTGAATATAACAGTGTTGAATTTATGTATATATATAAAGAATGACTTCTATGTTGTGGTGTTTGTTTGTTTGTTTGTTTGTTTGTTTCCTGTTTATTGCCTGTCACAGGTCCCAATTGGAGGCAGACTTCAGACTATTTAGAAAATAGTGGTATCAGCAATGAACCTTTTTATTACCCCACCAGTGTACCCCTACAATTTGATGGTGGGTGATGATGATGATGTCCCTACTTTGATCTACCTTATCCAAGTGCACAGAGGAGGTATGTAGGGGATTTATCTTAACAAATATAAGTAGACTTCCATTTCACCACCCATTCAGCCTGCTGTGTTCCCCGAGGAACTGTCCAAAATTACCTCAGTTAAAATTAACTGTGGTTATGATTCCTCTGATGGGGATAGTTGTTCATGAGGAGCCCCCTTGAGACCACCGTTTCTTTCCTTATGAACTGCCAAAGAGGTCCCAGGCAGTTGTGTGTTCCAGCCCCCAATGGTCTCAGACAGGTCTGAATGTAAACATTAGTAACAAAAGTCCTATATCCAAATACCGATTGCCCTAGCAAAACAAGTTTTCTCATGTTTCCATCCTGGTTGCAGAAAATGCAAGTGTTAATGTTTTATTCCTGGGTCGAGGGAAAGTAGGCGGTAGACCCTCATTTCAGACAATTAAATATGCCTCAAGTCAAGTCTCAAGTCTCTGTCCTTTAGTTTCCTTTGTTTTTAAAAGTGTATTAACAAAAGTTCCCTTTACTTTCTAATCTCCTCACACTGCACATTGACACTAAGGCCCCGGTGCTGACTTTGGCAGTCTGCTCTGCGATCTGTTTCTCTGTGGAAATAGATGTCCTCCTTGGTCTGCTTGTGGACTGTGACACTGTGCACCAGCCTTGGCTGAGGCAATACTTTTGATCCATTCAGTAGAAGGTTCTTAGAGGTGGTTGGCAACGTATTCCTTACAGAGGAAACAAACTCTTCTGGCTTATTGTGGCATCTGAAAGGCAAATAGAATGACTTTCCATTTCACTAGTCAGGAGGGGGGCAACTTTATTATAAACAACTATACAATAGACTAATCCAGCACCCGCTATAAACTAGCAAGGTTAGAGGTAAGCAAGATTGTGTCAGCTCTTATTGTGTCACCAGAGCAGGGTACTGATCCTCATTCTGTCCCTTGATGTTGTGAACTCAGGATTTTCTTCCTGCTTTCTTCTCTGTTCTGCTTTTTCAGTCATTTGTTCCAGATTCCTAGGTCCTATGCAAAACTGCTCTGTTCCACCCCGTCATGGACAATTATGTCCACCACAGACAGCTGACCCTCATTTCATATGGTGTCCTACTCGCTCCAGTCTTCTAACATCTGAAAGTAGCGTATGTTATCATTGAGTTGGGTTAAGAGACAAGTAACCCATTCTTTGCTACAGGTCAGCTTTTTCCATAGTTCCTCACCTGGCAATTCTCTGGCCCACATTGCTGTATGGACAGCAGTGCCTCCCACTGATTGTACAAAGCATGTTCGATGTGCTGCAAAAGGCTTGGAAGTCTCAGTATTCAAAGGGACTTAAACTATACTCTCATGTAGAAGGATATACCTGTGCTACAAAATACAGTCAAATGCAGAGATCTCCTGGTTAATGACAAATCAGCTAGACTTGGAACTGGAAGCACCATCACACCATTGACAGCAAATTGACTGCACAACCCGTTTCTTTTTGCTGACTTGGAGGGGCAGTAGGTTTTTGGAAGCACTGGATAGCAGTGTGCTGAATTACTTGTTTCATTCATTGTTAACAAGAGATTTTGAATTAAATAATTTCTGTTTTGTCCATGCTCTCATAATTTTAGAGTCAAATCAGCAAAACATAGTGCTGTTTTATGACCTGCATTCCTCTCCCTCATACACCTCTGTACACCCTTTGGTGTTGTGTTGCAACAGCAACTGTCATTTCCCAGTTTCTGTCATCCTCAACCCCTTTCATATTCTGTACCTGATTATCAAGTTCTTCTGTTTCATTGTCTAGGCTCATTACTTTGTTACATAAATGTACTGCTTGTTCCTGAGGGTAGGGTTACATTTATGTAACTTCAGCCATTCAAAAGTTAGATATCTGGGCCGAGAGGGGTCTTCTGTATTTTTTCTGTTAGAAACTGAGACAAATAGGCAAATCCAAAGTTGGATTTGTCCCATCTGTTTCAGGCACATAATTTAAAATTGGATTAATAATCTGCTGAATTCATTTTGTCTCTCATAAAGGGAGGTAGGTGACTAGAATAGACCAGATGCACAAATGTAAAATAACCGATGTTAGATGAGATGAATCTGAATCCTAGACCAACCTCATTGTCTAGGTTCCCTCAATAGTTAGTACAGAAAAATAAGTATAGAGAATAGACACTTGTTCCCCTGTATATTTTGATGGCATGAATTGTTGTTTGGGGTTATGGGAGACCTTGGCTGGTCCAAGGGATCAGAATGCAAGTTTGATATTGACCTTGAGCAGATAACTGTGTACTCTTAAGAGGCTTGAAAGTCCTGAGAAGAGCTGAGTAAACAAGATTAAGGAACTGACAGACCAGAACTATCTGACCGCAAGGAAAGGAAGGTTATCGAGGTTGCCACAGAGAAGAGGTCATCCAATCATGAACTGTTAGTCTCTAATTAAACCAATCATATATGGACACATACTCTTAATAAAGTTATAAAAAGCCTTGTTAGAACAATAAAGTAGCCCTTTTGCACAATTCAGTGTTTGTCATGTCTGTTTCAACAGCGACATGGAGCGTCTCTAGAAATTAGGGCAGAAGATAGCTTCCAACTTCTTAGCTAAACTAACTTCCGATGGTTAAAAGCAGGGAGACATGCATATCACTGGAACTGTGGCACCATACAAATACTATTGTCATCAACAGTAATGTTTTATTTCTCCTTGAAAAACACACTTAAACACACTGCTACTCTATCATCAGGTATTACAAATTTGTGGATCTGATTTTCCATCACTTATGGGCTAAAACTAACCATAGGAATTATGCAAACATATCCCAGAACTTTTCCTATATCACTGCAAATAAATACCATTTTTCTTTATCTATCCCATCTGAATTCTTTAGAAACTACGTGTAACCAGGCAGTCACATACAAAATCACATTCTTCTTTTCATGAGCCACAAAGATGATGTTAATTTTACTTCATTCTCTTGTTCTAAAATCTTATATTTAATAAGCTGCAATGTATTATCAAAAAAAAAAAAAAAAAAAGAGAGGGAGGGTATGAATTAAGAATAGAAAGTGAATGCAGAGTTCTCAGGGATAAATATGAACAACTCAAATATGATGAATCAATTGTAAAGCAGAGTCTGTAAACTGAGAAGGTCTGTTCTCAGGCAACTGTGGTTAATTGGGCACAGTGGATCACTGGGGAAAGGCAAGTCTGGTAATTCCATCAGTGGAGAACACTGAGTCTCACTGAGACATCAGTTTTGTGAGGGGACCATCATAACCAGTTTAGCATGATTGTCTGACTTAATACTTTAAAAAATACTTGCAAGGTGGTCACTGAGAAATTGAACAAACACTTGTAATCACAATGTGCCTTATTTGTAATCTTATTGCCAAGAAAAGAGGAAGCTAGATGTCACTGGTTGTTAACTCAGTTTAATCTGAGAACTGTTCTTCCCTTAAAATACTGTTAAAGTCAGTAGGCACTGCAGAGACTCAATGGTTTTGAAAACAAAACATATAATCACTTCTGGTATTCAATTTCAAAAATTCATGCTCAAGCTTATTGAATTATAGGACCCCAGCTTACACAGTAATATAATTGCAAGATGTTCATTTACTAGAGATCTTATACTCTATAGAGAACAGTTTTAACACATAAGAAATGTTATGAATACACCATGTGCTTTGTTGCTTCATAAACAAATCAAAATGTGTAAGTAAACAAATAAAAATGTGTACAATTCTTACTGGTATAGTCCAACTTTGCAGTCTGAATCCATTACTTGTCAAAATCAGCTGGAAGAAACCTATTTACCTGAATGATGATTGCATCACAGAAACAGCTATGTAGACTTTGTTGATGGATTGATTACTCATGTAATGACTGACAATTCAGACTTATTTTGTCAGCTGTCAAACTAATGGTAACTCTTTTCCTTGGGTCAGAAAGAAGACAAATTAAAACGGTATCGCAGAAAGCTAAGTAATATCTCCTGGCATCCTTGTGCAGTATCAAAATGGATCTAGAGAGGTTTTCAAAATTGTGTGAAGACCTCATCTACCTTAGAAATGTACTTTCTTGCTCAGTGAGCAGTTGTGAATTTTACAGTTTTTGAGTGGATTTATTAATCTCTCTAGTTCATTCTTTTTATATCCTGGGTTTTTAGACCGTAAAGGTTCTAGTAATTAGTTCTGTCCTTGAATGATGTTTACATAAGTGAAAACAGAGTAATTTCTCAGTCTTCATAATGGAAGCAGATCTCAAGAAGGGAGATGAATGAAGAGGGAGACTTGACTTGTCAAACCATCTAAACAAGGTCATATTATCCATCTAGTTATAGGGTGCTAATAGGGAACAAGCAAGTCTGTAGAAAGCAGACAGTAGGGCATTAAGCCTAACTTTGGTTTAGTAGAGACAGCACAATCATGGCAAGGATTTAAGCTGAATGAACAGAGAGGGAAGGACCTGTGTGGGAACTTGAGTAAGAAAATGAGAAATTAAAATTCAGTACAGCAGTGAACTGGGAGGCAAAGAACCTTCATTTATTATCTATGTTCTTTTAATTCTTTGAAGGAAAGGCTCAGATTTGTCCCATTTGCCTGTTATAATGAAGTGGAGTATGTGTCACAATGGAAGTATACTTTGTTCATTAAGTAAGTAAGACTATAATCTTTCTCTTGGGTTATTTGTTAGTTTAATGATAAGGATCAGACATTTAATTGGACTGTACATATCTGTTAAATCTAGTTTTCTATGTTATTAAATATATCTCTATATAAGAGATGTAACATTTGATTTGCTCAACTATGGGATTAAAAGATTTTTTGAAATAAGGATTCATTGAGTTCTTTTTATGGTATAGACCTATTAGTGATACTACGTACTGTGAAACAGTCATGTCTGTTCACTGAAATGGTGGCAAACCTCATCCCATGTGCCAAATACACTTGCCCCACTGAACCTTGCAGAGCCAGACCCTTGAAGTTTTCCTAACAAGATTGTGGACTCGCGTTTCTCATTGTGAGATGGGCCTCATGCTGGATCACACTCTGAGGGCACATCTGCCTGCAAGATGCATGTTTGCCGTGCAAGTGGGCTGTGTTGATGGCTATGCAAGTTGACCAGTCTGGTACCTTCCACATAGCACTCTAAATCCTCTTCTGGGTTGAGGGAAGGATTTCTGCTTTGGCTCTCTGTTTATTCATTAAAAGTGGCTTTGGTAACTCAGCTGTTACCGTGACCTGCCTCTCACATGGATGTTGGTAAACTCCACCGATTGTGAACGAGCACCATTGCTGTAAGAGGCTCTGCTGAGGTCCTTGTGTCTCTGTGTATGAGCACTAGTAATTTTCTGGGTTAGTTTTTTCTTTGGTGATCTGGGTTTCACACAATGGTAAATTATTTATTTTTCTTCACTTCCTCCCCCATGCTCCCACTGATAATGTGCAATGTACCACCTAAATGTTGTCTGTGGAAGTTAAACAACTTCCTATATTGGAGTGCTGTTCAAAATTCCTTCTCTTTTTTTCTGTTTTAGTTTGGAGAACAAATGGTGAACCAAAATCCTGTTTACTAAGCCTAAGTAACCTTCCCCCACTTTCCTGGTATTACTGGAAAACTACAAAGCTGTCACCTTTTAAATGATGCATCACAATGAAGTGCTAAAACAGAGTCCCAATTTACCCTGGCTTGCAATTTTCTGACAGATGCCAAGAAGAGGCAAGGAGTTCTATTTGACTAAACTGGAAGAAATTCCACGGAAGACAAGTCTACCTCACTTTTTATTTATCATTTCTGCAAGCTAGTCCACCCCTTCAGTCAACATCATAAAGACTGGGGGCAAACAGTAAATGTCATTAGTTTGATGCACAGTAAATATCTATAGTTTGATGCATTTGCAGAGAAGAGTGACAGTGGATTCCTGTGCTTTTAAAGGTCTGTCCCTGTCTTGGTCAGGGCTGTAGTGCACTGCAGCTGCTGGAAGAGGGAGGCTATGCTGCCGATCTAACAGTGAGATTTCATTCACTGAATTCCAGAGGCTGCCTCTGCTTAGCACAATGGGACATATCGGTTGACCTTTTCAGACTCACAGACTCAAGAGTGAAATACAAATAAGATGGAAATCTGTAGTAAAATTCTCACTGCCTTTTTTTTTTTTTTTTTTTTTTTTTACTTTCATTCTGTTTTGACTTCCTTTTCATAGTTTTTCAGGCTATTCTGAAGTTTTATCAAGATTTCTTTAAGAGGTACACTTGTGGACGTCTATTGTCTTTCACATATTCAGGATGTTAAAGTATTCTTACATGAAATTTCTCTTGTTTCCTTTTCAGATAACAAATGCATGAAATAGGGACTGATCCAAAGCTTTTTTATGTCAGCACAAGTATTTCCCATATACATAAGTTTGGGGTTTGGGATCTTCAATATCAGAAGAAAGGTGATGTTGAAATTCCTTAAGAAGTGATGCAGACTAAATGAATGAGAGTTTTGTCTGAACAAGGAGTTCAGTGCTAAGACAGGCAGTAAAATAATGTCTTGCTCTCCTCATTTGTGGAGGCTACAGATAGCTTGGTTTGAGCCTGTTGGAGAGTGGTTCCACTCTGATAACTCTCAGGCCAGCTCTGCCCATGCTCAAGCTGGCAGGCAGCAGCCAGGTCCAGGCCAGCAGCCATACTGAACTCAGGACAACACCCGTGATAATGGGTCGATCCACACAACTCCCGTGAGCTGTCATATCTGCAGCAGATCCCTTCAAGTAGCACAGCTAATGCAGGGACCCTCCTGGTGAGAGGGAAACTGTGTTCTGCCATTTGGAGGCAATGGGGGGAACCACCGTGGGTGACTCGCAGTCCCGACTGGGTCTCTGCCAGCACCTGGGACAGTGCTCGAGCCTGGAGCATGTTTTCCTACAGTATGTGGAATAAGTGCATTTCAGAATATAATTTTATCTATTATACAAGAAAAATATTATTTTATCTCATCTACATTATCTGAAGGTAAATGTTTTGTACCCCACTGAATAGAAGAGGAAGTCAGGCACAAAAGATGGGGCTGAGCTCACCTAGCTTTAGATACCTATGCTGTAGACATGTCTGAGACACTCTCTAGGGGATACCTTGACAGACAGTAGAGCTAAGTAGGCATTTTGAGGGTGAGATTTGCCAGTCTGTTCTAGATATCTTCTTTAGGATGAGATTATCTGCATTCTAGAAATGTCTATTCATCCATTAGCTGCAAAGAGCACAGAAAAGAATTAGCTATGTGGATGCTAAGTATCAAACCAGTTCTGATAGTTTTGCCAATGTGACATTCACAAGGTCCTGTGAAAAGCACATGGCAGAGGAAGAAGTTCAATGGCAATCCTTGACTGACATCCTGAAAAATGGAACATTCTTCATAAGACACTCTGATCTCCATTAATCTCTACTATTTTTTTTTTTTTTAAATCACCAAACTCTGTACTACACTTTAGTGTCACATTGGTGATTTTTACTCTGGAGTTTGCTTGAACTGCAAAAGCAGAGGGATGATCCAGATAAGTTGTGTGTGGGCCGGGAATGTTTTAACAGCACCTGTCCATGCTAAACCTGATTCAAGTCAATGCCATAAGAACATGACGTTGTGTGATAAATTAATAATGAAATGAATGATGAAAGAGATGTATCACCCAAGGTAAAAAAGAAAAACACTACTTTTTTTTTTTTTTCTTCTGCACCTGCAGTCAATAATTTTACTCTGAATGCCATATAAATAGTACTTTCAGAAATGACATTTCACTGCGACAGAATCAGAGAGAGGTGTTTAATCATTAATACATACAGATAATGAACACTTCATTATGTTGTCATTACTAGTGGACAAAAAAAAAAAAAGGTTAAATTCTTTCATATCTTTTTTCAACTTTATAATTTAAAATAATCACTTAAAGAGGGATTTAAGATGAACATTCTGAAGAGAAAACCTGCTCAAGTGGATCCAGAGGACCATGAAGATGGTCAGGGGGTTGGAGAACCTCCCCTATGAGGACAGGCTGAGAGAGTTGGGGTTGCTCAGCCTGGAGAAGAGAAGGCTCTGGAGACACCTTGTAGTGGCCCTCCAGTACTTGAAGGGGGCTGCAGGAAAGATGGGGAGGGACTCTTTATCAGGGAGTTTTGTGATAGGATGAGGAGTAATGGTTTGAAACTGAAAGTAGGTAGATTTAAATTAGATATAAAGAATAAATTCTTTCCTGTGAGGGTGGTGAGGCACTGGCACAGGTTGCCCAGAGAAGCTGTGGCTGCCCCCTCCCTGGCAGTGTTCAAGGCCAGGCTGGATGGGGCTTTGAGCAACCTGGGCTAGTGGGAGGTGTCCCTGCCCATGGCAGGGGGTTGGAAACAGATGATCTTTAAGGTTCCTTCCAACCCAAACCATCCTATGATTTTATGATCTATGATTTAACAATTAGTACTGTATCCTACTATCAAACTTCAGTGTTTTCCACTGGTTTGGTACGTGATTCCTCAGGTGTGTAAGGAGTTATCTGAATGAGATAATGGGACTCCCATAGTGTGAATAGGGTCCAGCTGAAGATTTTATAAGATGAAATTAGTCTAGAATTTCTCCAGTCTCACTCTTATGTGATAAGCATAGCCTGCTGGAACACATAAGCATGATGATGGCTTTGAAGCATAGCACATCAACTATTTTAAAGATTGGTTGTGTTGCATAAGGAAGAGCACAATGATTAACTTATGGATCTGTTGTAGCTATTAGGGTGAGAGTGTAGTAATTCCTACAGAAGCTGGGAAACATACTAAATTGTCAAAAGAAAAACTGATTTCCCTTCCAAGTAAATGTTTTTCCATTTTTCAATAGCTAGAGAATGCTGCTGCTGCTGTTGACTTCACTCTCTAATAAGAGAGCAGTCTTTCTTTCCAGACCAGTGTTTTTTTTGCTTGCAGATGAAATCTGATGGAGCTCTGTTCTGGAAATGCAGTTTGGGAGAGATGGTCTTACAGGTTTCTGTCACCTGGAAGAAAACTGTGGTCTGGCAGTCTGTCTGGGGCACTGGATCATACTAGGGATTAGTTTATTTTCTTCAGAACAAGGTAGGACCTGGGCTATGGAGGTCCTTAGGACATGGAAGATTTGAAGGTGTGTCATGTTATCTCCTCTGACCTGATGAGGAGATAATCTTTCTTCACTCTGTTGTTAAATAGAAAACTTTCTGAAATGCTAACTCTGGAGCTGCTGGCAATTTTTTATTGTACCACTGTAGCTTTTCTACTAACCACATAGGAGTGTGTTAAAAATCCAGAATTTGTATGACTTAAATTTGTTCTTCCGACCTAGAAGTATGACTTGTGAAATGTGCTCTCTGAAAATTATTTCCCCCTAATATAAACCTTAAAATATGTAACTCATTTAATTCTTGCAAGATGGGTACTTCACAGTAGATATGTCATACCATGTACTTCTATGTCACTTTTTCCTAGTATGTAGTAAGGTCTGCTTGTTCATCTTTTATTTACTCTTATAGTCCAAAACAAAGATAAATGGAGGGAGGAAAACACATGGGCTGGTATTCAGCTGACATAAACCAATGCACAGTCCCTGAGTCTGAGGTAAAGCCACTGTGTCACACCTATTTTGGATCCCTCCCTTACCTCTGCAGAGCAGCAGATGTTGAGGGGCATGATGATTCCAACACTGACTGAGGACCCATTTGTTTTCCATGCTCTGACAGTTCAATGTTCCTCAATACTCCTGTCCAAACTGAATTTCCCTCCCTAAAGAGGGGTACAGAAGGATTTTCTGGGGAAGAATGTCCATTTGGTATCCTTTCTTCTTATGGTGAGTGGAGCTTCTCCTTCCCTACTGGGATGAAATCACTGAAAGGGAGGTGGTGCTTCCTTCCCTACATTCCCTATAATGCAAACACAAGTAACTCCAAGAGGTGATCCAGATGATCCATCTTCTACGTCAGGAATCTGCTTTTTCCATTGAGAGCAGATGAGGCAGTGTTCATTCATTGATGAATGACTGCTTCTCTTTCCCATTGCTTCTGTTCACACCGTCACAGAATCACAGAAATGCAGAGGTTGGAAAAGGTCCTCTTGAGGTCATGTAATTCCCCCCCCCC
>NW_020799097.1:36555643-36612569 GCF_003259725.1 Athene cunicularia
TGGCCCCCTGCATGTGCTGCTGCCTCCCCAGATGCAGGACTTCATATATTCCTTTGTTAAAGTTCATGAGATTCCTCTGTGCCCAGTTCTTCAGCCTGTTGAGGTGCTAGGCTTCCCATTACAATTTCCCCTGCTTACTAAAAAACCTAGAAAGTTTTATGCAAGCTGTATTGCATTCACAACCCCAAAAAAAAAAAAAAAAAAAAAAATCCTCCTTCAGTTCCAAAGATATTTTCATTAAATGTAGAAATCAAACAAAATGGACCAAATAAGAGCATTCTACATTTTTAAAATATGTGAATATATGTCTGTATTAAAAAATGTCAAAACCCCAAATTTTATTTATTCACATAAATAAATTGAAATAGGGATGAACTGAAACCACAAAAACAGGACCTTCATGTGGCTGGGTCTGACTTTCATCCACAGACAAATCTAGATAGTGTCATTTAAGAAGTATTACTATGACCCCAGTGGTTTTCCTATCCAAATACAAGAATTTACTGCCAGGTACCTAGTAGTTTTGTAATGAATTCATGTGACTTAGAAACCAAGCCAGAAAGCTGTTGGAATGTTTATAGCTCTACAAATATGAGTGGGGTGGCACACACTGCATCCAAAATGTCCTCCTGCTGAAAAATCTCCATTTTTGCATGGTTTGTTCCAACAAAGATTTATCTTCTTCCTGTTATTTTGTGTGAGAAGATGCTGCTCAGGGAAATGCAGAGGGAGTGAGAGTACTAGCGAAAGGGGAAGTGAGAGCAATAACTCAAACCCTCTGCATGTTTCTCCATAGTAGCTGGGACCTTAATTGTCTTGTTTTATCCCTCAGGATTGTGGTGTTGGGGACATCTTCCTTTCATTCCTTCCCTCCTTTCTCCCTCCCCTTCCCTTTGCTCTACTTTTTAGGAGACAACACTGGTCCAGATGGACTTTTTCCAAAGTTTCACAGATTGATCCTTTGCTTCTACTTTGGACACGTGATGCCAGGACACATGTGTACAAAGCTGAACATTATAAAGCAAGCTGAGGGGGAAACAAGAGCTGTGGAAAATGTGTTGTAACATAACATATGCTACTGAAGCAAGAAGGAATGAAAACATAGCTGATGGTGTGCTAAAGCTATGTTTATTCGATGAGTTTCTTTTGTGTCCAGATCCAGCAAAAGGAACAATATGTGAATGTCCTCCACTCTTACAGAAAATTGTCCCACAGGGCAGGCAAATCTGAAAAAGAGGACAAAGTGAACAAAGGAACAAATAATACCTTATAGATGAAGCCTGAGGGCTGACAAAATCATAGCAGTGATGGAAGTAGTGTTTAGCTTGCCAGTCTGAGACAGAATCAGATTCACTTAGACCATCTTCCAACAGATATTTGTCTAGCATTTTCTTAAAAGTATACAAAAGCAAGGGATTTTTTTTCAGCTTCTGAAGACAGCCTAGTCACAGTTGCCTTCTATCCTAGCAGTAAAATATTTATTTTCTTCTTCCCCAGTCCCCATCTGTAATATCTAATGCAAAGCTCCCTTGTAGCCACACAGACATTCAACCTTGTCCATAGGTTTCTTTCACTCACTTTCATGGTCCACGTCGCAGAGGACAAATGCATTGTCCAGATGCTCAGGGACACTTTGAATTCCAGTCTTGTCCGCAAAAATACATGCAGGTCCTCCCAAGTTGCTTTGGTGTGCACATTTTGTATGTTTAATTGCATAAACAACTTCTGTTCCAGCATCTAACTGTAAAGATTGCTTAATAGTGGATTTATAATGGATTCCTCTAGGACACTACCCTGCCAATTTCATAACATGTTACTGACACATGTTCTTTCAGCTTGACTTATCTGTACTCCTTTATAGTGATTTTATTCAGTCGACATCTCCCCAAGTATTTTACATGTGATGTGGGATGATGCCCAGACTTATTGCAGTAGAGTTATAGCTTATCCTAATTGGCATCCTGGCTAATTATCCCGTCAAGAAAGATTAGGTTGGTACAACTCATTCTTGAGATACCCATGCTAATAATTTCATTATCTTGTTACTCTCTGGGCTTTCAAAGAGTTTCTAGTACATCTCAATTTACCCAAGTTAGACTGACTGCCCTTTTTGTCCTGCATTTTCTTTTTTTCTGTAAGAAGAGATTTTGCACTCGTTCATCTCCAGGCTTTGGGATGCCATTTGTCTTCCATGACTTCACAGTAGTATCCAACAGTTTAAGAATTGCTTCATTTTGGTCTTTAAGTATTTCAGGGTAAATTTCATCAGGTCATTATATTAGTTTATCAAAAATATTCTTAGAGCTCTTGTGTCCTTATTCTTCCTATGTTTCTGTTTCTGTACCAGGTCAATTACACTACACATGTGGTCAAAAGTATATTTTTATGTGTGTATGTAAGGAATTAATCAGGATATGGAGCATTTTGACTTTATCAATGGCACTTGAGCATTTCTTCCCAATTTTTTAGCATCTTCTTTTTGTTTTTAAGTGACTGTGCAACTGCTTTGGAACCAATAGTTAACATATCTACTAAATGGTGGATTATTCAGGACATGAATTCTTGTACAGGTACCTTTTGTGCACTTGGTCCATCCTCTGCCTTTGCACTTTACTGTTTTTTCCTCCTGCTATCTAGTATAACGCACTCCTTTTTGCTCTGTCTTGTGACATGATTGTTTTTAAAGCTGAGGAAACAACTTGAGGTTAGGAAAACCTTATGAGAGCACAATAAATGTCACTGTGCACCTTGAAGATCATACTGACTTTGTTACTGTTCCTGATATGACAAAAATTAATAACAACAATAATGTAAACCTCTGCTTTTCTTGAGAATGTTTGAAAATTTGCTGACCCGGTTGTGTATGGTTCCCGATGTGCACACAGGGACACTTCAGGAGTTTAGTAAGCTTGCCTTTAACTTCTCCCCCTCCTGCCTTGAGGCTTCCCCTTATGTCCTTCACTACAGGTTTTACATGGTTTGCATGTATTACATGCTCTGCAGGAGCCTGAGCCTGCAAACACATATTTGTGTCACTGGAATGCCCTGACAAGGTGTTCTTAATTAGGGAAATTATTATACATGTAACATCGGTCCAGTTAATTCAAACAGACTGTGGCTGCTGTTCATGACTTCAACTGAAGACAAACACAGAGAGAATATGCCTGCCTTTAATAGGTTTTCCAAGAGATAGTATCATCTGTCAGAAACCTGGCTCATTTATGGCTGAACATTATGACCAGTTCACCTAACCCGCATGAAGGGAATTTTTGGCAAAGAATGGGCTACAGTTTCAGATTTTATTTTTTTGATGTATGGCGGGAAGGGAAGGATATTTTTTCCTTTTGTTTCCCACAGAGCCAGAAGATATGGGTGAAAAATAATTAGTGGTTTCTGTGTTGAATATGTAACACTAAAAGCAGTATCTCTTCCAGTGTCTTCTTAAAAAAAAAAAAAAAAAATAGAAAGGAAAAAGAAAGAGGAAAAGCTAAGAAAAAAAAAAAAAAGTACAGCAAAATTACTCAGCTAAGTCTATTCTGTATTCAGGTTCATAACAACCACAATGTTCAGAAAGCTCAATTGTGCAGCAGTGACAAGGATCAGTGTATAAAGTTACCATCTTCTTTCAGCTGAGAGATCATTCCTCTTTCTCTGCTGCCAACGCACATGAGCTGTGTGCATGTGAGGAGTGGGAGTGTAGGTGCTACAACAGACACTGGCCATGGTGGGGCTCCTGGCAGTGGAGGCAGAGGTGCTCAGCTACTGCCTGGTCATGGCAAGCCCTGGGTCATGGCCCGCCGTCCAGCCACAAGCTCACTTTGTCATCAGTGAAATCCTTCCTCGCCTTCATTTCTGTTGCTCCATGAAACATTCATGAAAAAAAACGACTTCCTACTGAGTATCCATTAGCCACCAATGTTGATGTTAATGAGCAAACTGCAAATGCACTAAAGAGTAAATTGAAATGAGTCACAAAATACACTTAGGATGTGCTTCCTGCCAGTATTGGTGCGTCATTGGGAAAATGCTGGTTCCTTAACAACAGGAGTATAAAGAGCAGAACTACAGCTGATAAAAAAGGGCATTATTTAAAGGAGTTCCATTAAAAAAGATTAACTGATTTATATACAAATGAATTATATCCGCACATTAGCCCTTTATTTGTCATCCCTACTTGTTTTCTATTACATTAAAACACTTTTAAATTAAAACATAGCATTAAATTAAGTCCTGCAAAGGAAAAAAAATATGTATTTCAAGATGTAATTTAATTACAGTTAGCCTGTCTAAATGAGTGTAAATAATTAAGTTGTGACAGTAAAACAGTGTCATCTTGCATACGTTGTGTAATTAAACAGACATATGAAGGGCTAGAAGTAAAGTGCTTTGTTGTCTTTATTAATGTCTTTCAGTTTTACACCTTTCTGAATATTTAATGGAAAGCAGACGGTTGTTAAAACCATGTTGACATACATCATTTGGCTGAATGGGAGGTAATTCTTGCTGTACTGCACAGGATGACAGCTAACACTGATCACAATTTCATGTGAGAAGCCAAACCTTAAAAAAAAAGGCAAAAAAAGAGTATAATCTGTGTTCAGACCAGCTCCTCTGCTGTCACCCACACAAGTGAAGGGACACGTGCATTTACAATAAAATGGGGGCCACTGTCTGTCTCAGTGTGGTATGGCTACAGCTCTGTTCCTGGAGACAGGCATAGTATTCCCTATAGGAACCACACACAGACTTCAGACACCTTCTTTGTACATAGTGTCTGTGACTGTAGTGAAGTACAATTGCTTAGAGATGGAAAAAACAGCTTGGATTCATTTCACAGGGCTGGGGTGAATGGGGAGACAGGAGAGGAGATGTGGGAAGCCTGGCGGCAATGTGGAAAGTGCTGAAAGGCTGTAACTGAGTGCCGGAGAGGTAATGGTGGAGACCTTTCTGGGAGCTCCTTACTTTTCCTCCTCCATGAACTGGGTGAAGGAGCCAGCTCTGCTAGAGTCGTTAGAACTAGGCAAATTCAGATTCTAATATCTGAATATGGAAGTATCCAATGCAAAGGAGCAACAGCTACTCAGAGGTGAGCTGCTGCCCACTGGCAATTAAGATATGGTCATGGGATGTGAAAACCTAGAGACTGAGGAGGTGAAGACTCAGAGAAAAGCCCCCAAGAAAAACATGCATGATCTAGTGAGGTTTTACGGTGTTTGTTTGAACTAGACTCATATAATCCAGTTTAATTCCCCCTGAAGTCCATGGAAAGATTCCAGCTGAATGAAGAGGGGGTTGAAATTTGTGTACAATAAGAATGTTACTTGTGGTTGGTTGAAAAGCTTCTAAGGAAATTTCCACTTTGACCATTCTTTGAAATAAACATTTTTGCTTTTGAAGAACTTTCCTAAAAATATTTGTGGGAATGTTTGTGAAATGAAGTAAAGCCTATAAGCAAGCATTGGCTAATCAGAAAATCAAATTTAGTTCATGAGCAAAATAAATTAATTCTGGGCAGAAATGGAAGTAGTTTATTTATTAAAAAAAGAGATTTTAGACCATCTGTCAGGAAACTCAAACTAAACAATCTGCTCAGCTCTCAGCAGACATAAATCTGTGAAGCTCTGTGGATTCTAAGTGACCAATGGCACAGTTGAGGTAGATACAAAAAAGTTCCATAGGCTGAAATTTGATCTCAAATATATTTAAAAAAAAAAAAAAAAAAAAGTACTCTAAATCAGCTAGTAAAAAGCACAGAGAGTTAGAAAATGAGATTAAATCTGCTACATTTTCCAACCACGTATTTAATTTATCATTATTTACCTGTCTAGCTGCAATAGCCCAGGATTTTTTTCACTGGAAGATTTTTTTTTCTTCTGCTAGCACTTGAAGATTTATGTCACATAGCTGAGTAGTCCGATTACATATACAATCTTGCTAAATATAAACTCCCCTATCACAGGGTGGTGCTAATGGGTTGTTTTAGCAGTGGTCATACCAGCAGGAATCATAATCTCTTCATTAAGTGGTCCAGAGTAGAGAGTATTGCTGGTGTTTACAGAGGAATTTTTGCTTTCAAACAGTGTTCTTTAGCTTTCTTTATTCCTCCTAAGGGTACAGCAAAGAGAAGAAAATCAAGAAGATCAAAACATTTGAGGATGTCTTGATGTACCTTAGAGAAGGTGTGCTTGCTGGTAGCTAAATTGCAGCTTTCAGCACTGGGATGAACATAAAGAATTACAGAAGTCTGGAACTCCTGAATTTTGTGGAAGACGATGAGCAAATCTCTGGGCTGAAGTTTTGCACCACATCTCCTGAAAAAAGTCCAGTCTTAGCACCACTGTTCATAACACACGTTAACCTGACATGTTTGAAACACAGCTGAGTTTCATGACAGAGCTCTGGTCCCATTTTGAAAAAATGAAGTCAGTTTTGTCAACCAAAAATGACCATTCTAAGGATCTGTGTGAATTATCACAGTTCTGTCAGTTACCAGTACCACCTCTGGGATCATAACAGAATCTAAACACAGCAAAAATCCAGTCCTTTTTTCTGACCTTAATCCCTGTGTGTTCAAGCCCTGAAATCAGGGCAGCATGTTTGCAGTACATAGATAAAAAACTTAAGAGGGTCTCCGTATGAATGCTTGGTGCATTTGTTGCATTTTTGCTAATTAGTCTTATATTTGATGCCCTTTTAAATTTGTATGTTCCAGTATCTCAATGTTTGGTCCAAACTGGGCTGTAAAATGTAGCTGCAGAAAGAGGCAAACAGGAGAAGTTTATTTCATGATTATTTCATTCAGCTGTCTCTTCCCAATCTTGGGTTCTGCTTTCACAGACTGTGGCGATGCTGGTGGTATAGGGAGATGGCTGACAAACTCCAGCTCCAGACAATCACCTTCCAGCCATCATTTATTTTTCTCTGCCTGGATCTCCTGAGCTGGGTCAGGTCAGGTCGCAGAGAGTAGGGAGAGGCTGGCTGGACGGGTGAGCTGTCAATGTGCTACTGCTTTCTTTGGGCCTGAATTTGCAGCCACTCCCTTTTGAGAATTCCTGTTGAAAGCAATGGTAATTCCAAATTTGAGCAGCTGCAAAACTGAGCCCTAAATCAGCTCTACATTTCTCCTTGTCAATATTGTGCTACTGTTTATTACAGCATTGACAGAGACGTTTGTGTATCCATGGTACTTACGTTTAGGTCATGGGAAGGAGGAGGTGAATGCACACTAGTGCAGACTGAGTAGGTGCTGGGGAGCAAGAGGGCAGGGGGAAGAAATCCCCACTGAGTTTTTGGCTTTTTCAAGCCAGGCTCTCAGTACAAAATTTAATGATGACCTGGAATATATGAATCTTTATAGATCATCAGCAGCTACAAGCTCTTTGGAAGGGATTTTGGACTTTTTCTTCCACCATCAGGTTTTGCATGTAAAAGAAAAGAGTGCGCAGTGGAAATCAAGAACTGAATCCTAAGAAGGAAGCTGAATGGATCAGAGAGAAGAATCTTGCAGAAGATTTGACAAGGGAGCTGGTGTTGGAAGGAAACATCTCCCAGCACCAGCAAAGGTGGAAAAAAGCCAGTTTGTCATATATATGAATTCTCAACCTGGATTAGTGTTTCTGTCCTTTTAAAATTTTACTGTCATAACTCTGCCAGCAGTAGCCTTCTCCTTTTAAGGATTTTCAAGGCAGTTGGTTGAAGGCAAAACTTACATAAAATAATTCCCCTTTTGCTGGCATTGCATTTGTTGCATTTAACAAATAAACAACATGTATATAGCTCAGTCTCTCAGTAGAACCACTATCACAGCTCCCTGGGTCCAGAGGAGTTTAAATACTATACTAGATTATAAACATACAAAAAGTCAGATCCTGAATATATTAAATTATTCTTCTAGTCCAAATCTTAAAGATATGACCCAGAAATGTTGGTGATGATTTTGTTTATATTGAATCAAGGGGCTATGTTTGTTTCCTGTGGGTAGATAATGTCACCTTTTTTTTTTTTTTTTTTCCCCACAAAATCCAAGTAGGTGTTTTCTTTTAATTGTGATAGGACAGTGGGGAACATCAGGGACTGGGTCAGCCAGGCAGCAGGACAAGTAGCAGAGGCAACAGCAGCACAGGTCTCATCTTTGCTTCCAGTGCTTGCCTGAATTTCCAGGTGTGTCTCCTCCTCCCCAGGAGTGGAGGAGTCTGTGGGGACCCTACTTGCCACAGGGCTGTGACCAGGCCAGGAGGGGAGAGTGAGCTGCATGGGAAGCAGAGGTGAAGTGCATGCCTTGAGCTACTGGGACTTCTCAACCTATGTACCTGCTAGTGAAGTGGTGCCTTTGGATTCTGTTTGTTCCCTCAGGTCAAAAGGATTCATGTCCATGTCTCCTAGGAGAGAGATTTCTATTCTCCAAAAACTTGGATCCAAACTAGATGTAAACCCTCTGACTGTAATCTCATTTAACAGATTTCACTGATACACATTTTCTGTGTAATGAACTTTAGTGCATCTGAGTATGTCTTTGCTGAAAGCAAATCAGTCTATCATGAGTGGGGAAAAAAAAAAAGGAAAAAAAGATCAATGCAGTATTAATAAACCTCATATTAAGCAGCAGGATCTGTTCCAACAGCTCCAAGCATTCAGACAGGTACATTTTTAATCAGCTGCTGATTCTTATTGAAAAATGTATGAATGCAGCTTTCAGGAGAGGATTACACAACAAGCTTCAACTTGTTTCATTAATTACTTTTTTTCCAAAGGAACAGCAGAAAATTGCTGGCAGGGAACCTTGGTGAACCACATCCATGGGCCATTAAGAATGGATTAAATTTACATTTCTAACCTCACTGATTCAAGACTTTTTATTTCTTTGTTTTCTGAGGCAAGTTGACTTGGAACTGTTACTCAGAAATTGTTCTTAATAGTTGTTCTTAGCAGAAATATTTTAGCAGTGAAAATGCTAAGAATAAAGAACACATTATTGGATTTTATTTTTCTTTAATACTGAAAATGACAAACAAAACCAAGAAAAGCTAAGCCCATGTATTACATGCCATCAGGCACAGCACCTCTAGCTATGCTTTTATCTGATAATGAATAAATTCTACTGTCACTTGTTTTGGCCATTATTTTTAGCATTTAATTAAGAGACAGTGGTCAAAATGAACTATGTGACCCGATTATAGTGTCCTACAGCAGGAGTCCTCCTGAGGTATTTCGAGAAGAGAAATGTTGACCGCCATATTCTACCTCATTTCAAAAATGGAAAATATTTCCCACTTGCAGTTTCAGTGGCATTAAGATTTCTGTTACCATACTCAAGGCAAAAATCATAAATCAGGTTGTATGGCAGGGATTAACAGAATAGCAGCACTATTTACATGTTTGTAAAAATATACAGGTCTGCTACCCCATCATGATTTTCTGCACTCTTCCTGTTCTTAGGTTGCATGATATAGCTTGGAAGAAAACAGTAGTTTAAGTTTTCATCCAGCAATTAATTTAATTACTGCCTTAAATCCAAACCTTTTACCTAAATTCATACATAGTCTCACTGAGCTGTTATCTTGCTCATGTTCCAAATCATTGAAGCATGTAAGGATGCATCTAGTATTAAATATATGCATTCTTTTGTATAAATGGGATTATTTACATGATTAAAATTGAGATCATGCTTAAATATATTGCAGGATGACAGCTAGTTCCAGGGATATTTCTGAGTTACTCTATTTGCTAATGGTTTTATCTGAAAACATACTCTAATGCAAAGGAAGTAATTTTCCAAATTTCAAAGAAGTTGGTGGGATCCTGCAGGCTAGCACTAGGTGTATGGTTGCATCTACTGAATTAACTGATTTCCTATTGTTCTTACATATTCACAGTTCAGATTTACTCCTTTGGCACTCCTTGATCTTATTGATTGAGGCCAATATTTTCAGACAGGGACATTGTAAATCACGCAGTGATATCCAGAAGTGCACTTCTGGCATGTCATTGAAAATGTTGACTTTAAACATGAACTCTTCTTAAAATACGTAGTCCAACGGTGATTCTTTTTAGTGGTAGGTATAGTTTTGGCTCATGTTAGAAAAGTGCTTTGGTAGAGAGCAATGTGTTAAAAATGCAAAATATGACCATAATTTACAGGTTGAAGAAATCATGACATTAACTGAACTTACAGAATTCAAGATTGCAGTAGTAGTACTGTGGGAATATAAAATATAGTAAATTTATTTCATCAAAATGATTATGTGATGCAATGGATATTTCTTTTTCAGCACAGAGGGAATAAGATAATCCAATTGTAGTTTTGCATTTTGGTATTTTTAATGATCTTGACAGAATTCTTAAGACAGATGATAAAACATTATTAATCTAATACACAATAATATTCATTAGAAAAATTGCATTAGAAATGCATTGAGGGTGAAAATTACATTCACATGCATGCATAATATAGGAAAAAAGCGATGTAACAAACTGTACTGTTGAATAAATATTTCTGTGATGGGGAAAGGGTTTTGTTTAAAAATGAAAGCTGCAGTAGAATTTAACCTGCTTGTTTCCTGTCCCATAAATACAGATTTACATGTTGTTCTTTGCTGTTACATGCAGGTACCTTTCTAAACTGCTCAGACACATTGAACATAAGGTCATAAGGATTGCCTGCTCAGATCACACCAAAGATCAGTCTAGTCTGAAAGCCTAGCTCCATCAAGGAAAGAGAATAAAATCTGGGACAAGACTGATTAATAGTGCCTCCAGCATTCTTTCCATCCCTTTTGTTCCCCTTTGCTTTTGCTGCACAATTATTTCAGTGTACTATCACTGGGTCAGATGTGTACCATGAGAAATAATGAATCATCATTCCCCAGTCTCCCCTCTTTATACCCTTCATGACTTTATATAGCATCACACTCCTTCTCTGCCTCAGTTACTTTTCCAGTCTGAATCCTAATCTGTATTATACCTCTTTAGACAGAAGCTGATTTATTCCTCAGATAATTTTTGTCACCATTCTTCTTATCTTTCTTTTGTATTAGACTCCTTTTGAAACTGGATGATAATAACTGCATGCATTACTCAGAGGGTGGCCAAACCATGGATATGTAGAGTGAAATACTGGTGTCCTCTGCTTCATTCTCTATTCCTTCCCCTGTAATCCTGCTCTTCTTTTTACCTTTCTGATCACTGCTGAGCCAACACGTTCAGAGAGCTATCAATGGTGTCTCATAGTTCCGTCTGCTGATTAGCAGCTGTTAAATAAGAGTCCATCAATGTGTATGTAGCCTGAGAGGACTTCTTCCCCTTGTTCATGACTACCTTGTACATCAACAGTGAATTTTACCTGCCATCTATCATTCAGATCCTCAATATTATTATACATTTTTCAGTACTTTGCAAAATGCTTCAGGTTTAACTGGCCCAACTGTGTCCCACCAGTAGTATTTGCACCTCACTATACCCACAAGTAGTGTTCTCAGGGATACCTCTACAGATCTGCCTGCACTGTGAAATTACTTATTCCCACCTTCTTTTTCCATCTTGGATATACCTTAGCCCATATCCAATGGTAACTGCATCTCTTTGAGAGTTTCATAAGGGTCCTCACAGATAGTTTTGTGAATATCCAAGTTGTTTTACCAACAGAGATATGGTTCTTGGTTCCTTTAAAGATGTCCTATGAGGTATTATTCGTCTTCAAAAGAATAAGCCTGAATAGGTCATATTTATCTGTTATTTCAATTACTTTTTTGTTGTTGTTGTTGTTTTTTTTTTTTTTTTTCCTACCAGTTTACCTAGTTTAGCTGTCAGGCTGACTCATAGTTTCCAGTATCATACCTGAAGTATTTTCTAAGGATTATCATCACTGTTGCTGCTTTGATCCTTTTGGTGATTTAAGCTATAGGTTACATGTTGTGGTTAGTCGTTCAAAAATTCCACATATGAGGTCTTTTCCTGAGATCTTGGATAAATACCATCAGGTATCTCAGTGTGATACCATTCACTTCATTGCTCTGCTCTGAATTTTCTTTTATTAGATCATTCCTTCTTTACCTTCACCTTTCATAGTGCTACCTGCAGGGCCTTGGCCTGATACAATTTCTTGCTTAGTATAGTGTGGCCTATTCTATTTAGCCTTCAAAAATTCAGACCCTCACAATGTGGAGTTGTTCAATTGCTTGCAGTGTGAGTTTTTATATCGGCTCAGTATAACAGGTAAAAGTTACCCCAGGCTAACTGAATATTTCACTGAATATCCACAGACTTCTTCTGTGAACCAGACGCATTTTAGTTGAACTACATTTTAAACATTTAACATTTTTGAGTCAGACGCATCAAAAAGTCACAAGCAAACAATGTGATTTGAGGAAAACTGACAACTTGTGCTTTCCAGCTGGTAAATAATTCCCCTAGTATTATTCAGTCAGCTCCTCCTGGACTGATCCGTATTTTGGTACTCAAATAATTTCACATGTGCATTTTAAGCAGCTTTGCCAGTGAAACTCATATTTCTCAACTGAATGTCGCTTCAACTTGAATATCAAGAAGTTGGCACTCAGGAGAGAGATTGTTTTAAAACAGAGTGGACTAATTACACACAGCTGTAGGTATTTCATAGCATTAAGAGTTTTTATAGTTCTGGATTTGTATTGACAGAAAGAGACACAAGGGCAAAAATTCAGAAGTTGCAGTTCTGCCTCCATAGGATTAAATCTTGCAGCTGAGATTTTGTAGCAAAATATGTAGTATTTTATCTTGGGACATGTGGAAAAGCCTGTGTTCTCTGCAAGACTGACTCTCCCAGATGATCTTATTGTTATATCATTGCAAAATTATAAAAGAAACAGGAAAAAGAGCAAACAATATCTGTAAACCTAAGTGCAATAGTGAAGCATTAGTTATGGCTAATGGTACATGGTTACATATATTTAAGCTTACTCTGATTCACCGTATTACCTTGCCTCCTTTTTCTTTTAGGAATGTCATAGAGTGTGTTCTATTTTAAATCATAGTTATATCATCTGAAAAACCACTGGGTTAAAAAATAAGCTTCTGTGAATCAATATAACTTCATTGACTTTCTCTGATTTATGCAAACTGGGGGTCTGCCTCAGCATGTCGAACATGGTGATCAGTTAGGGTAAGCAGAAATAATGCTATGCTTTTCCTCTATTGAGGTTTAACTCCTCGCAGGGCCTAAGATGGTATTTTCCTGGTACATGCAGAATGTATTTTTGGAAGGATGAAAGATTCTGCTTTTTTTGTTTCCTAGAGCTACATACAGATCCCCTTCTATAAGACTCACTTATGCAATATGTGTAATGTGAGCCACACATCCCAGCCCCACCAGTGCAGACAGAAGCAAGATGGTCCACAAAGGATGAAACCTTTGTAGGCACCTTTCCCCTTCCTAACATTGCAATTTATGATGTAATAGAGTACAATTTTCCTTCAGTTCCCCATGTGGCCCAGATAGTTAGGCCTGCTGCATCCTTGTTCAGTATTGGAAAAGACTGATTTGTTTTCTTTGTAAAATAGCTCTTTTGGCTTTGACCTAGATATCAGTACATACAATATGTTGCCCTTCCACAGATGTGGTCTTGAAGATGTTTTAACATAGCCTGTATAGTTAGGCTCCTCCAGAGAGGGAAAATACAGATATTATATTGATTTATTTCCATAAATGACTGTTTTAATATTTATACAATACTTAGTAATTAATTGTTTGTGCAGGAATATCAAAGATGATTGAGCATAAGAAACTGAAATGCCTAAATAAAAAGATTATATTCTTCTTGGAAGGTATATATTCATAAATACATTTGATTTGTTTTACAACAGGCTCTGGAGGCTCTGATCTAAGTATCCCCCAGTTACTCTTCCTGTATAAAATAACATCTACCAATAGGGTAACAAACACCATATGTGACATTCAGCTGAAAGATAGATTTTGTTTACTTTTTTTAAATTTTTGCACATCACTTATAATTCAATCAAGGTCATTCCTTTAATGAGTTTTCATTGGAGAAGGTCAGGAGTGGAATGTAAGTCCCCAATTTTATATCTCTTCATAATTTATTGAAAGTAGTTTCTGCTACATTCTGCCATTATTAATAAGAAGGTGTGCTCATATGAACAATTATGCTTTGTCACTTCTACCTGAAGACTGAGAGCAGCTGACCATTGGAGGAAATTGCCAAAGGAAAGATGGATTTCTGCCTATGGGCTGTGTTTAAGAGGAGATGCCTTTCTGAATGGTTTTTCTTAGTGAAATATTTTGTTACATCTACGTATTACAGAACAATCAGCCAAAACTGAATGATACAAGTCATCCCTGACCCTAATGTATAAGACCATGGTGCAGAGAGAGTATAGTTTGCCGCTTTATCAGGGCTTACTGGTATGGTTTCGCTACAGTGCTAACAACAGCCAAATGTTTGCAACGTAAGTTAAAACCAGCTTGTACATCCTCATAATCTGCTATGTGGTTAAGATACAGAACAGTCACAGTGCAGCATCTCTATGAAAGGTCATTTCTGGGCAATAGGGTTTATGACTGTACCTAGCTTCTCAGCTGAGAATTTCTGTGATGGCTCTGGTTGCATGTTGGTATTTTCTGTCCTCTGAGTTGTTACTCATTTAGGATTAGACTGAGACTAAAATACTCCTTCAATATTAGAATCAGACCTGAAGTTTTGGCTGACTCTGTCTTTAGTCAATGAGGTAAACTACTCAATCAGGCTAAAACCTGTTTCAAGCCTCTTAGGGACAGAAACAAAATATATCAATCTAAAAGTCCCATAAAGTTAGTACTACTTTGTGTCTGTGCACAACTCCAGTGAACATACAACAAAAGTTTAAGAGCAAAATAAGGCCCTTTTTTGCTCTCAGATTCAGTTATCTCAGTGTCAGTTCTTCACTGAAATATTTAGCCCAGTGAATTCAAATGACTCTGTTCAGCTCAGCAGGTCCAATGTTTCATTCTAATTCTGAGTTCATATCCAACTCCTGGATCTGCTCCAGACACTTACAGACAAAAAATCTCTTTGATATGGCCCGTGTTCTGCCAATTGATCTGGCCCGTGTTCTGCCTAGCTCTGAAATGCCTGGTTTCTGCTGCACAGCTATAACCCAGTTAGGAATCTCAGCTCTAGTCAGAGTGCTGGAGACATTTAAAGCATCACCACCTTGGGCTCAGAGCTTTCTGAAACAAGCCAATGGGAAACCCAGGTATTGGTGATAGGATGAAGTCTGGATCATGTATCTTGTTGAGGGCTGAGTAGAGGTGATGGCGCGTGCTGGGGATGCAGGGCTGGAGCCTGCTGAAGGAGTGGACAGCTACCACCTGCTGTCCCAGGCAGAGAAGGGCTTCCTTCTCCCTGCAAGAACAGGATTCCTGAGGTAAAAGGGGATGGAATCAGAAAGGAAGACATGAGGAAAGTTTTGGAAGACTCACCAAGAATAGCGACATCAACCCTCTTTACTTAAGATCTGTGCATCTGGGACATTGTCCCACAGGTGCTCTGAATTTAGCACCTTGAGAAAGCAGAGAGATTCAGACCCATCAAACCTTAAATAATGGCATCACTGCTAGCAATGTGTGGAAGAACTCAGTCTTTCTCCTGAAATGATGCCTTTTCCTCAAGTTGAATTAATTAGAAAGTAGTTCAAGACTGATGAGGCTAAAAAGATAAAACACATCATAGCTGGAAAGGTAAACTAGATCCTGGTTTTAGAATTTAGGTTTTGTAATGTATTTTATATTGGGCAGATTTAAAATATAAGGCTAAAAGGACAATGTGAACAGAGACCAGAAACCTGCATACCTTCTCAGAAGAAACCACTGTAATCGATCATTTAAATAGTCACTCTCTCTGTTCATTTGACATCTGGTCTTCAGAGTGCATCAGCTTTCATAGAAACAGTCCTAATAGAGCTCTGCCTACCAAACCATGGTTTAAGGCATGAGAAAATGTAGAACTGGACACCACCAGGCAAAGAAAGGCATTTTCCTGTATGAATAGTCTAGTTACTAAGTTAAATGTAAAAGGTGTTTCACATCCTCCAACTTCCTCCACCAGAAGTTCTACTGAAAAACAAAGGAAGGTTTCTCACTGAATTTTAGGGATCTGTCCCTATCAGATGAGGCCCCACTTATGTAAAAGGATGCCTTGTCTTTGAATACTGACTGCCTAAGCAGGTAAGTGCTAAGCTGCTCACACCTAGGCAAATCAGAATACAGGTTATGATATAAGTACTCAGTGTCAAAGGGAAGGACAGCTATCAGGTGTATGCAGCTAAAGGGCTGGGATAGTTAGTAGAATTATTGCTTGAATAGAGGTTTTTAGGATAGTGGTTTGGGAATAGGGTCACTAAATACTGTCCAAGTCCTGCTTTTGAACACTTTTTTAAAACCTAACACTTTGTTGTAATTGTCAAATCCAATAAGTTACAAATATATTTTATATATATATATATATATATATCAATAAAGGAGTATATCCAGCAGATAATATACACCTTAATTTATTATTTGGAGATGCAAAGAAGTCTGTAGTAATGATACAAGCTATTTACTCTAGCATAGTTTCTAATAAATGTAGAACCAATCTGGGTCATGTAGATCTATGTGGAGATCTGATAATAAGCACATTATGAATAACTGGAAAGGTGGGATCATTATTGTATAATGTATGCTTTCATTCAAAGCTATGAGAATTACCTGAAGAGCAGCGAAATGATCAGCTCTTTCCAAGAGTATATGACACCCATTCTAAGCTACAGAAACTACAATACAGCCCTGGAGTGCAAAGCATAAAGGTGCAGCAGATTGTGCTGTGGCAGATGTATATATATGAGCAGTCTGTGCATTTGAAATGCAAGAAAAGGAAGACATGATTCGGTAAGAAGGCATATCACTACTGGACAAATTTAGCTCTGATTTACCCAGGGGAAATCTGCTATTTTGGGATGGAGCTAAATAGTCTTCAGTGTTTACATCATTTGTCTGAGGCTATTTATAATCATGCCAGCATGACATTTCTTGACAGGTTAATCAGGTCTATAGTCTCAGTGAGACTTCAATAGTCAGAAACCAAAGCAAAGCAACTTTATTTTTATGTGCTTTAGGACCAGCGATGGAAATGCTGGGCAGACAGAGGTCAGCAGCTTTTCAGGTTAATGTGCCAGTGTGGACAGTGGCAGCTTGAGAGAGGCTGAAAGGACCATTCCTCATTCAGATTCCTTAGGGGCCTTCATATGTGATTGGACCATGTAGTCCAATGCAGAAAAGTAATGGAAGGTTAGGTACCAACATTTGGGCACAACCTTTCTTATATCTGAACTTTGGAAAATGTAAAGTATTATTTTTATCCATCTGCATTTAGTGATCTTCATTTAAGGTAATAGTTCAGATGTTATGAATACTGGAGATTATTTGGAGGTCAGTTTTTCCATTTCAAATATGAAGCAGTTCATTTCTGATTTGCACTAAGTGGTATGGCTTAAAATTTCTGTAGAACTTGTTTCCAAGGACCAATGGAAATAAGCCCTTTAAAAATCTGAGCTTCAAAATCTGTTCAAAGCACAGAATTATTCCATTTAATCTTGTAAAATTTGCTCTGTGTACTGGTTAGATTTCAGGAAGTAGTTAAGGTCAACTAATTTATTAATTCATACATTCATTCATTCAAAAAAATAAATTCAGTAACAGCAAATCTTACATTTCTGGAACCTAGTTCTGCAGATCATGACATATTTTAAATATAATTTCACACCCAAATTAATATCTTGAAATCTAGATTTCTGAAAAACTGCATTAATTAATTAAAAAAATGCTGTGAAGAAAATTACTAAAGCCACTAATTATTAATAGACATACTGTTATTCAGAGACCTGTATGAGAAAATAAGCAGGCCCATACTGAGACAGTGAGTGTACAGGTAGCCCAGTATACATCTCCAGCATCAGACTCCAGCTGTGTGAGGAGTAAGAAAAGTAAGAGAAGTACAGAATAGTCCTCTCCTAGATTTCAGCTATTTTCAGTTCAGGGAATTTCCTGTTATATGTGGTTTTTGGGGATTCAGTGGCCATCGGAGAATGTCTTTTCCATCTGTTTGTCCAGCCTGTCCCCAGCCATCCATAAACTTTGCACCCACAGCATCCTTTGGCAAGGAGTCTTGATGGCCAGGTGTCTGGTGTCAGACATTCTGTTTTCTTTGCTTTTTTTTTTTTTTTTTTTCTTTTTCTTTCTTTCTATCCTGTATGGTTTTGTACTGGGAGAAAGAATGAGCAATCAGACCCTATCCACCCTGCCCAAGCCACTGTAATTTTGCATACTTCTATTCCCCATCACACCTCTCCAGCTCTCTCTTTCTAGACTGAATCCAGTTTACTCAGTCATTCAGACTCACAGAAGGTGTTTTATTCATTTAGCAGAGCTGAAAACTAAAATGACCATAATCAGTTGCAAAAAGATTGTTAGGACATTTTAAATTAAAAACAGTGGTTTGGATGTGGGAAGATAATACAATGAAAAATATTTTGGGAGATAATGACAAGTGTGTCCCCATTAGCTACATTTCAACTCCAACTGTCCTAGAATTTGCCCCTGTCACTGGTTTAATGAGGGATTCTTTCCAATCTCACCCTCTTCGAAACAGTAATTTCTGCATACTGAAAACAGAGAAGAGGGATACCGCTTTACTTGCCTTTTTTATTAACAGTTCCAATACAGTTAAAATATGTTGAGTATTTAGGGTAATACTATATCTGAGTAGTAAAAACATATATTTCTTTTTTCTTTCTAAGTACTACAACCATTGCACAGTGAAAATGATGAGAACAGAAATAAAAATAATGTTCTTTTGGGGACTAAAGGATGGAAGAATATTAAACTCTTTTTGCTTCTTATCCAACTTTTTCCTAGGAGAGATCCAGTTGCCTGTGGTTTTGTCTGTGATTTCAAAAATAGTAGAAACAAGAACTGGTCTAATGCCAAAAAAAAAAAAGACTATGGCATTGAACTAACAGAATTTGCAGAAATCCCTTGCCTAAATTTGAGATGTCAGTCTAGATTTAAGGTTTTGTCTGATAATTAAAAATGAACTGTTTTAAACAAGTGTTTATATCAAGCTTCTATTTCAGTTAAATGCAAGAGGATTTCCTTCTAGCTGACATTTATCTCAATGTTCCTACATATTTATGTTGCTCAGGAAAGTATAGCTGGGTTTTAACAGACTATATTGCATACTCAGAAGTGAATAAATAACTCTTCAGATTAACTGTTTCTAAAGAATTTATGTTCAGAGAACATCTGTAACAAATCAATTTCTCTCTAAATTAGCTGTAATTCACATTTATTCTACAATGATCCCTGAATATATTACTCTATTGATGGACCACAACTTTACAAACTGAAGGTGCAATGCTGGAATTTGTTCACAACAACAAGGAGGAGCTGATGGGGAGTGTAAAGCTCAAGGGCAGCCTTGGCTGCAGTGACCATGAAATGGTGAAGTTCAAGATCCTTAGGGCAGCAAAGAGGATGTACAGCCAGCTCGCTGCCCCGCAATTCAGGAGAGCAGACTTTGGCCTCTTCAGGGATCTACTTGGTAGAAGACCATGGGATGAAGCCCTGGAGGGAAGATGGGCCCAAGAAAGCTGGTTAATGTTCAAGGATCACCTCCTCCAAGCTCAGGAGTGATGCATCCTGACAAAGAAGAAGTCTAGGAAGACCACCAGGAGGCCTGCATGGATGAAAAAGGAGCTCCTGGACAAGCTCAAACACAAAAAGGAGCCTACAGAGGGTGGAGGTAAGGACAGATAGACCGGGAGAAATACAGAGAAATTGTCCAAGCAGCCAGGCATCAGGTTAGGAAGGCCAAAGCCCTGATAGAATTAAAAATGGTCAGAGAGGTTAAGGGCAAAAAGAAAAGTTTCTATAGGTACGTTGGTGTTAAAAGGAAGACTAGAGAAAATGTGGGCCCTCTCCAGAAAGAAAATGGGGACTTGTTCACATGGAATATGTATAAAGCTGAGGTACCTGTTGACTTTTTCTTCACTGGCAAGTACACTAGCCACACCACCCAAGTTGCAGAAGGCAAAGGCAGGGACTTGGAGAATGAAGAATCACACACTGTAGGAAAAGATCAGGTTCAAGACCATCTAAGGAACATGAAGGTGCACAAATCCATGGGATCTGATGAGATGCATCCATGGGTCCTGAGGGAATTGGTGAATGAAGCGGCTAAGCCACTATCCACCATATTTGAGAAGTCATGGCAGTCCAGTGAAGTTCCCACTGACTGGAAATGGGAAACATAGCCTTCATTTTTAAAAAGGGGTGTGGCTAGTAGGTTGACGGGGGTGATTTTTCCCTCTAATTCCCTCTCATGAGACCTCACCTGGAGTACTGTGTCCAGTTCTGTGACCCCCAACATAAGATGGACATGGGCCTGCTCAAGTGGTTCCAGAGGAGGCCATGAAGATGATCAGGGGGCTGGAGCACATCCACTGTGAGGACAGTCTAAGAGAGTTGGGGTTGTTCAGCATGGAGAAGGCTCCGGAGAGACATTTTAGCAGCCTTCCAGTACTTAAAGGAGGCTACAGGAAAGATGGGGAGGGACTCTTTATCAGAGAGTGTAGTGATAAGACAGGGGGGGGTGGTTTTAAATTAAAAGATGGTAGATTTCAATTATATATAAAGAAGAAATTCTTTCCTGTGAGGGTCGTGAGACACTGGCACAGGTTACCCAAGTGTTCAAGGCCAGGCTGGACGGGGCTTTAAGCAACCTGGTCTAGAGGAAGGTTTCCCTACCCATGGCAGGGGAGTTGCAACTAGATCATCTTTTGACAGTGCTGATAAAACATGGTACTTGTCCTGTTCCCTGATTAGATAAGTGTGCACAGACTTCCAAGCTCAATGCTTTTTTACCTTACATTTAAATTTGGCTTTGAATATCCACTTTCCATGAACATGAAATGTAATCTCTTGCATATTCACAGAAAATAAATCCAAAAGGAGTATGAACATAACTAAAGCTAATAAAATAAATCTTAAAAAATGTCAGTAGAATATCTCTAGTATTATTTGCCCAGCTTCTAGTTGAAGAAAAGTAAATGGATTTTAACTAAATATTACTGAAAAGTGATATCCTCTCTTTTTGTAACATAGATAGTTTGCTCATTGTGTCCTGATCCAGCTGCTGAGGTGTTCAGTAATTTTGTTGCAATTTCTATATGGGAAAAAAAAAAGTTTTTCACTCATGGGGTAACTGCTTAAGTATCCATCCGTAAAGATTAACAACCACTCAAAATGATGTTGTATATAGAACTGTTCCATACTTTCATTAAAAAGTTGCATTTATACAGAAGTGAGCAGAACTTAATTCAGGCTCCTAAAGACTTCTGAATTTTTTAGCATCTGAGGATTTTAGTTTTTTGTCCTTCCCCAAACACTTTTTTGAAGGTAAAGATCACATTGGATCAAGTGTCCGTCCCCCAACACCTTTTCCCTCTAAATTAGGATTTCACCTCTTATTTCTCAGCTTGGTAACTGTGAGGAACTGATGGGGTTTATTTCTGCTGACTCCATATCTGGGGAAAGTGCAAATAGTCCTGCACTTCAGGGTGAGTCCTTGGGTGTTCAAAAGAGTTCTTTTCTGACACCTTCCTTTTTTTATGACTGTGGGCTGGAGACAACTTGACTTTGGAAGACATGTCTTTCCTCTGTGGTGTATTTGAATAGAGACAAGTCTGCTTTTTCTTTTGCCTTGCTTAATTCACTCAGGAACCTACGGTATTCCAAATTTTAGGTTTAGCAGAGGCTATGTACTGGACCTGGTGATGTGGAAGAAGTGAGAGACTCATGTATTCCAAAATACAAGCAGCCCTGGCTCAGCAGTCTGTTAAAAGAGATGGAGAGAGGCCAGAAATGACTGGCTAGGAGACAGAGGTTGCAGTTCATTGGGGAAAGAGTAAAGGGGCAGAAAGAAACTGTGCTTGAAAGACAGGAATGAATTTTCCTTCTGTGTCCATGAGGAAATCAGTTTGAATGCCCTCAGGTTTCCTTGGCCTGGTGTTACATGCAGGGTCTGTAGGGGGAGAAAAAAACCCTGTGCCTCCAAAGCCTGTTGACAGCAGGGGGCATGAAAATGAGAGTGAAAGGTGTCTGTGCAGAAATAGAGCCATGGAGCAGGGACACCTTGTGTATGTATGCACACCCCAAGCTCAGCCACAATAAAACCAACCTGCCTTGTGTCCGTCCAGTTGCATACAGAGGATGTATACTGCGTGGGGGAGGTCCTATGCCGCTAGAGTGCTGTGTGTTGACCTTAGGAAAGAAATAGCTGGCTGATCCAGGGGAACTAAATAATGCAGTTTGGGAGAACATCTAATGACACCCTGAGTGCTTAATGTAGGGCAGAGAAAACACAGCCTGAAGGACAGCAAGTCCATCTTTTCCCTTAGCAGTTTGTTTGAATGGCTTTATTACTGGTTCCATTTAAAATCTACGGTGTAATAAACATCTGCTCTACCCTGATGAATACTATTCATTCCCCTAATCACCCATAGAGCCATCTTTCACTCTAGAATTATACCTGGGTAAACTATGATATTTAATGCTACCATGGTCACTTTTTCTTTTACTAAGTACTTTACATAAACTGTTAGCTATTGACTGTTTCATAGTGCTGTGGTACTAGGATTCCTCCATGCTAACGTGTGTTTCATAGCTGTTATATGCTGCCTAAATGCTTACAGATTCCTCATTATAATTCCTATCTACCTCCCCAATTTGCAAATTGAATCAAAGAAAACCATTTAAGATATACATTTTATAACATAGATAACTTCAGTGCTTTTTTACCTTCCAAATAAAAATATTTTGGATGTGATTTTCATAGACACTCGGTACCCACTGACCCACTAACTTCCATAGGTATTGTAGATAGATGGTACTATGGAAAGCTAAACCTGATACACGATAGTGTGCATAAATGTAAAGTACCCAAAATTAGTAGTGAAGTATGAAAATGTACTCCTGGATACAGTCTAAGTCACCTACAATATTAGTGTCACAATTAATAATAAATATCAGAATTTCTCCCAGCTCCAAGGAGGCTGAGTAAACCACAGTTTCTTCCTAGTATTACTGCATTAGCTGATAGACTCATTCCAGATTAACTCTCATTTGTGATGAACACATGCTGAAGCATATTTAACGTTTTAATATCACCTTTTCAAAATGACTACACCTTTCAGTGTATCCTCTATTTGGAAGTACACAGTGAGAAAATGGGGCTAAATGAAATCTCCATTTTTCTTCTCTTGTTCAACTATTGTTTGTTCAACTATTTCCTACTAAATACACCAGTAACTCTTAAAACTGCCAAACCAATGTCAGAGGACATGGTAGCACATGCCTATGGTAGCACATGCCCATAGTAGCACATGACCATACATGCCTCCTGGAATGTGAAAACAGGGGAATCTTGACTTATAAGACATGTGCATCTGTTAACTTTCAGAGGGAAGGACACAGATCTTCAGAGATTCAAGAATGCAAATACCATTCACCATTGTAAACAGAAAAGTGATAGAACATGTTCTGACAATGACCATGATATCTCGCTTCACTCAACAGTTGATGATTTTTTGCTGGTATAGTGATCATCAGACTTTCTAAAGGAGCTGCTGAAAAGATCCTTTGGAAAAGTCAGTCTGGTTTGCAACATGCTCATTGTAGAGCTGATGTAATTTTTCCAACCAGGTGAACTCAAGAAAAGTGCATAGAGAATGAAGAAAAATCCCACTGGTGTCTATTTACTTTGGTATTTCTTTGACAAATTCCACAAATAATCTCTTGAATATTATCTCAAATGTAAAATTCAGCTCCAGGTTAAGACACCTAAGCATAGGTGTTGGCAACTGAAGTGTCTAAGCTCTCATAAAAGTTAATAACATTGTTCTATCAGTGGAGCCTCAAGAGACTTGCAGCTGACCAGCTGTCAAAGACAGGAATTCAGGTACATCAGCTTACATATCTAGTGCTATTTTAAGTGTCTGATGGTGTTTGAAGCATCTGCAAAAGGCTAAAAATGTGACCAAAAGGAAATCCTTTCCTGGAGAAACATCTGGAAGCTCAGCGGGATTCATTATGATATTATTTCATATGGTGCTCAACACTTACGTTTACAAAACAGAGCAGACAAACACAGTAAGGATATTTTTTCCATCAGATTTATAATTCCAATTCATTTGCTCCATTAAGAACAAAGAGTCTTGAATCTAGTTGATGATTATATTGTCAAATATAATGTTTGTTACATAGAGATCTGCAGAGAGGATGTATAGAGTTACTATAAAACATTCTTATACTGATGATGAGCTTAGAATGCCAATTCCAAAATAAAGAGTTTGGATCATCTGTATTTTTACATTGAGTTTTAGATCTTGTGGCAAAAATACATTCGGAGTGTCTTCCATATTTAGATTTAGAAATGCTGTATTGAAAACCACTCTACATTTATTATCACTACTATTATGTTTAATAGTAATGCAAAGAATATTAGCCTTCACACATCTCAATGCAGCATTAGGGTGACATAAGTGTCCAGACAGATCCAGTGACAACAAAGATAAGAAGGAAAATGTATCACTACTATTCAATGCAGCTTCTAATAGGTTTTTTAGTTATTTGTGTTTGACAATGTTTCAATAATAATAATAAATAATAATAATAATAATAATAATAATAATAATAATAATAATAATAATAATAATATTTTTAAAGTCTTCAAGCACCTTTCTTTATGCATAAGAAATCACAGAAAATAAGGGTAATACACATGGTAGCGCTTTCTTATTTCATATCAACAAGTTTCCACGGTTAAATACCACACTTTCAATTTTTATAACTGAAAAGTCTTCTCTGCAAGATTTAAAAACCTTAAAACAGCATTAATAATGTGATGCAGACTTGGCAACAAGAGGACCAGTCCAACAAAAGAACAGTTAGTCAGCTATTCACACTCATTTCTGCCCCTTCTCTGTTGTAGCAAACATATCTTCAGCCTTTTCCATCCCCCCCCCCACCTAACAGATGTTTTTTGTAGCAGCCCTGGAAGGTCCCCAGATTCAAGCTATTTTGGACTGAGAGAAGGAGAAAGCTCCAAGTGTTGGAGTGCTCTCAGTGAAGGCTCTGCCAGACACAGCCTCCTTCTTTGTGCAGAAGAGGATCGATCTCAAGCACCCTGCTGACCACTTGCTGGGAAATCTTACACGGGAAGAGGATTCCCCCCTGGAGAAAGCCAACACTGGCAATTTAAGGTTATATGTGCTATAACCAACATCCTTAAACCAAATGGGCTAAATAAAACTATGTATCCGAGTCCACATGTGGGGCAATTAATAGTAGATTTATTTGCAATAAATTATACAGCTGATAAGACTGTGCTTGACACAAACCTCAAGTGTGTTAGATATATTTATCAGCCAAATCTATACTTGGTAAAAATCAGCACAGAGCCACTATGAAACATGAATCAAGCTGATTTCCATGAGATAATGGTCTCAACCAAAACTTCTCAATTCCTGATTTGTAGTAGAAGGGTTTGATGTTAAATATTTTTCACATATTTTCTTTCTTTCTTTATTTTTTTTTTCTTAATTTTGAATTGTATTTTCCCTTTTCAATGAGTAGGAAAAGTCTCTCTTGTGGAAAATAATTGCACAAAATAAACTTTTCTGATTATTTCTCAGGAAAGGTTGAGCATATTTTCATGTCTTCAGTTTTATTAGATGGACATAGTAGAGAATGGCCTTGATAAACACAGTTTTTGCTTATGAGCCATGCTTATGAGCCATGAATCATCTTCTCATAGCTAGGGCATACAGCTTTATTAAAAAAAAAAAAAAAAAAAAAAAGCTTTTCTTTGCTGCATTGCTGAGAATAGATAAAAGCTTAGTTAGGTTTATGGATGTTCAAGTAAATAGTTTCATTTTTTAACTTGCTTCTTGAGATATGACCATATTACAAAGGTGGCCTGAAACAATTTAAAACATTGCCAACTTTCTTTCCCTTTTATAGATTACCAAGTATTTGCAAAGAATTTAAGCAAGGAGAATAAATATTGTTTCTACATAGCCCTAGGTCACTTATTTTATTTTACACCAGACTTTGGGAAACTCTTTTGATTGAATGCCATGAAGGTAATTTGGGCCAGAAACTATAGTCTTTGCCAGTGGAAAAAATTGGGTATTTTATTAGAAATACTGAGATCTGTTTAGTGTATTTCTAATTGATATTTCCAGATCTTTCCACATACACTGTGTCTATGTTGTTAGAGGTTGCCTGTGGAAAAGAATACTTCACATCCAGAAGGGCTAATGAACTGGGCCATTTCAGGTTACCTTATAATCATTTTTGTCAAACTTTCTTGGCAGTATCACTAGAACATTAAAAATCTGCTAATGCAAAAGGGAAAAGTTGACATTTGGGGTAAGATTCTTCCAATCCAAATAATTAATTAAAAATGTGCAGGTTAGTCAAGAACTAGATAACAAATGCTTGGCTTCAAAAAGTAAAGATGATACATTTTGCTTATTAATTACCTGTGATTAATTTATTAATTATGACATGACTTTTTTTTTTTCCTTCTTCTTTCTCTCTTCCTTTCTCTTTCTTTCTTTTTTTCCTCCGTGACAATTTATTATATATTTTCAGTAGCCCACAAGTCAGTATACAGCTGGACCATGAGCTCTCCTGATGGGAAAGTCTAAGAAGTGTTTAAATATAAGAAATACTACATGCTTCTTTGCTTGTTTCTGGTACAGGGCTCTAAAACCTGCAAAAATACTCAACCACAGTAATAACTAGCCAGAATTGTTAGTTTATACATGAAAATCCAGTAGGATTTTGAATTAGCAGTGAACTGTCATGTTCATAAATAACTGTAGAGACCAATTTCTGTCTGAATGTTTTTTGGCTATTTTCAAAAAGTGTTGGTACTCAATAGTTTAAGTAAGTCAGCAGTTACACCAGTGATTTCATACAGAAATGCCAGGATCCGGAGATCATATCCACCTAAGACAGGTCTCCACATCTCACATTGTGAAATTGTCTAGAAAGTACCTTCCTAGAATTTATATTAAAAACAATATCTGAGTGAAGCTGAAGTAAAACACAAATATTTGTGTTATTTCAACTGGCTTTTACAGTGCTTTAAAGTAAACTTGAAATTACATCAGAGTAAGGTAAACATATTTCTTTTATCATCCTGATAAAATCATGCCGTGGCATTTGCCACCTGAATAAATCCATAAAGTACCTGCTTGTAAGGCCAGAGTGCTCTCTGCTGTAGTATAGTAAATAATATTCTAAAAATCAAAATCAGCTGAGATGAAGGTCAGTGTTTCCTGTTAGAACAAGCCCGGCTTTTTTTTTTTTTTTTTTTTTTTGGAATTAGGATTTGGCTATTCCTTGTAACTTGAGTTTGAAGCTCTGTAAACCAACAGGAGCAAAACCAAAAAAGGGCATATCCAGCCTTTTCAGTAACTGTAGTTCATGAATCACAGCCTGAAACATCACTCATTTGTACAAGTTTCAGTTAAGTTAACTTGTGTGCAGGAAACCTATATACTTTTATGAGAAGTTTGAGAGGAAGCAAAACTCTGTTAAAAGCACTTCTTCTGCACTTGAGAAAAATAAACATTGTTGATGAATGATTTACTGAGGCAAATAAAAATATTAATTTGTAAGGGATCCCAGGATGCGATACAAACTATCACGGTCAAAAAGGCCCAGCTCTTTTCAAAACTGCAGCGGGATGCTAATTCTGGCAGTCACTTGCTGGTCCTGTGAGAGTGAGTCATGCATCACCTGCAGATGCAGTAGCAGCACGTGGGGCTAAGTGTCACTGAGCCCCATTTCTCTCATTTCTCTTTAACAGGTGCCTTCCCCTAGGCACTGCTAGGATCAGCTTAGTAGTGAAAAGTTGTGCAAATTGAGGCAAATAGGCATTTCTGTATAATAAAAATAGCTCCAATATTTTATATAGGAATCATGCACCCACTTAAATTTTGAGAATAAAGTTACACTATGTGCTGTAGAATTATGCTTTTAAAGTTATGACTCATTCCAGGATATTAGCAGATGTTCATGCAGATCAGAAAAAAAAAAAGAAAAAAAAAAAAGAGAAAAACTGCCCCCTTACACTTCTATTTTTCTCCCCACTTCATTACAAACTGAGATGTAAGACACTGTGACACTTTAAGTGAATTACTCCATACAATATTAATAAATTCAGGCAAATAGAAGTATCACATGAGAATCAAGTATGGAGACAAGAGTTTGGAGACTTCCTCCTGGGAAGCAAAGACTTATATTTTAGATAAATTGCTCCATGCAGTGCTGCGTCAGATAAAACTGGTACAATTTTCTGGACGTATGAAAAAGAGAACAGAAATACCTGTTGAAACACCATGTTCTTGCCTGTAAACACAGCATTAGTTAGATGCTGCCAGTCTCATCCTGATGACCAGACTTGTCAAAAGATGTGGAGCACCTCAGAGTTCAGGAAAAGGGCTACAAATAATCAAGAATCTGGGACAAAAAGCATTCTGATGTGAAGCTTAAGTGGTTTAAGGTGGCTCTTTTTGCTTTAATCAAAGAGAATATTAAGGCAAACAACTCACTGTACATAGTCACGGGCAAGTAGAAAATAAATCTTACATCTTTTCAATCTAGTTTGCAAAACCTTCCCGGACCTGGTGTGTGCAAGCTGACTTTTGACAAGTTTACACTAAGAATAAGGTACAATTTCCTACTGATAAGGGTAGGAAAACCTTGAAATGGCTTCCTGGGGTGATAGTGGAAGGACACTGTTTGGAGACTTTAAAACTAACTTTGATCTCTGTAAACATTTGGTTTAAGACAACCTGAAAGGCTGTGGTTGGCTTTTTTTGAGGCACAACTTCTAGCTGTTTTCCTTTCCTTTTTGCAGGCACAACTTCACTTGCCATTCCTGATTCCTTTAACGCCCCTTCCCTGAATGGTGCAGGGGAATGGGGGAATGAGGTTTATGGTCAGTCCATAACAGCTCCTCTCTGCTGATCTTTCCTCCTAACACTTTTTCCCTGCTCCAGCATGGAGTCCCCCACAGGGTCACCATTCCTGCCCGAACACATGCCACTGTGTGGGCTCTGCTCCACAGGCCACCGTTCCCCACCAGGAGCCTGATCCTGTGCAGATTCTCCCCAGACTTTCAGGGCACATCCACCTGCTCCGTCGTGGGGTCCTCCATGGCCTGCAGGTGTCCACCGCTAACCTCCATGGGCTGCAGGGGCACAGCCTGCCTCATTGTGGTCTGCTCTAGGGGTTGCAGGGGAATCTCTGCTCTGGTGTCTGGAACTCCTCCCCCGCTCCTTCTACATGGACCTTGGTGTCTGCAGAGCTATTTATCTCACATTTTTCCTCACCTTCTTTTGCCAAGCAGCATTTTACCCTTTCCTAAACACACTTCCCCCAGGGAGCCACCGTCTTGGCTGTGGGGCTCAGCCCTGCCCTGTGGTGGGTCGGTTGGAGCCAGCTGGAAATGGCTGTGACCGGCATGGGGCAGCCCTGACCTGTCCTGGATCACCCAACTCAATAGAAAGATAACCAACTGCAGTGCAATCCTCTGTGACACAGAGGAGCTGGGTGTCCTGGTCTCTTCTGGCCTTAAACTCCATAAAAAACTATTTTGAAATGTTTTCATGGTCAAACAGGCGGAAGTGTTGACAGAATAGGATCAGGCAGCATAAAGTTTTCCCACCACATCATAAAAAATATGCAACAACATACAATTAATTTTATACAAGCCAGTGAGTTCCAGTACCTAGGTACCTACTTTATTTGCTACCAATCTGTGTTGCGTTCAGAATGGGGACTTGGAGACAAAAGGCTCTTTGTCATAATGCCAACATGTGTCTGAGACCAGGCTGCTAAGGGTGAAATAATATCATGGTGGCTCATGTGTGCAAATTTGATAACACTATTGCTTTCAAGTCACCCACAATATACTGGTCTTGCTCCACAGTGCAGTGCCCTACAGTCTACCCAACAGGCACTTAATCCAGTGTGCACTGAAGTAAAGATTAATTTTTATATTCAGTATATGAAGCTGCTTCCATTATATCATATATCATTGTAACTCCCGAAGGAATCGCCCCAAACACTCTAAAAAGGCACTTGTTATCCTTAACGAGCCCAAAAAGAAAAAATGTTTAGAATGTTTTCAAACTACAGTAAGCCAAAACTGAGGAATAATTTGAAAAAATCTGTGAGAAGAAAAATGTATAAAGCTGTATGTCAAAGCCTTCCCTTAACAAATAGAGCAATACTGTTTTACAGCTGCAGATAAGCTCATTCCTAAACTTTAGATCACTATCTTAATAACGTCTTTAAGCGGAAAAAATCCTCAGTCGTGCACATGTTTAGGTATATCATCTGTAACTGTAGGTGGCACAGGTGCTCTCTGAGGCAGTGAGAATGTGGGTTGAAATCAAGCCATTAGAAGAGATACACTCCGCCAAAGAACTCCAACTTACTGTCCCAGAGAAGAAACCACTGAGCGTTCAAATGATGACATGGATAATGAGATTGTAGAAGTCATGATTAAATACTATGGTGGAGGCCAAAAGTATATAAAATAAGTAGAATAAAAAAAAAAAAAGTTGAGAAATTCATTGGTCATTGAAGTTGACTCTTTGGTCAACATCTGCCTGAAGAAGCCCCTATCCTGTGGAGCACCCAAGGCTGGGAAGAGAGAGGGGGGGATAAGGAAGACATCAGGGAAAAGACTCCCCTCTGCACACACCCTTCCTCCTTCCTCTGTCTTAGTATTGGCTATCAGCACTGACTCCTGCCACATGGTCCTTTGAGCTGGTAGAGCTATCCTCACAGATTTGTGACAGTATAGCTCCAAAGCAGTTTCTTCAAACAAGAAAAAAATAATCACTTGATTCAAGCATTTTTATTTATTTTTTTTTAATAATTGTGGGAACTTCAGAATGCTTTAATTTATTTAATTTTAGAGTGAGATTTCCAATGAAATAATAAACAGTGTTAATAAAATCTAAATCCTTCAGGACTAAACTCTATATCTTCGGCTAGTCTGTGCTTCCTTCATGTACTTCCCACATATTTTAAATTAAAAGTGATAGAGACAAAAGCAAACAAAACTCTTGCAGGAGTTTTATAACTGATGAGGAAGTTATCAAAACATTAGTTATCTGATACAGGGGGAGTTGGTTTGGTTTTGAGGATAGATAATCTTTAGGTATGGTGGTTTGAGTGCAAATGAGTCCAGAAAAAAGTAAAGTGCAAACTATCCATTACCCTTCTTTCAATGGCTATGCTGAAAATTAATTGGAAAAGGAGAAATGAATAAGAACTTCAGGTATTTCAGGTCACGAGCTTCAAGCTTATCAAAGCACTGCAGTGACTAATTTGATGTAGTAGTTAAAATGAATTAAGAAGATATTGCCTGAGCAGAACACACATGGTAAAAAGTAAATTGTATTTGCTCTAATTAAGTAATTTTTATTTTTTTTTTAATGGTAGTATTTGGGTAGGCATTATAAAGGTGAGCTGTGAAAAATTAATCTTTGGAATTTCCTAGTCTACATGTTAACAGTTTTATACAAAAATATACTTTTCTTCCTACTTTATGATATCAAAAGCAGGTATCTCCTTCAATGATAATAATATATAACCAAGGGAATAGACACACATTCCTTTAAACAAACACAGGTTATTTTAATTTTTTTTTTTTTAATTTTTTTTTTTTTTTGCTTACATGTACAATAAACTGCATTCTCTTCTAAAAGATTTTGTCTAAAACTTGATTTTATTTCAAACCCCAGATACGAAAGACTCACCTTGGAAAGAACTTTAAAAAATTAGTTTTATGCAAATTACTTTGGAAATACTTCCTGGCAATTCAAGGCAATTGAGAGTTATTGATTGTTAGAATACTACGGCAGGCATATGGAGGACTTGTGTATTTTGCATATCTCATAGAATCATGTAATTAAAGATTGGTTTGTGTTGGAAGGGACCTTGAAGATAATCTAGTTCCAACCCATCTGCCATGGGCAGGGACACCTTCCACTAGCCCAGGTTGCTCAAAGCCCCGTCCAGCCTGGCCTTGAACACTGCCAGGGAGGGGGTAGCCACAGCTTCTCTGGGCAACCTGTGACAGTGTCTCATCATTCTCACAGTAAAGAATTTCCTCCTTATATCTAATCTAAACCTACCCTCTTTCAGTTTAAAACCATTACCCCCTTGTCCTATCACTACATGCCCTTGTAAAAAGTCCCTTTCCAATTTTCTTGTAGGTCCCGTTTAGGCACTGGAAGGCTGCTATAATGTCTCCCTGGAGCCTTCTCCAGCATGAACAAACATAACTCTCAGCCCATCCTCACAGGGGACGTGCTCCAGTCCCCTGATCAATTTCATAGGTCTTCTCTAGACCTGCTTGAGCAGGTCCATGGCCTTTTTATGTCAGGGCCCCCAGAACTCGATGAGGTACTCCAGGCAGGGTTTCACAAGAGCAAAGCAGAGGGAGAGAATCACCTCCCTCAACCTGCTGGTCACACTTCTCTTTATGCAGCCCAGGACACAATTGGCTTTCTGGGCTGGAAAGGCACATTACTGGGTCATGTTGATCTTCTCATCAACCAACACCCCTAATTCCTACTCAGGGTTACTCTCAACCCACTCATTGCCCAGCCTGTATTTGTGCTTGGGATTGCCCTGACTCATGTGCAGGACCTTGCACTTGTCTTTGTTGAACTTCATGAGGTTTACACAGACCCACCTCTCCAGCCTGTCCAGGTCCCTCTGGATGACATCCCTTCTCTCCAGCGTGTCAACCACACCACACAGCTTGGTGTCATCAGGAAACTTGCTGAGGGTGCACTCAATCCCACTGTCCGTGCCACCAACAAAGCTGTTAAATTGTGATCGTCCAATACCAACCCCTGAGGAACACCACTCATCACTAGTCTCCACTTGGACATTGAACTGTTGACTGCAGTTCTTTGAATGTAACCATCCAAACAATTCCTTATCCACCAAATGGTCCATCCATCAAATCTAGGTCTCTTCAATTCAGAGACAAGCGTGTGATCATCATCTACCTGGACAGTGTCAAATGCTTTGCACAAGTCCAGGTAGATGATGTCAGTTGCTCTTCTCTTATCCACCAATGCTATAACACCCTTGTAGAAGGCCACCAAATTCATCAGGCATGATTTGCCCTTAGTGAAGCCATGTTGTCTGTCACCAATCATCTTATTTTCCATGTGCCCTAGCGTAGTTTCCAAGAGGATCCGCTCCATGATCTTGCCAGGCACAGAGGTTAGACTGACTGGCCTGTAATTCCTGGGTTCCTCCTTTTTTCCATTTTTAAAAATGAGGGCTATGTTTCCCCTATTCCAATTAGTTGGAATTTCACCAGACTGCCATGACTTCTCAAATATGATGGATAGTGACTTAGCTGCCTCATCCAACAGTTCCCTCAGGACCCACAGATGCATCTCATCAGATCCCATGGACTTGTGCACCTTCAGGTTCCTTAGATGGTCTTGAACGATGTCTTCTCTAACAGTGTGTGATTCTTCATTCTCCCAGTCCCTGCTTTTGCCTTCTGCAACTTGGGTGGTGTGGCTAGTGCACTTGTCAATGAAGACTGAGGCAAAAAAGTTGAGGATTACCTCAGATTTCTCCATATCCTGGGTGACCAAGATCCCATTTTTCTTCTGAAGAGGACACACATTTTCTCTAGTCTTTCTTTTTTTTCACTGATGTACCTATAGATGCTTTTCTTTTTGCCCATGATGTCCCTAGCCAGGGAAAGGCCAAAGCCCTGATAGAACCATTCTAACAGGGCTTTGGCCTGGCTGCTTGCTCTGTATTTCTCCCGGTCTATCTGTCCTTACCTCCACCCTCCATAGGCTCCTTTTTATGTTTGAGCTTGTACAGGAGCTCCTTTTTCATCCATGCAGGCCTCCTGGTGGTCTTACCCAACTTCCTCTTTGTCAGGATGCATCACTCCTGAGCTTGGAGGAGGTGATCCTTGAACATTAACCAGCTTTCTTGGGCCCATCTTCCCTCCAGGGCTTCATCCCATGGTCTTCTACCAAGTAGATCCCTGAAGAGGCCAAAGTCTGCTCTCCTGAATTGTGGGGCAGCGAGCTGGCTGTACATCCTCTTTGCTGCCCTAAGGATCTTGAACTTCACCATTTCATGGTCACTGCAGCCAAGGCTGCCCTTGAGCTTCACATTCTCCACCAGCCCATCCCTGTTGTTGAGAACAAGGTCCAGTATAGCACCTCTCCTCACTGGCTCATTTTTTACTTGGAGAAAGAAATTATCTTCAACACATTCCAGGAACCTTCTGTATTTCTTATTCCCTGATGTGTTTCCCCTCTAACAAGTATTGGGGTGTTTGAAGTCCTCCATGAGGACCAGGGCTTGTGAATGTGAGGCTGCTCCTCTCTGTCTATAGAGGGCCTCATCTGCTCAGACTTCCTGATCAGCTGGCCTGTAGCAGATCCCCACTGTAATGTCACCTGTCCCTGCTCTCTCTTTATTCCTGACTTACTGGCTGAAGTGGCTGGAATTCCTCTCTGCTGCTATTCAGGTGCTCTTCTGCTGACCTGTGATCCCTCCCCAGGCTCTGGGCATCTGTTGCTGACACTGGCATCAAGGTTGTAGGAGTAGGATAGATTGAGGTTCTCATCCCTAGCAACTTTATTTTAAAGCCCTGTTCACCAGTTTGGCATTCCTATGATCTATATGTGCACAAGATTTACACTGCACAGCAGCAACTCCATTCTTGCTGCTGAGGCTGTTCAGAGTCACTTTTCACTTGGACTAGTGTATTAAGTCCCACATAGCCGGTGTCTGAGCAGAAGTTATGAATTTTGGGGATCTTGGAAAGTTATGGTCCAAACCCTACCCTTGAAAAAATCATTGCAAAATGGGAATGAGATTCTTGTTATCTCAGTGCTTTCTTCTTTCTGAGAAGTTTTTTTTTAAACTGAAAAGCCCTTTTAAGCAGTGTACCATAAATCATTGAACAGTTGCCATTGTCAGCCTGAGTCTGAACTATTAGCAGCATGTTAATTATAGAAGTGACTAAAATTAAAGAGATTCAGAAGATAATAAGTCAATTAAAGCAAGGGAAAGCTAAATGGAGACTTTTCTCTTTATTAAATGCTCCTTCTATGTATGTGACAAAGAGACCAATTTATTTTTTCTTTTCTTTTTTTTAAGTACCGCCCTGGATTTCAGAATATTTCATATGTGTATGTGAGCTGAGCAGCAACTGGAGTAGACATACTTTTGCTTCAAATAATGGAGATAAATTTTTAAAATGTAACATTTAGTAAATGTCAAAACATACTCTGGGCTAGGTTCTTACTTGGTGCTGCTGGGGGTTAGCACCTTTGACGTCAATAGAATGGTTCCCATTTCCAGCAGGTGTACTGCCAGCCCACTAGCCCAGTGTTTGCACCATATACACCGTAGAGAAGATAAAGGAATACCGAGAGAGCTTTATCTATTTACTTAAAGTAAAAAAAAACCTCTGTTTTTTATGGGTGAGTGCTATAAACTTGCTGGTTGAGTGCATACCTTCAAATAAAAGGCTACCTTGTTTGCCCTGTTCAGTATAGTCTGTTGAATTATCAGAACTGGCTTGCTGTTTACCACAATACGGCAGGCTTTGTAGTTACTCTGACCTTTGATTCAGAATTCATCCTTTGAAGTGTTCACGATTTCTCTAGATTAGACTGAAATACACTTTTTGTGTATAGACTGGCCAAAATTGTTGCTTCAAGTACTGCTTGAGGGTCATAACATAGGATGTTTTCTGGTGGCAACAGATGCATTGACAAACTTGATGTCTTAAATGAACGAAGACAATTTATATGTCTACATGGCTATTTCTCAAGACATCTCCAAGGCCTGCCTACTGCTGCAGTTGTGCTACTATGGGCCTCAAAGTGGCTGAGGTGCTTTTCTTATTTGTCTCCAGTAGTCCTATATTTGGGAAGATTAAATTCAATGAAATGGCTCAAGTAATTCTGGAGACATTCAAATAACAAATCTATAGAAGTAAAATTAATTTCTCTGTTTATTCCTGTAACGTATAGCCTTCACTCCTGTGTTTCTCTTCACCTTCTTGTCTCATAAAATAGCTAATGCCACTGTCAAAGCCCACAATGCTTTCCCTTCTGAAACTCCTCTCTGATGCCCTCCTATCCTTCAGCTCTTGCTATTCTAAGTGCTCAGTCCACGCAGACCTCAGCCTCAACAAAGGTCTCTTGTTTCCTCCTATGACTTTTACTTAATGCAAACTCAGTCATCCACATTTTAGTTGTTTTTTCTGTGTCACCACGTACTCAGCAGGACCTCATTTTTCTTGTTCAGTTTTATTCTTATATCCTTTCAAAACAACTTCTCAAAATCTGACTTCCACAGTGATTAGTGGACCACCACAATTCAGATATTTGTGAGCTGATTCTTATCCACAGTATGTTGCAAATCAGCTTAGTGAGAGGGAACTGTGTTATACTGACTTTTGAAGTGCTAGTTTGCATGCTGTACCTGTTGCCTAGATAACAAATAATTCCTAAGCTCTTCCTCTTGTGATTTAAAGTAGGTAGGTCAGCGGTGCAGGGTCCTAATGACATAAGATAGAGTTTTTTAGCACACTGCTATTAATCAGGATTACTTTTATAAATAACTCTTTGAATTTGCTTCTTCATCTTTCTAAATCTGCATCTAGTTACCATGGTCATGCATGCCATGCAATGAGGAGTTAAATAATACTTAATATGTTAAATATGCAAATATATAATATGTTTCCCCATCATTGGACACTTTTAAAATTCAGCTGGACAGGGTGCTGGGCCATCTTTTCTAGACCGTGCTTTTGCCAGAAAGGTTGAACCAGATGATCCTTGAAGTCTCTTCCAACCTGGTATTCTATGATTCTATGATTGAATAGACATTGTGGAGCACTTCTTACAACATTAGGGCAAGAGTTTACATCCTTTGAAATTCCAATAGTTACATGTGAGACACTTCACTATTGCTTCCCAGTGTCTGCTTATAGATTTAAGGCCTCTCTCTTGTATCTTTGTGCAGGATAGTACTTTCAGCTGCTTTATTCCAACCACTTCTTTGGTATCTTCCACAGAGATAGAAAAGAATCTTTCACCCAAAAGCTTTCCAATGGTAACCTATTCCTTGCTCTACTGATTTCTAGGTGTTTGAGCCTTTTTAGTGTTTAGATAAATAAAACCTTTGTTTTAGAGTCTCAAATGTTTGGTTGTTGTTTCTACAGCCAAGTGAGTGACCAGGAAAAAGAAAGAAACCATTCTTTCTGATCCAGGGAACCATTTAAGGAGGCTGAGAACTGTCTAAATCCCTTGGGGTTAAAGAGAAAGTAGGAACAAGAAAAATAACTTCTGCAGCGGAAAAGCTCTTTCAGTGTCTGTGGGTCTCAAATGGTTTCATTTGTTCTTCAGACTTTTAAACCTTTAAAAACATCCTGCTCTGATAAGATCTCTGTACTCACAAAGTCTTCAGTTTGCAACTGCTTGCTGCTGAATTTAAAAGCTGGAAGAAATTGCATCAGCCAGTCTCTACGCTATCTTTTTACATCCTACTCTTATAGAAAGAGGTGCTTCAGTTACACCTTAGCAGGCCTTATTGTGAGTATTTGCTGGGAGAACAGGGACTACTTTTCTTTGCTTTTCATAGACAGGGCAGATTAATGTAGAGTGGAGGGTGGTGGGAAGAAGAGAAGGTGTGGGCCCATTGACCCACTTCCACACACAGTTAATCCAAGTGTCAGATACAATCTCTGGACTGCTTCTCCTGCATTGGCATAGCACAGCAATTGTCTATTTTGCTGTGGACCTCTATCTTCTCTACACTATCCCATTAGGTAAAAACAATGAGTTGATCCCTCAAGCCTTCTCTTCTCCAGGCATAACAAATCCAGGAGTCTCAGACTCTCTGTGTGCATCCTGAACTCCAGCCCCTGGTGAGGTTGGTACTTCTCTGTTGGATTTGTTATAATGTCAATGTCCTGCTTGCACTGGGTACAGTACTCCCTATTTTCTCACAAGGACTAAATGGAGGGGAAGGAACACTTTTCTAGGCCTGTTTGCTATGCTCATACCAATACAACCAGTATGCAGCTTTCACTGCTGCCAGGGCACACCGCTGGCTTGTGTTCAGCTTGTTGTCCACTGTGACCCCAAACTCTTTTTCTACAGTACAGCTCCCCAGACAGTCATCCCCTAAACCTTACCGGGTTATTCTACTTCAGGTGGAGGATTATTGTCTTTGAAATTCATGAGATTGCTGTCAGTTGCTCTCTACAGCCAGTTGACATCCCAGTGTGTAAACTGCTTCCCCATCTTGCTCTTGCCAGGAAAATTACTGAGGGAACATTCTGTTTCATCATGTAGGTTATGCATGAAAATGTTAAGCAGTATTGACTCCTGAGGAGCGCCACTTGTGACCAGTCTCACACTCCAGTGCTCATCTGTGCGGCGTCAGACCCAATGTGCAACACCATGGATTTTGACATAGATGTCTTTATCTACTAAGCTTCACTTCTACAGTCAATGAACAGATGTAATTTGTAGTTGCTTAAGTAAGATCTAAATCATCTTTTATTTTGTTATTATTTAATAGAACATGCCTAACCATTCTAAGCTATGCTGAGCTTGGAGATCAAGCACAAGGCTTGGACAGAATTTGTTTTCACCAGTAAGAATGCTAAGTTTTTAATGTAACCAAATCCGGTATAAGGGAATAATTTTAAAATATCATCTTTCCCATTTAGAGCACATATTTACATTGTGGTCTTCTGACCACTTGGGCACATTAAGAAGTTTTTCCAGGTTCTAGGGCTGTTCATTCCAGTAAGCTATTTTTCCACTTAATGATATGAGAAAAAAAGAGGGTGTTTTTTTTGTTTGTTTTTTTTTGTTTGTTTTTTTAATACAAATCTTACTACACTGGCAAAATACCTTTTTTTAATATATAAAATCCTTCTGGAATCTCTCTGAAATTATATACACTACATGTGATGCCATCGATAGTTTTGAATCTATAATGGCCACATTGCACTTATGTACTGCACTTCTTTTCCTCTCAGCACAAGACCAGTTTCTACATCCCTCAGTAGTACCTAATGATTATTATGGGGCAAATCTCTTTTTTCTTGATGACAGAATCTGTTGACAAACATATCCTCACTTTTGAGACTGTTACTTTTTCTTTTTTTCTCTTTTAAATAAGAAGCAGATATTCTGGGAGCTCTTCATGGCACATTTTCTGTTTGTTTTCAACAAATGGAATATGATTATAAATGATACTGTTTCCTAATGAGCTACAATGGATATAGTCAAATGACAGGACTAAACCAAATCCATTCCTATACTATTCTGTTGCCATCAGCCTAAAGCATTCATCAATTGATCCATTTTAAGGTAAAAGAAACCATTTTCTGCCTTACTTCAGTCTCTTGCCAGTCCCAGTCCACCACAGTAACTTATTCCACACATCTTTTATATTCAGAAACTTTTCTCAAATTTCCTGGGGATGGGAATGAGATGGGAGAAGGCAGAGGAAAAGGAGTAACAGAGGATTGGTTTAATTTTGCTTTTGCTTTTTCATATAACTGATAAAATAAATGGTTCTTAGCCCATCACTTCTTACATGTGGACGGCCGCTTCTTCCTTTAACACAGCATGGTCCAGCCTCAGCACTGGACTGACCATAACATTTGTTAATGATGTCAACAGTATTAATCTTTGCCAGGTAGGGATGAGTGTTGCTCATGGCAAAAAGTTTTTATGCTGAAGATTGTGAGCTTTTTTTTTTTTTCAGTATTTTAATTTCAAGACAAGAACTGTACAGGTCTTTTCCTAATGTTGCGATCTTATGCTTTGAGACTAAGGACAAGGTCAGAAAGAAATATTCTTGAATATTTCTAGGTTGAATAATTCTTGTTCTTAGGGAGCTATAATTTCATTTTCACATTTTTGGACATAATGAAGTCTGTCACCTTACCCTAACTATGCTGCAACCAGATGTAGCACACATGAGCCATTATATTGGTTTTTTTGTTTTGTTTTGTTTTGTTTTTACTTTATACCTCCAGTTTTCATATTTTTATATCTGTGTGGGAGGTTGATGCATTGTGTGATGTTCTTCTAAATGAGAAGTCATAAATGTGTCTCACAAATCACCTCTCATCACCTACATAACTAGAGTACATATTGATGAATCAAGCTAGGAGCTTTCCAGCATTGAAGAGCAACATCAAGTCTCACTTGATAAAAACAGAAAAGCAGAAGATTATATCTCCAAAAATATGAAAAAAATCTCAGATTGTTTCCAATTATTGTTTCTACAGTTCCCATCTAAACCTCTCAAGATTTCATGCTGGTTCAAGGTACATATTACAGATAAATAATATTGAAGTATCACTAGATGAAGAAGAAAAAAAATGAGGATGAAACCCTTATAATGGTAATTTTTGCAAATTTCCGATGGAAAGCAAAGAAAGTTGTTTTACTTTTCTCTGCCAGAAGTGTATATAGCATGTTTCTCTTTAGCCACAAAACCCAGAAAGACTCTTCCTTGTGAAGGCAAATCCTGAGGTAGAATTGGGTTTGTTCCATGTCTGACCTTTAACTGGCATTTATATAGTTGATACCAGCAGGGTGAAAGCAGTCTGGATTCTCCAAGAGATATTTTTTCACTGTCTGTGTATAACCTGTATATTTTTTAACCTTCTTTCAGGTCATTAGCTTTTTTCTTCCCGAACATTATATTTTATGGAATTATTGGTATGGTGAGAATGGTCCTTTTAAGACTGACACTACACTATAGTCACTGGTGAGTGTTTTGACTTTTAGTAGCAGGACAATAGTAAAACTGGAGTTGTCCTTTCCTTATATGATACATTAGCTGTGCAATTAGCTTTCACATGGTTCGTATATATATTTTAAAAGTCATGATATCATTGATTAATGAAAATTACCAGTGTTGTATTAAAAATGTTCAAATTTGTATTGCTTGCTCTAGTCTTCTCCAGTAAATGCAATGCACAACTAGGAAACTGGTTTAATATTTCAGATTAGCTTATTTTACATCAAGGAACAGATACACTCAGAAGGTCTGAACTCCACTGAAGATGGAGCTAGAGTAAAGGCAATTCCAATTACATTGCATCTCATGCAAATGACCTCGGAGGCTAAGCATTCCTGGGCTTGTCCTGTACTTGGATAAGAGACCATCTGGAAGTCCCAGATACAGTAGGCACAAGCCAAGATGTCGTGGCTGAACACTAGACCACAGAAATTGAATGAGTTAGAAAGCTGCGTTCTCCCCCTCATCACTAGTGGGTGAGTCAGAGAGCTAAAGTTACCAATACTGTTTTCATTCCTTCAGTGGGAAATGTCTCAAGAGAGTACTGTAAATTAAAAGCATTAAAATTAGAAAGTGAAGTTATAAGAAACTTAAGCTTCACAGGAACCTTTAACCAGGGTTAAACAATCCTACCCTCTACGATGCCTATGTCTCTGAAAAAAATACAAACTTAACAAAACTTGGAAGCTTTTTTATTGGGAACTACCATAGGGTGAGGAAATAGGTGTTCTGCTGCTGCTGCTCTTGCCTATCAGGCAAGTCCTGAGTGCTATGGCTGACACGTGAGATGTTCTCTATCCACCTGTATTTTTACAGAAGTGAAGAGCTTATTTTGGCCCTCATTTTAACAGAGAAATTGAAAAAATCTTCTCTGCTTCTGAAAGAAACCTCCTGCAGCCATTCAAGGAATAGTATGATGGGGGAGGTAGCCCTGTGAAGTACAGTAACCAGCATTTTTTCAAAACAGAAACCTTGTATGGGGAACTCAGTAAAGTAAGGAGGGCTCCTGCGTCTTTGTGTGAAGAGAACGGGGGTATATGGAGCACTGAGAGCATGCAGCAAGGATGGGGGAAAGGGCAAAGGGAAAAGGGAGCATACAGAAAACACTCACCTAGGAAAAAAAAGATGATAAGCTACTAATAATTCCTTTTATGTTAAATTTTCAGTTCCTTCTTTGCAGTGAAACACACGATAAACCAATAATATATATATTATCTATGTCAAAGATCATTAGTTCCAACAAAAGAGAATTTAAACATACTGAAAACTTGTGAAGCTGAAATTTAATATTTGGCCTGGTAATGACAAGGCTTAAAGACATTCTTACGGTAGACTAGAAGATGTGCAATTTTTAAGATGACTGGTTGAATCACATGAAACCAGAAGAATGAAGTCGAGATGAAAAGCTATGATAAACATTGTCCTCACTACTTTTCACCACCCAAATTCTGAATATGGAATTTGCTCCAGCTTCATGTTGCAGAATTTCTTTTCACTGAGCAGCTCTTTTTACTCTTTCATTCTCTCCTCCTTTTCTGGCAGTGAAGCACATTCTTTTCCCCTGTAATGTAATTATATACAAACTCACAAACTTAACCATATTGCCATGATTTAGCATCACCCACAATCTGGCAGATGCCACTGACTGAAAACACAGCTCTACTTTAAAGTCAGTCATACAGATGTGCTGTTTCTATATTTAAAAACACAGTTTCCATGGCATGAGAGCACTGTCTGTACATATTGGGGACTGACATCAAAGCTTCTTTGTGTGGTGATTCAGTGTTCAGCTCTCAGTAGCAACATTAAATCAGAATAGAATGTGTGCAGTGATTCTTATTTCAAGAGATTCTGAATTTTGAAATAATTTTGAAATTATATTAATTGTTACTTTAATATCTTTCAGTTAGGTTGTCTGATTCGAACTTGTGGTTTTGATTTTAAACAGCTGTTGGCCCCACTTACTTCAGTAAAATAGTACCTTAGGAAAAGGAAGCAGGGCCAGGATTATACTTGGAGATCCCTCTATTCATTAAATTTGTCCTTTGATTCCCACAATTTTTCTATAGACATAAAAGCACAATAGACATACAGAATCTTCTCTCTGTTATAGTGGGTTTATTGTCTTTCCGTGTAAGCTATTGCAACTCCAGTGAAGCTGACTGGATTATAATGCCTAAAACTAATGTAATAGATCATGAGTTTGAGACCTTGCTAATATCAAATGACAACTTGCTTTTACCTAATATGAGTTCCAGAGAAGTCACAGGAATGACAAACAATTATATTTTAATTACTTCATTTTCCTGTCTTTTTTCTTTATTTGCTATTGAAGTATTTTAAAACACTGCCATATAAATAAATTTAAATGTGTGCTACATTCTCATTATTTTCCTGAAATTTAGCAAAGGTATAAAAACAGAGAGAACCTTGGCCCATCAATGCCTAGCAGTTTTCAAAGGTAGACAGCTGGATCTTAACGATTGAATCACCTAATTTCACCTAAGCTTTATTTCAGCGAACTGCTGAAAAATAGAAAATCCTAGTGTCCCTGTTATTGACTGAGATGATATGTAATTCCTTTCTTTCTTCCATTTGTAGACAAACAGGAGTTATGGAAAATGGAAGGCTACATCAGGGTTGTAAAAAGATCTATGAAGTTGTGCCGTTGCCTATTTAAAGGGTAAAGTGCAAATTAATCTTGTATGAAAAAGTCAAATTCTTACTTTAGAAGAGCAAGTCACAGTATGTTAATATTAAAGAACCAAAATTTGAAGAAAAGGAGAGAGCACTTAACAGTATTTTCAAGCCTATTTTTTCAGATTTCTCCAAGCAGTTTCTTGGAAAGAAACTATTGAAGATTCACCTTTGAATGGGATTCTAAAAGCATTGTCAGTAATGATGAGTGTTTATAGCTAAGCAAGTATTTTCATTTAAGGACTGATGAATTCTGCTTGCTTTGAATCACAGTTCATCACAGTAATTATTAAATAAGCAAATGTAAAATTATTGAATAATTCTCCTGGAACCAAACATTGCAATCAGGTTTCCATATAAATTTTCATTCAAGTGGTGTTTTTAAACAGCCATACTAGTGAAGATCAAGAATCTTAAATCTGAACTACATCACCTTTTTCCCTTTCTGCTTATAGAAGTTATACAGCAATACAGAGGATAGATGGCTTTAGAAGAAACATTGTGAAATTACACTTTTGTTTTCTAATAGCTCATTAAAAACCTGTCCAAGAACTAAATCTAACTTTCCAAAATTGTTTTGGTTTTGTTTTGACATCACATCAATGGCTTGCCAAAAGCTCTGGGACACTATAATCTATACTAGGAAGTTCTTTCCTCTTGGAAATACACTGTAGCTTCCTTTATTCTCTTCTCTGCTTGATGGGCTGGTTGCTTGCTCCCAAAAATGATTAGATGGGCTGCAGTGAGTGTTATAATGTCAGGGATGTAAGTCAAGAGGCAGACAGAGGTGCTTGTTCAAAGTCATTCATCCAGTGACTTCACTGAAAGTGGGAAATGAATTTCTCATGGAAGGAAAATGTTTGCTTTTTAACTTAACTGTTCTTATACTTTCACACCGTAAGGTACGTGAATGCTACTGGGAACACAGAGAAACTGAGACGAAACACCAGTCTCTGTGAAAGTAATTCTAGAAATTCCTTCTGTATTGCTATAAATTGTTAAAAGAAAAAGCATTTTCTGTCCTTGGCTCTGTCAATAGCTCTGTCTTAGCCATAAGGACTAAGTTTCAGTTTTCCTTCTTGATAACTAGATAGAAGCAGGAGGAGACACTTTCTACCATCTTGCCATTGTTGACAAGGAACATATGTCTTGTAAAAAAAGACTGTGCAGTTATGTATCATCTAAAAGTTAGCGTATTATATCTCCCCTTGATTGTCTGTCACTCAAGGTTTGCTCATAAATTCTGGTTTTGTCAATATGTTAGCATGTTGGTTCTTAACCAAGACATGCAGCTCTGGATTATGTTTGTTTTTCTCTAACTTTTCTCTTGCTTCTGGATAAAAGTCAGGATATTGGCCCTAAAGTCCCAGAACCTTCACTATTCTGTTTTGGTTTGTTTCGGTATGGGTTTTTTTTGTGAGTTTTTGGATTTTTTTGGACTGTGTGCTACTCCCTGAAAGTATCAAAACACATTCACAGACTTCACAGAGATAACATCCAATACTACTATTACAGTAAATTCCTAAACTCTCTACAATTATATCCAAGGTAAGAATTCAAAGGATTATACCTCTTTGATATGTTGTGAACCTTTTAGAATAATTAGAAACTAAAATTCAGGAATAATATTTGATCTGAGGAGTGTTGCACCAGCAGTCAATACAATACTGAATACATTCGTAAGAGTGCTGCAATATTTGTTCTGTTTATGTTCAATGTTTAAAATGTTTACGTGGTCCAAATTATATTTAGAAGACATAACTAAAAGAGTACAGAGAAAATCCTTCAGGGACAAAGATCCATTGCAGCTGGTGGAGTCATGCAAAGTGAGATTTTGACTGAGGGCACCTCTGAAATGTGACAGTGTTTTTTCATTAATGTTGTAGGAAAAGGTGAGTGAGTGTCATTACTATGATGATACTGGTCAAAATCACAACAGCACTGGGAATGGAAGATATTTTGTGTTTTATTTAATGTATACATTTGAACTCATATTTGTGAATATTTTTGTATGTATGTGATGGCACATTGAAATCTACCTATCCATCCATTCGTATATAAAACTCCTAAAACATATTAATACAAGTCTAGACAGAGGAGAAAGGGGAAAAAAAATTAACACTGGATTGATTAATCTAGTGACAGAGTTTAAGAAGTGATAACAAAGTCCTGTTATGTTAAAAATACTTGGGGAAAGATCTACAGCATTTAATTTTTATGACTGGAATATTAATAGCTATAAAAGCTCAGGAAAGGTTATCACTGACGCTAATAGTGCTTTTATAGTGTCAGAAGATTAATGTTGAATTTCTCCTACAAAAAATCTATTCTTTGGGATAAAAGGAGGATCACATACAGCTGTGCTGTTGGGCACAACCAGTCATGCTTTCTTCAGCCCAGGATAAATGAAACTTTGGAAGAGGTGAAGCTGGTCCTCTCTGTGCTATCTGGAATGGGAACTTGGAATATTCTGCAGGTCCATTGTTTGGAAGTGCTGGGAAGAGCTGCGGCATTAGTTCTGGGATTTACTTCCTCTCAGGAAATGGGCAAAGCAAGACCTGGCATCACACTTTGGATGAGATTGGCTGTCAGAGTTGCTGATGCTGAGTGGAAGCCAGATAGGGAGAAAGCAGGATTTAAACAAACATCTCAATTTGTAAGGAGACTGTCAATATAAGATGTATGTTCTAGTTTTGTCTGGGATAATTTTCTTCATAGTAGCTAGCATGGGGCTATGGTTTGGATTTGTGCTGGAACCAGTATTGATGATACGGAGATGTTTTAGTTATTGCTGAGCAGTGCTTACACAGAGTCAAGGTCTTTTCTGCCTCTCACCCTACCCCAATAGCCAGTACGCTGGGGATGCACAAGAAGTTGGGAGGGGACACAGCTGGGACAGCTGACCCCAACTGACCAAAAAGGGTATTCCGTAGCATATGGCATCATGCTCAGCATATAAAGCTGAGGGAAGAAGAAGGAAGGGGGAGGACATTTGGAATTAAGGTGTTTGTATACCAAGTAACCATTACACGTGATGGAGCTCTACTTTCCTGGAGATGGCTGAACACTTGCCTGATGATGGGAAGCAGTGAAGGAATTCCTTATTTTGCTTTGCTTGTGTACACGGCTTTTGGTTTATTTATTAAACTGTCTTTATCTCAACCCACAAGTTTTCTCACTTTTTGCTTTTCCAATTCTCTCACCCATCCCAGTGGGGGGGAGTGAGTGAGCTGCTTTGTAGTGTTTAGTTCCTAGCTGGGGTTAAACCATGACAAAGTGGCATGAGAACAGACATTATTTTAAGGACTGACTAGCAAGTGGTCTGGCAGAGAACATAAAGGCAAGATTGGGAGAAAGGGCTGGTAACATAAAAGGATGTGGGCTGATAGCATTACAGAAAACAAAGAGAAGAAAGAGATGTGGCAACAACTTAGCCTCTGTAGAGGTTGAGGCCTCTGTATTCGGAACATAGGAAGCAGAATATAAATTGTTGCAGAGGACAGGAATTTAAAAGTATGTTACTTATCTTCTGCAAATAGTCTTTATCATTTTGGCCTTGCCCCTTCTATTAACTAAGATTATCTTGGTGGCACTTACTGGATTAGATAGGAATATGAACAGCTGTAAAAAATAACTGATGGCTGTTCCTGAGTAACTTTTCTTCCCTGATTTGCAGGTCAATATTTCATAATCTAATATGCCCTGACTGGACCTTTTTAACCCTGCACGTCAACGCAGAAACAACTTTACACTTTGAAAGTGTGAAAACTTGCTCTAACAATGAGCAGTGCAGAAAGTATATTCTGCATTCATCATCTGATAATCAAGAAACATCAGCATCATCATCATAACCATAATTCAAGCTTGGAGAACAACCTGAATCTGAAGAAAATATGGGCAAAGAAAAACATATTCATATTGCATATTTGCCTGCAAATTCCAGCATTTTTAAGACTTGGGAATCAGTAAGCCAAGATAATCAATGTGAACATATATTAAAAATGTATATCCAAACTACTCTCTTTCCTCCACTGTTACAGGACGTGGGAAAAAAAACAATAATTATAATATTTTTTTGTCTGATTAAACAAAAACAAGGTCTGTTTTGGCTTTACTGTAAATGTTTCTGATGTTTTGTTCCAAGCTCTTAGGAACCACAATTAAAATATTCAAAAACTAATTGGCCTTTGCCTCAAAGTCAGATGAACAATTTTTATTTTTTATTTTTTTCCACATGAAACTTCTCAGAAAAACCATTGCAAAGTTGTGAAAACAGTAATAGCATTAAAACTATAACCTGAAATTAACACTGTTGGGAACTGATCATGTTTAACATTAGTCAAGTGAAAAATGAAATGCTCATTAACTACAACAAACTGTTGAGAAAATCTCTCAGAAAAGATTAATTAAAAAGCTGTCATGGCAGTCAAGAGACAAATGTGGGAAGCATCAAGAAAAATAGTATGAATTGCTTTCTTACCATCCTGGAGTGGTCAATTTTCATCAAGTTAGTGATCTGAAAAGAGGATTAGTGAGAGAGAGATGCACAGGAGACACTGCTATGAAAGCACTCAAAAAAGATTACTAGTGAAAACCTGCAGGACAAAATAACCACAGTAGGTGAGTAAACAAGATCAACAATCAGGTCAGTCTTGGCAAGATACTGCAGATGAAGGAATGTTTAGTCCTCTCTTCTCAGGAAGTCCTCCATATTGAGCTGCTGTGGCTGATAAGATTTTCTGGAGAGACAAAGACAGCAAACCTAGATGCACATGAATAAAGCTGTCCTGTCATGCACTGTTAAGTGTGTGCCTGTATTGAATTTTCTTGTTTTGAAAGCATATAGCACCCCAAAGAAGTTTTGGATTAGCCATTGGTAATTTACACTTTTATCATCTAATTCAGGAGAAGTTCAGATTTGACACAAACCAGATTGTCAACAATTTATTTTAGATGTATCTCGTTTATGAAGAATCCTCATCATGAAGCTCTGACCTTCGATTAGCTGTATTCTATCTATTTAACATGATTTTTTTTTATCTCTGTGTATCAATTCCCACTGATCTTTTGCATCTAAGATAAAATCCAATTTTGCACTGTACATCCAATGGAGTTCTACTATGTTCCTAATTTGATGTGAAACCAAGCAAAGGTTTAAAAACATTATATAAAAAAACCCCTAAACTAAAATATATTGTTAGTACTGTGTTTTGGTTTTGGTTTTTTTTTTTTTTTTTTTTACATTTATAGATGGTATGGAGCTATCAAACCCAATTGATTAACTGGCATTTATTCACTTGAAGTTTTATGCATAAAAGTAGGTGGTTTTAGTCCTTGTATGTTGATTATCTATGTTATCTAGTGCTCAGCTCTGTGGTTAATAATCTTTCAGGAGTCTTAGTTTGGACATGCCAAAAAAAGAGGCCTAAAAATGATTCAGTGATATAAAAATGTGAGTTAAAATGTAAACATGAACACAAACACAATATTCATGTATTTATATATGTGCCTATTAGAAAAGATTTAGAGAACTGAGCAACCATCTAATAAGTAAGTCTAGCCAAGAAATGTGCAGTCTTTGCTGTGTATTACTTTTATCAATTGCAAACTTCTATTTGCTGCTTTTATTAGTGATTGATTTACTTCAACAAAAAGTTCATTTTATACAGTCAGTAGACATCAGGATGCAGAATATTACATTACAATTAATAAGGCACTTAGAGAATGCAGACATTCCAAACTGCTAATATAACTTTATAGTATCATATCAGCTTTACTAAGGAATGGAAAATTATAAAATACCTTGTTTTAAAGAGACTCGTCAATACATAAATTTTATTGATGTACCAATTACAGTAGTCAAACCCAAACATTTTACTCTTTAATCAACTAGCGTTGTTTTAATGATTTCAATTTCTTTTTCATCTCCAGACTTGAGCTGCTGTGACTTGCTTTTTTTCTACAACTTTTCCCTGCAGGGTATGCATGGGGTGAATCTCTGTTAGCCAGACTAGTAAGAGCAGTCATGTTGCCCTGGTCCTCTCAAACAACAACTGATTTTTGCGTTGTCCTCCCCACTCACACAGAAGAGTGACTGTCATTCCCCTTGGACATCATCTTCCACCATCCCGGGCAGGCGGGTAAGGTCACCTTTGATCCAGTGTAAGCAGTGGTGTGTGCCCCTCACCTTCCAGGGAAGTCCCACCCCTCTGTCTGTCACATGTCCCACTTGCCCTGGAAATCCCAGTCCTTCTCCAATCACAGTCTTTTTGCTCCACCTGCCTCTGCCCCTCTGGGTAAAATGCCATACCCATGTGTTGGCAGGCAACCCTGTGACTGGCTGATAGGACCAGTGGTCCCTTCCCATTGATCCAGAAGTACAGCAGAAGATAAAAGGCCCTGACTACCAAATACACCATGGTCACCATTTTTGAAAACATCATACTTCACAGGTTTTCATCTTGTTCTGTGATTCACTGGTTGCCATCATTTGAACCTGTTGTATCCATGTGATCTCAAAGCACCCTCTCATTGTCTGCCTGTTTTCTTTGGCCAAAGAAGTGTTGTTATATAAAAAACATATAACTGTATATATTTTTATACTTTTTTCTCTATTTATAGAAAGAAGTGTACAGATATGCATAAATATATTTTATTTGTTTATACACTTTATGTATATTTTTATATGCATACGTATCTCCAGATATAAAGATACAGAAATTTAAAATACATATCCAAAAATGAGTAGGCATATAATATAACAGATGTTCTTTAATAAGAGCTAATGAAATAAATAATTAAAGTTTAGATGTAAATATGAAATAGATAGATAGATAGATAGATAGATAGATAGATAGATAGATAGATAGATAAAAATAAAATGCAAGTTTGGTGTCCACAACTTTACAAGGCTACTGAAGCAGCCCTAAAATATTTGGCATGGACAGAGTTCACACAGGTGTGGGACCATGAGCAAATTACAACAAGCCTTCAGTCTAGCCCTGTCTGGCCTGATCAAGTGCTGCTGACAGGACCCAGGGAGCTGTGGGACAAGTCTACCTGTCTAGCATGCTGGAGCTGGCCAGCTCTGACTGCACACTGGAGTCTCTAATGAAAGACAAGAGATCAACAGCACAGCCCTATAACCCAGGGAAAAGCAATCCCATGTGACTGTGGTATCCCTCAAGACAGATCAGTGTCAGTGGGTACTCTGGCAGCACAGAAGGATCAGATGCCATGGCCTGGGAAAGCAAATGGATTGGTGGCCAGGATTGGCAGGGATGTTAGGCAGGTGGTCAGGACAAAGTGACCTCAGCAAGGTGGCCTTCTTTTCTCCAGGCTGAGCAGTTCAAGCTATTAGCCTCTTCTCATTTGAAAGATGCTCCAGTCCATCATCTTTTTTTGCCCTGTGCTGGACTTGCCTCAGTAAGTCCATATCTTCCTTATACTGGGGCACGCAGAACTGGATCTAACACACCACATGTCTCACCAGGGCTTAGTAGAAAGGAAGGATAAACCAGATGATAATGTACATTCTAATGCAACCCAGGATATCTTTGGCTGAAGAGGATACTCATTTACAAGTAACATGGCCTAGTGGTGAAATGAAGTTGAAGGAACTGTAAGACTGCTGCAGGACAAAGTTAGAATTTACAATGATTTTGACCAGTTGGAGAAATGATCTGAAAAAAATAGGATTAAATACTACAAGGATGAATGAAATGATCCATGTTTAGGATGTAAATGTAAAAATGGCTACAACAGACCTGTGAAAGAGAAACTAGTGCTTATAGAAGATGTCAACAATATTATGCTCTTCCAAAAAGAGACAACCATCATTCTGGGATATAAGAAGAAAACCCAAGACATATACAAAGAGGAGTTTCAATTACAAAAAAGATGAAATTATCCTACTATTCTTTCCAACTTTAAGAGGTCTCTTCCAGAATACTGTCTCCAGTTTTGTTCACCACACATTTAGAAAGAGGACTTAGAGAAGCCAAAGGAGACCCCCAGAAATCAGTGTGAAGAACTTCTTGTCCCTAGCTCATCCTGATTAAATCGTATTCTCTGTGAATAACTGGAATTTCCATGCTGTGCCTTCCTGCCAAGGCGGACTTGAACTCCTGGATTGTATCCTGGGTTCACTCACAAGAGAAAAATTAACCTCTCACTTTTTCCTGCCTTCCTCTTCCAAGACATTCATCCCATCCCAATCATAAAGTCTATCACAATCTTGAGAAGTCTAGAAATAAAGACAGAAATAATGACCTGTTAACATGGCTTAAAAGCAACTGGATGATCTAAAAAAGATGATGGAAGAGAAATAATGACAGTCTTCAATTTTATAAATCACTTGTAGAGAGAATGAGATCTGTTCTTCAAATCACTGCTGGACAGGATGGGAAGAGATTAAATCATGGTAGGAAAATTCAACTTGAATAGTATGGAAACTTTCTAGCTATGTAAGGGTTTGATTAAGCACTGGCTTATATAGTCTGGGGAGCTGGGGAAGTTCTCATCAACAAAAGTTTTCAAAAGCTGTTTGGACAAACATTTTCAAGCACTTACAAGGGATCATGGATCCTGCCTGTGTCAGAGAAAATTCTGCCTGTCCAAGCTTTTCTTTCACAGTGTAATTTTTTATAACTCTCTGATACTGTACTAAAGGCAGAAATGCCGCAAGGATTTTCCTTTGGCAAGACTGGAGTTTAGGATAAGCAAATTTGTTTGTGAGATCAAAACAATGGCATATTTTTCAACCCAAATTTAAAATAAGAGATCCTTTAGAATTCAAAGCCGTTCTTTTTTACTTGAGTAAATTAATGATGTATCTTTGACTTTTAACTAATACCAAAGGAGAGAAATATTGTCCTACAGGCACAATTTCCTATGCCAGCTCCTCTGGATTTTGAGTTTACAATGATTATATTATGTCAGCAATTTGAGACACATGTTAAAAAGTGACATTAATCATATATAAAAAAGAAATTTTCACAGAAACCTGCTAACTCCATAAAAAAACCTCACTGAAATATGTATGAGGACATTCATTTTAGCATAGGAAGCACAGAAAGTACAGTCAACATTGAAAAATTTATTCAAGAATATTTTCTTAGCAAGAGCTTCTGTTTCAAAGGTGGAGTGATCTTTCCTAAACCAGTTTGGGATGGCAGAAGGAAAATGCCAAGTCTTTTGGGGAAGATGAAGATCAGTCTTTGGCCTGTTAGATGTTTCCTAAGATTTACACTGGACTTCTTTTTACAAAAAGGTGAAACAGCATATCTTTTCCTTACATAAGTAATACCAGCAGAGGAATAAAGAGATAAAGGATTTTGATATTCTTGAATATTGGAGATTTTACAACCTAGCCTACAGCTTCCTGACCTTAGCATTAACTATTTCTCAACCTAAATGAGTTTTGAACTGGGCCTTAGTTCAAGATTCAGAAAGGAAACATAAGCACCTGCAGTTAAGGTTTTGCAAAGCATAAAATTAGTTTTCTGTCTCTGCATAAGTGAAACAAAGAAATTGTACTACTTGCCTGCTCTTATAGTCTATGGGAGATATCATTTCCTCTAAAGGTGACCTAGAGAATTTAGAAATAGAATAGAAAGACATTAACAAATGCAGAACTTGTGATTTCTGAGCTCCTTGCTCCCTTTTCAGAGGTAAGTTTGAGTAATGTGTTCCCTGGGGAGCCAGAATCACTTCTAAGCAACTCCCCACACTTCTGGGTCCCTGAGCCCCTGTATATGGCCTGGCTGTGCTGTCACACTGGACCAGGCTGAGCCTTCCTCTTTATGGGCTGGTTTCAACTATTAGGGTGCACGTGGGCGCTCCAGACTGGAGATAGAGGGCATTTCTGCATGACCATGACATTCAAGTAATTTTTCAAAGCCTGACTAAAAGAGGCAAGGGAGTTAAAGTGAACTTCTTTTGCATTTCTTTTACATAGGCAAAGGCAACAAGTACACTTTTAAATCGGTAACAACAACAAAATACTCAAAGAGTTTGTTGTTATTGTAGGAAAATGTGAATTTGTTTAATGAACACCTGAGCAGAGGGAATGAAAAAATCTTGATGTGATTTCTATTGGGGGCTGTTGTTCCAAGTATTTAGTAGCACAGCAGTTGACTCTCTAATCCCATGTAGGGTATTTTATTTATGTTTATACTTGAAACCTGACCCTTTTATTTAAATTGGAATTAGATAACTCATACGACTAATGATCACACAGATTACATTGTATTGACTATCAGGGTTTTTAGATACTGCAACTTTGCAACAAGCTCATTGCAATTCAAGCCATTAAAGACAAGTGCTAAGAATCTAAACTAGTTTCCAAGTTTTCAACAAATATTTTTATAAATATTGCAAAATAAAAACAGAGTTAATAATACTTTTTCAATATTCAATATTTATGTATTTATGGACCATATAAAGTACTATCCTTCCTCATATATCTCAAAACTAAAAAGGTTATATAACTGACCTTTTGTTAATCTATTTATGTTATGACCTCCTACAGAAGCAGGTTGTTTTGTCTACATTTGTCTCATTCCAGCAGATGATAAGGTAAGATAAGACCTGGTTATACAAGGATTCTGTTTTTAAAAATTCTGCTGAAATAGAACAACTGGTTTTGAGTTCAAAATGGAAGAAGAATCTCTTTTTATTTTTTCATTTATCAGTCTCTTAAAGCTATATCCATGTGCAATACTGTATGCTAATAGGAAGTGAAAAATAAATGTAAAATACTTTGGATTGTGTAGTAATGCTGTCTATGCTATAGTCTAAATTAAGCAATACCTTAATTTGTTCTGTTCTCTGCAGATGTTCCCACTGATTTAAATATGATGGCTGGAAGCATAAGAGACTGCATGAGGAAACCAAGTAAGCTAGTCTAGTGTTAACCTAACCAGTTCTTGGCCCATCCTCAGAGGTAGTGAGGTCCGTGGTAAGACCACATGGCTCAGATGTTCTCCAGGCCTCTGGGTCCAGAGTTATACATCATACAAGCAGTTCACATGCCCCATACTTGTAGTGTAGTCATGGTCAGGATTTTCTTCTATATGTAGTAGTTTCCCTGGAGACTTTAATTATCAGAATTGTCTTTAAAACTTCAGAGTGTCAGGTGCTTCATCCCATGATCACAGTGAACCAGGGCTGTTCCATCTGGCTGTTTCAGCTCTTCACTTAGCACTGCATTTCACTGGGTTGCAATGGGTAACTAGTGACCTTTCATCTTATCATGTATTTGTGCATGTGTACACACAGGCATAGAATTGCCGCTATGTCTGATGTTTTGTTGTTGAATAGCTATTATTAAAATACTTTGGAGAGGTTAAGAAAAGCACTAAACATCAAAATGACTGACTTTTGAGGAGAAAAAAAAAATGCAGTGCCAAAGAGAAGAAGGAATTGTATCAAAAAATAGCTGGGAACAAAAGAGATCACAACAATTTGAGCTGACCTTGAGTACACATCAGTAGGTAATAGCAAGGGGTTATTCATGTAGTGAGAATGAAGTAATATCTACATTGTTTCTCTAATGTTAGGAAAAGATTAAGTTACGACCATCTTATTTCTCAATTAAAGAGTTGAAGAAATCAATCACTTTGCTCTTCTGTTTTTAAGGGAGAAAAATCCTTACTAAGAGAAATTTTGCTTAAAAGTATGGTTTGGAAGTACAAATATCACTCCACTGAAAACCATCCCATGTTAGAGCAGTCCTGTTGGATGGATGGATATTGTAAACAGAAGCCAAGATCTCACATGACCATCATCTGTTGCAGACTCCAAAATGATGTTAGATACAGCCTGGATTCATCCCACTGGTAGGCCCTTAAACAAAGAAACTATTATTGTAGCATAGATGCCTATGGTCTCTCTTAGAAGGAAATGGAAACAAAAGAAAACTGAACCTCAGGTGTGAATGTGAAGAAGCTGGCCAGATCCAAAGTGCCTTTGGTTTTCTCCTATAAAGTGTCCTTGATGCCTCACACAGGCAGTCCTTGTTGATGGAGGGGCTGTGGATTAACTCTGGGCCTGACCCTGTTTATCCTGACACTTTCTAGTACCACCTACTAGTCATAGTCTCATGGAATCTAATGCAAGTTCATTGCAGACACTCAGAAAACTGCTTGGAAGCCAACTCACCCAGGCACTTGTGTAGTCAATGGCAAAAACTGGCCACAGTTAAACATCCACTTTAAATGACTTTGCTGTCTTCCTACAAGACCCTCTCTCCTGCACTGATAAAAAAGGAGTCCAGACAACTCATTCACATGTGAGTCTGAGTATATTTGACTAATCATTGTGTTGAAACCACTAAACCCAAAACAATACTAAAAAGATCCAACATTCAAAACACTCATTAAAAAAGCGTGTAAATTTGTAGTAATTTGTGTATGAAATCTTAACTCTTTTCCTTCCCATTAACACATTTTTTCTTGTCCTTTACAAGCTGTGTCTTATTGACATTTAGTGTTAGAATATGAGGGGATTTTCAGTTGGCACATGTTAAATGCTTTTAGAAATAGATAAATGATGTGCATAATATCTAATAATTAATTAATGAAGTCCTGAATGAGCATCATACCCTCTGATGTTCCAGATTAAACAGCCTCTGGAATTAAAGTTTTACAGCTAGGAGAAATTTAGTGCAGCTCCTAAGGACTTACCATGGGGTAAAATCCCCTCTCGTCTCAGCAGGAAGTACTTATGGATAAGAGTAATGGCATTGCCATGCAGACATGACCTTGTGAGCAGTGTGCAGGGTATCAGTCCTGAATACCCAGCCACAAGGTGGAGGAATCCCTTAATTTGTTAAATTTGTTCAAGATTCTGGCCCCCATCTGCAGCCACTACTTCAGGCTAACATTTGGTAAATTGGTAAACTCAGGCAAAATGGAAAGGAAAACAGCAAAACCAGATATTGGAAAAATAGACATGTACAGAGACAATATAACTTACCTTAAAATATTAAAAGTGTAGAGCTAGGAGTACAGTGTTTGACCTTTCTCCATTCTCCAGCCAAATTTTTAGTTCCATGTAACTGATGTTATTTTTATATTAAAAATGTATATTTTTAGTTTTATAAAAAAATTCTAATTTTCCTTCCAAAATATTATTATTATTATTATTATTATTATTATTATTATTATTATTATTATTATTATTATTATTATTATTATTATTATTATTATTATTATTATT